>NW_019154123.1:23791494-24484352 GCF_002288905.1 Enhydra lutris kenyoni
ACAGAAGGGACAGAGATGCAATCTGGTTGGGACTCAGACTACTGGTACAGTAGTTGGTGCAGTACTAGTTGTACTGTTTAATTCTATCCACTGCACTGAACAGTATTCTAGTTACCATACAATATAGCTTTACACAAGGAAATGTGTGGCTTTTGTTTTATATTTTCTCAGCACAGAAGTTTCTATGTCTTATTTAAGTAAAGTTATTAGTAAAACTGGAAAAAAAAAAGCGGGGGGAGCACCTGGGTGGTTCAGTTGTTAAACATCTGAGGGGGAGAGATACCACAGACACAGAGGTTCAAACTCCACATCAGGCAACCCTGCCCTAGGACATGCACCTGAAGAAGTGCCCATAATGTCCAGCTTTGAAAATCAGTGGGGCTTAATTCTGGGACAGTAGGTAGGCTATAGGAAATCAAGACTCTGTTCTTAAAAGGTCCCAGGTGCAAACTTAATTGCTCTGAGAACCAGCACAAAAGCAGCATTTTAAAAAGTGCCTCAGCCATATGTAAAGGAAATTTACTGACTGATTTTAGGCTGTGTGCTCGAGGGCCAGGGATCTATAGGGACTTTCTCTGGGAATGGTAGTACTGGTATGTTCCATTTCTGACATTCATTGCATTCAGTAGAAGCATTTGCCTGGATCAGCACCCATCCAAATTGGCTGGCAGGGGGAGCTGTAGACAGCCCCACCTACCAGTGTGCCCACAAGAGTTGAAGCCCAGTCATAAAAGGTGAGAGAATGAAGCCCATACAGGGAATACCCCTGCAGCACCTGGTTCTGGTGACCTGATGAGGACTGTGCTTCTGAGCCCTCTAGAGTGCCTTCCATATAAGGCTACCCTTTCAAGACCAGGAATTGACCGACCTAATATATAGAAGCAAATACAGTAAGTCAGACAAATGAGGAGACAGAGGAATATGGCCCAAATGAAAGAACAAGAAAACTCTTTAGAAGAAGAACTATATGAAATGGAGATGAACAATCTATCATATAAAAAATTCAATGTAATGGTCATAAAAATGCTCACTAAACTTGGGATAAGAATGGATAAACACAGTGAGAACTTCTACAAAGACAAAGAAAATATTAAAAAAAAACAGAACCAATCAGAGCTAAAGAATACAATCAATGAAATGAAAAATAAACTAGAAGGAAATCAAAGGCAGATTAGGTAATGCAGAAGAACCAATCAGCAATCTGGAAGACTGAGTAGTGGAAATTACCTAAGCTTAATGGCAAAAAGAATGAAGAACTTGAAAAAATTAGAATAATTTAAAGGACTTCTGGGACAACATCAAATGTACTAACATTTGCATATTACGGGTCTCAGAAGGAGTAGGGTCAGAGCAAGGGGTAGAAAACTTATCTGAAGAAATAGTAGCTGAGGGACGCATGGGTGGCTCAGTGGGTTAAAGCCTCTGCCTTCGGCTCAGGTCATGATCCCAGGGCCCTGGGATGGAGCCCCTTGTCAGGCCCTCTGTTCGGCAGGGAGCCTGCTTCCCTTTCTCTCTCTCTGCCTCCCTCTCTGCCTACTTGTGATCTCTGTTTGTCAAATAAATAAATAAAATCTTTAAAAAAAAAAAAAAGAAAAAAGAAATAGTAGCTAAAAATTTCCCTAACCTGAAGAAGGAAACAGACATCCATGCCCAGGAAGCAGAGAAACTCTAAACAAGATTAACCCAAGGAAGTCTGCATCAGGACACACGATAATTAAAAAGTCAAAACTTAAAGAGAGAATCTTTTTTCTTTTTTAAAGATTTTATTTTTTTGCTATAGAAAGAGTACAAGCAGGGGGAGCAGCAGGCAGAGGGAGAGGGAAAAGCAGGCTCCCTGCTGAGCAACGAGCCCAATGCATGGCTTGATCCCAGAACCCTGGGATCATGACCTGAGCCGAAGGCAGATGCTTAAGAAATGAGCCACCCAGGCACCCCAAGAGAGAATCTTAAAAGCAGCAAGACATAAACTAATTATGCAACAAGGGAACAACTATATGGCTGATTTTTAGCAGAAACTTTGCAGACCAGAAGGGAGTTGTATGACGTACTGAAAGTTCTGAATGGAAAAACCTACACAACCAAGAGTATCCAGCAAGATTACCATTCAGAATAGGAAACATCAAGAGTTCCTCAGAAAAACAAAAGTTAAAGAGTTCATCACCACTAAAAGCAGACTAATAAGAAACATTAAAGGGACTTCTTTAAGCAGTTAAAGGTCATAACTAGAAGAAATTTAGGAAAGAAAAAAATCTCACTGGTAAAAGCAAACATATAAAGATAGTGGGAGAACATTTATAAAGCTAGTATGGGGGCACCTGGGTGGCTCAGTGGGTTAAAGCCTCTGCCTTCAGCTCAGGTCATGAACCCAGGGTCCTGGGATCCAGCCCCGCATTGGGAATCTCTGCTCAGCAGGGAGCCTGCTTCCCTTCCTCTCTCTCTGCCTGCCTCTCTACCTACTTGTAATCTCTGTCAAATAAATAAATAAAATCTTAAAAAAAAAATAAAGCTAGTATGAAGGTTAGAAGACAAAAGCAGGGGTGCCTGGGTGGCTCAGTCGTTAAGCATCTGCCTTCAGCTCAGGTCATGATCCCAGGGTCCTGGGATCGAGCCCCACATCAGGCTCCCTGCTCTGTGGGAAGCCTGCTCCTCCCTATCCCACTCCCCCTGCTTGTGTTCTCTCTTTCTCTCTCGCTCTCTCTGTCAAATAAATAATCTTAAAAATAAAAAGCAATAAAGTGAACTGTACCTACAACAATTAGTTATGGGGCACACAAAATATGACATCAAAAACAAAAAAAAACATGGTGATGGGGAGTGTTTTAGAATGTATTCAAACTTAAGTTGACCATTAACTTAATATAGACCACCATAATTGGAGTGTTATATACGAACCTCATGGTAACCACAAACCCAAAATCTATAATAGGTATACAAAAAATAAAAAGACAGCCAACCATAACACTAAGGAAAGTCAGCAAATCACGAAAAAAGAAAAAAACAGAACTACAAAAACAACTAGGAAACAGTAACAAAATGGCAATAAGTACATACCTGTCACAAATACATGAAATGTAAATGGACTAAATGCTCAAAAAAAGAGAACAACTGAATGGATAAAAAACCAACACCCATCTACATGCTGCCCATGAGACTCACTTCAGACCTAAAGACACACACAGGCTGAAAATAAAGGGATGGAAAAAAGATACTCCATGCAAATGAAGTGAAAAGAAAGGTGGAGTAGCAATACATGTATCAGACAAAATAAACTTTATGTGAAAGCCCATAATGTGACAAATAAGGGCATTACATAATGATGAAGAAATCAATACAAGAGGCTATAACAGTTGTAAATACATATAAGCACCCAATGTAGAAGCAACTAAATATATAAAGCAAATATTAACAAATGTAAAGGGAGTAAATGACAGTAATGCCAGAGCAGGGACATTAATAACCCACTTATGCCAATGAATAGATCATCCAGACAGAAAATCAATAAGGAAAAAGTGAACTTAACACATTAGACCAGAGGGATTTAACATATATACAGATCATTCCATCCCCAAACAGCAAACTACATATTATTTTCAATTGCACATGGAATATTCTTAAGAATAGCTCACATGTTAGACCACAAAACAAATCTCAATAAATTTAAGACTGAAACCGTATCAAACATCTTTCCAACTACACTGGTAAAAAACTAGAAGTCAATTACAAGAAAAAAAACAAACAGAAAAAACACAAACATATGGAGGCTAAACAACATGCTATAAAATAACCAGTGGGTCAACAAAGAAATCAAAGAGTAAATTAAAAATTACCTTAACACAAATAAAAATGGAAACAGAACATTCCAAAATCTATGGGATGCAGCAAAAGCAGTTCCAAGAAGAAAGTTTAGAGCAATATAAGCCTACCTCAAAAAATAAGAAAAATGTACAATCATGTAATCTTATACCTAAAAGAACCAGAAAAAGAAAAACAAAGCCCACAGTTAATCAAAGAAAATATTCTAAAGACAAGAGCTGAAATAAATAAAAAAGTAAAAAAAAATAGAAAAAAATCAATGAAACTAAAAACTGCTTCTCTGAAAATATAAACAAAATTAATCAACCTTTAGCCAAATTCATCAAGGAAAAAAAGAGAGATGCACAAATAAATAAAATTAGAGATGAAAGAGAGGTTAAAACTAACACCACAGAAATACACAGGATTATAAGAGACTACTATGAAAAATTATATGCCAACAAATTGGACAACCTAGAAGAAATGAAATATGCAATCTTACAAGAATGAGTCAGGAAGAAACAAAATCTTAACACACCAATTACTAATAATGATATTGAATGAGTAATCAAAAAGCTCTTGACAAACAAAAGTCCAGGATCAGTGGGTTCCCACGTGAATTCTACCAAACATTTAAAGAGTTAATATCTACTCTTCTCAAACTACTCTAAAAAATTTAAGAGAAAGGAATACTTCCAAATTCATTCTACAAGGTCAGCATTACTTTGGTATCAAAAACAAAAACACTACAAAAAAAGAAAATACAGGCCAATAACCCTGATAAACATAGATGCAAAATTCCTCAAGAGAATACTAGCCAACTGAATTCAATAATACGTTAAAAGTATCATATAGGGGGGCACCTGGGTGGCCCAGTGGGTTAAGCCTCTGCCTTCGGCTCAGGTCATGATCTCAGGGTCCTGGGATCGAGCCCCACATCGGGCTCTCTGCTCGGCAGGGAGCCTGCTTCCTCCTCTCTCTCTCTGCCTGCCTCTCTGCCTACTTGTGATCTCTGTCTGTCAAATGAATAAATAAAAATTAAAAAAAAAAAAGTATCATATAGGGGCACCTGGGTGGCTCAGTGGGTTAGGCCACTGCCTTCAGCTCAGGTCATGATCTCAGGGTCCTGGGATCGAGTCCCGCATCGGGCTCTCTGCTCGGCAGGGAGCCTGCTTCCCTTCCTCTCTCTCTGCCTGCCTCTCTGCCTACTTGTGATCTCTCTGTCAAATAAATAAATAAAATCTTAAAAAAAAAAAAAAAAAGATCATATACCATGATCAGGTGGAATTTATTCCAGGGATGCAAGGATGGTTCAATATTCACAAATCAATGAACATCATACACTACATTAACAAAGGAAAAAATCATATGATCATTTCAATAGATGCAGAAAAAGCAAATGGCAAAATTCAACAGTCATTTATGATAAAAACTCTCAATAAAGTATGTATAGGTGGAAGATATTTCAAAATAATACAGGGTATATCTGACAAACCCATAGCTAACATCATATTCAATGGTGAAAAACTGAGAGTTTCTCCTCCATGATCAGGAACAAGACATGGATGTCCACTCTTGCCGGTTTATTCAAACATGGTTCTGGAAATCCTAGTCACAGCAATTAAATAAGAAAAAGAAATAAGATGCATCTAAAATGGAAAGGAAGAAGTAAACTATCACTGTTTCCTCATAATATAATACTATATTAGAAAACCCTGAAGTTTTTTAAAATTTAAATTCAATTAGCCAACATATAGTACATCATCAGTTTCAGATGTAGTGTTCAATAATTCATCAGTCGCATATAACACCCAGTTAGAAAAAAAACTAAAGATTCTACCAAAAAGCTATTAGAATAAATGATTTCAGTAAATTTGCAGGATATAAAATTGATAGAAATCTGTAGGTATTTCTATATATTAATAATGAAGTAGCAGAAAGAGAAATTAAGAAAACAATCCCATTTACAATCATATCAAGAGAATAAAATACAGGAATAAACTTAACCAAATCAAAGATGACACAAATAAGTGAAAAGATATACTGTGCTCATGGATTTGAAGGTTTAATATTGTTAAAATATCCATACTACTCAAAGTAACCTACAGATTCAATGTAGTCTCTATCTACATTCGCGTTTTTAATAGAACTAGTACAAATGAATCCTAAAACTTGTATGGAACCACATAAGACTTTGAATAGTCAAACCAATCTTGAGAAAGAACAAAGCTGGAGGTATCACATTCCCAGATTTCAAACTATACTACAAAGCTATAATAATCCAAACAGTATGGTGCTGGCTCAAATATATTTAGACCTGTGGAATAGAATATAAAGCCCAGAAATAAACCCACATATGTTCAATAATCTATGACAAAGGAGGCAAGAATATACAATGATAGTCTCTTCAACAAATGATGTTGGGAAAATTGGACATGCAAATTAATAAACTGGACCACTTTTTATACACAAAAATAAACTCCAAATGGACTAAAGACCTAAATGTAAGACATGAAACCACAAAACTCCTAAAACAAAACTGGCAGTTTACTGGCAATAAACTTAGATATCAGTCTTAGCAAGACTTTTTGGATCTGTCTTCTCAGACATGACAACAAAAGCAAAAATAAACTACCAGGTGTATGTCAAACTAAAAAGCTTTTATACACAGTAATATAATATCCACAAAACAAAAAGGCAAGCTACAGAATAGGAAAGATATCTGCAAATGCTATCTCCTGTAAGAGGTTAATATCCAAAATATACAAAGAACTCTTAGAACTCAACACCAAAGATGATCCACAAATAGTTCAATTAAAAAATGGGTAGAGAACCTGAATACACATTTTTCCAAGGAGCATATACAGCTGGCCAACAGACACATGAAAAAAATGTTCAACATCACTCATCATCAAGGGAAATGCAAATCAAAACCACAATGAGTTACCACCTCACACCTGTCAGGAAGGCTAATATAAAAAGACAAGAAATAAAAAACTTTGGCAAGGATGTGAAAAAAAGGCAACCCAAGTGCAATGCTGGTGAAAATGTAATTTGGTGTAGCCACTATGGAAAACAGAATGGAAGTTCCTAAAAAAATTAAAAATAGAAATACCTTACAATCCAGCAAATCCATTTATGTATATTTATCCAAAGAAAATGAAAATACTAATTCAAAAAGATATATGCACACCATCTCCACTCCAGCACTATTTATAATAGCCAAGATATGGAAGCAACCTAAGTGTCCATCAGTAGATGGATAAAGAAGATGTAGTATATAAATAAAATGAAATGTTACTCAGCCATAAAAAAGAATGAAATCTTACCATTTGTGGTAACATGGATGGACCTAGAGGGAATTATGCTAAGTGAAATTAAGTCAGAGAAAACCAAATGCCATATGATTCTACATTTATATGGAGAATCTAAAAAAACAAAACAAAGGGGGACGTGGGTAGTGCAGTTGGTTAAGCTTCTGACTCTTGGTTTCGGTTCAGGTCGTGATCTCAGGGTTATGAGACTGAGCCCTGAGTCAGGCTCCACACTCAACATGGAATCCGCTTGACATCCCTCTTCCTCTGCCCCTCCTGCTCATGGTTGCTAGAGGGGAGAGGAGTAGGGGGATGGATAAAATGGGTGAAAAGAAGTACAAACTTCCAGTTATGAAATAAGTAAGTCACAGAATGTAAAGTAAAGCGTAGGGAATATAGTCAAAAATACTGTAATATATTTGTGTGCTGACAGTTGATAACTAGACATCCTGATGTGACAGTCATTTCACAATGTATATAAATGTTGAATCACTGTTGTACAACTGACACATAATATTGTATGTGAACTACACTTCAATTAAAAAAAGATTAAGAGAAACATATTAGAAAATTGGGGGGGAAAACATCCTAAGTTTTTAATCTGCAATACTATAATAAGATACAGCTATACTCTGAGATCATGATTCCTCTCACCAAAACTTTTTACCTGAAACTCCTCTGCAAAGTAATCACAGCAGATGGAAGCTTCTTTAATCTCTTTCTAGTTTGGAAACCCTTCCAATAAGCTTGAATCAAGCAAGCTGCTTGATGTAGTTTCTGAAATTAAAGGCCAGAATTAATTTAGAGGCATCTCCATGAAAGTCTTTTTTAGAAGTTAACAACCTAAAATATCAGGGCTGCACAAGTATTAATCTCTATCTCTAATAAACTGGGCAAGAGGCAACAATTTCATAGGTCTAGGACAGGTAACGTCTAAGAATATTAAACTTGATCTCCCAAAGGAGATACATTAGGCTCTCAGACAATATCTAAAATGTATTCAACATAGTTTGATTAGGGGCGCCTGGGTGGCTCAGTGGGTTAAAGATCGTTTGATTAGCTCTGAATTCTCCTTAATATCCCTTCCACTCCTTTTATCAGGATTTTATAGCTCTGCTTATTTAATTCTTCATCCTCTTTGTTTGACTTCTCATGCTGGGCCTCACTTATTCAAGCATTCAAGGGGATGAAGAACTCTTTGAACAGGATGAAAAAAAAAGGGCTCTACGGTTAAAAACTTGGGTCTATAAAAACCCCTTCCCCAATCAAACTAAGACTGCTCTGAATGTTGAGAGGAGATAAATAAAGAAAGGGGAAGAGACAGCAAATAAAAGATTCAAGAGGCTACCAGTCTCCAGTATTTTCAAACTAAAACATTTACTGAAATGTTAACATATATGCAAATTATTTTCATAATTTATTACCTGTTCTTCTACTTCCTGATAGACCTTAGGGGTTAAAAGGGCTATGAGCTGTCCAAGTTCTTGACTGAACTCTGTCCTGGGTTCATATTTATTTAGAAGACTTCTGAGTCCTGAAATGGAATAACAAAGGTACAACGGTTAATAATAAAATATGATTTGTTATCTAATCAGTATTAATTAGAGGTTATAAAGTCTGATTTAGAAACAAATGAATATTACAGCAAAATTAATCACATGATTTTTCTTTTTCCTTTTCTCAAAGACTTCTAGATTGAGGTCCTTAGGATATTTCTCCACCCTAAGAGTTTTTATGTGCCCACATGTAGAATCTGAGGCAAAAACCTATTCAGCATCTTTAAATAAAAAAAGATAAGTGGAATCCTTTGTGTTTTTTTTTTAAGATTCTATTTATTCATTTGACAGAGAGATAGAGACAAAGAGGGAACAGAAGCAGGGGGAGCAGGAGAGGTAGAAGCAGGTTTCCCACTGAGCAGGGAGCATGAGGCAGGGCTTGACCCCAGGACCTTGGGATCACGACCTCTGCCAAAGGCAGAGGCTCAATGACTGAGCCACCCTGGCACCCCTGGAATCACTGTTTTAAGTCAAAGAGTGGAGATAATTTTTTTCCTGTTTGAAAATAAGTATCTTAAACTGAAACATTTTTTAAAAGATAATAACATACTGAGTAAATGCCCACACTGTGGGAGCATTTAAACAGGTTATTATTAGTCATTCTTAAAATTATTGCTAAATAAAAATATACAGTATTATATGTAATTTGGGGCAAATCAATAGGTTACTAAGCAATTATTATAGGAGAAGTGCTACAAATACCGCATTTTCATCACAAAATAAAACACAGTAGTAGTATAAGATATAAAGTACTATTTATAAGCACATTGGAATAACGTATTATAATGTATATATTCAATATAAATAAAGTAAAATGCCCCTGGAGTGTATAATTGGGGAAGCCACCATATGGATCTGTCCATGTCTTTATACTCTCTTTAAAACTCAAGTTCTCATATTCTGTAAAATATCTTGAAGAAACTGAGTAAGTTCTATTGAGAAAAGAAAGGGAGAAGAACTGTTCAGGTGAAATTCCTTTATAATGAAGTCTGTTGGACATTCATATTTCTATAGAAGAAATCTAACTATGGAATTTAAAAGTGTATCTGACACAATATCAAATAATTCTATTACTCCCACCTTCTTTCCCTCTCTATTCCTACAACATAACATAATTATAATGTTCAAAGTAATGATTGATACAAGGTAAGTCACTAAATAGGGCCTTCCAGGGGCGCCTGGGTGGCTCAGTGGATTAAAGCCTCTGCCCTCGGCTCAGGTCATGATCCCAGGGTCCTGGGATCGAGCCCTGCATTGGGCTCTCTGCTCAGTGGGGAGCCTACTTCCTCCTTTCTCTCTGTCTAACCTCTCTGCCTACTTGTGATCTCTGTCAAATAAATAAAATCTTTAAAAAAATTCTTTAAATTTAAAATTTAAATAAATAAATAAATAAATAGTGCCTTCCAAATCTTCAAGCATGTTTTGAAGGCCCATGCAGTAGTTTGGGTCCTAAATGCATCATAATGTAATGTTCTAATCTTTAAAAATTTCCACATAATGTGGCCTGGTGTTAGTAAGTATACACATTTGATTCTGGAGATGAAGAATCCCCATCACTATTTGACCACTAAATCATGTTCCTGAAATTAATATTACACTGCCTGTTAACAGCTGGAATTAAAATAAAAACCTTAAAAAAAATTGGAATTTTGTTTTCCATAGAACAGAAATAATGGTTCCAGAAACCATTATTTCTTTTTGAGAATCTCCAGGAAAGAAAGAATATATGCACTACCTTTGCAGCAGGCACTTAATCTCAGTAAAATCAAAATTTCCTGATGGGACTCAGTCATCAGCAATAAGAGCTTTGTAGCAGTACTTCTTATGACTGGGCTAGGAGTTGACAAAAGCTTAAAAACGACTTCATCTAAAATTGAATGCAGAGTTTTTCCTTCTATTCGGAGTAGGTCACCACTAATAGACAAAATAAAAAGAAAGAATATACCATTACTGATGGATGCAGAGGTAACATAAAAAATTAAACATAAAAATTCTAGCAACTTGATGCCTAACTGTGCCAGCGTACAAGAAGATAACGCATTTTTTAAAGATACAGCTTAGTTCCAAGGATACATCACATTAAACCAATTACTATTTATTGAATTTCTACTGTATCTAAGGCACTATGCTAGGTAAAACGAAATACAAAGTAGCTAAATGCCCTATCCTATGAAAAACCTGCAGTCAAATTGCAGAGGAAAGATAAATGTACAAAATGTTAAATAATGATTCAAAAACTTCAACAATAAGAGGAAAATCACAAAACAGTACATGGTCCATTGCTTAATGATGTATGAAGACAAAAATTCCACAGATATTCAATTATCATGGACTTAATATAGAAGGAATTTACCTTTCCTTTGGTATTTTCTTCATTATACTAACAACTAACATCTTGTGTTACCAATGATATGAAAACTTACCTGGAACTTAGAAATAGTCAAAAGAAATCACTGCATATCATTTACTCACTGCCCCCCCCCCCAGTAAGGAATATGTAAGTAGAGGTTGGCTTACAGAAAACAAGTAACAATGATTTTTTTCTGAGAGCAATGCAAATAGATTCTTACTCAATAATACAAATAGATTTTAGCCAGTAGAAAAAGTAACTGTAAAGGTTACTATTTATTGTTTTTTTAGCTATTAGCAAATTCATTTCTACATTCCTTTGACAAACCACTCTATAAATCTCCCCTCCTCAAATTCTCCTTTGAACCTATATAAACATCTTACTGGTTCCTTCATTAATAGCTGAGCTGAATAAAATTTTAGCAATTGATCTACTTTCTGACACTATAAATTAGTTCACATTTTCTAGAACTTTATACAAATGGAATCATACAGTATGTATTTTTTTGCCTGACTTCTTTCACTCCGAACAATTATTTTGATATTCACCTGTACTGTCACATTTTATGAACATGAATGAGTGAATCGTTCATTTTTTTTTTTTTCCTGCTGAGTAGTAGCCTATTGTATGGATATACCATATAGTTCGTTCACCTGTAATGGACATTGGAGTTGTTTCTAGTCATTGGCTATTATAGATAAAACTGTTATTAACATTTGTATACAAGTCTTTGTATGGAAATATGGTTTCATTTTTCTCGAGCAAATGCCTAGAAATGGAATAGATAGATAATATGGTAGGTACACGCTTATAAGAAAATGTCAAACTACTTTCCAAAATGATTGTACAATTTTATCACTCCCACTAGCAGCGTTTGATTCCTCCATATTCTTTTTTTTTTTTTTTTTAAAGATTTTATTTATTTATTTGTCAGAGAGAGAGAGGGAGAGAGAGCAAGCACAGGCAGACAGAATGGCAGGCAAAGGCAGAGGAAGAAGCAGGCTCCCTGATGAGCAAGGAGCCCGATGTGGGACTCGATCCCAGGACGCTGGGATCATGACCTGAGCTGAAGGCAGCTGCTTAACCAACTGAGCCACCCAGGTGTCCCTATTCCTCCATATTCTTGTCAACACTTGGGTCAATGTATTAAATTTTAGCCGTTTAACAAGCATATAGTGGTGGGCGCCTGGATGGCTCAGTTGGCTGAGTGATTGCCTTTGGCTCAGGTCCTGATCCTGGAGTCCCGGGATGGAGTCCCACATTGGGCTCCCTGCTTGGCAGGGAGTCTGCTTCTCCCACTGACCGCCCTCCTCTCATGCTCTCTCATTCTCTCTATCTCTCTCAAATAAATAAATAAAATCTTAAAAACAACAACAACAACAACAACAACAAAAAATCCCAAGTGTATAGTGCTATCACCCTAATGACTAGTGTTGCTGAACATCTTTGTGTGTGTGTGTGTGTGTGTTTTAAGATTTTATGTATTTATTTGTCAGAGAGAGAGAGCATGAGCAGGGGGAGCATCAGACAGAGGCAGAGGGAGAAGTAGGCTTCCTGCCAAGCAAGGAGCCTGATGTGGGACTCGATCCCAGGACCCTGGGATCATGACCCAAGCTGAAGATAGACACTTAACTGACAAATCCACCCAGGCATCCCTTTCTGTGTGCTTATTTGCCATTCATGAATTGTCTGTTCAAATCTTTTGCTTTTTTTTCACATGAGGCCTTTTTTAAAAATTGAGAGTTTTTTTATATTCCAGATAAAAACACTTGAGATACATGCTTTCCAAATATTTTCTGCCATTGTGTTTTGTCTTTTTCACTTCTTAAAGTGTCTTTTGAAGAGCAGGCTTAACATTTTGATGAAGTCTAACTAATCAATTTCTTCTTTCATGGATTTTACTTTTGGTGTCATATCTAAGAATTTAAGAAAGTTTATGCAATCCAAGGTCATAATGGCTTTCTACTATTTTTCTTCAATAAAATATAAATTACAAAACTTCAATAAGTTTTGTAATTTATATTTTACATTTAGGTCTATTATCCATTTTGAATTAATTTTTTATTGTTAATAAGTATAGATCAACATTCTTTTCTTTAAATATATTTTTTAAAGATTTTATTTATTTATTTGACAGAGATCACAAGTAGGCAGAGAGGCAGGCAGAGAGAGGGGGGAAGCAGGCTTCCTGCCGAACAGCGAGCCCAATGTGGGGCTTGATCCCAGAACCCTGAGATCATGACCTGAGGCGAAGGCAGAGGCTTAACCCACTGAGCCACCCAGGGGCCCCTCTTTTCTTTAAATATTGATAGACAACTGTTACATCATTCTTAAAAAGACCATTCTTTTCCTACTGAATGACATTTACACATCTTGAAAATCAGTTCTTCATATATGTGCAAGTCTATTTCTGGTTTCTATTCTGCTCTATAGATATATTTGCATATTTTTGCATCAACACCTCATTGTCTTAATTTTTTAAAGATTTTATTTATTTATTTGTCAGAGAGAGAGCACACAAGCAAGGGAAAAGACAGGCAGAGGAAGAAACAGACTCCCTGCTGAGCAAGGAGACCAATGCAGGACTGGATCCCAAGACCCTGGATCATGACCTGAGCCAAAGACAGATGCTTAACGGACTGAGCCACCCAGGCATCCCTCATTGTCCTAATTATATTGGCTTTATAAAGTCTTAAAATTGGGTAGTGTTAGCTCTCCAACTTTTTTCATTTTCAAAGTTAGTTAGACTATTTTATATTCTAGGCCCTTGGATGTTCATATGAATTGTAGAAATCAGTATGTCAAGTTCTACAAAAATGAGATTTTGAGTGGGACTGTATTTAAAATATATTTCAATTTAGAGAGAACTGAGATCTTAATAATGTACCACTCATCTAGCAACATGGTATATCTTCCCATTTACTTACATATTCTTTAATTCCTCTCAGCAACATCTTATACTTTTAAGTGATTAGGTCTTTGCCATCTTTTGTCAGATTTAACCCTACATATTTCATATTTTTATGCTATTTTAAGTTGAATTATCTTAAAATTTCAATTTCTGACATAAAACTTCAATTTATATTTTTATATGGATTTTATATCCTACTACCCTTGCTATACTCACTTATTAGTTTTAGTAGTTTCCTTGCACATTCTGTTGGGTTTTTCTACAGAGATGACAATGTCGTCTCCAAATACAGAGAGCTTTGTTTCTTCCTGTCTTTACAAAGAGCTTTTCTTTTTCTTCTTGACTGTACAGGCTAGAAACTCCAATGTGATGTTGAATAGAAGTGATTGGAGTGGAGATCCTTGTCTTGTCCATAGTCATACAAGGAAAGCATTTAGCACTTTACCATTAAGTAGGTTTTTCCTAGATGCCTTTCAACAGGCTAAGAAAGTTCTATCTTCTACTAGCACTATGCTGAAAGTTTTTCTTTTTGAAAAATCAGGAATGGATAATGGATTTTTCAAATGCTTTTCTGTATCTATTAATATAATATGTTTTCCCCTTTTTATTTTATTAATATGAATTACATTGCTTGACTTTAGAATGTTATACCAGCCCTGAATTCCTGGGATAAAGGCAACTTATTCAAAATGTATTAAGTTTTTCTTTAAAAAGGATTTTATTTACTTATTTGAGGGGGTAAGCATGACCAGGGGGAGGGGCAGAGGGAGAACAGACTCCTCGCTGAGCAGAGTCTGTTGTGAGGCTCAGTTCCAGGCCCCTGGAATCATCACCTGAGTCAAAGTCAGACGCTTAACTGACTGAGCCACCCAGGTGCCAAGATGTATTAACTTTTTAATATACTGCTAGGTTTTAATATATTATGTCTTTGGTTTGTTATCAAGTAATGCTGGCCTCATTATGAGTTGGGAAGTATTTCCTTCTCTTCAATTTTTCTGGAAGAATTTGTTTAGTAGAATTTACCAGTGAAAAAGCTGTCTAATTATGAAGTTTTTTTTGTGGGAAGTGTTTTAGCTACAAATTCATTTTCTTCATAGTTATAGGCTATTCAGATTACCTACAGCTGCTGCTGATGCTTTTTTTTTCTTCTGTTGCTTCTTAAATTTGGTAGTCTGAGTCTTTCAAAGAACTTGTCCATCTCACCTTAACAAGTGTAAAGTTGTTCATATTATGTCCTTCTAATATTTTTTAGTATCTATTGACTTTATTGTGTTGTCTCCTAATTCCTGACACTGGTAGGTTGTATTCTCTTCTTTTTCCCCCCGATCAATTTTCTGTTACAGATTTTTTAATTTCACTGACTTTCTCAAAGAACCAGCTTAAGGGTTCATTGATTTTCTCTACTGTTTTCACTATTTTACTGATTTCTGTTTTGAACTTTATAAATTTCTTTCTTCTATTTTAATATTTTATTTTATAAGTAATCTTTACCTCCAATATGGGGCTCGAACTCACAACCCTGAGGTCAAGAGCTGCACATACTCCACCAACTGAGCCAGCCAGGTGAGTTTTAAGAGGGAATTTAATTCCCTCTTCTTAGTTTCCTAAAGTAGAAGCTGAGGGTAATGATGTGATACTTTTTTTTTTTCTAATACAGGTATCCTGTGCTTTTCAAAATTTTGCATTATACCACTTGACTTCTATGAAATACCTACATTAGTACTTGTTTTTTGCTAATTAAAAGAAATCTGAAGATTGTTGCTTTTACAAAAAAAGGTGAAAAGCGGATATAGCATTCAGCATTTGTTATATTATAGAGCTATTATAGAGGCAGTGTGCATCCCAAGAAGCCAGAGTGGCACCACCAAGCTCCTTCCCTGGGAACTGCACTTAGTATCTCAGCATCAAGATGCCATCATTTTGAACTGCTTATGAGCATCTGTGGTTTATTTCAATTTATTCTGTGCATCCTTTACCAGATATGTCTTAAAGGATCAGAAAAGCCTGGGAGGTTATTTTTTGGGTCTTAGCATGCCCCAATTTTTTTCATATTAATTCATGCTGTTTCTTTGCTTTAATGCCATTTTGGCTTAGGAAAGGTTTTATACGAATGCTTTACTTTCAGATAGTAGGGAAAACCTGTGTTGGTATTTAGTGATAAAAATTTTCCCATTAAGGGATGCCTGGGTGGTTCAGTTGATTAAGCATCTGCCTTAAGCTCAGGTCATGATTCCAGGGTCCTGGGATCAAGCCCCGTGTCAGGCTCCCTGCTCATCAGTGATTCTATTTTTCCTTCTCTCTCTGCCCCTCCACCTGCTTGTGCTCACTCTCTAATAAATAATATCTTCAAAAATTTTCCTATTAATTACTGCTTTAATTTAGATTCATGCCAGAAATTTGGATATGCTGTTTTCCTTTTCATCTACTTGTTTTTAATTTTTTAAAAATTTAATTAATTAATTTGAGACAAAAAGAGAACAAGAGCTGGGGGGAGGAGCAGAGGGAGAAGCAGAGTCCCCGCTGAGCAGGGACCCCGATGGGGGCTCCATCCCAGGACTCCAGGGATGATCTGAGCAGAAGGCAGAACCTTAACTGAGTCACCCAGGTGCCCCCATTTCCATCTATTTAAAAACAACTTCTAACTTAGTTTTTTTTTCTTCCTTATCCTTTGGGTTATTTAGATATGTATTATTTTCCACATATTTTTCAGCGGTCTTCTTGGTATTAATTTTTAATTTAATTCCATTGAGGTCAGAGAACATACTTTGTATGACTTAAATCCTTATACATTTATTGAAACTTATTTCATGGCCCCCAAAATGGCCTTATGTTTGTAAATGTTCCATTTGCATTTTAAAATAATGTGCCTCCCACTATTGTTTTGTAGAGTGGTCCAAAAATGTCAATCAGGTCAAGTTGGTTGATAGTGTTCAAATCTTAGGTAGTCATAATAACTTTTTATCTACTTATTCTATCCATTATCAAGAGAGGGGTATTGACATCTTTCGCTTTACTTGTAGATTTGTCTATTTCTCCTTGCAAGTCTATCAATTTTCTCTTTGTATCTTAAAGCTCTGCTTTTAGAGCAATAAACATGTTTTCTTAATGAACTGATTTTTACTATGAAATAACACACTAGTAATATTCTTTGCTCTGAAACTTACTTTTTCTGATATTAATATTGACACTCCAGCTTTCTTTTGACTAAGTTTAGCATGGTGTATCTTTTTTCATACTTTTACTTTTAACCCATTTAGGTATTTTTATATTTAAGGTGCATTTCAGGAAGGCTGCATATAGTTGGTTCCTATTTTTTCATCCAATCTGTTACTCTCTTCTTTTTAACTGGAGGTTGCCAAGAGTTTATATCTAATATAGACAGGTTTAAATGTTTCTTGATGACTACTTGTTCCATTGTCCTTTATTCACTTTCTTTTCTTCTTTTTTTTTTTTTTTTTTTTTTACTAACTTACTTTGGAATAAGTATTACTTTATGGTTTGTCTTTACTACCTTTCTTGGCTTATTAGCTATAACTCTTTGTCTTTTTTTATTGGTTGCGTTAGTGTTCTCAGCGTATTATCTTCAACAAGTCTACCTTCAAGTGATATACTACTTCATGTACAGGCTTCCCCCACTATCCAAAAGTAGAGTGTTCCTGTGAAACCTTTTGTAAGCCAAAATGGCATAAAGTGAGGAAGTAATTACCATTTTGTGGAAGTGAAAATCATCTTTGAATTTCTGTTGGTTAGCAAAAACACAGCAAAAACAGGTATGCAGGTCTTTTGTAAAAGCGAAGAGGCACACAGTGAACTTTCAGATAGCCAGGGAAACCTATTTATGTCGTAAGAGCTTATAACATTATGTTTTCATTTCTTTTCTTCCAGCATTTATGTTATTGTTGTAATATATTTTACTAACACATATGTTACAAACTCCCAAATACATTATTTTTGTGTAATCAAATGATATTATATTACATTATCATAAGAAAAATAATCTCTTATAGTTAATTATACGATTACCACTTTTGATATCCTTCAATACTTTGTGTAGATCTACTTTCCTTCTAGTTGAAGGACTTCCTTAAACTTTTCTTGTCCTTTGGATCTCCTGGTGATTTCTGAAAAAAGTATCTTGCCTTTGTTTCTGAAACATATTTCCACTGGTTATAAAATTCTAGGTTTGATGGTTATTTTCTTTCAGTATTTTAAAGATGTCGCTTTGTATTTGTATTTCTTTGTATTGTGTCTGACAAGAAAGTTGCTGTCATTCTCATCTTCATTCCTCTGTATATAGAGTCTTTTTTTTCCTCTGGCTGCTTTTGAGATTTTCTCTTTATCACCAGCTTTACTGCTTTGATTTCAATGTACCCTGGTGTCTTATTTTACTGTCCTTGGGGGTTTGATGAGCTTTTTGAATCTGCAAAATTATAGTTTTCATCAAATTTGGAAAACTTTTAGATGCTGTTTCTTCAAATATTTCCTTCTGACTCCACAACTTTCTTTAGGTACTCTAATTATACTTACATAAAATTATTTGAAATAGTCCTATATATCACTGATTCACTGATTTGTTTTTCTTTCTTGATTCCTTTTGTTTCATTTTGGATTATTTTTATTGCTATGTCTTCAGGTTCACCAATCTCCAATGTTAATTTCCTATCAATCCTATTTCATATCTAGTTTGTAGTTTTCATATCTAAAAGTTCATTCCGGGTCTTATATAGGTCTCTATTCAACTTTTTGAAAACATGGAATACAGTTATAGTGACTATCCTAATGTCCTATTAACTCTAACATATACGTCAGTCTTCATCAATTGATTTTTCTCCTTACTGGTCCTGTTTTCTGCATGTTTGCAGGCCTGATACTTGTATGAATTTTATCTTGTTGGATGCTATATATTTGTATATTCCTAAAAATATTTTGGGGTTTTCTTCTGGTTAGAGATTTTCAAGTTCCATATACAAATCACATACAATCAATGATTAAGTAAAATTGTATCAGATTGGTAATGGTTCTGACCAAAACTAAAATATCAGTAACATTTTGTAAAACCAAGCCACCTATTGATCTGTGGTATGTTCTATAGCATCGTTATGATGGTAGATCCTAACTGAAAAATCTTCAGTTTGTAGTAACTATAAGAAACTATCACTTTGTATTACTAAAGGAAGAGAAAAAAAAAAGATCAAAGCAAAGATGGGATGATGGCATAAGTGGGATTTTCTCATTTCTTTAAAGCCAGATCAAAATATAACCATTTCTGCTAAACTTCCTGCCTTTGTATACCTTACAATAAAGGTTTTTAAGATAAAGGCAGTTTCAAAAACCAGAGCAGTTACTCAGAAATAATTTGCTCCATCTGGGTTCTGCTTTTATTTTGTTTGGATGGTCCAGAATAGCACTCAGCCTAGTGCTAATTATCCCCCAGTACTGAGATAAAACCTTTCTGAGTACTCTACCAAATGTTCCATTATTCATGAAGTTTCCCACTTTGGCTGTCGGAGTTAGGCAATATTCTTGGCTCTGTGTGAATTTCTGGTACTGTGCCTTTTCACTGTTTTGGATTATTGTTCTAACATTGGATAGTTTCCTTCCATGTATGTGCCAATCAGTACTCTACCAAATACTTAATCTCTGGGGCTCTCTCTCAGCTCTTTTCTTTGATGTTTTGTCTTATGAACTCTACCTGTTTTGTTCTCCCCAGACCCTCACCTCTATCTCTTCAACTCAGCTTGGCTAGGACACTCCTCCCTGAGCCACAGTCTGGAATCCTCTTGATGCTATGAGTTAGAGAAAATGTTAGGTTCACCTTATTCATTCCTTTTCCTTAGGGATCACTTTCTTTCATTAAGTCCACTTTCCTGAAAATTCCCTAACAGAGGGAGGGGAATAGTATCAGGGAGGCAGGGGCAGGGGGTAGGGGTGGTAAAGGTGGAGTTTCAAATACAACTGGTTCTGTTTTATTTCTTTGGAAAATAAAAAACATGAAACAAATACTAAAAAAACAAAAACAAACAAACAAAAACAATCTATTATTTCGTAATTTGCCTGTTGTTTGTTTTCTTAAGTAGTAGGGTAAATCCATTTCTATTATTCCACCTCAGTCACAAGTGGAAGTGCAATCTTGATGATTTTAATTCATTAGTTTTTAAGATCCATTTCGTTTAAAATCTATTTGGTACCAGTGCACAAGGCCAAGATTTTATCGCTTCACTTAGATTACTGTAGCTGTTTCCTCTAATTGCCTTGTCTAAGGTTTTGTCCCCCTTAAATTCTTCCTCCACACAATAACCTGAGTAATGTAAGTAATAAAATATACTTATTTTTATCTACTTTAAAAATCTTTTAATGATCCCATTACCTACAGGATAAGATTTAATTTCCTTAAGACAGCATATAAGCTCTTCATGACTTATGTCTGCAGAACTTTGCAGCCACCTCCACATGCCGAACTTTAAATGCCAGCAATGATGAATTGTACTCACTTTTTATCCTCAGCATGTTGTTTCTTATCTCTGTGCATTTGCTTATATTGTTACCTCTGCCTAGAAATACTGCTTTCTCTTCTTCCTCTCTGGCTAATTTTTCAACCTTGAAGTTTCACCTTAGGTGTTACCTTCTTCTGGAAGCATCACCCCTCAGCTTGAGATAGAAGCTCCTCTAACACTTGTGCATACTTTTATACTTTTAACTTAGTATGTTATAATATAATTATGTTCATGGGCTGGTCTCTTCCACTACACTGTAAGCTACTTGAAGGCAAGTTTTATATCTTAATCAACTTTGGGAACCCAATGAGAGACATACACTTGGCACATAACAGATGCATAATAAATCCATATGGAACTGGAAGAGTCAATTATTACAACTGTGTATACTCTTTTTTCCATTTTAAGCTGGAAAACATTGCCCATTAGTTCTTTTATGCCATTCTGAAGCACCTGGTATAACAGTAAGTTTGGAATTTGCTAAATAAATATATGATTAAGCATTTTTTATTGTGATCCTAATATTTTTCTTCAGATATCACCATATTTCTTCTCTAAGTCTGAGATTGGTCTAAAATCTTCTTAAGCTCTGAGATACCAATTCAACAATAAATTTCCAGTCTTTGATGGTATTGTATATTCTTTTCTAAAAGACAATGGTAATAACAGGGCTCTTGAAATATCTTATACAAATCATATGTAATTGACGATTTCAGCAAAACTGGAATAAAACTGGTAATGCTTCTGGACCAAAAGTTAAAAATTAAAAATACTTTGATAAATACTTTGTAAAACCAAATCACCTGTTGATCTGTAGTATGCTCTGTAGCATAATCATGACTGTAGATCCTATTTGAACATTGTCACTTTGAAGTAAGTGCAAGAAATGATCACTTTGTAGTACTAAAAGAGAAAAAAAATTAAAATTAAAAGAGTCTATGATACAGTTGAGGTTCATTTGTCTTTTTAAAACCAGATCAAAGCATGATCATTTCTGCTAACATTCCTGCTTTTGTATACTTTACAATAAAGAAGATTTTAAGATGGGCAGTTTAAGTAACCGTAAATAAGTCATTCCATTTTATGAAAGGTATAAATAGAAAGCATCCAAAAATACTAAGCTAAGACTCTACTGTTATCTCCCATTAAATAAGAAACAAAATAAAACACATCCTAAATTTGAATCTCTTTCTAGCATTAAATTTCAGTGAATAAAATGAAATTTCCTGTGAAGAAGAGAGAATATGAAGGAATGGAAATGGTACATATGACCGTGAACAGTGGCTTACATCTGTAAAATACTAAATTATTTTATACAATGTACCATGTTTGCTAATATTTTGTCTTAAATAATAATGAAATTATTACTTACAAAACAACACTTGTTTTTACTGGTTTATAATTTTTAGGTTCTGAGCAGCCAGTTATGAAGACCTGACATTGGATGCTTATTCAAGTTGTTTAACCTCTCAGAACATGTATTTCTTCATCTGTAAAGCTAGAATAGCTCTCTCACAGACTATTGCAGAATGCCCTAGAACAGGGTAGGTTCCCAGTAAATGTCAGTTTCTACTCCCTTCTCCATTAATTGATCAGAATTTTAATTAAAGTAGGATCAGGTATGCAGACAAGGCATACCTGTAAACACCATCCTAGCTTCCATGAAACTTTACTATTTTCCTTTTTCTCTCCTGAGAGAACATATTTGATTTCTTTCACATATTAATTACTATCCTATTTACAGAGTCCAAAATTTAATATTTTACTAAAGATCATTTTTGTAACATTTAACAACTTCAAAAAAATCAATTCTACTACTACTAAATATTTCTATGGTTTCTTATTTTCTATTACTTCAATAGTAAAAACATTCTTTTTTATAACTGGGAAAAGTATATTATTTCATTTTTGTCTACTTAAAGATGTTTTATTAGTAACTTTTTTAAACTCTGAATTCACTGAACTCATGTAGTATGTAGTATATATATATCTTTTTTCTATTTTAAAAAAGTTATGCTACAATAATTTAATAAACAGTCATTCCATTTTATTTTTACAATGTTTGCTTTATATTATTATAAATAATAGATACAAATATAATTTATATAATAATATAAATAAAAACTCAATAAAACTTATATTTGGAGCCCTTATTTTGTTTTTCAAGTGTAGTTGTTTCATTGAGTTTCAAATAGCTATTTGGTCTCCCCCAAAAAACTGATACTTTTGCCCATTTAAACTTTTTATAATGAAAGCTTCAAGCCTACACAAGAGAGAATAATATTATGACTCTGCATGTACCGGTCATTCAACCTTATCAGTGATCAACTTATGGCCAATCTTATGTCACCTAGCCCATTCATTTCTAGCCTCCCATTTTATTTTGAAGCAAATCCAAGATACCAACTTATTTCATTCACAAGTATTTCAATATATATTCCCAAAAGATATGAATTATTTAAAAATATAACCATTATCTAACCTATATAATCACAATTCCTTAATTTTATCAAATATTCAGTCAGTGCTCCAATTTCCAAATATTATACAGATTTTTAAGTTTGTTTGAATCAAGATCCAAATAAGATCCACCCATTGCACATATTATACATTGTAATTGGTTATCTTTCAAATTTAATCTATGGATTCCCCCTCTACCATTTTTTTCCCCTTAGGTTTTATTTGCTGACAAAACTATGTCAATTGTCCTTTAGGCTTCCCACAAGCTAGTTTTGTTAATTACATCTGTGGGGTATAATTTAATGTTTCTCTGACCTTCTATAAATTGGTAATTGGAACTGGGGGATCAAAATGATGCAGGTTTGAATTTTTAACATCTGCATTTCATATGTGAGGTTATGATGAGCCATTAGGAGGTACTTCTGAAATTTTGACAGTGATGGATGATGAACTTCTAAATTTGTTCATTCATTAATAGTTGTACACTGGTCATGTTCTACCTTTCCTTTCTCACCTATTAGCTGGAATACTTCTATAAAGAGCAATTTCTCCTCGTTCATACATAAGAAAGGGCCAGATAAATGGATTCTTCATTTACCAGTTTTCAAAATGAATTGGTTCTCTAATGATAATTTTTTTAATAGACTCACTATATTTGATGTGTTTCAATCCTCAGCAGTTATTATCCTATTACTGTTCAAGTTTCCCATTTTTGGCTAATAGAAACCTCCTTATTTTGGCTCCTGAGTCCTTTTCACAGAATCCTAATAAACTCTGATTGCATCCTTTTTATCTGGTATTAAAAATACTTCAGGGTTACCTTGCGTATTTTTTACCCCAGACATAAGAGTCAGCCTTTTCTCTAAAAAGCTGATTCTTTTTAGAGAGAAAGGTTACTGGAGACCCCAATTTTTACATGAATTTCACAACCATTTGGTTTTAATACATTACCGATATTTTAAACCTACAGACTGACCTGAAGAACACTGTCATTTTGTTACAGCTATTATTTAAAAAAAAAAAAATTGGCTTATTTTAAAAGTTGTATTCAGGTGTTCTCTCTCTTGCTGTCTCTCTTTTTACTAGGTCTTTTACATTATACTATAGTAAAACTAAGTACTTCATGTTTTTGATAAAAGTTGTTTAAATTGGGAACTTTATTTGTTTCATAATGGGAAACTAAAAGGTAATGCTTTAAAAGAAAAGGAAGTATCTAAGTATTGAGAGAGAGAGACAGAGACACTGTTCTTTGGGGAATCATCAGACTTGGTTTCTGCATGTACTTAGCTTCAAATGGATATAACTCAAATAATGAATCATGGAACACTACATCAAAAACTAATGAGGTGGGGCACCTGGGTGGCTCAGTGGGTTAAGCCTCTGCCTTCGGCTTGGGTCATGATCTCAGGGTCCTGGGATTGAGCCCCATGTTGGGCTCTCTGCTCAGCGGGGAGCCTGCTTCCCCCTCTCTCTCTCTGCCTGCCTCTCCACCTACTTGTGATCTCTTTCTCTGTCAAATAAATAAAATCTTTAAAAACAAAACAAAACAAAAAACTAATGAGGTACTGTATAGTGACTAACATAATTTAAAAAATGGATATAACTACCCAAAGTATTAGTTATACTAATTGAAGAGGTTGCCTTTAGAAGATGGGAAATGAAGTGAGGCACAAGGACCAGGACTGTGTTCTTAAGAATCCATAGAGAACTATAAAACTATAAACTAAAAGCTATAAAACTAATGCATAGGGCGCCTGGGTGGCTCAGTTGGTTAAAAGTCTGCATTGGGCTCAGGTCATGATCTCGGGGTCCTGGGATAAAGCCCAGGGTCAGGCTCCCCAGTTAGTGGGAGTCTGCTTCTCCCTCTCCCTCTGCCCCTTCCGCCTCTCTTGTGCACACTGTCTCTCAAATAATAAAATCTTAAAAAAAATGTATATTTATATTTCTCAATATAAGTGCAGAAATATCCTATAAAATAACTTTCAAGGTCAGTAAAAATTTCAATATATAAAAGCTTACTCTTACATGACTAGACTATGAATTAAGTCATATCTACTCTGTACAGATTTCTCTCACAGTAAGTCTAAAAAACAGGTGTAATCTTTAGAATTTTGAAAAATTTTTCCCTAAATTGTTAAAATTATCATTAATCCTTATCTTGGATTTGCTAAATAGAAAATGCTAAGAAGAAAATTATATTTAAGCAATTTTCTCCTTAATATTCACATTGTCAATGCTGGCTATTTAAAGCTGGAATTTCCAAATGGGCTTTTATTTTTTTGCATGTGGGGTTATTTCAATGTAGTTTTGTTTAACTGTGGTTATTTGTAAAGTTAATAGATGTATTTATTTTGAGGAAAAAAAAAATCAAGTTGTTAGCAGGTACTTTACAATGACTATCAGTTATCTTAAAAATCTTTCTCTTACCATTGTAGATGAGTTGAACATGGCCTCCCAAGAGCCAGAAGAGAGAATCAGTCACAATTTGGAATGAGTGTAGTAATTCATCTTTTTCTTCACCCTTAATACACACAGACAAACCCAATTTACTTTTCTGTAATTGCTCTATTTAAAAAAAAGAGAAACTTCTCTCTGGGGAGTCAGAGGACCTGGTTCCCAGATCTTAGCTATTCATGATCTTATAGCCTTTAGTTTCTTAATTTATAAAATTTGTGTTATGGTAGAGTCGTAACACAAATTCCCATAGTTCGTGCCACTTTAATTAACTTAAATTAATTAAATCTAGAAATGTGCAAAATTTATTTAATGCTAACATCCCTCAAAATGCCAATGGAGATGCTGGAAGAATTTGTGAGGTATTACATAGAAAGCCTATACTCTACTACTAAGTTTAATTCCCTGCCTACAATACTCTTTTTTTTCTAATTTCTTTGTGGTATATATTTTATTTTTTTTATTATTAACATAAAATGTATTGTTTCAGGGGTACAGGTCTGTGATTTACCAGTCTTACACAATACACAGTGCTCACCACAACACATACCCTCCCCAATGTCCATCACCCAGCCACCCCATCCTTCCCACCTCCCTCCATTCCAGCAACCCTCAGTTTGTTTCCTGAGATTAAATGTCTCTTATGGTTTGTCTCCTTCTCTGGTTTCGCTTTGTTTCATTTTTTCCTCTCTTCCCCTATGATCTTCTGCCTTGTTTCTTATGCTGAAACCACTACCTTATCCATATTGTATGTCTCATTCAATTTCACTCATAATTTTTAAATTTTTTTTTAATTGAAGACACATCTCAGGTTTTCTGTAAGAAATATCTTAAGATCTGGTCTACTTTACTAGCCTAGGCATGAAGTACAAGACTGTGTCTATTCCTTATATACTTAAAGCACCTCAACTGGAATTTAATATCCCATGATGACTTAGTTATTTCTCTTCATAATTCATGAAAGTTGTGAATCTGCTCAATCTTTAATATAGCAGTAGGCCCAAATGTATATATAGCCAAGAACTACTACAAGATAAAAGAGTTTCAGCTTTATAAACTTGTGATTCCTATAGGTCCGATAATCAAACTGAGCTGACATTCACAGAACATTCCACACAACAAATGCAGAGTTCACATTCAAGTATAGAGGCAGTCCTTGCTTTTTGCATGGTACCATGTTAAATGAACTTGAGCATATCAAAATCTTTACATGTTTCTAATATGCATGAATTTCAATTAAGATGGCACTGTACAAAGCAAAGACAGCTTATAATGAAACATTCACCAAGATAAAAGGGCCATAAAACAAGTCAGAAAAAATTTCAAAGGATTGAAATGATACAGAGTATGTTATCTGACCACCAAAGAATTAAGGTTGAAATTGGTAACAATAAAACATCAAGAAAATTCATTCAAATGTGGAATTTAAGAAACAAAACAAACCAGCACAGGGGGAAAAAAGAGGAAAACCAAGAAACAGACTCTTTAACTATAGAGAACAAACTGATGGTTACCAGAGGGGAGGTGGGTGGGCAGATGGGCTAAATAGGTGATGGGGATTACGAAATGCTCTTGTGATGAGCACCAAGTGCTGTATGAAGTGTGAAATCACTAAATTGTAAACCTGAAACTAATATTACACTGCATGCTAACTAGCTGGAATTTAAATGAGAACTTTAAGAAAATCTCAAATATTTGGAAATTAAGCAACTTACTTCTAAGGAACTGACAGTTAAAAAAAAAAAGATAGTACATATAGCATTTAGCATAATCCACCCAAAAAAAGCTTGTTGGATTAAACAAGCCCTATGTTTGGGTTCAAATATTTCAACTGCAGAAGATCTGAAAGATCAGGCGCACCTGGGTGGCTCAGTGGGTTAATCCTCTGCCTTCGGCTCAGGTCTTGATCCCAGGTCCTGGGATTGAGCCCCACATCTGGCTCCCTGCTCAGCAGGGAGCCTGCTTCCCCCTCTCTCTCTGCCTACTTGTGACTTTTCTCTCTCTCTCTGAGTCAAATAAATTTTAAAAGTCTTAAAAAAAATTTTTTTCAAAAAAAAAAAAAAAAAGAAGATCTGAAAGATCAAATAGAAAAAGTTCACCTTTATTGTTTTTGCCACGGAAGCTATTAGGAAAGTGCTGGGCCACAGAACAATACTTTCCTCCACTCTAAATTAAAATAAAGGGGATGTTTTAGGAAGATGCTATGGAAATAAATATCTATGGGTGCTGCTTAAAGTTAAGAAGCAAGGCAAATCCTTCAAAGTCATACAGTATGCTTCAGCCAGCATTTTAAAATTTCACACCTAGAGATTATTTTTGGTTATAATTTTAAAAACGTTTGAATCCACTACTCTAATTGTACTTTCAGCCAAGTACTGCACATGTGAAAAACAATGTGGAACATCTTCTCAAGAATTTTGGCTATTAAAACACTAAGTAAACACATATACCTTAGCTGCATTGATGAAACATGTTTGCAATCGTCTCCCCAAAACCAGAAAACTTTCTGTAGCTGATGGGAGTAATTCACTGTAAAATTCCTCTGCATCTTCTCCTGGCTCCAAGCCCACACAGCAATGGCTGAAATAAGAGCACAAATCTGTGACTAAGTTTGTGTTAATTATAAATTTCAATTGAATGCTAGAGTTTCTATAGACATGGTGCCTTAATGAGGATTTTTAGTTCTCTCTTTTGTTGCCAAGTCAAAAAGGAACTTCTGATGGAAAATAAGCACTACAACTTTCTAGAAAAATAAGTGGTGTGGACTTTGCCTGTACTTAGAGCCAGTAGTCCTGTGTCCTAAAAACCTACTAGTCAACTTTTTGGGAAACAAAATACACTTGACTCACAAATAAGAAAAATAAGGCAAGTCTTCAGCTGTAAACACTTTAAAAGCAATACAGTATCTTGGGAGTCTAATTCATGAAAAACATTTGTGCTGGTATCTTTTAGACTTCTGATAGCTAAAAAATACCCAGGGTAGGATTAGTCTACAAGGGACAGATTAAGAAAGCAAAACACTTTAATACCAATTCTACTCTCCAAGAGATCTAGTTTCTTAAAGTCTGCAAAATATCTGACTACATATTCCTTATAGCAGAGGAGTAAACAGTAAAAATCTAGCTCTATTAGGAACACTTTGTAATTTACTTTAAAGGAGAGAAAGTCTTCCTCTCTCTCTATCTGCCTGCCTCTCTGCCTACTTGTGATCTCTTGTCAAATAAATTAAGTTTAAAAAAAAAAAAAAGGGGGGCAGCAGGCGCCTGAGTGGCTCAGGGGGTTAAAGCCTCTGCCTTTGGCCCGGGTCATGATCCCAAGGTCCTGGGATCGAGCCCCTCATCGGGCTCTCTTCTCAGCAGGGAGCCTGCTTCCTCCTCTCTCATTCTCTGCCTGCCTCTCTGTCTACTTGTGATCTCTGTCAAATAAATAAAATCTTAAAAAAAAATAAATAAAGGAGAGAAAGTCATTTAGAGAAATGAATCCTCCTGAAACTGCTCATAAAGGTCAGTCCCTGGATATAAGATGGGTATACTCAAACCCCTCAATAATAAAAATTATTTGTGTAGACTACTATTAACAAGAGTCCCTAATCCAAGAATGGTCTCTAATTAGTAAATATTGCTGTCAGACACTTTTTAACATAATGTGAAGACACTGATAAACAATAGTGACTACCCATGAGTATGCTAAAAACTTAACTGGTGAATGAATGCTCAATTTGCTTTTTTTTTGTACACCAGTCCTAAAGTAATGCTAACATAGATCAGTTTCTCTTTCTATTTTGGTCGCTAAAGTTAATTATTTAAGAGTGTCTATTTTGATTGTGAACATTAATAAATAAAAATTGTTTTTTGTACATTCACAAACATGGGGATTTCTTAAGATCTGGATTCCACCCCAGAGAGCCTTAATATTTTCATGAGCCAAAATATCTAATCAAAACAAAGGCTTTATTTACTTAAGGAAATAATCTTGAAAATTAAAGTATAAGAAAAGAACATTATGTACATTTGTTAATTGTTTTTTCTAACTATACACCTTGAATCTGGCCTTTATGTAGTAACAAATTAGGAATAGCAGTTTTGAAAGGTAAGATCAATTAGTAATGCATGCTTTTAGCTACTTAATTGGGAAGTAGCTTAGGCACTGAGAACAACTGGTTTATTTCTTTGCCTTTCTAAAAAATAAATGATTTTGATCTTTTCTCTCAATTTCTAGCATGGCAGTAGGTCAGTACATGCTGCTTCTGAATTTTATTCACAGAATTTTGGTTACCTAATGAAATACACAATTAAGATAACTAAATCAATACAGCATGGAACAACTAGTTTATACATCTGTTCTCCTGTAGTATTTTGCTTATATCTTTCATTTCACACCTCTTTCATTCAGCCTTGTATGATAAAGTCACATAACTGCCATCTCATCTCTATTCTAAGTTTTTCCAGTGTAGAGTCGGTGCCTTAGTATCTTCATTTTTTTCATATATTCTTTAATCAATAAAGAGTCTGTTAGGTACTTGAGACTCAGTGGTAAGCAAAAGACATGATATCATCTTCATAGGACATATGCAGCAAAATTTTAGACAGTGAAATATTCACAAATATAGTTAAAAACAATAATATATGGTATGAAGGAAAAGTACAACCATAACTTACCACAAAGAAAGTTGCCAGTGCTTATTAACCAGATGAATAAAAAGAAGCAAATGTTATAAGTAAGAATCTACTACTAAATCCTCAGGAACAAGTGGACTTATTGCTTCACTTTACCTTAATATCTGTGTAAGCTGAGAAATTGTAGTCCAACCGCCCTGGATTCGAGAACAATCTTGACTGAGCACCAAAAGGCAATACTGAATGAGATCATAACAATATATATCTTGTTTGATTTTCTTCAACTCTGAGCTTCCTAAAGGTGTGTTGTTTATTATTTCTAAGGCAAAAGCAAATAGGATATACTTATTTTTGCTCAATAAATCCAAGAGCTTTTTGTATTTTTATAGTTTGAATAATTAAAAACACTTTTAAAAAGAAAACAAAATCACTGCTTTATCACAAAGTTAAAATTTCTCTGAGCAAGTTAGAAACAAATGCCAAAACTATACCCATGATGGAATTATTCTATTACTTAAAAAATGTTAGCCAATCACAAAAAGATTTTCTTACTTTTTTTTTTTTTTTTTTTTAAGATTTATTTATTTTGGGGGGTGGGAGGAGCAGCGGGAGACAGAAAAAGAGTCTTAAGTAGACTCTGGGCTGACTGAAGAACCAAATGCAGGGCTTGATCTCATAACCCTGAGATCATGACCCAAGTCGAAACCAAGGGTCACATGCTCAGCTGACTGCACCACCCAGGGGCCCCAAGATTTTCTTACCTTTTAACTTCAACAGTATAACAGGGACATTCTGCTCAGGACTTTTTGCAACTTCGGCAGCTAGAGATAAGATCCTTGGGTCTGTACCTGTTGGCTTCATTTCTTATATCACCTATATTTTAACAGAATCAGAAAGACAAAGGTTAAACAGCCCTAAAACATTTGCTCCCTAAATAATGTCTGGAAAACAGTTTCAATATAAATAAAACTTTAACTTTGCTTGCTTTGGGAAGTGAAGGGTACATTTTTCAATTTCTTTCTTATAGAAGACTCTGGTTTTTCTAACTAAAATACATCTAAAAGAGCTACAGACTCCTATAATTTACTGTGACAGCTACAGCACATATGATTTATCATGCACTAAAAGTCATAAATAGTGCTAGATGCTCCATATTCACTCTTTCTAATCTGCACAGCAATCCTGTAATAGAGATTACTTTATCACAAAAGAGAAACGAAGTACAGAAAAGAGCCAACATAGGCCTGAAACAAGGTTGGCCCCTGGTTGGTGCCTAGGAACTTGGATTTTGGAAGGGTTTCCATCATTCCCTAATAAGAGTGGCTCACTGTGCTTGAAGTGTTTGTGTAAACAATGTGGCTTATGCAGAATGTCTGCTTTCCTTCCAGAAGTTTGAAATTCTAGTAGTTGGGAGTAGAGGATACCTACATGACCATCTTTCAATAAAGACCTTTGTGACTTAGTCTCTACTGAGGTTCTCTGGTAGACAACACTTCAAAATGTCAGAACTCATTATAGGAAGTATTAAGTGTGTCCTATGTAATACACTAGGAGAGGATTCTTGGAAATTTGCACCTTCCTCAGGATTTTGTTCCATTTGCCTTTTCTCTTTGTTAATTTTGCTTTGTATCCTTTCACTATGATAAATCACAGCCACAAATATGACTATATCCTAAGAACTGTGAGCCTTCCCAGTGAATCACTGAATCTAGGGTTGGTCTTGGGGATCCCCAACACACAACTCAGAAATGAAATGTAATTACAAGATAACAAAAGCTTGTTTACAAATAGCATAGTAAATAAAATTATCTTAAAATTAAATAAAAAATGCATCCCAATTCGTTAAAACTTTACAAAAAAATTTTAAGGCATTCAAAGCTCAAAGATATCATTATTTAATGAAAAGTACAATCTTTACTTATATTTACTTACATGAATTAAGTACAGGGCTAAATGCTTTTATATACATCATCTTATTAAATCTTCACAACAGAAGTATGAGGTAGAGCCTGTAATCATCTCATTTTACAAATACGAAAAATAAAGCTTCAAGAAGAAACTTACCAGAATTCCACCAGCATATGATGGAGTCAGTATTCAAATCCAGATCAGTCTGACTCCAAAGTCTATGGTTTTAGCTACAATGTTAATTATCCTCCCTTCCATGTAAAACAGTAAAAAACACAAAATGTATTCCCAAATGACACTTCTAACTCACTCACTTTTAGCTATTATTCTTCACCACTGGCACCACTGTCCTTTATACCTAAGACTTGGATATAATACAAGCATCGAAATGTTACTCCTTTAAGTAAAATATAAATCACAAAAAAATTTGGTAAATAAAATCTTAAAAAAATTTTCTGAAAATATTTCAAAGAAAGCCCACCACAGCTCCTGGTGTCACTCCTGGTGCATAGTAGACATACATCTTTCCAAGAGAGTAGATACAGTTATCTCACTCTTTCCAGTGGCTGCATTATGCTATGCTTCCTTTGTAAGAGTGCATCAAAATATATTTAAACCACATGGGTGTTCAAATGGGTGTTCCAATTTGTATTTCCACTAGCAACACATGAGGGTGCTCATTTTACTAAGCCTTCCTTAATACATACTGCTATCTTTTACATTTCTGCTAGATGAAAAATGGCATCATCTTGTTTTAATTTGTATTGCTTTGATTATTAGACCAATTAGGCACATTTCATGTTCATTGTCTGCTTCTTCTTTTATATAGTTTCTATTCATATCCTTCAACAATTTATATATTGGTTTCTTCTTCTGTAGAAGCTTTCAGCTTTTGTTATGGATCTGAGCCCTTTACCTTTTATATTGCCTGTAAACAATTTTTCATTGTCATTTATTTAAGTTTAAATATAGTGTCTCTATCACAGTTTTACAATTTCCACATACTCAAGTGTAACAATCTTCTATGACATCTACCTTGGTGACATTCTTAGAAAGGTTCTTCCTACCTTAAAATCTAAAATACAGTCTCTTAATTTTTTCTGGTGTTTTTATGGTTAGTTTTAGTGCTATCTTCATTCACTTATATCTTTATATTTTCAATACACACTTATTCGTGAATGGTGTATGACAGAAACCTAACTATATTAAGTTAGATGAGGTTATAGATTTGTAGAAAAGAACAAACACATACAGCTATCATAAATTTCTGAAGTAATATGTCATGAATGATATAAACAAAGCAATCTGAAATGTCACTTGGGTACATTTTTGAACTCTATTTAATTCATTAATCTGATTTTTTTTTTTTTTTTTAAAATTCCAGGGCTGGTACAACCTGGTTCATTTTAATACATGTTTGGTGAAAATTCACACCAGTAGGTAAAACTCATACCACCCTTGGTTGCTGCCTTCTTATCTCTTGATTCACTGCCATTTACCCAGGGGCTAGACCAGTGCCTTAACATATATCTGGTAGGTAGTTAATAAATATAAGCTGAAGCAGGGAATAAAAGTACAAACTTTGGGCATTTCAAAACTTACTTTTTTTTTTTTTTATTATTATGTTATGTTAGTCACCATAGAGTACATCATTAGTTTTTGACATAATGTTCATGATTCATTGTTTGTATATAACACCCAGTGCTCCATGCTATACAGGCATTTCAAAACTCACTTTTTTTTAATTATTATGTTGTGTTAGTCACGATACAGTACATCATTAGTTTTTGATGTAGTGTTCCATGATTGTATATAACACCCAGTGCTCCATGCAATACGTGCCCCCCTTAATACCCATCACCAGGCTATCCCATTTCCCCTCTCCTCTCTCCTCTGAAACCCTCAGTTTCCAGTAGTCCATAGTCTCTCATGGTTTGTTTCCCCCTCTAATTCCACGCGCCTTCATTTTTCCCTTCCTTCTCCTAATTTCCTCCACGCTATTCCTTATGTTCCACAAGTAAGTGAAACCATATAACTTTCTCTGCGTGACTTATTTCACTTAGCATAATCCCCTCCAGTTCCATCCATGTCAATGCAAATGGTGGGTATTTATCCTTTCTGATGGCTGAGTAATATTCCATTGTATATATGGACATCTTCTTTAGCCATTTGCCTGTGGAAGGACATCTCAGCTCCTTCCACAGTTTGGCTATTGAGGACATTGCTGCTACAAACATTGGGGGTGCATATGCCCCTTCTTTTCACTACAACTGTATCTTTGGGGTAAATACCCTGTAGTGCAATTGCTGGCTCATACAGTAGCTCTACTTTAAACTTTTTGAGGAACCTCCATACTGTTTTCCAAAGTGGCTGTACCAACTTGCATTCCCAGCAACTGCTTAAGAGGGTTCCCCTTTCTCCATATCCTCTCCAACATTTGTTGCTTCCTGCCTTGTAAATTTTTGCCATTCTAACTGCTGTAAGGTAGTATCTCAATTTCTTGACTCTCTGCTTTCTTTTTTATTATAATATATAAACCTCAAATTTCTAAATGAAAGTCTTTTTTAAGTAAAATAGGCTTAAAACACTGTGGTTCCCCTCTAGTTAACATAATAAAACACCACTGAAACATTATTATCACCAAACACGTGTGTAGGGCACTATGTTAGATGCATCAGTCATAAGAATTTTATATGGGACAGAGTCCCTGTTGTTCATGTTCTGGTTGGGAAAGAAAAAGTATACATGCATGTTTATACACATGTGTAAAATAAAATACTTAATTATATAAAATACTTTAAGTGCCAAATATATGACAGAGATGATAAGAAAACAAACCACAGGGTCAGACGAGTGGGCTTCTCTCAACCAGTTTTCTTATCTGTAAACAAAATAGTAATTCCTACTTTTTAGAATAATTCAAGATTTAGAAAAGAAAGCAGAAACCAAGGATGGTTCTAAAATATTGCCAGACAGTGGAGTTATACGTCAATAATGACAACCATTTGGAGAGACTTTACTATGTGCTGTGAATTGTTTTAAATCCTTTCATGTATTAATTCAATTAATCCTCTCAACAACTCTAAGGAGTAAGCACTATTATTCCCCCCCCCCATTTTAATGAAGGGCATATTTTAGTTTGCATGAAGTCACACTGTAAAGTAGGAAGCTGGGGTTGAAATACAAAAATTCTGGCTCCAGAACCTGAGCATTTAATTACCACACTAAACAATCTTAATACTTATTTAAAAAGTAGAATTTAAACAAGCAGATAGAGTAAGGGAGACATATGCATGTACTTGGCTAAAACAATAAATAGATGAATTTAACTAAGAAAACATGGGAGTAGAGTTTGATTACATACTGACCCTGAAAAACAACCATCGGTTGCGACAACCATCTGTAAACTTTTGTTGGATGCTTCTCCTCTAATACAACACTTCCCTCATCTTTACCATGAAACTCGTGAACTTTAAACAGGAAAAAAAAAAAGACAATTATTTTTCAATTATTAATGCTATTACCCTTTGCCACAGCAGGAACTTGGGCCTTGATCCTTTGGGAATCTCGACTTCCTGCCCGTGCCTGTTACTGCCTCCAAGAATCACTGTGAAGGAAATAAATAAAAGAAGGCTACCTAATGCAATCTGGTTGCAACTGATCCGAAATCTGTAATTTCTAACTCCGAATCTTTTCTCCCCTTCCTCCCCGATCCCTGTCCCGGTCCTAACACCACCGGGAACTTCTCTGGAAAAGATCATAAGGCGATTGCCCAGGTAACGGCGTCGCCTCCAGTGAGATCCAAGGTCCGAGACTCCGAGGCCGCGAGCTCCTTCGCTCCGGATTCTAGACCCAGCCTCGGCGGTACCAGGCCTTGGGCAAGACACCGGGCCTTGTGCCCCGCTCTCGCCCCTCCCCGGGCCTCAGTTTCTACTACAGATCTCCACAGAAAGGGCGCAAATCCTCCCGCTACGAGCGGCTATGTGCCGGGACGCTTGGCCCCGAAACCCTGTGGCCTTGGCTTCCCGGCACCTCGAGATTCTCTCCTTCCCCAGTCGCCACCTCAGGTGGGTTACCTCATCCTCTCTTCGTGTTCTCCTCCAGGAGACCCTGCTCCCACCAAGCACCTCAGCTGCGCGGCCTTCTCGCGGCGGCGTGCGTCGCAACGCGGGAAAGGGCCTGGCGGCGGGACCAGGATCCTCGGAGCGAGGGGGCGGGGCGTCCCCTCCGGGCAGCCAGTCAGCACGCGAGAGGAGCCCAGGGGGCTGCGCGCGTCAGGCGCGGGGCGGAGTCTGCCGGCTGCCCCGGCCAGGGCAAGTGCAGCTGCTTCAGGATGAGGTGGCAGACGGGAGGGAGCGCAGGTGGCCAAGGCAAAGTCGCAGCCAGAGAAAAATGATGAATGGAGCGGCTGGACTCTCGCACATGGACCGTCGCGAGCGGGTTCTCAAGTTAGGCGAGAGTTTTGAGAAGCAGCCGCGCTGCGCCTTCCACACCGTACGCTGTGAGTGAGGACGGTCCCCGGGAGTAAGAGGGAATTCTGGATATGGGGGTGTGGAGGCACAAACCTCTCAGAGTTGTGTTCCCACAGACCCCCTTAGTCTGCTGGAGATTGGGGTGTCCAGCGCTATCCGTTGCTCTGCCTGGAGTCCCAGGGGTTTCGTGGAAGGAGCCGGAGTTGAGCAGGTGTGGGTAAACCCTGGGCAGAGAGATTCGAGTGAGACCAAGAAGCAGAAAGGGAAACTTTGTGGAGGAGACCTACAGGGGTGACTGTGGAGATAGACGTGACGGGTAGATGATGCAGCGATGGACAGGGAAATAGTAAGGTGACAGATGGAAGGGTGCAAAGTACCGAACTATTATTATGCGGAGGAAAGGAATGCCTTGAGGCTGATAGGGAAATATTCCCTCTTTTCTTCACTTTTTCTGTCTCTGGCTGTTGAGAGTTCTTGTTTCGTGTGTTCCTGGGTAGATATTCTGAACCATTCCAGTAATCTGTATCTCTTTTGACCCCTAATTTCGTTCAGACAATGATCAAATACTGATTATCAAAATACTGGAGGATGTGTTATTCATTTTTTTAGAAAGTTATTTACTGCCCTTTGATTTTCCTTTTGATTGTCCTCTGGAACTAGTTTTGATAAATTACCCTCTGTTATCTTGAGTTAGAAAAAAGGAACTTTTATTTTAATGTTGGATGGTATAGATTCCAGGAAGGAAAAATATAGCATACTATGATTTGGTATGTAAAACATTTCATTCTTTGCATAGTAGCCCTCAGAATTATAGAGCAGAAAGGAAACTTTAAGATCTTTGAATCATAACCTCTTATTTTTATGTGGCAAAATTGTAAAGTAGGTATTTTTTCACTTCCTTTTCCCTGCCTTGTTCTTCCTGAGTGTCTCATCATTCTACCTTTGTCAGTGCTTAGACTATCAGAGATCTTCATGGTTTTTACTCTGAACTGCTCTATGCTTAAATCAAAATACCCAATTTAAAACTCAACAGACTCTAAAAGTTTATAGTTAAGTTATTGACAATCTAGTTATAGTAACTCAGGGTAAAAGTATAAAGACCAATAGGTTTAACTCTCCAAGGATATATTTGCATTTTATAAAAGGCTTTTGTTAAGCAAAATTAACATCCAGTTGGTAGAATAAACTGGGTAGATAATTGTTAACAGGTGATCTTCAACAGATCTTCAATCTTCATCTTCGTTTTTTTCCCCCACAACCCTGAGATCAAGACTCAACTGCCTAACTGACTGAGCCTCCCAGGCACCCCATCCTTTGTTTTTTCTGCTTTGCCATATTTGTCATCTAACATTAACCACAGTGAGACAGTTGGTGCTGGCTATGCAGTTTCTCTCCTTCAGTTCCATTTTCCAAAAGTATGATATAGCTTTTACCTGATTTCTCCATGCCTTTGTTGCAAATAGTATCTCCTCTCTCCTCTTCTTTCTCAGATTTGCAGTAGCCTTTTTAATAATTTTTCAAATCATAAAGTTTAAGATTATGAAAGTTTATTCATTTGATTGTTATAATTTCATATAACTTGGGTATATATTCTCTTTTAAGGACATGAATCCTATATGAAAAGAATATAAAATAGCCTTTGAAAACCTCCTTGCAAGTGCTTCAACATGCTGGAATTGTGCCTTTAGAGCTCAAGAATCAGTTGATCTATCTACAAGAATGAAGAAAAACAACAACAAAAATAGACAAAAGAATCATAGGAATAACAATCACAATAAACCCATATGTTTGAATACACTTAGTGCTGTGGAAGACATAAGAAAGGTTTTAGTCTCAGTTTTATTCTTGTTAAAGCAGGCAGAATCTTTCTAGATTTATTTGAATAAAAACAATCATTATCCTCGAGGATAGGTTCATTTACCATATGATCCTCACTCTTAAAGACTCAGAGTAAGGGATGGAAACTATAGAACAGGACATCTTACTTTCGTTCAGGTGGATCTAATTTATAACAAACACTAGATTGAGTCTGTATAATCTGGGAGAAAATAATATTCTATGTTTATGTACAGGGGTAATTATGCCTGTCTAATGTGCTGAGGCTTTGTACAAAACTGGACATGAATTCTGGCCTCCACCACCTATGTATGTAATGTAACTTTTGGAACATGCTCTAAACCCTCAGCCTCAGTTTTCTTGTACAAAAATGGTAACAATAATATCTACATTTCAGAGATTTTTTAAGGATTAAATAAAATCGCATAAACAACCTAGCACAGTAGTTGGTGCATGGTAGAGAATAAAGTAGTCACTATTATTATTGAAGGGTTATATCCATGTGTGTATGAGGAATGCCGATGAATATAATTAACTTAGACTTACAAAAGCATTTACCAGGGTTTAGCAATAAAACCTATCAAAAATACAGTCTGGCATGTGGTAGGGAAGACATGGGATGGTCTGTAAATGATAAGCTAAATGTTTAGCAACAGATACTACACTGGGTGGAAGAGTTTGAATAACAGCACACACTAGAATAACTTTTGAATTTGGGCTCATGCTAATTTTACAATTTATATCTAGATAAGGAACTAGACATTGAAATTCCCAAGTATGTAAATGACACTACTTTTTGCTGACATGAAATGATGAACTCATGGGCAGCGACTACAGGAAGATCGTCTGAGGCTTCAAGTGGAGTACTCCCCAAAAAGTGATTAAGTTTTGGTGTGAGCAAACATTAGAAAGTACACTAATGAAAATGGGATTAAAATTATATTTACAATGAATGTTCTCTGATCAATGTTGTATGTTGGAAAGGGTATGGGTTTTGGAGTTAGTTGAATTAGTTCTTATCCCAGGAAGTAAATTTATGATAGTAATCGTGATTCTTTTATGGAGATATAGACATTATATGACACTACAGCTGAAATAGTCAGAAAAGTGATCAGCATTGACTGAAAAAGCATTAAGTTCAAAGTAGGAAATGTTTTTCTACTCTATGCATAATATAATTAATTGCACTATAAAGAAGAAAATAATAGGGGCACCTGGGTGGCTCAGTTGGTGATGCATCGGGCTCTTGATTTTGGCTCAGGTCATGATCTCAGAATCAGGAAATCAAGCCCATCATGAAATCAAGAGATTTTCTCTCTCCCTCTACTCCTCCTCCACCCCTTCCCCTATCCCTCCTCCTGCACCCTCTCACTCTCTCTCTCTAAAATAGATAAATAAATCTTATAAAAAAAGAAGAAATAACATAGATGAAGGAAATCTACAGAGAATAAATAAATAGTAAAATTAGTGGTGAGTTTTCCAAACTAAGGAGAACTGAAAGAAAGAAACTGTGTAGTCTGGAATTATAGCAGCTTTGAAAATATATTTGGCGTTTGGAAGCATATGGAAAACATGAGATTACTCAACAAATTCTATAATTCTAGGTCTATACTTTGTTCACTTGAAACTCAAAAGTTGTATACTTAAAAAAACTTGTTTGAAAGTAAATAAAAGACAATCTTAATATAGAAAGTAATAAAAAGTAAAACTTACTCAAACAGCAAATAATTAGAAATATAAATAGGTTCAGAATAGTTTTGATTTATTGTTTATAAGTTCATCCTTATCATTAAGTAAAGCTACAGCTATTTTGAATACATTTCTGTCTCTTGTAGTTGTCCCATAGACATTTAGACTTCAGGGACTTGTGAATCTCTTGAAATTACACAGTACTTGATATGTATGTTCACACATGCATATTTTTTCCTGTGGAGAAGATCTATAGCTGATCTATAATTTTCATCAGATTCCCAAAGGGACTTATGACTATTCCTCACCTCCTAACAAGCCCCCCAATACATGCAAAAGTTAAGAACTGAATATCAGTCAAAAAAGCTATATTTTATGAGTGGATGGAGTATGTGGCTTGAGTTCCTGACTTGATTTTTTACTGGCTTCATTACTTTAGAGGAGTTCCCTATTGGTAAAATGTGGGTGAGAATCTTCAAAGAGTTGTTGTGAAGATCAAAAGTGAAGATATATTGGGGCGCCTGGGTGGCTCAGTTGTTAAGTGTCTGCCTCCAGCTCAGGTCATGATCCCAGGATCCTGGGATCAGCGTGGAGCCCCACATCAGGCTCCCGGCTCTGCAGGAGGGTCCCACTTCTCCCTCTTCCACTCCCCTTGCTTGTGTTCCCTCTCTTGCTGTCTTTCTCTCTCTCTGTCAAATAACTAAATAAGATCTTAAAAAAAGTGATGATATAAAGAAAAAGAATCAGCATTTGAACACTATAACAAAGGTTATAGATTAACAGCCTATTGGCTGAATTTGACAGTAGAGATTCTTTGTTTCACCCACACAGTTGTTGTTTTAACATAAATTTGTTGTAAATGTGTAAATATCAAGATATTTTATACAGAAATCTGATGACCAGCTTCTCTTTCAAAAATTAGAGATAACCTGGCCACACCAAACCTGTATTCCTCTTGGCAGCCGCTGGTTATCTTCTGGAGTTTGGGTTTATTCACTGCGGTTCCCCAGTGGTCTGCTTCACTGCCTTGGGTTACCTTTCTGGCCTCTTCTCTAAAGCATTATTTAGCTGTAGTTAAATGTAGTCATATCTCCCAGTATAGTCCTTTGTGTCACTGTCAGAAAAATATGGGCGATCAGAGAACCATGGTTTTGCTCTAAGATGTCATTTTTGTTTTGCCTATATATCATAGAGAATTCTTTTTTGTCAAATATTAAGTTTGGGTGCCCTCTATGAGAACAGAAATGTACTAGTGAAAAGTACAAAAGGAATATGGTAGTATCTACCTGAAAGAAATGAGAGTCTTGAAGTACAGATGAATCTGATCCTCAGGAAACAATTAGAAAACAAACCTTTTGCACATAATTTAGCTGAAATAAGTTTATACTTAAAATAAGCTTGGAGGTAGTTCAGAAAAGGATAAATATATCAACCAGAGTCAATTATAAAGAGCTCATATGTTCCCATTATATTAAAGACATTATGCTAGGAGCCATAATTCAGGAGGAATTAAAAGTATGAGGCATTATGCTTTAAAATAATTACAGTCCAAAAGGACATGTACAGGAAGAGGCAAATAATGCCATGTCATTTATGTTAGGTTTTGATGAGTGGTATGGTAAATGCTAAGAAGTGGACCCCCCCACCAAAAAAGAATATTTTGGAGAGTAAGGAAAGGGCTCCACCCAGCGACTACTTCAGGGAGGAGGAGACTTTGAAATAAGACTCACATTCTTTTTTTTTTTTTTTTAACATCCTATTTTTATTTTATTTTTTTCAGTGTTCCAAGATTCATTGTTTATGTATCACTTCCAGTACTCCATGCAGTACATGCCCTCCTTAATACCCACCACAAAATTCACATTCTAAGACCAAAAACAAAAGCAGATGGGCAAGCTATACGTACTTTAATAGTTTAGCTTTTTGTTGATTGAAAACTAGTTTGCCCTCAGCAATAATAGAAGGAGATGGCTCTGAAAGATATTATGGAAAAAGACATAGTGATTAGATGTGAGTGATGAAGAAGATAGAGGAACATTTACAGGAATATATACACTGGTGAGCAGAACCTTGAAGGATAGTTAAAATTAGAAGGTTGTGGACACTTTAAGACAAACAAAGGCTGTTACTGGGTACCCCTATAGGCCATGATGATAAATTACTTATATCAAAAATATTTTAAGTGGTATTTACTTCATTTATTCTGTATACATCCTTACAAAATGAAGTTTTCACTATAAGGTTTCAAATGATATTTACTAGCTCAAATTGCGCTTACCTTCTTTCTCCATAAACATTGATATCAATAATCAGGGGCACATGGGTGGCTCAGTTGGTTAAGTGTCTGCCTTCGGGTCAGGTCATGATCCCGGGGTCCTGGGATGGAGCCCCATGTGTGGCTCCCCACTCAGTGGGAAGTCTCCTTCTCTCTCTCCCTGCACCTGTCCCCCCTCCTGTGTGTGCACTCATGTGTGTGCTCTCTCTCCCTCTCTCTCTCTCTAGTAAGTAAATAAAATCTTTAAAAAAAATAAGGCTGATAAGAAAGGTTGTTGATTAACCTCTTATCTTTTTAGTCTACTAAATTTATGGTTCCTTATTCTAGCTTTAGCAAATATGAATTATATGATCTTGGGCAAGGGACTTAATTTCTCCCACCGTCCTCTGCCTTCTCTGTAAGAGGGATATTCACTACTTTAAGAATTTTTGTGAATCTTTGAGATAAAAGTAATTAGGGAAAATTTTAAAATAATATGTAAGTAATTGTATAAGTAATAGCTGTTATTAATATTTACTTTTGTATCTTTGTTTATTCTCTTGGATTTTCCTGCCTTCTGCTTTCTACTTTCTCTTTATTCCTGTGATACTAAAGTCTCAGTTCTAATTTGTTTTCTTAAATATTATTGTCTTTTAGTCAGTTGATATTAACACTTATTTCTCTAGAACTTCTTTTAAGCATCCAAAACTTAACACCTAAATTATTTTTTAACTTTCTCATTACCTTACTGCTACTAACTACCCAATTTATTTTCAGTCTTTATCCTCAGTGGTACTACTTAAGGATACACTGTAAATCAAATTCTTTCACATTTTCCATGTTGCTTATTTTATTTTTTTATCTGTTTCTTAAAATCTAGAAATAAGCATCAAGGTTTTAAGAGATATTGCATGTATTCAGTTTTTAATAAGGCAGCATAAAGAATAAATCATATTATAAAGAAGATTTAGTGTGAATTGTTTATATTCATATGTGCTTAGGGAAGTTAAGAATGGATTTCATTTCTTAGAGTCGTTATAAGAATTAAATATGAAGTGTTAAACAAGATGCCTGGCAGGAAGTAAGTGTTCCATAAATATTAGCGATTATAATTACCATTGGGAAGCAGGGCCAGCTTTTGTTTATTGAAAGAAGATAATTATTTGTGGAGCATAACAAATAGCATGGAGAACAAGGGGAGATGGAGAGGAGAAGGGGGTTGAGGGAAATTGGAAGGGGAGATGAACCATGAGAGACTATGGACTCTGAAAAACAATCTGAGGGTTTTGAAGGGGCAGGGGTGGGAAGTTGGGGGATCCAGGTGGTGGGTATTGTAGAGGGCACGGATTGCATGGAGCACTTGGTGTGGTGCAAAAATAATGAATACTGTTATGCTGAAAAAATAAAAAATTTAAAAAAAAAAAAGAAAAGGAAGAAGATAATTTGATGAACACTGGAATATTCTCTTTTCCCAAGATCTACCTATTATAGTTCCCTAAATTCTAATAAATGTTCAGTACTTTGGATTTAGACTTTTTGTCTTTGGCTTCCCTGTTAATATAAAGATCTGTCTCTTGAGGTAGGGGTAATTGGGGTAGGCCTTTTAGGGATTGATAATGTTCTGCTTCTTGATCTTGTTGCTGATTACATATGTGTCACTTTGTGAAAATTCGTCAAGCTTATGACTCATGTTCTAGCTTGCATGTATCTTTTAATAAAGAGTTAACCTGGAAAAAATATATGTTACCCGAGGAGTTCTATATCAGAATTATCAGTCATTTATATGAATTCATGTGAATTATTTTTAAGTTGCTCCCATATCTTAGAGGTTTATAAACTTGTTCAGTATATGAAATATCTGAGCACCTTAAATTCCTTCTGAATAATATATTTTAATAACATTTGAATTATGATTTAATTCAAAATGAAAACCCATTTTAAGTTCTTCTGAAGATTTGGTTAAATTTACATATCCTTTAATGGTAGGATTCATGAAAAACTCAAACTGTTAGCTCAATGATTGGTTTTCCTTAAGTTTTCCCATGACTATGTGTTTTCCATATATTCATTAATTACGTATTCTGCTGGGACCGAAGACAAGTGATAACAGATACCCAAGATGGCTTAAGAAAAATTACAGGAGGAAAAGCCTGAAAATTGAAAACATTCTACGGTACTAGTTTTTAACCAAATTGTGAAAACACTGACGTTATGTATTTTTTAGCAGTGGAACATCTTAGTTTAGTTTATCTTGACCTAAACAGGATTCAGAGGGAGCATGGTTTGAGGAATACTATTTTAGAGTTTAGCTGTTTCTTTTTTTCTCAGAATTATACATATGGAAATAAAGTAGATTAGATTTTATATGTAATATGAAGACTCTTCTAAAACCATTTTAATTACTGGCTGTTGCAAAGTGACTTATCGCTGAAACATGTTCGTATTTTTAATATCCAGGTACCCAGCTATTGTTCCATTTTGTAAAAATCCATATCTGTCTCTATTTTTAGATGACTTCAAACCTGCTTCTATTGATACTTCCTGTGAAGGTGAGCTTGAAGTCGGCAAAGGTGAACAGGTGACAATAACTCTGCCCAATATAGAAGTGAGTATTTGTATATATTCAGACTGAAAGTATCTTTTTGCAGGATTTTTACTAAATTCAAATGAAAATAATTGCACAGTTTATGTAGTGATAGTTGAAGTAATTAACAAATACACCAAAGCAAAAAAAAAAAGAAAAACTTTTTTTAAGCCATTTTAGGTAAAGCAATCTGAAATATTTTTTAAAAATACTTTGGTCTATTTAATAAGTTAAACACTTAGAGGTCTAAACATATATTTTTTAAACTAGTATTATGAACCAGATTTTGTACTATAAACTAGGAATAATAGCATATTCCCAGCCTTCTAGTCCTAATCTGTTATAGCAGGACACACAGATGTCTAATGGTATATATTAGAGCATGTACAAAATTCTGTGCTAGTACATTTGTTGATTCAAATACTCTGCCTGGTAGAATCTTCAAAGGCTTCACAAGGCAGATGCTATTTGAGCTGAGCCTTGAAGGACAAGTAGAATTTCATCAGGCAGAAAGGGAGTAGACTATTCTAGGCAGAAGGAACAGTATATAAATGGCTCTAATAGAGAAAGAACAAGAAGTTTGTGGAATAAATGAATTAATGTAGTAAATAAATAACAGAATTATGAAAAATGATTGATAGAAGTAGTCTCTGGAAAGATGATTTGGGATCAGACGGTGAAAAATGTATCATCTTCTAATGTAGAATTTCGACTTTATTCCATAGGTATTAGAGTACCATTAGAGATTTCTGAGGAAAGTAGTAACATGATTAGATTTTTGCTTTTAGAGTGATTTTAGCAATAGTTTGGGGAATGTGTTAGAAAAAAAGACACTAGGTCACGGAGGCTTTAGCCAAAGTTTTGTCCATTTAAAAAATTTCCAGATGTTTCCAAATACTATTTACATAAATAGACAAATTAAGTGTTGCTCTAGTTTTCTCAGTTTTTGAGTTAGAAATGTCTTTGCATTCAACTTGTTTCTTTTTTTTCTTTTATACTGACTTGAGCTATTCTCAGAGAACACGAAGACTGTAACTTTATATTTTAACCTACAGAGAAAGCACTGGACTGATATTTTTTCTCTGTTTTGTTGAATTTTTTAACAGAAATTATTTTGTGCTAATTCATCGACATTCTTGTTTGCATTTATGAGATGATTTGTTGTGATTGGAGATAGAGCGAGCAAGCTCTCTATCCTCTAGTCTTCTAGTCTTCTTATTTTTTATCAGCCAACACTATTTATTGAGACCCCACTATTATGTCAGACTGTATCAGTTGCTGCCTCTGAAAGAATTCCTAAGGTTAATTAAATTTGTGGAAAGACTTCTCATTTGCTCCCTTACAAACTGAAGGAAATGAACAACCAATTCAGTGTGAGATATGTGGATGAATAAACTTTTGCCTTATTCTGTTATGAAAAGCTGGCATCTCTAAATAGTTTGGAAATTTTGTACCCATAAGTCAAAGGCCATTTTGCTTTATGATGTTTATTAAAGAAAAACCTAAACTATCCCCTTAATTCTAAAAGTTATTGAAAAACCTTAAGTTGATAACTGGTACCACTAGCCTGATCTCAGGTCATAGGATTATTGATCAGTGATGATTGGTTTGTGGAAAAAAAAAACTTTAACTGGTTTCTTCTTTGCCATGTAGATTTTTTCCCCTCAAATTAACAATCCTTCCATCCCCATTCCTTGCACTGCTTTGCTCTTACAAGCAGATGGGGGTTCTTACATTTATTAATGAAACTTTCTCATTCACACATATCCTTCTTTAAGCAAGAGTTACCATCCACCATGTTTTTGGTTATGATCTCAATCGAGATATCTCTTTAGAGAATGACAAGTATAGAGGGAAGTTTTCAAACCTTCACACTGTAAATTTCTAAAAGAGCAAAGAAATAATTTGGGAAGAAGTAATACCCCTCACCAGTCCACTAGAGATATATTCAAAAAGAATATGTCTCAATATTTGTGTGCATGTATGTATGCCTGAGAAAGAAACGGAGGGCAGATGGGCCATATTTGCACATACCTTCTGTGTGGCAACTCCTGTGCTAAGTAGCTATTGGGAACAGCAGAAAACTAGACATGGTCAGTGTCCTGAAAAATATTACATTTAATGAGAAAGACAGGAAATAACTGATTAAAATATTGAAATGTAAGGACTGTCACAGAGGCAGAATATTACAGAAGTGTAGAAGAAAACTCAGCAGAGGAAGAAGAGATGCCAGGGTGTCCTGTCTTGAAGAAGAGTAGAAGTTACCCAGGTAAAGGAAAGAGGGAAGACATTTTAGGCAGAGAAAAGAAAAAGACATGGGTTAAGACAAGGCAACAAAAAAGTCTGTTATGTTTGAAGAACTACGTATAAGCCACTCTGGCTAGATCAGATGGAGTCCACTAGGAACATAGTGGGAGATGGAAAGGCATTTAGGACTCAAATAAAAAAGTGTTTAATGTGTAATGCAAAAGAATTTTAAGTTCATTCTATAGCCCTTTTAGACAGCTGAAATAAAAGAGAATAGTTAAAATTACCACCTGTAGAAAGCAAATATTTTTTTCTGCTGGCCATACAGTCCTAGAACAATTGTGAATAAGAGTAGAAATTACATTCTCAAAAACATTTTGTGGTTTTCTTCCCTTAAGAATTTCTTTAAACTAGTAGGAGGTTTAACATTTCTTCAGAGTTCTTAAGTTTATGGAAATGTAATGAATGTTGGTTGGGGCATTTAGATTCCCTATTTTCTCTGTGAACTTGCTTTCATCATCTGGGTAAAAATGACTAGAAGCTAGAAGTCATCCTATAAAATGGAACTTTCATTATACTATACTTTCAAGAGTACCTTCAGTTTCTGGCCATTCCTTCATAGGGTAGATTTTCTTATTTTCATTCCTCTGGATTTCCTTTGTTAATGCCGAGTAGAAGAACCTAATAAAAATGAAGACTATAAAGCTAATTAATATTGGGCATTTACAAATCTCTCTTCCTTACAAATAATTCTCTATATTTGGCTATTATAAAATTTCAAAATGTTAAATTTTGAGGGGAAAAGACCTAACTATAATGATTTGTCATTGGTGCTGTCCAAGTTTGGCATTCTTTAGTGTTGTCTCTATCTTGAGGAGTACTTTTGTGGGACTCATTGAAATAGTCCACTTCAAACTTCCAAACTACACTTCCTATTATGCAGGAAATGCATCTCTAATGGCTGCTTTTGACTTTAGCCCCCAAATGTTGACTTGTGGAAATTCTATATGTCAGATGTGCTACTATGCCACTCTAAGCCACCCTCTTTGGCAATGTCCCTTCCAGGATGAACTGTTTGATTCTGTCCACTGAGTATTTAGCTCAAATGAGAAGTTAGCCCACCACATTCTTGGGACCTCAGCTTCTTTTAGGACTGGTTCTTTTTTAACATCCTATTGTAATTATATTTTTTAATGAATTGTATCTTTTACCGTATATATTTTTTAATCCTGTTTTTGTGATTTTAATCTTAGTACCTTGTCTAATAGTAATATTGCACCCTTTCTTTTGATTTGTATGTTCATGGAATCTCAGTGTCTGTTTTTTTAAATTCAGCTGACATTTTGTTTTAAATATATCTTTTGTTAACAGAATATTGTTTCTTTTTTTATGAATTTATTTTTGAGAAAGAGAGAAAGAGCACGTGAGTAGGGGTAGGGGTAGAAGGGGAAGGAGAGAGAGAATCCCAAGAAGACTCCACACTAAGCATGGAGCATGAAGCGGGGTTCAATCTCACAATCTGAGATCATGACCTGAGGTCATGACTTTAGTCAAAACCAAGAGTCAGGTGCTCAACAGACTGAGCCACCCAGGTGTCCTATTCTGTTTCATTTTTAAACCGAGTTTGACACTTCCTGTTTTTATTAAAAGAATTCTATCCTCATTTAGTGCAAAGCTGATGTGCCTGATTTTTACATCTATCATCTTTGGTATGTTTATTAGTTATTTTAGTTTTTCCCTCATTTTTTAAATTAGTTTCATTAACCATCTCTTCTTTCTTTTTCCCTCCTCCTATTTGGGAGTACAATTGTACTTTTCCCTTCCATTACTGATTAATTTCCTTTCCTGGTATTCATAGTCAGGCATGATCAGATTTCCCTGTCAGCAGATGGGGGACAAAACTGAAAGGACAGTAGGGAGGAGAATAGGAACCGAGGTGAGATGATGATTGCATTATGAAGTTGCGTAATAGTAGTAAATATGGAGATGATTGGATGTATTCAGTAATTTTTTTGTTTGTTGGTTGGTTCGTTTTTGAGGAGTGAATGAGTTTAATGTTGTACATATAGAACACTTGGAACAGTGTATAGTACTTTGTAGATGTTCACATATATTTATACAAGGCAGTCTTTTTAAAAGGTTAATTCTGAGGACACCTGGGTGGTTCATTTGGTTGAGCCTCGGACTTTTGATTTTGGCTTAGGTCATGATCTCAGGGTCCTGAGATCCAGTCCCACGTTGGGCTCCATGCTGGACATGAAGCCTGCTTAGGATTCTCTTTCTTCTTCTCTCTTTGCCCCTCCCCCTGCTTGTGTGTACTCTTGCATGCTATAAATGAATGAATGAATGGTCATTCTTCTGCAAATGCTTCTTATGACGTACAGAAAAAAAAAAAAAAATCTCAAACCCTCCCCAGAGCCAGCAAGACCCTGCAGGATCTAACACTCATCCATCTGCCCAAGCTCATCTCCCTTTCCCACAGCCCTTTGCTCTCCCTTCATCTTTCTGGCCTCAGATCTTTTGCACTTGCTGTTTCCTTTTCCTGAAGCCCCCCACCCCCAGTTCTGTGGTGGCTGAGTCCTTATCTTTCAGGCTGCCTCTGATTTAAATTTCATTTGCTGACAATAGTTAATTTAGAGGCAAAGACAGCTCATATGCTTGGGAGTTTCTTGGTAATTTAATACTTTAATACTCTTTTCTTGGGGTATAGAATAAGGGAATAGGCAGTAATTAAAGTTTAAGATAGGAATGGTGCTCAATTTAATAAAAAAGTTTTGCTTTCTAAAAACTTGTTCAAAGTGTGGAAGACAGGTATAGAGACTATGAAAACTTTATTTAACTTGTTACTTAGGATCAAAATGTTCAGATTGTTCATATTCAATATCCATTTAGTATTTGTGAAGGGCTTGGTACTTCAGGTGCTAGGAGCAAGAAAAGAAATCATAATCCAGTCCTTTAATGTTCAGGAACTCAACGTGCAATAATGTATTATAATTTTAAGATCTATCCTAAGTAGGAATACAAATATCGTAAAGAAGAACATTGCACAAATCTCTTATTAACTATAATTTGAGTCCTTGAATTGCTCTTTAGGGGTATCCTACTCATTTCTTCCGCTATTCCTTGTATTTGCTGTAAACTGATAGTTATATCTAAAGGTTTAATGAGAGATTGTGTGTGTGTGTGTGTGTGTGTGTGTGTGTGTGTGTGTGTTTAGGCAAGAATACTTTATAGGTGATACTGTTTACTTTTATATTGCATCATGAAGTGTATCCAGTTGTCCCAGTCTTAATGATGCTAAAATTAATAGTGAGGTTTAGCCTAACAGGTAATCTGCGTAGGTAAGCGCCATTTTAAGAAAATATCACATTTGAAAAACTAAGCTTATACAGGAAGAAGAGAATGGATAGGAAATACAATTCAGGGCTTCTGTTCCTTTATTTGTAAAAAGTATTGGTTGCTTTAAAATTGAATCCCAATTGCCTGTTGTAGACCAATGAAACAAATCTTTAATGACTTAGGACAAGTACTTCTTCTATTCCCTTTCCTCAATGATAGCAGGTTTGAGACCTCAGCTTTGCTTCATCTCTGTCTTTTTTACTATGAATCCTTGTTGTCCAACTAATGGACTTAGAAAGTTAGATGACTTGAGGTATAACATAGATTGAGAAATACAGAAGATTTAAAAGGCTCTCCCAACTGAATTTCTGTGATAAATTTCAAGTAATGATAATTAACTTTTTAAACAGGGTTCAACTCCACCAGTAACTGTTTTCAAAGGTTCAAAGAAACCTTACTTAAAAGAATGCATTCTAATTATTAACCATGACACTGGAGAATGTCGACTAGAAAAACTCAGCAGTAACATCACTGTAAAAAAAACAAGGTATGTGGTTAATGAAATAAATTACTTTATCAACAAATAAATTGCTAAGGAAATGTCAATGAAAGAAATTATTGGACCAAGTTACATTATTATGCAAGGATTATTTCTGCATGGTACAGAAATGTTTTAATCTTTTTCCAAGTTTAAATTTGGTAGAGATCCTTAGCCAAAGACTTACCCCTTCTTCTATGACATATAAAAGCTTTTTTGTTTCTGAATGTTTTCTGTATGTGGAGGTCTACATTTATTTTATTATAAGTGTTTTCATAGAATTGGACTGAAAAGAGCCATTATACACTTTGCAAAATAATTTCATCTTCACTAGTAAAAATTTATTAAGCACCTAGAACATGTAAGGCACTAGGAAAAGAACAATTTCTTATACAAATACTAACCTCAAAATGTCTGCATTTTAACTGGATTAACAGATAATGCTATTTAAAAAGCCAGTAAGAAGATAGCCATCTCAAATTCTTGTTTGTAAACATGTGGTGCATTATCATGCAATATAAGGGACCTACACTAAAAGCCATAAAAATAGCATAGACAAAAATTGTTCTAGGACTTAAGGGAATGGAGAAGTTATCATTTATTAGAGCATTTAGGGAGTCCTTACTGATGTCTTGAGAGGTTAAGAATTCGAAGGGTTACATGCACCCTGATGTTTATAGCAGCATTATCAACAAATAGCCAAAATATGAAAACAGCCCAAATGTCCACCAATTGATGAATAGCTAAAGAAGATGTGGTATATGTATATACACAATGGAATATTACCCAACCATAAGAAAGAATGAAATCTTGCCATTTGCAGCGACCTGGATGGAGCTGGAGAGTGTTATGCTAAGTGAAATAGTCAGTCAGAGAGAGACAAATAACATATGATTTCATTCATATGTAGAATTTAAGAAACAAAACAATCATAGGTGAAAAAAAGAGAGAGGGACAACCAAGAAACATACCCTTAGTCATAAAGAACAAACTGATGGTTACCACACAGGAGGTGGGTGGAAGGAAGGATTAAATGGGTGGTGGGAATTAAGGAGGGCACTTGTGATAAGCACTGAATGTTGTATATAAGTGGTGAATCACTAAATTCTACACCTGTAACTAATATTATACTGTATGTTAACTAACTAGAATTTAAATAAAAACTTTATTTAAAAAACCACCCCAATATACTTTATGATAAGAATTAATATGGGTTCTTATTAAATATGAGTTCCCAAATCCAACTTCAGATCAAAGAAGGACCCTGGGAAGCTCTATTTTTATTATCCCCTCCCTGCCCCAGTAATTTTTATTAGTAGGAAAGGTTAGAAAATATTTAATTGATCAGAGAGAACATGAAGTTTTAGGCAAAGCTTAAAGGCAGAAATATATCTGACTTATTTGGAGCCAGTGAGTAAGACCTGTTTGAATAGAGCAGACATTTGTTTCTGTGCCCTGGTATAAGGAGATTGACTTGCTTACATTTTTTTGAAACATTAATCCACCAAACAAGTTGGGTAGAATGAAACAATGTGGTAAACAGAAAAATATATAAACCATGATTTTTGAAAGTGGGAATGAAGAGAATAGCGAGGTTCTAAATACTCTGTGAAGGTAGAACTGATAGGATTTGATGACTGGAAATGGAAGATACAGAAGTCAAGCATAACTGTATTATATACTTTTCTCTTAAAAATATTCAAAAGAAAGTGTATGAATCTCCTTTAGTAACATGTCTTAAAGTTGGGAATGAAAAATGTGAAAGTGAATTGATTTTAACAGAAATGATAATTTTAGAATTTAGGGGATATGTTGTATTTGTTATATACTTATGTATATATTCTGTTTATCTTTGTAATTTGTGTATATCTTATTTTTTCAATTTTGAGTAGTTATCTTGTTTTTTATTTACATTTGTATCCCCCACTGGATCTGTGTGTATGTCATGCATACAGCAGGGCCCAATAAATAGTTGTTAAATAATGAACTAAACTAATGTTTTAATTTTTGAATGTCATTTTAAGGATCTTTAGGGAAAAGAATATGTGGTTAATTCTAGTAACTTTGTAAGTTGTGGTTGTTAAATTTCTATCATCCTTGTATTGAGCTTTGATATTCTTAATTCCAGAGTTGAAGGAAGTAGTAAAATTCAGTATCGTATAGAACAACAGCAGCAACAAATGCGAAATTCAGCTAGGACTCCCAATCTTGTGAAACATTCTCCATCTGAAGACAAAATGTCCCCAGCATCTCCCATGGATGATATTGAAAGAGGTAAAATCTAAATGTGTATAATGCCCCTTGTAAGAAATTATTAAGATTTCAGTCATGGAAACACAAGAGACAAAGAAGGTCATTAGATAATGATAAAGGGATCATTTCAGTTGAAAATGTATATGCACCCATGCATCCAATATTGGAGCACCCTAATAATATTACACATTTATAGATCTGGGAAGAAATAGAGTTAGCAATGCAAAAATAGTAGGGGACTTCAATACCCTCACTTTCAACAATAGATACATCATCAACATATCATTCAACAATAGATACATCATCAAGACATCAAGAAAATCAATAAGAAAATATTGGATTTGAACTAGACTTTAGACCAGATAGACCTAACATATTTGTATAAAACATGCTATCCAATAGCAGCAGAATACACATTCCTCTCAAATATATGCTGAACATTCTCCATGATACAACATATGTTAGGTCACAAAGCAAGTCTTAATGAGTTTAAGGAGACTGAAATCATATTAAGTATCTTTTCCAATCACAGTGGTTTGAAATTAATATCAACAATGGGAAGAAAATGGGGAAATTCACAAATTTGTGGAAATTAAACAACATGCACCTGAACAACCAATGGGTCGAAGAAGAAATCAGAAGAGAAATTTTAAAGGAAAAGCAAATTGGGGGAAATCGGAGGGGGAGACAAACCATAAGAGACTGTGGACTTTAAGAAACAAACTGAGGGTTTTGGAGGGGAGGGGTGTGGGTGGATGGGTGAGCCTGGTTGTGGGTATTATGGAGGGCACATATTGCACAGACCACTGGGTGTGGTGCATAAACAATGAATCTTAGAACACTGAAAAAATTAAATTAAATTTTTAAAAATCTTGAAATATATGAAATGGAAGGGCAATATACCAGAACTTATAGGATACAGCAAAAGCTGTTCAAGAAAGAAATTTATAGGAATAAATGCCTACATTAAGAAAAAATTAAGATCTCAAATAACCTAACTTTATAACCTCAAGGGACTAGAAAAAGAGCAAGCTAAGCCAAAATTCAGTATAAGGAAGGAAATAACAAAAATTATTCAGAATTGAAATAAGAGAAATAGACTACAAAAACAATAGAAAAGATGAATGAAGCTGATTTGGTTTTTTAAAAAGATTAACCAACTTTTAACTAATGAAGAAAAAAAGAGAAATGAAAGAGACATTATAACTGATACTACAGAAATACATTCACAAGAGACTGAAAGATTATATGCCAACAAGTTGTATAACCTAGAAGAAATGGATAAATTCCTAGAAAGAGACAACCTACCAAGACTGAATCATGAAGAAAGAGAAAATCTGAAAAAACCAATAATAAGTAAGGAGATTAAATCAGTAATCAAAAATCTCCTAGCAAAGAAAAGCCCACGTCCATATAGATGGCTTTACTGGTGAAATCTACCAAATGTTTAAAGAAGAATTAATGCCAGATCTTCTCAAGCTATTCCAGCAAAATGAAGAGGAGGAAACGCTTTCAAATTAATTTTACAAAGCCAGTATTTGATACCAAAAGCCAGAGGACACTAAAAAAATTATAGACCAATATCCCAGATGAACGCAGGTGGAAAAGTCCTCAACAAAATACTAGCAAACCAGATTCAATAGCATGTTAGATGGATCATACACCATCATCAAATGGGATTTATGCTAGGGATGCAAGGATATTTCAACATATGCAAATCAATAGATGTGATATATCATGTTAACAGAATGATTTTCTCTGAAAATCATATCTCAGTAGATGCAAAAAAGCACTTGACAAAATTCAACACTTTCACCTTAAAAACTCTCAATGAATTAGATATAGAATAAATATAGATCTACATAATAAAGGCCATATATGAGAAGCCCACAGCTATCATACTCAACAGCGAAAAGCTGAAAGTTTTCTTCTAAGATCAGGAATAAGACAAGACACTCTCATCATCTTTATTCATTCATCTAGAGAAAGGCATCTCAGCTCCTTCCACAGTTTGGCTATTGTGGACATTGCTGCTATGAACATTGGGGTATATATGCCCCCTTTTTTTTTAATCTTTGGGGTAAATACCCAGTGTACAATTGCTGGGTCATAGGGTAGCTCTATTTTTAACTTTTTAAGGAACCTCCACATTGTTTTTCAAAGTGGCTGTACCAACTTGCAGTAAGTGGGGAAAATCACATGCGAAGACAAACCATGAGAGACTATGGACTCCGGGAATCAAACTCAGGGTTCTGGGGTGGGGGATAGGTTGAGTCCAGTGATGCATATTAAGGAGGGCATGTATTGCATAGAGCACTGGGTGTTATATGTAAACAGTGAACCATGAAACACTACATCAAAAACTAATGATGTACTGTATGATGACTAACATAACATAATAAAAAAAAAGAAATCAAAAAAGAAAAGAAAAGAAAAGACATTCTCTTTACTTCTATTCTGCATAGTACTAAAATCCTAGCCAGAGCAATTGGGCAAGAAAAAGAAAGAAATGGATCTAAATTGGAAAGAGGAAATAAATTTGTTTCTACAGATGACATGAGCTTATGCCTAAAAAACCCTAAAGACTCCACCAAAAAACTGTTAGAATAAGTGAATTCAGTAAAGTTGCAGGATACAAAATCAATATACAAAAAGCAGTTACATTTCCATATACTAACAAACTATCGGAAAGAGAAATAAGTGAAATAACCTACACAGAGAAAGGTAAATATTATTTGATCACATGTGGAAGCAATCTAAAAAAGTTACACTCATAGATACCGTGTAGGAGGGTGGTTGCCAGGGACTGTAGGGGTAGGGAAAAAGAGGAGATATTGGTCAAAGGGTAAAAACTTTGAGTTATAAGATGAATAAGTTCTGGGGATCTAATATACACTATGGTGTCTAAATTTTTTTTATTGTGTTGTGTTAGTCACCATACAATACATCATTAGTTTTTTTTCCCCCTGTTTAGAAATCTTTATTTTTTTCTTTTAATTTTTTTTTATTAACATATAATGTATTATTAGCCCCAGGGTACTAGTCTGTGAATCGCCAGGTTTACACACTTCACAGCACTCACCATAGCACATACCTTCCCCAATGTCCATAACCCAACCACCCTCTCCCCACCTCCCTCCCCCCGGCAACCCTCAGTTTGTTTTGAGAGATTAAGAGTCTCTTATGGTTTGTCTCCCTCCTGATCCCATCTTGTTTCATTTATTCTTTTCCTACCCCCCAAATCCTCCACATTGCCTCTCCACATCCTCATATCAGGGAGATCGTATGATAATTGTCTTTCTCTGATTGGCTTCTTTCGCTAAGCATAATACACTCTAGTTCCATCCACGTGGTCGCAAAAGGCAAGATTTCATTTCTTTTGATGGCTGCATAGTATTCCATTGTATATATATACCATCTCTTCTTTATCCATTCACCTGTTGATGGACATCTAGGTTCTTCCCATAGTTTGGCTATTGTGGACATTGCTGCTATAAACATTCAGGTACACGTGCCCCTTTGGATCACTACGTTTGTATCTTTAGGGTAAATACCCAGTAGTGCAATTGCTGGGTCATAGGGTAGCTCTATTTTCAACTTTTTGAGGAACCTCCATGCTGTTTTCCAGAGTGGTTGCACCAGCTTGCATTCCCACCAGCACTGTAGGAGGGTTCCCCATTCTCCACATACATCATTAGTTTTTGATGTAGTGTTTCATTATTCATTGTTTGTGTATAACACCCAGTGCTCTATACAATATGCACCCTCCTTAATACCCACCACCTCTAAATTTTTTAAAGATTTTATTTAAATTCTAGTTAGTTAACAGTGTAATATTAGTTTCAGATATACAAATTAGTGATTCACCACTCACATACACCACCCATTGTTCATCACAACATGTGCATTCCTTAATCTCCATCACCTATTTACCCCATCCCCCCCAGTCTCCCATCCAGCAACCCTCCGTTTATTTTGTACAGTTAAGTGTATGTTTCTTGGTTTGCCTCTCTTTTTTCCCCCTATGTTTATTTGTTCATTTCTTAAATTCCACATGAGTGAAATCCTATGGTATTTGTCTCTCTGACTGACTTATTTCACTTAGCATAATTCTCTCTAGCTCTATCCATGTTGTTACAAATGACAAGATTTCATTCTTTTTTATGGCTGAGTAATATTCCATTGGAGGATTTATGTGTGTATATATTAAATATATATTTATATATAAAGTTTATATATATAATATATATATATACAAATCCCACATCTTCTTTATCCATTCATCAGCCCATGGACATTTGGGCTGTTTCCATAACATGTGACTATTAGCCATCTGTCTTCATTGGAAAAATGTCTATTCATGTCTTCTGCCCATTATTTAATCAGATTATTTGTGTTTTTTGGTGTCAAGTTTGATAAGTTTTTTATATATTTTTTATACCTACCCCTTGTCAGATATGACATTTGCAAATATCTTCTCCCATTCTGAAGGTTGCCTTTTAGTTTTGTTGTTTTCTTTGCTGTACGGAAACTCTTTATTTTGATGAAGTCCTAATAGTTTATTTTTGCTTTTGTTTCCTTGCCTCATGAGACATATCTAGTAAGCAGTTACTGTGGCTGATGTCAAAGAGGTTACTACCTGTGTTTTCCTCTTGGATTTTAATGGTTTCATGTCTCACAGTTAGGTCTTTAATCCATTTTACATTTATTTTTGTGTATGGTGTAAAAGAGTGGTCCAGTTTCATCCTTTTGCATGTTGCTGCCTAATTTCCCCAATGCTATTTGTTGAAGAGACTTTTTCCCACTGGATATTCTCTCCTGCCTTGTCAAAGTTGTGAGTTCTTTTCTGGGTTTTCTATTCTGTTCTATTGATCTATGTGTCTATTTTTATGCCAGTAGTATGGTGTCTAAATTTTCTAAGAGAGCAGATCTTAGGTGTTCCCATCACTCACTCTCTCTCTCTCTCTCTCTCTCTCTCTCACACACACACACACACACAAATGGAAACTATGAGGTGATGAATAATGTATATCAAAGCATTAAGTTGTACATTTGGTTTTTTTCCTCTTGCCAAAAAAAAAGTGCTTTAATAATTATGTCTAAAATTTTCTCACAGAAATCAGTTGATTTTAGTGTTTTTCTTCAGTCAAAGCTAGGACACTAGAGTAAAAGCCCCTAGGAGCAGCCAGTCCCCTGCGGGGTCCCAGGTAGGGCCTATCAGAAGAGCAGGTTTCAGAAGCTGGGGCTGGAGGCTACTCAGGAGATGGGCCTCAGGCTCAGCTTGAGCCCTTCTCGGACCTACAGGCAATCCTGTCTCCATCCAGTAGATGTCGTATTATTCCAGAGCATGTCATTATTGCCTGAAGTGCTGCTTGTGCAGGCTGTGGATGGCCAGCAGGAGCAAGGCCAGGCTTTGACAGCCACTGTCTATCGTGTCGCATTCCCTGAGCCAGGGCACTCACAGTGTGGTGCTGAGATGGTGCAGACCATTGCAGAGTTCCTGAACTCCAGAATCCCCCAGCTTGTTGTTGCTCATTGGCAGCATCACCAGAACTGTTTTGGGTCAATGTCGTGCTGAAGTGGTGGCAGCAGACGGCTGTAAGCTACAGGACTTTGCCCACCAGGCTCAACTCTTCAGGCTCTCCTTGGCCCTAAGGACATGGCACAGGTCTCTACAGCCCCTGGTGGTGAGGTCACAGTCCCAGAGCCACAGGGCCCTGAGTCAGGATCTGTGGTGTAGCATTCTGGGACATAGCTCGGCAATGCCCAGGTCACCCAGCTTGTCACCCAGGTCCAGCGCCTGCAGTGAGTCCTTGGAGGTTACAATACCACACAGGTTCTTCCCATTGGCCCATATGAGGCCACAGTTCTCCAGCTAGAGCATCTCAAACTGGTGGCAGGTAGAGTCCACCAGGCCGTTGTATAGCGCTCAGACGCCAGCCTCACAGATGTCATCGTTGCTCACCATGAACTCCTTGGAATGCTGCTTGGCCTTTGAACACCACAGCTAGGGGCTCAAAACTAGCAGCTATCAGGTTGCAGTACTCTAGCTGAAGGACCTCACAGCAACACTGGGAGTCCAAGAGACCTTTGCGGAATAGCTGCAGGCCTGCATCCGCCAACAAATTATCAGTGAAGTGCAGTTGGTGAAGGATGGGCACCAAGTGCTGCACACAGGACAGGACCCCACAGCCAGCCTCCATCAGGCAGCAATTCTGCATCTTGCAGGTGGGGCTCTACAGGCCCTGGAGCACCAGGTGCATACCAGCATCACCCAGCTCTTTTGGTGCACAGCCTAAGCTCAGTCAGGGAGGGATTGGCCCAGAGAGCACAGCTGACATCCTTGCAACACAGCTCTGTGAGACCCCTGTCATCCAGCCTGACCACCTTGAACTGTTGGATCAGAGGCAGGAGCTCCCTCCACTCAGCATCACCCAACTGCTCACACTGAATGTCCAGATTCTTGGTTCAAGGCAAAGTGTTTTCTCAGGCCAAACTCCTTTTTACACTGGGGCTGGGGAGGCTGTCGTACACTTTAAATATACGGTTTTGTCAGCTATAGGTCAGAACAGCTAGAAAAAAAAAAGAAATCCATCTGTATGTACTGTTTCCTTATACATATTGGGAGAATAAGAGGATTTGGAGGGTAGTTTCTGCCAAAATAGATTTTAATTTTTACAGTTTTAATTTTTCACATTCTTTACTTAAATTACAAATATATTTAATTAAGTATAATGGTATAAGTGTAGCATTTAGATTTGGCATTGTCTATGTCTTTTTTTTTAATTTAATTTTTTTTCAGTGTTCTAAAATTCATTGTTTATGCACCACACCCAGTGTTCCATATGATACGTGCCCTCCATAATACCCACCACCAGGCTTACCCCACCCCCCACCCTCTCCCCCTCCAAAACCCTCAGTTTGTTTCTCAGAGTCCACAGTCTCTCATGGATTGTCTGCCCCTCCGATTTCCCCCAACTCACTTCTCCTCTCCATCTCCCAGTATCCTCTGTGTTATTCCTTATACTCCACAAGTGAGTTAGAACATATGATAATTGACTCTCTGCTTGACTTCTTTCGCTGAGTGAAATGCCTGTGTTTTTTAATGGTAGAGGAGCTTTTTAAATAAAATGCTTAAAATGCTGTAAATGTTTGTTTAATCTCATTTATTCCTCAACGGTTTCTTAGAAGCTAACACATTCAAATTTTATGTTACTTATTTAATATTCATGTTTAATATTATTTATTTAACCTATCTATTAATTTCTGTTTTATTTTCAGAACTGAAGGCAGAAGCTAGTCTAATGGACCAAATGAGTAGTTGTGATAGTTCATCGGATTCCAAAAATTCATCATCTTCAAGTAGTGAGGATAGTTCCAGTGACTCAGATGATGAACAGTGCACATCCTCTCCTTCTGAGCCAGGGAATTATATCTCAGGACATCCTGCCATGTCTGCCATGCCACATGGCAGGATTTCTGATATGGATGCTGGCCAGAATAGACTTCATGACAATAGTGGCCTTCTGATGAATACTTTAAGTAAGTATATATAAACATGAGTAATTGAAAAAGTAAGAATTCACAGTGGAGCCATAGTGATTATGACCTAAAATTTGGGTTAAGAGAAAAAAACTCTTATTTTATTCATTTGATACTATGATTAACCATTACCTTTTTGTTGAGTCATTCCTTTTCTTTTCACTCTGTGACATAATGTCTTATTGGTTTTTCTCCCGTCTCTCTAGATACATTTCTCTTTCTCCTTTGCCAATTTAGAATCTTTTACTTAGTCATTAGAAGCTGGAGTTCTCAAGCCTTAATTCTAGGTCTTTTTTCTTTTTACTCTACATTCTTTCCCTAAATAATCTCTTCCATATTTCTGATGTATTAGTACTTGTAAATTTGCATCTCTGACCCAGACTCTGAGCTCTGGAAACAGGTAGGTCCAACACCATCTTTTAGTAAGGGCATCCCAAATTCACCTTATTCAAAACCAGCTCATAATCATTAGCTTACTGTGTTTCCTCTTAGTGAAAGGAGGATGCATCTAATGATATAATCCAGAAGCCTAATTATATGCAAGGATTTACTTCCAATCCTTTTTAATAGTGTAGTCAGTCCTTCATCAAGTCCTGTTTATTTTACCTCCTTACTGTTTCTCAAATTCATCTACTTCTCTGCATCTCCACTATCACTCTAGCTCCATTTGTTGTTATTCCTTGCTTTTAACTCTGCAGTGACTTTCTAACTGGTTTTCCCCTTATCTAGTCAAGCTCTTTTTTGTTCCATTATGTACCTTGCTGCCATTTTGATCTTTCCATAATTAAGATATAATTTTCACCCCTCCTGCTTTAAACTTTTCAATAGCTAGTACAGTTGACCCTCAAGCAATACATGTTTAAATGGTGCATATCCACTTATACATGGATTTTTTTTTCAATAGACTTTTTTTAGTACTACAAGTGTATTTTCTTTTCCTTATGATTTTCTTAATGTTATTAAGAACATGTATATGTAATACATATAACATGTAAAATATGTGTTAATTGACTGTTTCTCTTATCAGTAAGGCCTCTGGTCAACAGTAGGTTATTAGTAGTTAAGTTTTTGTGGGGTCAAAGTTTTAGACAAATTTTTTACCATAGAAGGTCTGCTCCCCTAAATCCCCCTCACATTGTTCAAGGGTCGTGTGTAATTTTTTTTATGACAGAGACAAAACATCTTACTATAATGGTCTTGCTCTTTCTGTTCTAGCAATGTTTACCTAATTTTTGCCATGGTACTCAAACACTTTCACCCACTTCAGAGCCCTTATACACTGCTATTCATTCAGGAAGAAACACTTCCTTCCTTTCATGTAGTTAGCTTTTTCTCCTTTAAATTACAATTCAAGGCATACTTTATCAAGGACACCTTCCTGACAAGGTCAAATCCCCCTTTTTGTAGAACTTCAGAGCAATATCTTGTTTATATCAAATGTCATCATTATAAAGGTTTATCTTTAGTGTGATTTAATTTCTTCTAAAGTATAAGCTCCAGGAAGACACCAATTATGTTTAGCACAGTCCCTGATACATAGTAGATGCTCAATAAATGCTTTTTAATAAAAGCATACAGGTTTATACTCTTAGGGGGAGAATGGGACTTTCTGTTTATTTAAAGCTAATCTCACTGTGTTAATAATAACAGAGAAAGCAGCTAGGAAGGATTGACTCTAGCTCTAGCCAAATAACAGAACTAAAGAAGGAAGGAGCCAAGTCTGGGTGGCAGAGAAAGTGAAACTATGAATTACATAGGGACCAGGAAAGGTCTTTTGAACTTCTAGTTACTAATGTCGTTAGTGCTAATCTTCCTACCTTAAGAGGTAAAATTGGAGTGTCTGATTTCTTGACTGGCCAAATAATGACAAAAGTTCCCATTCACCAGGAGGATAAAGAATTACAAATTTATATGCCCATAATTATATATCTTCACCATTTATGTGCATATATATTAAAGTGTGTAGCTATATGTGTGTGTGTATATATATTTATGATAAAAATTGATAGATGAAGGAGTTATTTACAAGTCTCTGTCATAATGAAATATTTAATCCATCCGTAACCAAGCAGACAAAATTTAATAAGGGTATAAAAGCCTTGAACTACATAATTAACATACCTATTCTAATAGTAAATATAGAATTCTACAATCCAAAGTGTGAAGCAGACATTCTTTTAAGGCATATATAAAACATTTTAGAAATTTCTTCCTATTGAGAAAAAAGGAAATAAAATTATTTCAAAGAATTCACATTTTATTGATCATATTATAGGATTATAATACAATGCAAATATAAACAACAAAAATTATTTTAAAATACATGCTTGCAAACTTCAAAGCACATGCCTAATAATTTACATGTTAAAAGGAAACTATAAGGAAATTATAAAATATTCACAATTAAGTAATATCAAAAATAATATATCTCAGTATTTTGAGGATGCAACCAAAATGATATTTACAGGGAAATTTATAGCCTCAAAAATGTTCTTTAAAAAAAAATTGAGTGGCACGTAGGTGGCTCAGTCATTTAAGTGGCTGCCTTTGGCTCAGGTCATGATGCCAGGGTCCTGGGATAGAGCCGTGTATCGGGCTCCTTGCTTAGTAGGGAGTCGGCTTCTCCCCTTCCCCTTTCTTCTGCCTTTCCCTCACCCTTGTTCATGTGCCCTCTCTCTCTCTCTTTCAAATAAATTAATAAAATCTTAAAAAAAAAAGAACACAGTTATAAAATTGCTAAAGAAGACATTAGAAAATTGAATAACCTATGCACTTCAAACAAGATAGCTAAGTCATGACCAAATAAGGGTTATCACAGAAATGTAAGAAATGTTCAATATCTGAATTGTTAGCAATATTATAATTCACCACATTAAGAGATTATAGGAATGAAGTCATATGATCATTTTAGCAAATTTGATTTTAACAAAACTTAGTATTTATTAATTTTTAAACTTTTACCAAAGGCCTAATATAAAAAAATTTCTTTAACTTTATAAAAGTTAATTACAAAAAACAAAACTATTGCTGACATGGTAATTTAGACTCTACATGCATTCTCAAGTTAGGAAGAAGACAACGAAGACTGATATCATGATTTCTATTCACTAATACATTCTATTCTATTCATTCATACATTGTACTGAATGTTCTAACAAAAGCAATAAAACAAGAGATGAGCTATAAGAACTGAAAACAAGAAAGAAAATATAATTGTCTACAAAAAAAATTCAGGAGAATCAACAAACTATAGGAATAATAAAATAATTGTAGATGCAAGAATTACATGCAAAAACCAGCAGTGATTTGTTATACTAGTAGTAACCATTTGGGATTTCTCTTAAAAAGTGAATTTATTTTTTTGATATATTTTATCCAAATTAAATATTCCTAAAAAGGGAAATAAATCCTCTTACTGTTACAACAATGATCTCATTTTTTAACCTTATCAGACCCAATACCATCTTTTATAAAAGATATTTTAAAGTCCCCTTTAACTATCTTGAAGTGAATTTCACAACTTAGTATCACCTAGGTACATACATCTTTGAAAATAACTTAATATAATATTAAGACAAAATTAAAATAACTTATAGTAAAGTAATACGCATTCCACTTTGTAAATATTCAAGCATGGTTATACTAGAACACAATAAAGCAGCCATATGTTTACGTACTTTAAATAATATATTTATTTGTTTATTAAAAATTGTTTTATTAGAGTGTATTTGACACAAAAATGTTACATTTCAACATAGTGATTCCACAAGTTTATGCAATATGCTGTGCTCACCTCAAGTTCAGCTACTGTCTGTCACTATGCAATTATAATATCATTGGCTATATTCCTTATGCTGTGCCTAATTTATTCATGTGACTTGTTCATTCCTCAACGGCAAGCCTATATTTCCTACTCACCTGCCCCTATTTTGCCTGTCCTTGTTTCTCCTCCTCTCTGACAACCATCAGTTCTCTGGATTTATAGGTTTGATTCTGCTTTTTGTTCATTTTTTTTACATTCCACATATAAGTGAAATTATATGGCTATTGTCTTTCTCAGTCTTCTTCCACTTAGCATAATACCTTCTAGGTTCATCCGTGTCATCACAAATGGAATGATCTCATCCTTTTTTATGACTGCATAATATTTCATTGTAGATACATAACACATATTCTTTATCCTTCTGAGTCTCAGGTTGCTTCCATATCTGGGCTATTGTAAATAATGCTATGATAAACATAGGGGTATGTATATCTCTTTGAAATAGGGTTTACATTTTCTTTGAGTGAATACCCAGGGATGGAATTATTAGATTATATAATATTTCTATTTTTAATTTTTTTGAGGAACCTACATACTGTTTCCCACTCGATGCTCCAATTTACATTCCTACCAGCAGTGTATAAGGGTTACTTTTTCTCCTCATCCCCACCAACACTTGTTATTTATTGTCTTTCTGATTTTAGCCATTCTGACAGGTGTAAGGTGATATCTCATTTTGGTTTTGATTTGCATTTCCCTGATGATGAGTGATTTTGAGCATCTTTTCATGTGTCTGTTGACCATCTGTATCACTTATTTGGAAAAATGTCTGTTTGGATCTTCTACCCATTTATTTTTTTTTCTTTCAAGATTTTATTTAAATTCAAGTCAGTTCACATATAGTGTAGTATTAGCTTCAAGGGTATAATTTAGTGATTCATCAGTTGCATATGACACCCAGTGCTCATTACATCAAGTGACCTACTTAATGCCCATCACCCACTTACCCCATTCCCCAACCCACTTTCCCTACAGCAAACTTCAGTTTGTTGTCTATATATAAAGGTCTCTTATGGTTTGCCTCCCTCTCTGTCTTTATCTTACTTTATTTTTCCTTCTCTTCTCCTATGTTCATCTGTTTTGTTTCTTAAGTTCCACATATGAATGAAACCATATGGTATTTGTCTTTTTCTGACTGACTTATTTTGCTTAACATAATATTCTCTAGCTCCATCCAACTCATTGCAAATGGCAAGATTTCATTCTTTTTGGTGGGTGAGTAATATTCTATTGTGTATGTATACCACATCATCTTCATCCACTCATCATATGCAATATGCTGTGCATGGACATTGGGGCTCTTTCCATATTTTGGCTATGTGGATATTTATGCTGTACACATTGGGGTTCATGTGCCCCTTCAAATCAATATTTTTGTATCCTTTGGATAAATACCTACTAGTGCAATTGCTGGGTTGTATTTTTAACTTTTTGAGGAACCTCCATACTGTTTTCCAGAGTGGCTGCATCAGTTTGTATTCCCACCAACAATGTAAGAGGGTTCTCTTTTCTCCACATCTGTTGTTTCTTGTGTTGTTAACTTTAGCCATTCTGACAGGTGTGAGGTTGTATCTCATTGTGTTTTTAATCTGTATTTCCCTGATAAGTGTTGAGCGTTTTTTCATCAGTCTTTTAGCCATTTGTATATCTTCTTTGGAGAAATATCTGTTCATGTCTTCTGCCCATTTCTTAACTGATTTTTTTTTTAATTTTTGGGATATTGAGTTTTATAAGTTCTTTATATCCAATATGTCATTTGCAAATATCTTCTCCCATTCCATACACTGTCTTTTAGTTTTGTTGATTGTTCCCTTTGCTGTGCAGAAGTTTTTTTTATCTTGATGAAGTCCCAGTAGTTCATTTTTTATTTTGTTTCCCTTGCCTCCAGACATGTGTCTAGTAAGAAGTTGTTGCAGCTGGGATGAAAGAGGTTGCTGCCTGTGTTCTTCTCTAGGATTTTGATGGATTCCTGTCTCACATTTAGGTCTTTAATCCCTTTAGAATTTATTTTTGTGTATGGTTTAAGAAAGTGGTCCAGTTTCATTCTTCTGTGTGTGGCTGTCCAATTTTCCCAACACTATTTAAAGAGTATGTCTTTTTTACCATTGCATATTCTTTCCTGCTTTGTCAAATTTCATTGACCATATAGTTGTGGGTCCATTTTTGTGTTCTCTGCTCTGTTCCATTGATCTATGTGTCTGTTTTTGTGCCAGTGCCATACTGTTTTGATGATTACAGCTTTGTAATACAGTTTCAAGTCAGAAATGCGATGTCTCCCACTTTGCTCTTCTTTTTCTTCCTTTTTTTTTTTAATTTAAATTTTGTTAGTTAACATATGGTGTAATATTGATCTCAGGAGTAGAATCAGTGATTCATCACTTACATGCAACACTCCATGCTCATCACATCAAGTGCCCTCTTTAATACCTGTCACTCATCTAGCCCATCCCCCACCCACCTCCCTTCATCAACCCTGTTTGTTCTCTGTCATTAAGAGTCACTTGTGGCTTGTTTAAAGACAGATACTGTATGATTTCAGTCATATGTGGAATTTAAGAAAGAAAACAGATAAACATACAGGAAGGGGGAAAAGAAAAAAAGGAGAGAGGGAAACAAGCTATTATTTTTCAACATTACTTTAGCTATTTGGGGTCTTTTTCGGTTCCGTACAAATTTTAGAATTGTCTGTTCTAGTTCTGTGAAGAAAAATGCTCATATTATTTTGATAGGGATTGTATTGAATGTGTAGATTGCTTTGGGAAGTAGAGATATTTTAACAATATTTGTTCTTCCAATCCATGCGTGTGGAATGTTTTTACACTTCTTTGTGTCTTCCTCAGTTTCTTTTGTAGGTGTTCTGTAGTTTTCAGAGTACAGATTTTTTACCTCTTAGGTTAGGTTTATTCCTAGGTATCTTACGGTTTTTGGTGCAATTGTAAATGGGATTGAGTCCTTGATTTCTTTTTTTTTTTAAAGATTTTATTTATTTGACAGAGAGAGATCACAAGTAGACGGAGAGGCAGGCAGAGAGAGAGAGAGGGAAGCAGGCTTCTCGCTGAGCAGAGAGCCCGATGTGGGACTCGATCCCAGGACCCCGAGATCATGACCTGAGCCGAAGGCAGCGGCTCAACCCACTGAGCCACCCAGGCACCCCGAGTCCTTGATTTCTATTTCTGCTTATTCATTATTGGTGTATAGAAATGCAACAGGCTTCTGTGTGTTGTACACCCTGTGACTTTGCTGAATTCCTGTATCAGTTCTAGCAATTTTTTGGTGGAGTCTTTTGGGTTTTCTACATAGAGTATCATGTAGTCTATGAAGAATGAAAGTTTGAATTATTCCTTGCTGATTCAGATGCCTTTTATTTCTTTTTGTTTTCTGACTGCTGAGGGTAGGACTTCTAGGTCTATGTTGAACAACAGTGTTGAGAGTGGCCATCACTGTCTTTTTCCTGACCTTAAGGGAAAAGCTCTTAGTTTTTCTTCATTGAGCACAATAATAGCTGTGGCTCTTTCATATATGGCCTTTATGATGTTGAGGTATGTTCCTTCTATCCTTATTTTCTTCAGGGTTTTTTTTTTTTTTTTAAAGATTGTATTTATTTACTTGCCAGAAAGAGAGAGAGAGAGATAGCACAAGCAGGCGGAGAGGCAGGCAGAAGGAGAAGCAGACTCCTTGCTGAACAAGAGGCCTGATGTGGGACTAAATCCCAGGACCCTGGGATCATGACCTGAGCTGAAGGCAAATGCTTAACCGACTAAGCCACCCAGGCTTCCCTTCTTCAGGGTTTTTATCAAGAGAGGATGATGTATTATGTCAAATGCTGTTTCTGTATCTATTTGAGAGGATCATATGGTTCTTATGCTTTCTTTTATTAATGTGGTGTATCATGATGATTCATTTACAGATATTGAACCACCCCTGCAGCCCAGGAATAAATCCCACTTGGTCATGGTGAATAGTTCTTTTAATGTGCTATTGGATTTGATTAGCTAGTAACTTGAGAATTTTTACATCCATGTTTATCAGAGATATTGGTCTGTAATTTTCCTTTGTAGTAGGGTCTTTGTTTGGTTTTGGAATCAAGATAATGTTGGCCTCATAGAACGAGTTTGGAAGTTTTCTTTCCATTTCTATTTTTTGGAACAGTTTAAGAAGAATAAGTATTGATTCTTCAAATGTTTGGCAGAATTCCCCTGGGAAGCTGTCTGGCCCTGGACTCTTATTTGTTGGGATATTTTGATTACTGATTCAATTTCTTAGCTGGTTATGGGTCTGTTCAAATTTTCTATTTCTTCCTGCTTCAGTTTTGGTAGTTTATATGTTTCTAGGAATTTATCCATTTTTTCCAGATTGCCTAATTTGTTGGCATATAATTGCTCATAATATTTTTATAGTTGTTTGTATTTCTTCAGTGTTGGTTGTGATCTCTTTGCCTTCATTAGTGATTTTATTTATTTGGGTCCTTTCTCTTTTTGATAAGTCTGGCTAGGGGGATATCAATTTTGTTAATTCTTTCAAAGAACCAGCTCCTAGTCTCATTGACCTGTTCTGTATTTTTTGTTTCTATATCATTTATTTCTGCTCTGATCTTCCTTATTTCCCTTCTCCTGCTGGATTAAGCTTTATTTGCTGTTCTTTTTCTAACTCCTTTAGGTGTAAGATTAGGTTCTTGAGGAAGGCCTGTATTGTTATGTACTTCCCTTTTATGACTGCCTTTGCTTCATCCCAAAGATTTTATACTCTTGTCTTTTCATTTTCATTTGCTTCCATGTATTTTTTTCAATTCTTCTTTAATTTCCTGGTTAACCCATTCATTTTTTAGTAGGGTGTTCTTTAACCTCCACGTATTTGTGTTCTTTCCAAATTTTTTCTTGTGGTTGACTTCAAATTTCGTGGCATTATGGTCTGAAAATTTGAATGGTATGATCTTAATCTTTTTGTACTACTTGAGGCCTGATTTGTGACCCACTATGTGATCCATTCTGGAGAATATTCCATGTATACTTGAAAAGAATGTATATTCTGCTGCTTTAGAATGAGAAGCTCTGAATATAACTTAAGTCCATCTTAAGTCATTCAAAGCCCAGCTTACATGATCTGTCCATTGCTGTGAATGGGAAGTTAAAGTCCTGTACCATTATTGTGTTATTATCAATGCGTTTCTTTAAGTTTGTTTTAATTGGTTTATATTTTTGGCTGCTTCCAAGTTAGGGGCATAAATATTTACAATTATTAGAGCTTCTTGTTGGATGGACCCCCTTTATTATGATATAGTGTCCTTTTTCATCTCTTACTACAGTCCTTGGTTTAAAATCCAGTTTGTCTGAAATAAGTATGGCTATTCCTGCTTTCTTTTGATGTCCTTTAGCATGATAAATGGTTCTCCATCCCCTCACTTTCAGTCTAGAGGTGTCTTTGGGTCTAAAATGAATCTCTTGTAAGCAGCATTATCAATGGGACTTTTTATTTTTTAATCAATTCTGCTTCCCTGTATCTTTTGATTGGAGCATTTAGTCCATTTACATTCAGAATAACTATTGAAAGATGAATTTAGTTCCATTGTATTACCTGTAAAGTTGCTATTCCCATAGGTTGTCTCTGTTTCTTTCTAGTGTTCGTTGCTTTCTGTATCACTTTCCTGTTCAAAGAGTCCCCTTTAATTTCTTGCAGAGCTGGTTTAGTTTTTACAAACTCCTTTATTTTTTGCTTGTTTTAGAAACTCTTTATCTCTCCTTCTATTCTGAATGACAGTCTTGCTAGACAAAGTATTTCCAGCTGCATATTTTTCCCATTTAGTAAGTTGAATATATCATGCCTGTCCTTTGTAGCTTGCCGGGTGTCTGTGGACAAGTCTGCTTCTAACCTTATGTGTCTACCCTTATAGGCTAAGGACTTTCTCTCCTGAGCTGTTTTCAGAATTCTCTCTTTATCTTTGTATTTTGCAAGTTTCACTATAATATGTCTTGGTGTTGACCTGTTTTTGTTGATTTTTGAGGGAAGTTCTCTGTGCCACTTGGACTAGAATGCCTGTTTCCTTCCCCTAGATTAGTTAAGTTCTCAGCTATAATTTGTTCAAATAAACCTTCTGCCCCCTTTTCCCACTCTTCTTTTTCTGGGACTCCTATGATACAGATATTTTTTCAATTTATGGAATCACTGAGTTCCCTAAGTCTTCCTTCATAATCTAGTAGTTTTATTTTCCTCTTTTTTCCAGCATTATTTTCTTTAATCTTATCTTCTGTATCACCTATTCATTCCTGTTTCTTCCATCTTCACTGTGATTATATTTAGCCTGTTTTGTATCTCAGTTATAGCATTTTTAATTTCAGCCCAACTAGCCTTAGGTCCTTTTATCTGTGCAGCAAGAGTCTCTTTGGTGTCTTCTATGCTTTTTTCAAGTCCATCTGGTAATCTTATAACTGTTGATTTAAATTCTTGTTTAGACATATTGCTTATATATGCTTTGAGCAAGTCCCTGGTTGTGGTATCTTCCTGACCTTTCTTTTGGGGAAAATTTCTCTGTCTTGTTATTTTGGCTCAGTTTCTGTCTTTTGTGAGTTATGAAAGCTTATTATGTTTCCTGTACCTGAGAGTAATGCTATATTAAAAAAGAGTCATACACTCTCCAAGGGCTGGCACTTCAGGAAGTGTTTCTAGGGTATGCTGTGTACACTCTGCTGTTGCATTTTGGCTGCTCTTTCCCACAGATCAGTCCTCTGCAGGGTTCCTCCTTGCTTGCAGGAGGTAGTGTTTGGACTTTAACCGGGTGTGCTTTGTTTGTTAAAATAAGCCTGGAAAAAAAAAGAAAGAGGAAAAAAATTTAAAAAGAAATCCTGATTCAAAAACAAAGAGAGAGAGAGAGAGAGAAAAGGAAAAGCAGCAATGACAACAAAAAACCCCAAAGAGACAAACAGAAGACTATAAGCCTGATTCCAAAGAAAAAGAAAGGGGCAAGAAAAAGAACAAGAAACATAAAAAAGGGAGCCTAATCCAGAAAAAGAGAAAAGAAAATAAAAAGACAAACTAACAGACAAAAACTATAAGCCTGATTCCAAAGGCGGAGGTGGGGGGAGGGAGGGAGAAGGAAGAAAAAAAAATTACAGCCTGGTTCTATTCCCATCAGAACTAAAGATGATGCTTTGAAGCCCTGTATAATCAGTAGACTTATGCATGCAGAGTGCTGCCTATGCTGGTCTTCTGGGGGAGAGGCCCACTCTGCCAGCTCAGAGTCAGTCCTGCCCCAGTAAATACGCACTTGCCACGTAGAGGGAAGCAGGATTTGGTGTAAGTAGCTCCTGCCTCTACTGGCTCTGCCTATTTTTTAATGTAATGGTTTGGTTTTTGGTAATGAGTCATAAAAATTCTTTATATATTTTAGATATTTACTCCTTATTGAATATATCATTTGCAAGTATCTTCCCCCATTCAGTAGGTTGTCTTTTTGTTTTGTTGATGGGTCCTTTTCTGGGCAAAAACTTTTTATTTTGATGTAGTCCCAATAGTTTAGTTTTGCTTTTGTTTCTCTTGCTTTAGGAGATGTATCTAGAAAAATGTCGCAATAGCTGATGTCAGTGAAATTACTGCCTATGCTCTTTCCTAGGATTTGTATGGTTTTAAGTCTCACATTTAGGTCTTAATCCATTTTGAGTTTATTTTTGTGTATGATGTTAGACAGTGGTCCAGTTTCATTCTCTTGCATATATTTTCCCAATTTTCTCAGCACCATTTATTATACATTCTTGCCTCTTTTGTTATAGATTAATTGACCATATAAATGTGATTTTGTTTCTGGGCCATCTGTTCTGTCCAGTTGATCTATATGTCTATTTTTGTGCCAGTACCATACCATTTTGATTACTACAGCTTTGTAATATAGCTTGAAATCTTTAATGAATCAATTTAGAATTAAGAAAAGCAAGACAACATACCATTCATAATGTCAACAATTTTTCTATTTAATTTGTTGAAATAGGGATTAGAAAAGCATTGATATCACTAATATGTTTTCCAAAACAATTAAATAAAGAAAATCTTTGTAAAGTTCTGGAAAAAACAAAGTATTCTTTCAGTTTACATGATAGTTCCATCCTTATAAATTTCAGTGAATTTTAAATCTGTGTAAAAGAATTCTTTAGTTTATAAAACTGAAATTAGGTTCCACCTTACGATTACAAACAAGTCTTCCACGTACATGAATATAATACTGGACTTTCAAAAGTTTTGCAGAATGTAATAGACTTCGTTATTGTGCAAGACTGGTCCATTCATTGTAAGACATTTGCCATTCCTAAATTCCTTCCCACGAAATGCCACTAGCAATCTGCAAATCATCTGGACAAGCAACACTTCATATAAATTTCTGTAACATCTCTAACGGAACAGTATTTTTCTCATTGAAAACCATTGGCTTAGGAGTCTGTGTGCATTTGCTATGGGTAAACTCTTTTTTCCAAGTCACAATTACCATTTCGATTGGAAATGTGTTTCCTTTACCAGCATGTCTTGTTCACAGGCTAATCTGATGCCTTCAAAATCAACCAAACATTTCAACAGCATGGTAATATATGCATATGACCTGTACAACATGAAGTCTATTTACAGAAGTGGAACTTGGAACATTTGGGTTTGACCTAAGAAACTTATTATGACATTGTATCAAGTTGAACATTCTTATGCCATAGAATAGTTGTGTAATAAATGGAAACTTAATCCTTGAAAAGTATAAAATGGTCTTGGGAACCAGATACACAAAAGAAGCTTTAGCAAATTTCTTTATTGAATAATGTAATAGTTCTGGAGTTCATGCAGTGGACTGAGCTCTCTTACAACAGCTTATTTATGGCCTAGAAACTACTCCTCTTAAATTGGGTATGAGCTTCAAATTATGCCAGCTTTTTGTTGATTTTGGAGTAGTTTAAAAATATGAGAATGTTTTTACCATTTAATTTACTACTCAAATGGTATTATCCAGTCCCATGTGTTCAAAGAAACCCCTGCAGTTAGTGACTCCCAAATCTTTATTTCCAGGATTAACCTCTACCTAGAGCTCCAGACTTGTATAGCCAATGGCCTACAACATATTTACTCGAATATTTACAGTGTATCTCAAATGTGTCATGTTGAAAATTGAACTTGTGATTTTTCTCACAACTCTTGTTCCCCTGGCATTTCTTATCTCAGTAAATGACACCACCATCTAGTTGTTTAGATCAGAAACACTTGGGGTCTTTCTTTTCTTTTTCTCTCATGCCTATATTCAGTACTTTTGATAGTCCTGTAAGTTCTGTTTTTATACTATAAACCTAACTGCTTAGCACCACCTCCACCTGAGCCACCTGAGTCAAAGCCTATATTATTTATGTGAGAAGCTGCAATACAATTATAGTTTATTATAGTATCTATATACCATTATAGCGTGCTCACTGTTTTTTTTTTTAAATATTTTATTTATTTGACAGCGAGAGACAGCAAGAGAAGGAACACAAGCAGGGGGAGTAGGAGAGGGAGAACAGGCTTCCCATAGAGCACGGACCCCGATGTGGGGCTGGATCCCAGGACCCAGGGATCATGAACTGAGCCCAAGACAGACGCTTAATGACTGAGCCACCCAGGCGCCCCATATTCACTGTTAAACATTTCAAGTCAGTTGCTTACTTAAAATTTTCTGATGAATTCCCATTACATTTCAAACAAAATCCAAAGTTTTTATCATAACCTATAAACCAGTCTTCTGGATATCTGGATATCTTTCTGACCTCATTTCCTATCATCTCTTCCTCATTCATTCCACTCTGGCTGCAGGGCCTTCTTGCTGTCAGAGAACACAGCAAGCATGCTTCTGCCTTAGGGCATTTTTATGTGCTGTTCCCTGAGCCTGGAAAGTATCTGCCCTCCTTCCACATTAATAGGACTTTCTCTCTACGGTTGGATCTCTATTCAAATGCCACCCTTCAAGGAGGCCCAATCAACTATCCTGTCTAAAATAGCACTTCTCACCACTCTTCTCATACCTGTCTTCATTTTTCATAGTATTTATCCCTACTTGGCATCATATTATATATTTCTTTGTTTACTCTCTGTCTCCCCACTGGAATGTAAGTTCCATTGCTATAAGCACATCATTGAATTATAAACAGAACCAATGATGAGTTACTCATATACTATTTAATATTTTGACTGAATTTTAAGTACAAAATTGCATAACATTTTTACACTCTTCAAAATGATTTAGGCTGATCTTCTAAACCACATTTTTTTCTCATTATCTGATGTAATTAAATCAGTGGGAGTAACAAAGGAAGGTGGTGTTGGTGTGTGAAAGAAGACTAAAAAAGATGCCAGGTGATAAAACTATGCTGAAGATTGATGGTGTATGTTTTCTTTACAAGCAGTATTAATTTTTGGAATTACTAATGATATGACTAAATTATAGGATAAGCAATCTAGTTATTAGTGACAAAATGGTGGCTAAATGGTTCACCCATGGTGTTATATTTTGCATGATATTTATGTTATCCAGAAGTAAATACAATGAATATGAAAATATAAAATACTTAATTACTACAGTTTTAATTTTTTTTTTATTTTAGGAAATGATTTACAGCTGAGTGAATCAGGAAGTGACAGTGATGATTGAAGAAACATTCAGCTATAAATATAAAATTTGTAAGATGTGATATTTATTTTATATTAAGAATAAAGATTCCTAATACTGAAGAAAATGTATCTTAACATTTGATGATAAAAGAAATTAAATTTGGTTGATGTTATATTTTTTACCTTTTTTAAGTATTAGCATTTTCATGTGTTTTCTGTTTATTAGGCTGTACAGATGAGAAAACAGACATTAGGTAACTTGCCCACAGGTTGTTAGTTAACAAGTGGCAGATCAAGTGTTCTAGAGTACAAGTTTAATACTCTGTTTTAAAATACTGATGTCTCACAATTGTGAAATGTCAAAACAATTGATTTATAATAAATGCCCATGGTTTTAATTATATCTCTGAGCCTTTTATATCTGATAGTCCTTAAAGTTTGGTTGAGAATACTTTAATTCTTGACAAAATTAAGCTATAATTTAGGGTAAAAGTAAAGCTAGATAATCGTTTTAATGAAAAAACTGTTCTTGTATATCTTATAATATTTTTTGTCATTTTAATATTTTGCTTTTGAGAAAAAATAAGCAATTAATTGTGTTAAGTAGATAATTAATATTTATATCTATAGTATTTTTGAATATGGAGAAAATGATAAATATTAGATTATAGTTGAGAGCCACTGACCAGCAGCAAGTTCTTTTTTCCTTTTTTACGTTCTCTTTTTCTTTTTAATAAACTGCATTTTCTAAAGCAGTTTTTGGTTCATAGCAAAATTGAGCAGAAAGTACAGAAAATTCTCATATACTCCCTGTTCCCCTCCTCTTACAACCTCACCCGCTATAAACATCTGCACCAGAGTGGTACATTTTTACAATTGATGAATCTTATGTTGACACGTCATCACCTAAGTCCATATTTGCATTAGAGTTCGCTCTTTGTATTATACAATTTGTGGGTTTTGACATATATATAATGATATGTATCCACCTCTGTAATATCATACAGAATAGTTTCACAGCCCTGAAAATCCTTTGTTTTGCTTATTCATTTATTCCTCCTTCCCCACCCCCAACCACTGGCAGCCACTGATCTTTTACTGTCTCCTTGGTTTTGTCTTTTATAGCATGTCATATAGTTAGAATCATACTGTACGCTGCCTTTTCAGGCTGAATTCTTTAACTTAAATATGCATTTAAGCTTCCTCCATGTCTTTACATGGCTTCATAGCTCATTCCATTTTGTCACTGAATAGCATTACATTGTCTGGATGTACCAAAGTTTACTTATTCTCTAACCTGCTGAAAGAATTTTGGCTGTTTCCAAGTTTCGACAGTTGAAGTTCAATAAAAAATTTTGTCATAATTGCCTTTACCATAGGAATTTCTGTGTTTTTTTTAAAATTCTTTAAATTTTGGTTTTAATCTCTCTTACTTTCTTCTCTCTCCCTTCCTCTCTTTGGCCTACCTTAGCTAATCTATTTTTAACTTCATTTTTATATCTATTTTATTCATCAACCATTATCTGAGAACCATAGCTATGTCATTTATTACTTAACTAAAACAAGCTCAAATATTTAATGTAGCTAATAAAACATGCTTATCATTTTGACATAGTAATACAAATTATAATGGTTTTTACTGAAACTTATTATGCTAAGATTTCTTTGATTAGTGATTACTGTACCAGGAATGAGTACATGGTGGTCTGAGTTGATAATGCCAACTACATAACATTATATTCTCAAACTATACCTTTTGCAGTCAGAACACCTCCTCCTTTCTCCCCCTTAATATTTCCCCCATAAATGAAACATGTTCTTAAAGACATGTTTTTTATGGTCTGAATACCCAGAGTATCATTCTCTATACCCTTTAAGGATAGATATAAGTGGTTTAGAGAGGAATGAAATAATATTTTCCATGCCTCTGTACCTCCTCGTTTGCTGTTTTTTCAGACACTGAAATGCAGGGAGCTATGGATGAAACAGATTACCAGATAGGAGGTTCTCTGCCAGAATCATCTGATGATCCTGACATGATGCCAAGCAGTTATCTTTTTCCCCAACTTTATTGAAATGTAATTGACATATGACACTGTATAAGTTTAAGGTGTACAGTGTGATGATTTGATCCATATATTTATTATGAAATGATTACTATAATAAGGTTAGTTGGCATAAGCACAATATCATTTTATTTTGCCTGTTCTGAATGGTTTGATGAAAATGAAGATGATATATGCTTGCAAGTAGGAAAAGTAAGTTGGCTACAAAGGAACAAAAATCAATGGGTTTGAATCATTGCATGACACTGCACTAAAGCACTAAAGCTAGGAAAGCTGCATTTGCACAAGGATATGAGTGCGACCTATAGTGTATACGTTAACAGTCATCCATAGTTTGGTAAGAAGACATTCTTAGACATGTCAGAATTCAGGAATTATATCTTTCACATGCCATTCCTGTAATAATTACTTCAGTAATTTCCAGTTTAGTAAGAGATGAGTCAAAATTAAGAACTCAAGAATGGAAAAAATATCATAAAAAGTGTGTTCTAGAAATGTTGATAGCTCTCCTACCCTACCTTCATGAAGGAGTCTCACTCAATTTGTAAGAGTAGGTGACATTCATGCCCTGCAACATTTTACATGGAAGTGACCTCTCAGATGCTGGCCAGTGGAGAAGAGGCAAGAGCTTAGCCCTAGCAGCCTGGGGTTGCAATCCTTACTGGGGAGATGACATTCTAACTAAGGCTGTGCATATGCACAGCAGGGATCAGAGATGCCCCAAGTTATTCATACATTCCTAACTAACCCTGAGGCTATGTGCTTGTGCGCAGGACACTGAAAAAGGGCCTGATAAAAAGTAAAATCTGGGAAGACTTGGAAATAGCCTGAACTTTGAACTCACTCCCCTACACACACAGTTCCATCAGCAAAAGACAAAGCCTTTGTGGTTCAAGGTGTTTAACCAGGACCTTTGCCCAGTCTTTGACTGCTCCAAGTAATACATACTGCTTCACTTCCACTTTTAAATCTCATTCAAGTTTTTCTGGCCTAGACCCAACCAGAGAAGATGATTCTTAGAAACACTTCCTAGCTTAAACCAAGTTGACAATAAAAAACCCTAAAACTGGAAACAACCCAAATGTCCATCAGCAAAAGAATGGGGAAATAAATTGTGTCATATTAGAATAGTGAATGCTACTGAACAACAGGAAAAAGAAATCTTGTTACAGACAACAAAATGGTTGAGTCTTACAGACATGGTGTTGAGCAAAAAAAAATCAAACACAAGGAATATAAACAGTATTATTCCATTTATATGAAATTCAAAACAAACAAATCTGTGGTGATAGAAGTCAGAAAAGTGATTACCTTGGAGGAGGACAGTTTGGGAGACAGAGGGAAGCAGCAAGTATTATTCTCTGAAGAATTTCAGCACAGAGGTACTAGAAATACATTTTTTTTTTTTTAAATCTTATCTGGGTGATGGTTGTATGTTACACAAATACAAAAAAAATGGAGTTTTACACTTAAGATTTGTGCATATTAAGTTATATTTAATTTTAAAAGTCCAAATACAAGGTCAATAGAAAACAATATTTGCAATGCAGACAATGACAGCATTAATATCAATAATACAGATTTTGTAAACTGACAAGAAGGGAAGAACCAACTCACTAAGAAAATGAGCAAAGGAAATGAATAAGCAGTTCTAAAAATTATAAAGACATATTTTGTCTTAGCAATCTCACTTCTAGGTATTTATCCATCAGATATATTTGACTTATATACAAAGTTATTATGATAGTGTCATTTATAATAGGAAACTAAACAACCTGGACATGCATCTTTTTGGTACTGATTTTTTGGAGTTATTTATGTAGTCTGGACACAAACCTTTTGACAGATATATGAATATTTTGTCCCACTCTGTAAGTTGTCTTTTCACTCTTAACATGTATTTTGGTGAACAAAAGTTCTTAATTTTGTAATATTATAAATTTATAATAATTTTATAATCAAAATCCAATATCCAATGTAGTCCAAAATATCAATTGTTTTTCTTTTATGGTAATCATATTTTATGTCTTATTTGAAAAATCTTAGAATATGTATGTACAGGGAACATAAAGATGTTTTTCTCTAAAAGCTTTATTTTTAAAAAAACAGATCACAATCTATATAGAATTATTTTTTACATATGGTATAAGATAAGGGCCAAAATTATGTTTTCCATGTGGATATACAGATGGTGTTTATTTAATGAAAGCACCGTTACTTACCCCACTGCACTGCAGAGTCAACTTTGCCATTAATGATACCTCGGCATGTGTGTATGTCTCTGATGTCCGTTTTGTTCCATTTGTTGCCTTATTGTTGTGTTGATTCCACTCTGTTATAATTACAACAATTTTTTTTAAAGATTTTATTTATTTATTTGACAGAGATCACAAGTAGGCAGAGAGGCAAGCAGAGAGAGAGAGAGAGGAGGAAGCAGGCTCCCTGCTGAGCAGAGATCCCAATATGGGACTCGATCCCAGGATCCTGAGATCATGACCTGAGCCCAAGGCAGAGGCTTAACCCACTGAGCCACCCAGGCGCCCCTATTACAATAGTTTTATAATAAGTCTTATACTGAGTAGTCCTTCACTATTGTTCTTCAAGATTACCTTTGCTATTCTTGGCTTATGCATCCCCATATGAATTTTAAAAATCATCTTGTCATTTTCTACACTCACAAAACCTATGGGAGTTTGTATTAAAACAGCAGGTTGATTTGGAAGATTTACAACTTTATAATACAAAATTTCTAAATCATGAGCATGATATGTCTCTTCATTTATTTAGATCTTTAATTTTTTTCAATAATATTTTATAGTGTTTAATGTTGAGGTCTTGGCTATCTTTTATTAGATTTATTCCTAGGTATTTTTATGCAGTTATAGCTGGTATCACTTTTAAAATTCCCTTTTCTTTTTGTTTTTGGTCATATTTAAGTACAACTTGTTTTTGCATGCTGATTCTTTTTTTTTTTTTTTTAAGATTGTATATATTTATTTGAGAGAGAGAGCACAAGCGGGTGGAGGGGCAGAGGGAGAAGGAGAAACAGACTCCCCAGTGAGCAGGGAGCGCGATGCAGGGCTCGATTCCAGGACTCTGGGATCAAGACCTGAGCCAAAGGCAGATGCTTAACTGACTGAGCTACCCAGGTGCCCCTTGTGTGCTGATTCTATATTCATATACCTTATTAAACATGTTTTCTTTTAATTTCTTATTTCTCTTCTCTCTGACTATATTAGTATCTATCATTTTAGAGCCTTAGTCTCCTTTCTGAATATGAGTGTAAAGTATCAATCTGCTGATACACTCACTGAGGCCATAAATATTTCTTACTCTTATTACTGATATTTTAGATTCTTCCACTTTTATTACCCCTTTTGTCTCTGAAGCGTTTGTGCTAATTTCTGTCTAGGAGTTGCTTTTCTCTTTGATTTCTTCCTTTTATTCTTCTGTCTGATTTCAGCTTAGCAAAAATGATAGCGTGTAAGAGACATCTTGATGTATGATTGAGCTCTAGAATAGGCCATGGCAGGTTAGAGTTCTAGTCCTTGCTCTGCCCCTTCTGAGCTTTGAGCTTTCCTGTAGTATTCTGTAAGCTAGACTAGGAGAGGGATTTCAAACCAGTGCTCCCTAAATTCCTGTCATAAGAATCACTAGAGGTGCTTCTTAAAAACAGAGGTTCTTGGATCCCTACTTAAATCTATTGAATAAGTATTTTCAAGAAAAAGGCCTGCAAATCTGTGTATGTATATGTGTATGTACACGTGTGTGTGTATATGCCTACATTCATACATATGTGTGTGTGTGTGTGTGTGTGTGTGTGTATATGAATTGTTCTGGAATATATAAAAACATATATATAAATTAATAGATATATATATGTGAATGAATTACCCTATATCACTCTCACCATCAGGGAAGTTTAGTTTACATAGGACAAGATTAAGATTCCCTCCATCTCTGATATTATTTGATTCTATGAATGCTAGCATTATACTGCCATAATCAAAAGGAGAATTTCATCTAAAAGAGTACCAGAGAACCAATTCCAATACTCTAAAGTTTGGTATTAGGGGTACCTTTTAGCGCAAAGGAATTGGTGCAATGCCTCTACAGGTGCATTGTATCTACAGGTTCTCTGCCAGGTCAAATGCTATTCTAGAAGTATAGGCCCGAGCAGGGGGAACCATTGATATAATTAGATCTTCAAGGCATCTTGAGGTTAATTTGATTAGTAAATCATGACTATTTATTTGTTTTGCATTTAAAGTTTTAACCACACTAAGTCAGAAGGGATAATACCTTTGGAAAGAATAACTACAGCTTAATCATTAATGCCACAGTCAAAAATGAAGCTGGACTCTTCTTTGGTTAAAGGTTGGCAGAAGAGAGGGTCGATGAGGAGTGAGAAGACAAGGTCAAAGTCTGAGGTAAAGTTTGTTCTGGCCTTATTCATCAACAAGTTAAATAAGTAGTTTAAGAATTCTTCAAGGCATAAATTTATAGGTTCTCTCTCATATTCTCAAATAAAATAATTCTCCTGTTTTATGATCTTGTTGGTTTAACCCTCATTTTTCTTATAGCTCTCTGGCATTTCTTTTCATTTTTCTTTTCACTGACAACTGGAAAGGCATCATACTCTTGTTCTTCTTTTCCATCAACTTACTGTATTAAATGCATCTATCATCATAATACCCGTTTTTATTCCTCCTCTGATAAAGGCTAAATATTATATTCTGGAGTCATTTGGGAGTTCATCTACTAAGTATTAATGAAAATTATGTTTGTGATAGTATCTAGGAAGTAACTAGTTCATGGGTGGCTCCATTGGTTAAGCATTCAACTCTTGATTTTGGCTCAGGTCATGATCTCAGGGTCATGGGATGGAGCCCCGCATAGGGCTCCATGCTCAGCAGGAAATCTTGAGATTTCCTCTCCCTCGGTCCCTCCCCACTCCACTCATGTGCATGCATACTCTCTCTCTCTCTCTCAATAAATAAAATATTTTTCTAAAAAAGAAAATAGTTCATGATTTTTGCTCAAATTGAATTTTATTTATCAATTAAATTATGGATTCATCTTGAAGTGATGAAAACACAAGGAATGAATTTAGCAAAGAAGAATGATTCTCAAATGTACATCTTCAAACCTTTTTTCTCATTTTCTTTAGCTCCACCTCTTTAACTGTTTATCGGCTATTTCTAGTTGAACTTTATTATGTTGAAAACCAAAATCAACATCTATTCTATCTTTGCAAATTCAATTTTGTGATGACTTTCCCTCTTCAGTGCATTTCAATTCCTCTATATTCCTACATTCCTGTTTGCATACCCTCCATTCCTGAATAATGACCATAGGCATTACTGATACAAATCTCCCATCAATCACGACAGTTAAAATTCCAGACTTGCCACTTGCTGGCCACGTAACTTTAGACAAATTGCTCAACCTCTTAAGATATTAGTTCCTACATTTTGGGGATTGTGCTAAGAATTAGAATGTAGATAAGTAGATATGATATATATATATATATATATATATATGAAATATGTATGTATTACATATACATTTTTGTTGGCCATAATAGATGTTCAATAAATGGCCGCTCCTGTGACTCTGAAATCAGGTTTTTTTTTTCCTGAAATCAGTTTTTAAATCTATACTTGAGGCATTGTATTCTCAGCTATTTTGTACTCTTCTGTAATTCTCCAGCACTGTCTTGCCCATCTTGTGATATGTTACTCTTATTTCCTGATGCTTAACCTTTTACTTAATCATTATTTTGACTAGTCTCTGAGACCTAACCCTTTCTTTTCCTATAGCTTTGTGCTTTGCTTTGGGTCAGGCAGCTGCTAAAAGCTGACACACAGAGGGTTAAACCTAGTCCACTCCCAGTGCCCGTTTTTACAGTAGGCTGGCAGCTGTCCCAACTGCCTACCGAAGCCAAATGCTTGAGGAGAGTGAGAGTAAGGAACCAGCTATGAATCCTTTCCAGAAAAATGAGTCCAAGGAAACTCTTTTTTCACCTGTCTCCACTGAAGAGGTACCACCTCGACTTCTCAGCCCTCCAAAGAAGCCAACTCCGGTAAGTCCCCAAATTCCAGTCTCCTTCTGACAGGAACAGAATTGCTCTTTTTGTTCTACTTGGCCTCTGGAGTGTCAGGCTGAGCTGTATTAGGGTATTAAAAACTATTCTCACTTGGACTTAGAATTAACCTGAAAACCAAATTTAAACAGGAGTTTCCTTTACTTAGGAGAAGAAGCAGCAGGAAGAGGTAGTTAGGAGTTCTTCAGTTGGGATCCAGGACTTTGCTGTATCTCATTGCATATTCTGAGTTTTTCTGGGGTGAAAAAAGAAGCAATTTGAATATCCAGGGAAACTTGGCAAGCATTCTTGCCTGGAGAACTGTGTGTGATTGTTCTTTCTAAACCAATATAAAAACTCAGCCCTTAGCTCCCCCTGTATTCAGAATCTTATGCCAGACACCAAGGAAAGTTTAGGAATAGATCCAATCTCTTTTATGATGTGTGCCAGTTTACATTGGAAGACAGGACAGAGAATCAAAGAATAATGATGTTTGTATTACATACTTGTTAAACACTTCCAAATCTATCATCTCATTAAATCTTTATATCAAAATCTTAAAAGTGGAGAGGGTATAGGAATAATAGCCAATATTTATGGAGTTCTCACTATGGGCCAAAAGGTGGTAGTTTTCTCATTTCTTTGGAATAAGAGGATTGAACATAAAGACAGGTGCAGTGGCATGCCCAGGGTCAGTAGATTAACACAGCCCAAACCAATAGTACATAGCCGGTAAAGTGTGTTAACTAAACTCCAGGTTGCATAATTCTCAAGATGTGAGCTGAGAAGGTAAGAAGCCAGTTTATTGTGTCTTTCAAGTAAGTTAATATATTAACATATGTTAATATTTAGGAGGGTTCTTCATATCTATCCATATGGGTAAAAAATAAAATCATAACTTATGACTTTATTTAGCTAATTATATATCTTCTGGTCCTAAACAATTTAAGTCTGTTTAAAAAGATGCATGTATTTCTTATGAAATAAGAGGCGATAAAAATTTCACGATGAGATTTGACTGTCCCAAGTACAATTATCTCCATCCCCTCTCATGTTAGTTGGACTATCATAATAGGTAGGGATTTGAAATAAACATGGCATTCCCTATATACTGACTGATATGGTACATGTAATAACATAGTTCTTTTAATGTCTAATAGGATTAACAAGAAAATGTTATAGAATGTCTTTCACAGGAAGAATGGACATTTAATGTTAGAAGATTTAAGGACTCTCTGCCTGAGTTTAAGGTGATCAATCAGCTTCCTTTTGGTTGGGCTCTGAGCCTGGCTCCTGCAGGCTCTGAATGGGAAGCCATCATACTGTCAGGATTCCTCCTGGCATGATGAATATGGCAGGTGGGGACAGAGAGGTTAGTTTGAACAGTGCAGCTAAGGAAGTTATTGACCTCTAAATGTAACTGCTCGGGCATCAAGTGCTCCACAGTCTAATTCTTTGTTCTGTTCTTAGAAATAAATATGATTATTCTCCTGCTCAGAACCCCAGGCTTTTCAGTAAAGAGTTATAGGAAGATAAGGAGGTCCTGGTGTCTGAGATCAAGGAATATCTGAGTACTTCCATGTTAAATGAATGAGAAGTGAAGTAATATTCCAAATAACTTCTGTCAGCACTGCAGGCACTTTCACTGTGATAATAGCTGTTTAATGAAGAGTAGGAGCCATCGATTCACTTTACCTATCACAGTGATTTAAAATAAATATATTTTTCTGTTATAGAACAATCTACTGATTTAAATGGTGGAGGGGGGAAGTTCATGCTTGAACCATTGTCTTTTTGTTTCATAGAAAATCTGTGGCTCCAACTATCCACTGAGCATTGCCTTCATTGTGGTGAATGAATTCTGTGAGCGCTTTTCCTATTATGGCATGAAAGGTAATTTTGTGTCCCAAGGTCTTTCTTTTTCTCCACTCATCCTCACCCCATATTTGGAACAACCTGGTCTTCTTTATGCCCTTATTTCTCTTTTCCACACTTTCTGCCTTTATCCAAATTGGTCTTTCCCTTTAGCCAACACTGCCAATAAATACCTCATGGGATTTCACCTAGCAACTCATACAAGCAAGAAACCAGAACACAGTCTATAAGAATAAAAGTATGACAACTTCCATTTTCATATCTGTTTCTCAGGTCTATGAACTACATTGTTGGGAGGGAGAAGGTAGGGACATTGGAAGCACCATATGATCTTTGCAAACGGCTTAAATGCTGCTATGTAAGCACATGGACTGAAGGGAGGAGTACTGCAATTGTACACTAAGCATAGCCCCACCCACACCCACAGTTGCCATGGTTCTTGCTTCTACTACCTGGCAGTCACCCCTCAGTCACTTCACCAATAAGAGAGTTGAAGGTCGAGATCACCTTCAGAGACCAGAGATAAAATGTACTTCTCCATAAATCACTTTAATGCATTTATCTTGTTTTGTTTTTCCTTTTCAACCTCAGCTGTGCTGACCCTGTATTTCCTGTATTTCCTGCACTGGAGCGAGGACTCCTCCACATCTATATACCATGCCTTCAGCAGCCTCTGTTATTTCACTCCCATCCTGGGAGCAGCCATTGCTGACTCATGGCTGGGAAAATTCAAGTAAGGAAAATGGGAGATCACATCACCACATCACAGCCTAATTGTGCTGAGATTTTGTCACTTATAGCCTCTTGGTTCCAAGCAAGAATATACTTATGTCATTCATGACAAATAAGCATCTCTCTAAGACTGACAACACAGAAAGACTATTTCTCTTCATTATCAGTTTTTCTAATTGTTTACATCCTTTCTAGTCAGGAATTTTTTTTTTTAATTTCCCTCAATCTAATTTTAATCTTCCATTCTGTAGTTTAAGACCAATTCTTGTTCTGATCTTAGGGACAATAAAGATTGCTACCCAGCCAAAAATTTATAATTTTAGAAACCTCAATGTAGTTATTTCATATACTGTCCATCTCTTCTCTGGTTGAATCATCTTTAGTATATTCTTATGAGTCCCTCTTCTCAGCTGTTTTACTGTTTCTTTTCCCTTATCTCTGTGGTTTCCTTCTTAAGAATATAATAAATATTTTCATGAGTTAGACTGATGGTCTATTCAGTTCCGTATCTTTTAAGCCTCTGAAAATAGCAATAAGAGACATTCATGGGATAATGTTTTTGTTGTCTCCTATGACATTATCCTCATAAGTTAGAGATGGATCTTGGCTATCCATCACCAAGTTGTTTTCCATAGTCTTATTATCTATGGATTTTTTTAATTAATATTTCTCAAAGTGCATTTTTTTTAAATTGGTTGATAGGATACAATGATTGTAATAAAGAAAGATAAAGTTCTCATGGTCCAATAAGTTTGGAAAATGCAAGGTTAAACTAAGTTAAAAAGTTTTTTTTTTTTACTGCAAGACTTCTTATAGCCTTTAACATGGTAATAAACACTGTACAGTCTCCAAGAGACGGTTATGGTATGTAGTGATTCCCAAACTTATTTGACCATGGAATATTTTTTCAAGATAATTTGTGGATGTGGTGTTCTAGGGAATCATATTTAGTAAACATTGGTTTATACCTCACTTGGCCTATATATATTCATTGTCCTAAAGTGTTTAATCAGCATTTAATAGATAGCTACAACCACAGCATGGTAGTAAACACAGTTTCTTGACTTAAGAGAAGGATGGTAGGAAGGTGTTTAAAATTTATGTTTGCTGCTTATGTAGTATTGGTCACCAAGTCCCTCCAGATAGGAGGTTGACACTATATGCAAAATAAAAAGTATAAACCATGGTCTTTATTCAATAAATAAATACTTATAGAATAAAAGACTCTCAAACATGACATAGTACTTTCATTTATTTTTTTATTATGTTATGTTAGTCACCATACAGTACATCATTAGATTTGAATTACTGTTCTATGATTCATTGTTTGTATCTAACATCCAGTGCTGCATGCAATACATGCCCTCCTTAATACCCCTCAGTGGGCTATTTTTAAAATTACTTCCTCTAAATTTGAAGCATGGATATGGCTTTTCATGATGTCTATAAACATCTACTGAGAGGCTTAACTGCATGTTAGAACACTATTTTTTATGTCAAGTTGCTTTTAAAGAGAGCCAAGCATTTTTAGTCATAGTCCCTAGTGTGGTTTTTATACCCTGTGACCCATGCCTATCAGTTCAGGCTTACAATCACTCTCTTAAATTTGTTTATTGCCAAATATGCTTTTGGATATCATCTCTACACTTCTCCTTACTCTTTCTCTGAGTAGGTCTAGATCATGTCCTTTCTGTCTCCTATCTTTTTTGTCTCATCAGAGCTGAACTTCTTCATGCTAGGTCTCTTTCTCTCATCACTACACATATTCCTTCTCAGTTCCTAAGCTCTAATTAACAATGGCTTTGGTGGTGAAATAAAACCTAAAACTTCTTCCTCTTTTCCACATTAACCTGTATATAGTAAAACTAAAGAAACACTGGGCTATAAGTAAGACATAAAAATTCTAGACCTAACCCTAATATTAATTGATTAGAATGTCACTTATTTTTTTTTCCTTTTTAAGAAAGAGAAAGAGAGAGCAAAAGTGAGCATGTGAGCAAGGAGAGGCAGAGGGAGAAGAGAGAGAGAATCCCTAAGCAGACTCCATATTCAGCATGGACCTGTCAAAGGGATCAATCCCTCAACTCTAATATCATGACCTGAGCCGAAATCAAGAGTCAGACATTCAACCGACCTGGACACCCAGGCACTCCAAGAATGTCACTTTAGGAATGTCATTTGACCTCTCTGAATTTTACCTTCCTCATTTATAGATGGAAGATTGGTCAAGTCTCTCCAGAAAAGTTCTGTTTCCTATGTCTAGGATTTCAGTGACCCCTTTTCAAATGCAGAATGCCCAAATCTATTTTGACTTCTTTCTCTTTCTGTTAAAGTTTCCTGCCATGAGCTTCCTCTCTTATAGTCTTCATATCCTAGACTAATTCCCTGAGCCTTCTGCCTAAAAAGTTGCTTATTTTCTTTCTAAACCATTTGTACTTTCTTCATCCATTTAGTCCAACAGTCTGATATTGCTCTGATCTCCCTGCACAGACTCTATTATATTACATCAGCTCACACTCCTTTTGTTTTTTTTCTCTTTAACTATCCAGCAGAGATCATCTCTTTTGGGTTCATAATAGTGGGTCTTTTCACCTTTTTATTCCCTTTCTACCTATTCTTTTTATTCCAACAAAGAAAACTTCCTCTAGAAGATGCTACAAGGCCTTTTGAGAAAGCCTGCCCCCTCCCTCTGATGTTAATTGCCGTGGGCAATTAATGCTATGGATTAGTCACCCAATCTCTTACACCTTACTTGCCCTTATAAACCCCCTAAGGTCCCTTCCCTGGAAAGCCACCCTAGAGAGATTAGGCATTTAGAATGAGAAATCCACAACCTGAGATTGCTGTCATCTCTAGCCTCTTTCTGATACCTTCATTTCGTTCTTTATATTCCAGCATATAGTGCTTTAAAATCACAGATGTAAACCCTATAATTTCCAAGGTTCCTTCTAGTACTAACATTCTACTTATGTACAAAGAGAATGCTGGTATAGTAATGCATTTAAGTAATATACTGCATGGTGTGCCATATTTCAGTGTGTAAATCTCTACATAACTTCTTTCTGGAATTCCTCACTGTTCCACTTCCTGTTGTCATTCAGATTTCTTGGAAAAAATAACACAACAAGAAGTCCCTACCAACTGCATGATCTTTATCACTGGGCAGTCTATTCATAGTCCCTGAGTCCTTGTTACCCTTGGTAACTTGAACCTGAGGTAACTGTGGTGGGGATTACAATTAACCCAAGTGTTCAAGTGGCCAAGCTGAAACTGAGAGCCCTTTATCTTTCTGTATATGCCAGTGGTTGGGTTTAAAGAAAGTTCTTTGTGTTAGCCATCGCTTTTTCCTGTTTACCTGGAGTTTTTCTTTACTCCTATTGATTTCTAGAGCCAAAGACATTCTTTGATAAAAACACCACGGGTCAAAGTATCCTGTTGTCCTGGTTCTCCTAGTTTAAAAAAAAAAAATCACTTGCTGCAGATCCATCCTGTGGATGCTCTGTGTATATGTACAGTGAGTGAGGGGAAAGGACAGGTCACATATGAGAAAGGAGCTTGAAGGGAAAGTCCATTACCTCCAACACCACAAAGGTAAAGAGTTCATTCACCATTACTATTTCTATGTACATTTCTCAGGCAGTTCTTTCCTGCTCCACTCCTTCCTCCTCCTGTATCATTTATCCTAGCACTGAGAACAGTATGAACTCTGAGACTGTTATGCAAGCTTCTCAATTCTTCTTTTTTTAATTTTTATTTAAATTTTAGTTGGTTGACATAAAATGCAGTATTGGGTTCAGGAGTAGAATTCAGTGATTCATCAATTACATACAACACCCAGTGCTCATCACAAGTACCCTCTTCAATACTCATGACCCCTCTAGCCTATTCCCTACCCACATCCCTCCATCAACCCTCAGTTTGTTCTCTATCATTAAGAGTCTCTTGTGGTTATTTCCCTCTCTCCTTTTACCCCCCTCTCATATGTTCATCTGTTTTGTTTCTTAAATTCCACACAGGAGTGAAATCATATGGTATTTGTCTCTCTTTGACTGAGTTATTTCGCTTAGCATAATACACTCTCACCCCATCCAACTCACTGCAAATTACAAGATTTCATTCTTTTTGATGGTTGAGTAATATTCCATTATATAACACATACCACATCTTCTTTTTCTGTACATCAGTTGATGGACATTTGGGTTCTCTCCATAGTTTGGCTATTGTTGATATTGCTAACCCCTTTGAATCTGTATTTTTTTATCCTTTGGGTAAATACCTAGTGGTGCAATTGCTGGATCATAGGATCATTCTATTTTTAACTTTTTGAGGAACCTCCGTACTGTTCTCCAGAGTAGCTGGAGTAGTTTGCATTCCCACTAACAGTGTAAGAGGGTTCCCACATTCTCACCAGCACCTGTTGTTGCTTGTGTTGATAATTTTAGCCATTCTGACAGGTGTGAGGTGGTATATCATTGTGGTTTTGATTTGTATTTCCCTGATGATGAGTGATGTTGACCATCTTTTCATATGTCTGGATGTCTTCTTTGGAAAAGTGTCTACTCATGTCTTCTGCCCATTTCTTAACTGTTTATAGACTGACTGATTTAACTCTTTCAACAGGACAATCATCTATCTCTCCTTGGTGTATGTGCTTGGTCATGTGGTCAAGTCCTTGGGTGCCTTACCAATAATAGGGGGACAAATGGTACACACGTGAGTAGAACCATGAAATAAACTGAACCACTGTCCTTCTTTTAGACAGGTAAATGTCTCACACATTCATTACAGGTGATTTTCTATTTCCTTACCAGAAATGTCCCTTTATTTTCCAACCTGTTGTTTTATTACCAAAGTGGTTGCAAAAAAAAAAAGTATTTTATCACCAGTTGAACTCTTTCCTACTTTATCTGTCCTCATTTGCTTTTTTTAAACACTTGGAGACTTACAAAATGCCTAGCTAGTATCCTTTTCGTAAAAACTCATCGTATGCTTGAAGACAATTATTAAAACCTCATGTCCCCCATATTTTCTCACCTATTCACCTACCCATGCATCTGTACTTTGCTAGGATTTAAAAAGGTACATAATATTTCCCTGTAACACATTGTAAAAGTCCTATTCAAAGCTTGGATTATTTCCATTTATGTGTGGTTCCATATATTCCAGTTGCTCTGTCCCTCTTAAGTTATTGATGTTTATTTTGCCAGAGGCATTTGATACATTCTGATAGTTAATTTGGTAAATAGAAAGGATTACAGTTGTTCAAGATTTAGATCATATATATTCATGTTTATAATGTGGCTACACAGTATTTATACAATGAGTTAAGAATTTTCAATTTTAATAAATAGTAGATGCCTCCTTGTCAGTGCCCATCAAAAATGAGTGACAAATTTTCTATTAATTATAATGAATTTTGCCATTTTGCTTTCTGGTTAGTAAGGGTATGTGTGATAGGTGGTTGTAAGGTCCTTCTATTGGTATATCCCTTAAATTAAGACAAAATTGAGAACCAGTGATTTAACTTTGGAGTTCCTTCATTATCTGCTTCTCCTTATTACACACAAAAGGTAAATGGACTATCAGGTACAAAACTTTCCCATGCAATGTATACTTTCTGGCAGAGGCTCAACAGTCATAAGGATTGTTAAGTGTCCCTGGTTTCTTTGAGGAGTGAAGGAAGATGGAAAGTGCCCACAAAAATATGAAGAAATATGAAGGGGGTCTTTGACATTATGCACATTTTTTCTCCTGATATCTATATCTAATCTCTGCAGTTGTGTTTAGCATCAGTATGGTTAGTATCCTTCCCTCTCCATTTCAGAGTCCTATCATTGGTTGGCCTGAGTCTTATAGCTTTGGGGACAGGAGGTATTAAACCCTGTGTGGCAGCTTTTGGTGGAGACCAGTTTGAAGAAAAGCATGTAAGAATCCTGTTATTTCTGTAATTTCAAGAATGTAGAGCAGACATTAAAAATGTACCTGGCAGGTAGCTATTTGCTAAGATTAAAGTAATCCACAGGTCAGGAGTTCTGTTCAGTGCTGGGTACTGGTCATTAATAAAGAGAAACATGCAAAGGAAAGTAACAAGGGTGGTGAATGGACTAAAACACATCTTATGAAGAAAGGTTGAAGGAATTGGAGAATTCAGCCTGTATAAAATAAGAATTAAAGAGAATATTATAGCTGTCTAGATATTGGAAGTCTGTCAGTAATTAAACCAGAACTAGTAGGTGAAAACTATAAGAAGTTTTTTGCTCAATGGAAGGAAAAACTTCAAATAGAGTTTGAAGTAGTGAGCTTCTCCTCACTTGAGGTGTTTCAAAAGAAACTTGGTAGGTGCTTCAAGAATGAGGGGTGATGAGCAGTGTAGAGATGATTTAAGCATCTCTGGCTGAGATTCTGTGAAAGGGGAAAATGATCGTTCAGAATAAAACAGAATGAGATTTTATAGATGAACTTGTCTGGATGATCATTCCCTCTTTCCTACATACTCTCCCCCTATTAATTGGGGGTGGGGGGCAGTACAAATAAGCTAAAAATGGACCCATATGAGGAAGCTGTGACAAGTAAGCAAGGAAAAGAGTCTGTTCTTGAGTAGGTGACATTTCTGGCTTCCTCTCTTTTGCTCTCAATTTTCTTTTTTGCCTGTCTTCATGTATTAGTTCCTCATCTGTAGCTATTTCTCATGTTTCTGGTTTTTCTCTCTCTGTTCTTTCTCTGTGCCCTGCTTCTTGTGTTTCTCCTACCCTTCAGGCCATCTGAGTTATTATTTTATATTCTTTATCTGTCTGGGGTACCATAGATCATAATTGCTTGCTGACTTTGGAGAAATACCAACCTTTGGCAGCCTTTGGGATTCTATGAACAATGAACTGTACAAATAGGTGAGTAGAATAGGTTGAAAAGGGGACCAGAGGAGGAAGCAAACACCCTGTGAATAGTAAATAAGGAAGGACAGATTATGCTGTTGTGTCAGGAAAAGACCTGTGGTGCCAGAATGAGACAAATGAATAAAGCATCAGCAGCTTTATCTTAAAGTTGCTTCATTTGGTAACTGCTCCACAAAGATATCACAATAATAAGACAAACCCCCCTCCAAGTTCCCACCAACCACTTTTAAACCTCGGGTTTCCTTTTATACTTTCTGGTAGAAATCCTGTAGGTGAACTACCTTGCTTAATCAACAGTTTAACCCACTGTCCTGTGTTCTAGTGCTATTTCTACTACACATTCTACAATGTTTACTATTTAACTCAGTCAGTCATTCACTTAATTAATTCAGTCAATAAACATGTTGAGTATAATATATGTCAGGTGCTGTGGTGGGTAGTAGGGATTTCAGAAATGAGTAAGATATGATTTCTGCTCTAAAGGAACTCTTAGCCTGCTGAAAGAAATAGATATTTAATGCAAAGAAATTAATATTAGAATAAACACGTATAGGGCACAAGTGGCTTAGTGTATAAGATGACCATTTTGCCTAGTAGGGATATAAGAATGTTAAAGATGTTGGTACTGGGGTTTGAAAGATGGATAAATGTTTGGGTTATTTATTAAAATAGCTAATATTATTTTCAGATATCATGGAGGCAATGTCTGAATCTGTTTCTTTGTATGTACCTCCAGCTTAGTCTGAACATAGGGTGGATCTGGAGCTAGGAGGTACATTGCACTGATGATTTGTCCTGTGTTTTGTTTTGTTTTATTTTCAGGCAGAGGAACGGACTAGATACTTCTCTGTCTTCTATCTCTCCATCAATGCAGGAAGCCTGATTTCTACATTTATCACACCCATGCTGAGAGGTTAGGATCTTTTTTGAGGGCCCTTGTCTAGGTTTCCTTTGGCCAGTCAAAAACCTTTTCAAGTTTTCCTGATGACCATCCTCTCCTTTTCCAAGGACTTAAAAACTGAGACAATTTTTTAATATCTTGATTTGTCTGGCCCAAAAGAAGGATTATGAACTAGGTGTTGGGAGGAAAGAAGATGGCTGTATCTATGATTTTACAAACCTGAGCTTGCAGAATAGAATATCAAACATTAAAGACCCAAGATTCAGCGTTACTGGTTTTTTGGTTGTTATTTTGTTTTTGTTTTTAGGAGATGTGCAGTGTTTTGGGGAAGACTGCTATGCATTGGCTTTTGGAGTTCCAGGATTACTTATGGTGATAGCTCTTGGTAAGTGCACTGGGACAGGGGAGATGAATAACCACTGATGCCTGTTACATTAAAAACATCATCTAAGCCATTTATTTCAATCCTCACCATAACTCTATTAGGTAAGTGTTATTGTAGGAATTTTCTCTAGACATTGGAGATAAATTAACTGAATGAAATCAGAAACCAAAGGAAGGAAGGAAGGAAGAGGAAGGAAAAGAGTGGGAAAGAAAAGAGAAAAAAGAGACAAGTAAAGAAAAACATACCCAATGTTACATGATTAAGACCTTTCCTAGACTGATCCCTCAGCTCCATACGGAAGCAATTAAGTCACTATCTCTGCAGGATAGGGCCTAAGTATCTAAAATTTTTTTAAATATCTAACTGATTCTAATGTGTAGTCAAGGCTGAGATCCACTGCTCTATACTGAAATATGTAAGGAAGCAAGAAAGATAATTAATCCTTTCTCTCAAACTAGCTTACTTCATTTGACAGTTATTTATCTGGTAATTGGAAGACATTTTAATCCTTCTAAAGTAGCATCTAGGTTTAGCTGTTTTGTTGCCCTGCTCTTCAGTGCTCCCAAGGAGTTTTCTCTCAATCAAAGAGAATAAGGGGAGTTGGATAAGTAAGTTGAAACCAATGCAGCTTAGATCAAGTATGTTCTGTTTACCAGTGACAACACAGTAATGGAAGAGGAAAGAGGATGTGTGTGTTGTTTAGTTTCCATAGTTTAAGGGGAAACTTGGACATGATTGTTCCTAATTATTGACCTGGAAACCTGTTCTCACTCTGAAACTTTGGGTGACACCCCCCTGGAAGGCATCCAGTCCAAACACATAAAGAACTCAATAGAGGAAGAAAGAAGCCAGAGATTCAATGTTCAGTCCTGACTATTTTCTATCAGGAGGTGGTTAATAGTAACAGTCAGATTCTAATTCCAATTCCAAGTTAGTTTATGTGTTATTCCAGGAGAGCTGTGTTAATACATTCCCTGTCTCCTTCCATTGAAGCCGAACACTTTTCCAAATATTGTTCTGGTTTTGTACTTATTAGTGCTATGTTTCCTCTGGATCGTGGCACAACAATAATATTAACATATTGGAGTAATTATGAAGATCAAAAGAGGTGCTGTAAGTGAAATGTTTTATAAATTATGAAATGTTAAATAAGTGTTAGTTGTCATTATTAGTTGCTTCAGTTTTCTGGGTACCAATAAATAACAATACTCTGGCATTTCACAATAATTTAACTTATTCATCTATGTTTTTCATTCATCGATCAACACACATTTATTTAATGAACATTTCATGTGTCAAATCCTGTGCTAGCTATTGGGTCACATTGGTGAATTAGAGAGCCACGTAGTCAAAATCTTACATAGTCCAGCAGGAAAAAAGAGACACAGTAAAAAGGAATTTACAATATCGTATGATCAATGTCACAACTGGGGAAGTACAGAGAAAGCTATGGGAGCACATAGAGGAGATGTCTGACTAAAACAGTGAAGATCAGAAAAGTTTTACCTAGGGGTGCCTGGGTGGCTCAGTCAGTTAAATGGCTGCCTTGAGCTTGGGTCATGATCCTGGGGTCCTAGAATGGAGCCCAGCATCAGGCTCCCTGCTCAGTGGGGAGACTGCTTCTCCCTCTTCCTCTGCCTGCCACTCTGCCTACTTGTGCTCTCTCTCTCTCTCTCTATCTCTCTGGCAAATAAATAAGTAAATCTTTTAAAAAGAGAGAGAGAAGTGGTATCTAAGGTGAGACCTAAAGTATTAGCAACAATTAATCAAAGAAGACAGATATCTGTAAATCAAGGAGGTGAGACATAATTGTGACATATCTGAAGGCCTTAAAGGAATTCAGGCTGCCCCAGGTATAAATGAGAAAGATAAAAAGCAGAAAATGACAGAAATCAGATAATGAAGGGACTTTTAAGTCATTAACGAATTAGAACTTTAGCTGGAATAGGGAGCTACAAAAGGATTCTGAACAGAGGACTGATTGTTAGATTTTTATTTTTCATTGGTGTCTCTGTAATGTAGAGAAAGAATGGGTTAAGGGTGAGGCAATGATATTATTTATCTTGATTACCGAATTTTTAGCATTCTTTAAAATTTTGTGCTCAGGATGAGTGCCTCACTCAGCTCAGACTAGTCTCAGCCTTGGTAGAGTTGAAAAAACTTGATATGATTGGATAAGTGATGTGATTGAGAAAATAAGTCTACATTGAATGTAGCGTTCTGACTTGAACAACTAGGTAAATAGTGGGCTCATCATCCTAATAAATTTAGTTTTGGACATGTTACATATTAGATGTCTTCAAAACATCTAATTGGAGTTTTCAAACAGTTATTTGGAAATACAGCTTCGAGCTCAGAATAAATGTTTGGGCTGTAGATAAAGATCTGGAGCTATTAGTATATGGATAGCAATTAAGCCATGAAAATAGATGAAATAACTAAAATTTAATGAGAGTAAAAAGAGGGCTAGAATAGAACCCTGAGGAATACCAGCATTAAAAAGATACGTAAAGAAGGGGGTGCCTGGGTGGCTTAGTCAGTTAAGCATCCAACCCTTGATCTCAGCTCAGGTCTTTATCTCAGGGTCATGAGGTCAGGCCCCATGTTGGGCTCCACGCTGGGCATTGAGCCTACTAAAAAGAAAAGACAGGCAAAGGGGAAAAGCCCACAAACGAGACAAAGAAGGAATGGCCAAATTGGTAGTTCTAAGGGAATTGTTCAGAGTAACAAATGTTACTGACGGAAAGTGAGATCAGGGAGAAAAATGCCCATTGAATAGAGCAATAAGAAGGTCATTGATTCAGAGAATGTCAGTTACGGTAGATTGGTGAAGATTCAAGACTGATTAGAGTAAAATAGGAAGTGACTAAGAGGTGAGAAAGGGAAAATGGTATGTATAGCTGAATGTGACATGGAGTCAAGAGAGGATGGCAGACATGCTTGAATATTATTGGGAAGACTCCAATAGAGAAAGAGGTTGAAGATGCAAGGAAGAGATAGTATAATCAATATGAAAGCACAAATGGCAGAATTACCTTTGTACAGAGGAAGAACATTGCCTTCAACTAACTGGAGGGAGGAGAGGATAGGTGTGAATACAGGAGTTAATAGATTTGGTGGCAGGAAGTTGAGACAATTTCCATTTGACAGCTTCTGTTTTCTTTGTGAAGTAGGGGGCAATATCCTCTACAGCAAGGAAGAACTAGTAGGGAAACCTAAGGTTCCCATTCCTCTTCTTTAGTTAAGTGGCCTTGACATTTAAGTGTGGTCTTATCCAGTTCATCACCTGGCCTTCCACATCACCACTTCCACTGTCCCTTCCACTATTGAGATTTCCAGGTCATTCTTAGTTTTAGGGCCAACCTATTTCCTCTCCAAAATCTTCCTCTTGTCTAGATACCTCTTTATCTGCCCACTTGTCTCCCAAGATTGGCATCCTTTCTTTTAACATTTTTTTTCCTGTCAACAATAAGAAGACTGTGGTAGGTAAAAGGTGCTATTTGGAGAAGTTTTGGAGACACCGAGAGGATGAATAAAGAAAAAGTGGTGATGTGAATATGAGTGGAATAGAGAATTTAAAAAGTTAAGGTAAGGAAAAGTAAGAGGATTCAGGCATTCTGGTGTGCAAAGATACTGGAAGGTCCTACTTGCCACTGACAAGACATCTTTGGTAGAAGATCTATTCGAGGGACATCTTGCTGGAGTTGGGAAATCCATTAAGGAGGGAAGTACATCTGGGATCATACCAAGATAGTCTTCCTGCTGATGTTAGTTAATAAATTTGAAAAAAATAATATTTACTATTCCATAATTATAAAAATAATATCAACTAATGCTGGTAATTTAGAAAATAGAAAGAAAAATATGAAAATAAAATCTACTTATAATTAGTTGTGGGGATGTGATTAAAGAATATGGGGTAAGGAAAAGAGAATGAGCTCAGGTACAATAATGGTACAGAATAGAATTTTTTGTAGGAATGATGATCAGTGGTTAGAATGTAGAGACCTAGTGGAAAATAATGAAACATAAAATGGGAAGGAGCAGCTTTAGGTGAGCTCCACGGGGCCACATCTTTTTTATATCGTCAGTCCCAATAGTGTCTAGAACAGTGTTTAGTGCAAGAATGAGTGAATGAGATGTTTTATGGTGGTTAAATGGGTAGATTTCTGATTCAAACAGACCTCAGGTCAAAAATGCAATTTCTGGCATTTTCTAGCTATGTAATCTGCACAAATTGCTTAATTTCTTTTATCTTCAATTTCCTCAATAAAATGCAGAGAGTAGTACATATTTTTTCAGATGAAATCAGTTAATATATATAAAAGACTTAATGCTTTACATATAATAATAAACCTTTAAAGATGGTTAATGATAATAATAATCATCATCAGGATAATATGAATTTGGGAAGGCCTTTCCTGCCAGGAGTTTGGGCTTTTTAGGCAGGTCCTGAAACGAAGGTTTTAATTTGGCATCAGATAAGAGAAGGAAGATACCAGGGATTGAGAAAGTACTTGCTAGACATTTTAATAATCCAGGGCAGAGGTTGTGAGGCCCTAAACAAGAAATGTAGCAATAGTAAAGTAAAAGAAGGGCAGATGGGAAATGCATTGAAGAAAGAGTCTAAATGAAAACTTGGTAAAATATCAGATGTAGAGATGGCAAAAGAAGAGAGAATCCAGAGATGACTTCTCTTTCTGTGATACAGGGAAATTTCAACAGATTGCTTCTCTTAACTGACAACTTTATTCTTCTCTTGGGTCCCATAATTTATATAATTCCTAAAGTTGGGAAGTTTAAGTCAGACCCCTCCCTTTAAAAGATTTGCCAGTCATTCCTACACATCAGCAGTCTGTCCTTAGCATTGACATACTGAATGTGCTGAATGAGAAGCTAAGAACCTTGTTTGTGTATCAACTGCAGTTGTGTTTTCAATGGGAAGCAAAATATACAGAAAACCACCTCCCGAAGGAAACATAGTAACTCAAGTTGCCAAATGTATCTGGGTAAGTCTGACTTGTTTACCTGCCTTTTTCAATCAATGGAAAAAAATTATATGCTGAGCTTAAAGGCCTTTAAACACAGGTATTTATTTTCCCCAATGACTGCTGTTTTACCTCTGTACCTTTTGGCAAGCTGAGATTAATCCATTTTCCTCTGTACCTCTACTCAACCATTAAGTAAAATAATAATAGTAATAATAATAATAATGATGTTACCATTTTTTAAATTGGCAAAAATCATCTGAAATGTGTATATGTTATATATGTTGCCAACAGGATGTAGGGATAGATAAAATTATATTGGAAATATTCTGAAATTCAATGTCTGAGAAAAGCAAAGGGTGGAAGTAAGTCACTTAAAGTATGTACGTCTGAGGAAGGGATAATGAATTGGAATGGTTTCTTTTTGTCTCTCATGTGATATCTATGCTCTGCCCTAGTTTGCTATTTCCAACCGTTTCAACAACCGCTCTGGGGACATTCCAAAGCGACAACACTGGCTGGACTGGGCAGCTGAGAAATACCCTGTAAGTTGGAACTGAGAACTATGCCTCCATGGAGATTTTCCTAAGTCCAAACTGATTCCTTCTTGCTGCATTTGGCCTTTCCTCTTACCGTTCTGGCACATTTTTACTGTAAGCAAGACAACCAAATTTAGCAATTCAGCCTATTCCTTCTTCCCCTTTCTTGCAGAAGCAGCTCATTATGGATGTGAAGGCACTGACCAGGGTACTATTCCTTTATATCCCCTTGCCCATGTTCTGGGCTCTTTTGGATCAGCAGGTAAGAATAGTTCTTTTGAAAGCTACCCCTTCTTCCAGCCCCTTTCCTCCCACAAGAAAGAGATTTCTCATAATCACTTCTGTCTGCCCTAGGGCTCACGATGGACCTTGCAAGCCACCAGGATGAATGGGAATTTGGTGAGAAAAGATTTTCCAGAGAAATCTATTCTTTTCTTCATAATAAATAAATTTCCTTTTTTAAGGAAAATGATTTCTTTGGGTTTTTTGCCTGAAAACTGACTTAAGATCAGAAGAGAGTTGTCTTTAACATGAAGGTACTGAGTACGCAAAATTTTAAAAAGCTACTCTAGAAATAAAAAACAGAATCTTATTTTTAGAAATCAGGAATATAAGGATGGAAAGGTTTCAGTGTGTACAGGGAAGTACTGAGAAGATAGTCAATGAAGTGATCCAGTTGTGGGATAGAGATTGTTTGCTCCCCTCTCAGCCTTCCTGGGGCACAGCAGGCTCAGGTTTGACTGGTGCTACTGCACAAGTAGCCCGGTGTCTGGGCTGAGATCATGTGGAGGACTTGGAAGTGCAGTATTTTGTACATGGATAAGGAATAAGAAAGTTGCAAACATTATTTTCTGTTTTTCTATTCTCCATTCTTTGGCCAACTCAAAGTTACATCTGTGCACTCAATTGTTCTACTTAGATTATTATAATGTTTTTCTACCATCTCCATGGTAAAGGAGGCCGGAGAGAATGATGCTAGGATTTCATTAACCAGTCTGTTTGGAGCCTGTCAAACACAAGTTACTTTTTCCCTTTCTCTCTCTCTCTCTCTTTTTTAAAAGATTTTATCTATTTATTTGACAGACAGAGATCACAAGTAAGCAGAGAGGCAGGCAGAGAGAGAGGAGGAAGCAGGCTCCATGCTGAGCAGAGAGCCCGATGCAGGGCTGGATCCCAAGACCCTGGGTCATGACTTGAGCCGAAGGCAGAGGCTTTGACCCACTGAGCCACCCAGGTTCCCCTCCCTTCTCTTATTGCCCAGGATTCACTATGGTTGTTCTGTTATTGACCCTTCTAGAACAACTCTGGAAACACTATGTGTTAGTGGAAGTCTTTACCCTAACCATGATGTCTTGTGCTGCACATTACCTCCTACAACTGCAGTGACTGAAATTAACAAAAACACACTGACCCTATTCTCTCTCAAGAAAAATAATATTCTCCTTTAGGCTTACCTGCCTTCAGTAAACATAGCCTGAAGCCATTCCCAGTCTGTTTCCCCAAATACCCTTAAAAGCACCATGTGGCCCTGAACCAATGACCTGGTAGATTTTATCTTTTGTGTCTCACCTGCTAATTAAAATTTTTTTCTGTTTTAAGAGAGAACACAAGTGGTGGGGCGGGGCAGAGGGAAAAGGAGAAAGAGAATCTCAAGCAGGCTGCACCCTCATCGCAGATAATTAACAGTATTTTTGATCTAAGCTTTTCTTGTCTTTTGCCACTGTATAAATGTAATTTGTTATAATGTTTCAGGGTTTTTTTGTGCTTCAGCCAGACCAGATGCAGGTAGGAGATTTCTGTATACTCATGGGGATTTATGGCTTTCCTCATCCATACTTCTATCTGAAGTAACGGGATTACCAACTGTAACTGGATTTATTTCCTTATATGCTGAGGAGGGTTAAGGATAAGGATGAAAATACTCTCCTTAGGCCTCACACTTCTCTTTCACATCCTCTTTTAAGTAAGCAGCTCCTGCCCAGCTCCAAGGAGGGTGAATTTTGAGCTCAGAGGAGATGTATAAGCATTGGATTTTTTTTCCCTGTTAAGGTAGTACTTTGGAAATATTGTCCAAGAAAGTATAAGGCATTGTTGTGCAAGTAACAAAGTCAGAATCTCAGTTTACTGGTGACTCCCATTTCTTTTTTTAACCCTTGTTTAATCCCCAAGTCTTCCTTCTCTTCTTTTCTCCATGACATTTTCCCTTCAGCTGTGGAACAGGAGAAGATAAGTGAAAATGAGAGGGAAGAAATCCTAACTAATTGACAGAAAAACAGGTTCAGAGTGAAACTGATTCTGTAGGATGTTCAGAAGCTGAGGTGCTATGCAGGAGAAATCAGAGTCCTTGGTTTAACCGGACTAGAGATGTGGAATCATTCTGTACTTAGTATGATGAAAATATGTTTGGATGTTAGGGAGAGTGCACACAAGGAAATGAGAACACATACTTACACTTAAGACAGAAGAACACTTTGTAACTATCCTTTTTACCATGGTATTGCAGGTACTAAATCCCCTCCTGGTTCTTATCTTCATCCCATTGTTTGACCTTGTCATTTATCGTCTGGTTTCCAAATGTGGAATTAATTTCTCGTAAGTGCTCACGATGACTTTATTACTCAGACTGACTTAATATTTGCTCAGCTTAAAAAAAGATTCAATGTCAGTACTTTCTACTTAGTATGATTTGTTTTGGCATATCATTTTTCTGTTTCTGTGTACCTAAGTTAAACTAAATGCCTATTGGTATTGGAGGATGGGAATTAGATCTAGCTAATTTTTATTAGCCATTCCTGCACACTTAACTGCATGATGTTGAAAGGGTAGATCTAAGCTTCACAGAAAGTCAAAATTATGTGAGAATAGGCTCCTAAAGCAACTTCTTGCTTTGTTCTTGAATGTTGCCTCTTCAAAGAAGTCTAAATCCTATGATGATAATTAATCCCTTTAAATCTTTTATTGTCCATATGAAACAAAGCAGGGACCTGGTAAGAGCAGAAATAGGTTGTCCCTAATTACTGCTTTTCTCCCATTCTAAATAGAAGCACCAGATGTCATATGGAACTGTTTAATCACTATAATGTGATTCAGTATACACCTGAAACTAATATTACACTATGTTAACTAACTGGAATACGAATAAAAACTTAAAAAGAAGTGTTATTTTTTGTAAATTTGACAGAGGAGGATTTCAAGTCTCCTCTAATTCCTGATTTAATAGCAATTTCTTTTTGATGATGACATTACAATATTCAAATGGCCTTTTGTCATTTACTCATTAGTTGAGCAGATATTACTGAGTTTAGCACGAATGGCATGCAAATATAACAGCACAAATGAATGCTGAAAGAGTTCCCTGTTTAGTAAGGGAGGTAGAACACATGCAAGGATAATTATTACCCAACGTGAAATGTATTAAGTTCAGTAAGAAGGGAAGCAAAGTGCCAGGGAGTTATGGAGAAAAAAGAGAGTCCTTCTTACTGCTAGAGTCAAGAAAGACTTGTGGAGGAAAAGAAAATGGGGTAATAATGTATTGTGCTTGGCATATGGTAAATGTCCAATAAATTTGGATGCGTTACTACTATTTTTTGGTATGATGACATAATGGATAGAAAGATCATCATAAACAAAAGTTGAGGTGAGGAAATGGGTTGAATAGAAAACTATTCAGTGTGATGAGTAGAGGAAGAAAGCTGTGTGAAGGGGAGAAGTAGCTGAGACCAAATCAGGAAAGGTCTTTAATGGTAGGCTTAGAGGGTTTCACTTTTAGCCTTTTGAGTCTAAAGTTTCCATGTAATTGTCTATCCCTTCCTTTTGCAGATCGCTTAGGAAAATGGCTGTTGGTATGATCCTAGCAAGCCTGGCATTTGCAGTTGCAGCAGCTGTGGAGATAAAAATTGATGTGAGTTCAATAAATCTTAAGCTCCATGAGGAGTCAAACTGAGTCAAACATATCGTTGTTCACTCTTCTGACTTGTTCAATCCTGATTGCCTGGGACCTAGCACAGAACCTGTTTTGGAGAAGATGCATCATAACTACCTGTGGTAAATGAGTAGATACAGGTAGAAGAGCAATGCAAAACAAGGCCCACCTCCCACCTGAGTGATCCAGAGTATACTGTCAAGGAATTCCCAAACACTAATATCCAAGCTATATTCTCATCTCTTTGGAAAGACAGGCTTTTGAATAGTTGGCAGATCAAATAGTCATTATTGGGGAATGACATATGAGGTCACAACTGAGTCAAAAAGCATGGAGTTTGTCATGTAGCATCGGTGCTTGCTGTACTGAGCTGGTGTTTCTCCCCTCCAGACTGCCTTCAGAGTTTTCTAAGCAAAATGCCCTCCAGAGGGAGAAAACTGCATCCTCCTGACTGGACGGAACTAGGATGTCAGAGGTAGGACTGAGAACTACCTCCAAGGGTTGTTGGTAATTCTGACCTGTGTTCTCTGTCCTAAGAGAATGACCCCACCGCAGCCTGGTCCCCAAAAGATTTTCCTGCAAGCCTTGAATCTGGCAGATGATGAGGTGAAGGTGACAGTACTGGGAAATAAAAACAATACTCTGTTGGAAGAGTCCATTAAATCCTTTCAGGTAAGATATGGACTTGAATAAATTAGAAACACATTCAGATTATGCAACAAGGTGACAGCATAATATTGTAGTTAGAAGCATGCACTTGTAGAGGCAAACTGTCCCCAGTCCAATTCCTGGTTCTGCCATTCCCTAGCTATAAGACCCTGAACAAGTTATTTTGTCTCTAAACCTCAGTTTCAGCACCTATAAAATGGCAATAATTTTTAGGCCATGAGCTGTTGTAAGGATAAGTATTATATGTGAAGCACTTAGCATAGTGTCAGGGACATTGTAAGGTCTCAGTAGGTTGTAATTTGTACTGTTATTTCAAACTGCCTCCTAATATCATGTCCTCTGGAAGGATTTGGCTCGTGTATTTTCACCATTACTACTGTACACATTCTGAAATATTTATATTTTTTAAAGATTTATTTATTTATTTTAGAGAGCAAGAGCACGAGTGGGAGGGGCAGAAGGAGAGGGAGAGAGAATCTCAAGCAGACTCCATGCCGAGTGCAGACCCTGATGCGGGGCTCAATCTCACAACCCTGAGGTCACAACCTGAGCTGAAAGCAAGAATCAGTTGCTTAACCGATTGCAACACCCAGGTGCCTCTGAAATATTTATTTTAAAATATTACTTTTTAATAATGAAATTAATATACATCTGTTATTGAAAACTGGAGGGTATATAGAAAGACATAAAAACCACCATAATTGCATCACCCAGAGATGATCAATCAGCATATTGGTATCCACAAATAAACTAATTTCTAAAAGGTAGTCAAACTCTATAGTACTGAACTTTGATTTTTTTATTAACATTAATCATGTCATAAGAATCCTTCTGTATCCTTAGATAATTTGAGAATATGATTTTAATGGACACATGATATTCCATTTTATAGATATATCATAGTTTATTGAAGTATTTCCTTATAGGCGTTTAAGTTTTTATTATTAATATACATAATTCTGGGGCACCTGGGTGGCTCAGTGGGTTAAGCCTCTGTCTTCACCTCAGGTCATGATCTTAGGGTCCTGGGATCGAGTTCCGCATCAGGCTCTCTGCTTGGCAGGGAGCCTGCTTCCTCCTCTCTCTCTCTCTGCTTGCCTCTCTGCCTACTTGTGATCTCTCTCTGTCAAATAAATAAAATCTTTAAAAATAATAATAACATGCATAATTCTACAAAGAACATCCTTACTTGTAAATCCTTATGCATGTCTCTAATTACTCTCATATGGCATTTTCCTAAAGATAGAATTACTAGGTTAAAGGGCAAAGTTGAAAGTATTTGATGAGCTCACCCACCCTGGGATGTTATGAGATAGTGATGCCTATGATAGGGTAGAAAGTGAATGTGACAGTTTCTTCATTCTACAGAAGATGCCACACTATGCCCAGCTCCACCTAAAGACAAAAAGCCAGGATTTCCACTTCTACCTAAAATATCACAATCTGTCTGTCTACACTAAGCATTCTATGGAGGAGAAGAACTGGTACAGTCTGATCATTCTAGAAGATGGAAAAAACATTTCCAGCATGATGGTAAGTTGAGGAGTAGCTTAGGTTCCAAATTGTTATCAGAGTGTATTTTAACCAGCTCATCAAAGATAAGTCTTAACAAAGATAAGTCTTATGATCAGATTTTCTGATTATCAGTTCCTTGTTGTCAGCTGTAACTGATTTTTACTTTCCTCTATTATAGGTGAACGTTGAAGAAAACAAAACAACCAATGGGATGACAGCTGTAAGGTTTGGAGACCCAAGGCCCCTCTGTGTTGAATCTTGGTCTCTTCTGATCTGTGGGGCTTCAGATAAAGCAGCCTCACATTTTACTTGTCTTGTACATGGATTTTCTCTCCTATAATATCAAGGGCATTGGTCTCAAAGGCATCTTCTAGAACAATAAGAGGCAGATAAGCTTGCTTTCCCATGTGGTATTTAAAAAATGACCCTGTATCTGTATGTACCCCCTGTGCTCTGGTGCATATATCCCTTTCTGTTGAATTTTATCCACTTATTGTGCTCTCAGGAAAATAATTAAGTACTTTCATCTCTGTGATCACCGGGAAAAAATTCAGGAGTGAGCAAATAATCCTCTCTTCATGGTTGGTAGTTGAATATCTCTTATTGTTACTGTATTTTTAAAGCAAAGTATAGTTTTATTATAAGCCTGTAGAGGCACCACGGTGGAGTAAAGGTAATACCTTTGGAGTCAAAAGACTTGTTTTTGAATCCAGATAAGCCCAAAAGTCATATCAGACAGCCAATGAAAGTTACAGAAATGGAGTATCCAAGAGGTCACCTGCTTTCTGCAGCAGGAAATCAGGCAGGAAATAGACAGATGCACATGCCTATGTCCATCAAGATTAGGTGGCTGCTGTTGAGACTAGCACTTTAGAGGGGAACTTGTAATGAAATGTCTGAATTTTGCTGAAGGGTGGAACAGTCATAATAATTTCCTTTTGAATATGCTTTATAAAAAGTAAACAACTCAAAATAAGTAAGATGATAGCGAGGATAAGACTTCCCTGGGTGAGAGAGCCATAGGAACCTCCAGAAGGGGTAAAAGGAAATTTCTAGATCAGTGCAGGAATCAACATAGGGGTTCTAGAGGAAACTGCCCTTATTACCTGGTGGGCCAGAGATTAGTACAAAAGCTATCAAAATACCAAAACCCATACTGAGGAAACAGTTTAGGAATCCAGGTTCAGGGCACCAAAAAGATCATTCTGGAAGGGTCCAGGATTGTCTGCAGATTCCAAAATGAAAACTCAACCTACTAATGCCTGGGAGTCCGAGTTTTGTATAGTCAAATCAGACTTAATTTTATAAAAATTTATAAGAAGATACAGTATCAGTTTTACAAAAATACTGGAATATATATATATATGTATATATATGTACATATATATATATATATTCTAGTGTACATATTTCCACTAGTTTTTCTTAGTGGAGTCTCAACTGATGAATCCCACCATTATAAGAGGGAAAGAAATTGGATGTGCTTAAACTGGATTAATGAGGCAACTCAGACTGCCATAGGTGATCATGATTGTGTCCATCCCAGCTAGAGATGATGTAAGAGTGTGACAGATAGAAAACTAATACCTCAGGAAAGATAAAGTTAAGGATAACTAAGACTATTGATTATTTCTTACATGTGAGTTCATTTATTTATCCACCTAATAATATATAACATGGACCTTTTGTCTGCCAAAAACTGTTCTAGGCACTGGGGACATAGTGGTAAACAGGTGTCACTGTTTGTGAGGGTTTGTCTGATGTGTAACAATGTCTCTACCCTTAGGTTTGTTAATACTTTACATAAAGAGGTCAACATCTCCCTGGGTACAGATATCTCCCTCACTGTTGGTGAAGACTATGGTGTGTCTGCTTACACAACTCTACAAAGTGGAGAGTAAGAGCATTACCCTTGTGGACATTTTATTTTTATCAACAGCTGTTTTTTAAATGATTTCTTTGCATATAGGTGAGGGTATTAGGTATATCTCAGCTAATTTTGAGTATACTCAGTTTCACTGTTTTACACTGTTCCACTAATTCATAAGACTTGGAGGAGAAAAATTCACAAGAATTCAGTGAGAAAACTTAGGCCCTGAAATCCACAAAAGAAGATGTTTGTGCTTTCTTTATTTAGGTGTAAAGTTAAAAAAAAAAAAATACCTGGTAGGAATGAAGAGCTCAGATCAGTGGCTGAAAAACCTGGCACAGAAATATTTCATTCCTAGAGACTTGCCTTCAAAGGAAATGGTGGCTTTTCTGCTTGACTCAGCCTGAGTAGAGAGATGAGATCAGATCTGTCTTTCCCTTGGATATGGGAGTGCTTTTCTAGGCTGTGGTGTTTGTTCTAACTAAAATTGTCCTGTTCCAGATACCCTGCAGTGCATTGTAGAACAGAAGATAAGAACTTTTCACTGAATATGGGTCTACTAGACCCTGGTGCAGCTTATCTGTTTGTTATTATTAATGTAAGTAGCTCATGGCCACCGCTACTCTCTCCTTCCATATAACTGTATCTATATTTATATCTATATGTCTATGTCTGGATCTGCATTTATCCTGCGATCACATACTTATTTCTAGTGTAAAGTGATAGGTCGTATCATGACTTCAGAAAACCTACTAAGGTCTCTAGAAGGGATGTTAAAAGAGATAACATTGGTAGCACGCATGTAATAGAAATACAGAATGATATAATATGTGGCCCTTTGTGTCTGGAGTCCTTCATTTGGCATATTTTTCAGGGTTCATTCATATTGAGACATGTATCAGTGCTTCATTTCTTGTTATTACCAAATAATATTCCACTGTATAGATGTAACACCTTTTATTTGTCAATTCATCAGTTAATGGACATTTGGGTTTTTCCTACCTTTTCACTATTATAAATAATGTTGTTAGGAACATCATGTACAACTTTTTGTGTGGCCACATATTTTCATATCTCTTGGGTATATATCTGGGAGTGGAATTGCTGGGTCACATAGTAGTTCTATGTTTAAACATTTGAGGAACCACTGGGAACTTTTCCAAAATGAATTCCATTTTACATTTTCACCAATAGTATATGAGGGTTACAGTTTTTCCACATCTTCACCAATACTTGTTTTTCTGTTTTTTGGGGTTTTTTTTATAGCCATCCTAGTAGGCTATCATAGGTGTAAAATGGTAGCTCACTGTAGTATTGATATGTATTTTCTTAATGGCTACTGTTGTTGAGCATCTTTTCATGTGCTTATTGGAGATTTGCATACCTGCTTTGGAGAAATGTCTATTCAGATCCTTTGTCAAATTTCTAATTGGGTTCTTTATTATTGAGTTGTAAGCATTTTTTATATATTTTAGATATGTCTGTTATCAAATACATGATTTAAAAATATTTCCCTGTTCAATATGTGTTTTAACTTTCTTGATGTTGTTCATTGAAGCACAAGCATTTTTAATTTTTATGATGTTCAGTTTATCTCTTTTTCTTTGGTTGCTTATGCTTTTGAAGTCATATCAAAGAAACCATTGCATAATCCAAAGTCATGAGGATTTATGCCTATGTTTTCTTTTTTTTTTTTAAGATTTTATTCATTTATTTGACAGAGAGGCAGGCAGAGAGAGAGGAGGAAGCAGGCTCCCTGCAGAGCAGAGAGCCCAATGCGGGACTTGATCCCAGGACCCTGAGATCATGATCTGAGCTGAAGGCAGAGAACTAACCCACTGAGCCACCCAGGCACCCCTGCCTATGTTTTCTTCTAAGATCTTTATAGTTTTAGTTCTTATATTTAGATCTTTAATCCATTTTGAGTTAATTTTTGCATATGGCAAGAATTAGGAGGTTAACTTTATTCTTTTCTATGTGAATATTCAGTTGTCCCAGCACAATTTGTTGAAAAGACTGCTCTTCTCCCATTAAATGGCCTCGGTACTCTTGTCAAAAATCAGTTGACCATAGATGTGAGGGCTTATTTCTAGATTCTCAATTCTATTCCATTGATCTATATGTTTGTACTTGTGCCAGTACCACACTGTTTTGATTGTTGTTACTTTGTAGAAAATTTTAAAATCAGAAAGTATAGGTCATCCAACTTTATACTTCATTTTCAAGATTGGTTTGGCTATTCTGGGCCCCCCAGGGATTTCCATATAAATTTTTGGATCAGTTTAGAATCAGAAGCTAGCTGGGATTTGGATAGGGATTGCATTTAATCTGTAGGTGATTTTGAGGAATATTGCTATCTTAACAATATTAAGTCTTCTGATCAGTGAACATGAGATCTCTTTCCATTTTTTTAGATCTTCCTTAACATCTAACTTTTTCAACAGTGTAGTTTTTAGAGTATAGGTTTTACATTTACTTTGTTAAATTTATTCATAAGCATTTTACTCTTTATGATGCTATTGGGATGTTTTTGGTTGTTTATGTTTTAGAGAGAGAGAGAGCAGTGGGAGGGGCATAAGGATGTTTGTAAGTATTTATTCTTTGTGATGCTATTGGGGGTTTTGGTTGTTTTGGTTTTAGAGAGAGAGAGAGCAGTTGGGAGGGGCAGGGAAAGAAAGAGAGAGAGAAAGAATATTAAACAGGCTCCATGCCCAGCCCAATGCAGAGCCGTACTTGGGGCTGGATCTCACAACCCTGAGATCATGACCTGAGCCGAAATTGAGAGTTGAACACTTAACCAACTGAGCCACTCAGGTGCCCCACGATATTGTTGTTAATGGAGTTATTCTTCTAATTTCAATTTCAGATTGTTCACTGCAAGCGTGTAGAAAAACCAATTGATTTTGTATGTTGATCTTTTATCCTACAACCTTACTAAATTCATTTATTAGTTTTAATAGTTTTTCTAGTGGATCCCTTAGGGCTTTTTACATACAAGACTATGTCATCTATATAGAGATAGCTTTACTTCTTCCTTTTCAATATGGATGCCTTTTATCTCTTTTTCTTGACTGATTGCCGGGATTTGAAGCTCTAGTATAATGTTGACTAGAAGTAGTGAGAGCAGACATTCTCCTGCGGGGGAAAGTAATCAGTTTTTTATCATTATGTATGTTAGCTGTGGGTTTTTCATAGATGCCATTTATTTTTTTCTTTATTTATTTAAATTCAACTAATTAACATGTAGTATATCATTAGTTTCAGATGTAAAGTTCAATTATTCATCAATTGCATATAACACCCAGTGCTTGTTATATCACATGCCCTCCTTAATGCCCATAGTCAGTTAGTAGGTTAAGTTTCCTTCTATTCTTAGTTTGTTGAGGTTTTTGTTTGTTTGTTTTTTTACCATGAAAGGGGGTTGAGTTTTGTTAAGTGCTTGTTCTATGTCTATTGAGAGACTTACGTGGTTTTTGTCCTTTATCCTATTGATGTGGTATGTTACCTTAATTAATGTCCAGATGATAAAACAACCTAGTGATAGTTTTCCAGGGCTGCTGTAACCAGGTTCCACAAGTAGAGTGGCTTAAATATAGGAGTTTATTGTTTTACAGTCATGAAAGCAAGGAGTCCAAGACCAATATGTTGGTCCTACTGAGGGCTGTGAAGAAGAATATTTTCCATGCTTTTCCCTTACTTCTAGTGGTTTTCTGGTAACATTTGGTATTCCTTGATATGTAGAAGAATCACCCCAATCTCTGCGTTCATCTTCATATGGAATTCTTCTTATATCTTGTCTGAGTCCAGTTTTCTTCTTTTTTCACCAAGATACTGGTTATATTGGGTTAGAGCCCACCTTTATGCCCCCATTTTAATATAACTAATTATATATGCAACAACTCTATATCCAAATAAGGTCACATTCTCAGTTAGGACTCAGTTAGGGTTAGGACTTCAACATATGAGTTTTAAGGGAACACAAAGCAACCCATAACACTTGTATTTCTGGTGTTATCCCACTAATCATTTGTTCTGTCTTTTGTGTACTACTCAAGATTGAAGTCTTATATATTGTTTCTGAATGCCCAGATCTAATAATCATTTGGAGTAGAGATAATAAATTGAAGCCCAGGGGCCCAGTTTTTTCCATAGTCCTGTTTTGTTTGGCCTGCACACTACTGACAAAAGTAATGATAATCATTAGTAATTGACAATACTTAAAATTCAGGAGATTTCACCTAAGAATCTAGATTCTTAATATTTCTTAAAAACAAAATCAGAAGATTTAATAACAGGTATTATCATGTGAGTTGGCTGGAGCTGTACTGACTTTACACTTTAGATGGGGCCTGTGCTATCCACTTCACCACAGCTCCCATCATTCCCACTCAGCCTGCTTCATTTACTTAACTATCTGCCCATGGCTATTTGAGTATGTGATCTTGATTTAGAAGCTCAGGTCATCGTCTTCCCTTAGCCTAAGAAAATGCAAACATATGCCCGTGTATTGTTCACAATATCAACTGATAAATCAACTATTTTGAACCCAATGGCCTATGGCACAGAGAATCAAGGACATTTGGATACTAGAGACTTTTGATTTCAAGACTTTAAAAAATCTACCTAATAATGGTTTCACTTTAAGAAATACATACAATTTTAGAATTTTTATCCAGTTCATAACAAATATTAGTAGACATAGCCTATGTAAAATAAAACTAACCATAGCTAGAAACCTACATAGTAAAAGTACTTCTAGACAGAGAAATAAAGATTAAATAGTCATGTATATTTGGTAAGATTAGTAACAAAAATATTGACCCTGAAAGAGTTCTTTTTGACTAAAATTCTACAGAAAAACTGCCTTTTTGACATAATTTAAATGTGTAAGATTTGAGTTCAGAAATGATGGCCAGTAAATAGAATTTAAAATAGCAGGCAGTATTTGATATAGATTTTTCAAAATTGATCAACAAAATCTTTTATGTAATGTTTACAAGAAAATAATTCATTTTGATAAAAGTAATTTTAGTAAAATAATGGAAAATGTTAAAAATACTTTGTACTTAACATAGAAAACTGGACAAGGAATTAAACTTTTCTCAAGAATAAGCTTTCTGGGGATGCCTGGGTAGCTCAGTTGTGAAGCATCTGCCTTCAGCTCAGATCCTGGAATCCAGCCCCACATTGGGCTCCCTGCTCAGCAGGAAGCCTGCTTCTCCCTCTCCCACTCCCCCTGCTTGTACTCCCTCTTTCACTGTGTTTCTCTCGGTGAAATAAATAAAAGAAAAGAAATCTTCAAAAAAAAAAAAAAAAAAGAATGTGCTTTCTGAAAATTCATTGTGTTTGTAAAATTCAGATGCCATTTTATATTTAAAATGTTGGCCAGGATCAGAGTACCTATAGGTCAAAAGGTGGAAATCCAAACAAGAACAATATCAAAATATTCTGCCATTTAGGGACTCTGTCAATAATGGTATCTGACTGACTAAACCCAGGTAAGTGAGCGCAGTGTTACCAAAAGGAATTTAAAAAAAACTGAAATTTATAGAATTTGCTGTCTCTTGAAGGATGAAAATACAAAGAGGGGATGGGTATAAGATCATAGAATGCTGTAGATCAGAAATATTTACTTGAGACTGCTGCTGAACCCATTTCTTCTTTTCCTCACTAAGCGCACCAGTCAGGATCCTCAGGCCTGGAAGATGGAAGACATGCCTACCACCAAACTCTCCATTGCATGGCAGCTACCACAGTACGCCCTGATTACAGCTGGGGAGGTCATGTTCTCGGTCACAGGACTTGAGTTTTCCTATTCTCAGGTAGGTTTTTGCAAGTGAAAAGTGGAGGCAAATATATTGCTTGGAGAAGGATGAATTTTAATTATAGCACTGCTTTAAATAGTATGTGATCCTGGCCAAGACCTCTATATTTTTTTGGCCTTAGATTTCTTATATATGACCCTGAAGAGGGAGTCATGGCAGTGCAGCATAGTAACTGATGCTGTTTGGGATCTAGGAAAGGGTACTTTAAGAATAAGGACTACGGAGTCAAATTGCCCATGTTCAAATTTTGATTGTACAACTTATCGTGTAAAACTTGAGCAAGTTAATTATCTCTCTAATGCTATTTTTCTTTATATGTAAAGTAAGAATACTGATAGAATTTATCTCTTAGGGTATAATAAAGATTATATGAAATAATGGATTGAAGTATTCAATTAAGAGCTCCATCTTATTATTACTGTTCACATTATTATCACCCCTTAAATCAACATGATAGCTAAAGTTGGAGGAGGAGGAGTTCAAATTTGGAAACTTTTGTGGGAAAAGTTTCTGGATAGATGCTTGAGTCATAGGGTGGTTTTGGGGAGTTTGTTTACTCACAGACCTGTGTCCTCTTTAGGCTCCCACTAGTATGAAATCTGTACTCCAGGCAGCCTGGTTGTTGACAGTCGCAGTTGGGAATATCATCGTGCTTGTTGTGGCACAGTTCAGTGGCCTGGTACAGGTATGGATCTGATGAAGCAGGAGTTTGTATTTACCCAAGATTTTCCCTCCAAGTTCCTTTCTTCCCTCTTCCTCCATCCCTTTGCCTCCCACATTCTTCACTCAGTGCTGTGTGTAAGATGGTTAAGATATAAACAGACATTGCCAGGAGAATGGACATGTAGAGTGGCAATAATGGCTGCCATAGACCATATGAGGAGAGGCCAGTGAAGCCATTCTTCTTTTAACAAACCTCTGCCTATGCTGGTGACCCTGAGTCAGTTTGTTCCATAGTCCTCATCCTATGAAGATCCATTTAAAGTTTCTTCATATTCTTCTCTTATATTTATTTCTTCCTGCAGTGGGCTGAATTCATCTTGTTTTCCTGTCTCCTGCTGGTGGTCTGCCTGATCTTCTCCATCATGGGCTACTATTATGTTCCTATAAAGCCAGAGGATTTACAGGAGCCAGCAGATAAGCAGATTCCCTATACCCAAGAGAACATGATCAACCTGGAGACCAAGAAGACAAAGCTCTGATGGCTCCCTGGAATCTTCCCAGACCCCATTTCTGGGATTTTGTCTTGGTTATCACCCATCCTAAGGCATTTTTTTCTCCTACTTGTTAGGGAAGGGAAGTAGCATCATATCTGAGCAGAGGTCCTCCAATTTTCTCTCATGATAGAGGCAGTTCTAGGACTGGATATTCCAGTACATTAAAGAGCAAGTCCCCTGAGACTCTATATCTTCCCATCAGTTACTAAACTCTGTAAACATTGTGTAGTATTCCTGAAGAAGGCCTAGTATCTCTAAATGGCCATTAAAAGCACAAATGTGTAATTGAATTAGTTTCTGGGATTATGTAAAGTTATATGGGAATCCCTTTACTTGCCATTTAGAACCTATGACTCCACATTTTTAGGGATTGATTCAGGGGTAAAATTGCAGAATATCAGAAATGGTACTTCAGGTTTCTTCATAAGCAACATAATTGTACTATTCACTAGGACCTCAAGAATTGGTATTTATGGTGCGATCTGGTATAGGGCCTGGCCTCTCAGCTATCCAGTTTTGATAAGACCATAGTAAATTTTTCAGTCCAGGTGGTAGGAAACAAATGACATTTTATTAATACACAGAAGAAATGCATCTTTCTGATAATTACAGTATTTTATCTACTAACCCAAACCCCCCTTTCTTCATACTAATAGATCTTTGGAAACCAAATTAAATGTGGTAAGCCTAGTTCTGGAAAACAAGAACATGTATAAATTGTAGAAATTCTGTTGAGTCTTAAGAGTGTACATTTTTCATAGTGACTACAATGTTTCAGCTGGATTATGCCTTTCTAAGGACAGTTATATGGGTACTAATTATAATTTTCCAACCATGCATTTTCAGTGTTGTTGGGTCAGCTTTTTCTTATTATTACATCATTTCTTATTTATTATAACAGATGTTTAATAACAACAATATTTTTATGAATCCAACTTCCTTTTTAAATTATTATCCTCTTTAGCCTCAAAGTAGTTGGTCTGTTTTTGGTAAGTTTTTCTGTTTTACTTTTACCATAAATTTAATTTCTTTTTCCAAGTTTTTATTTTACCTCCAGTTAGTTAACATAAAGTGTAATATTAGTTTTATTTTCTCTTTTTGTTTTTGGTAGGCAGAAAATTGGATTCATTCCTGGCTTATGCTCAGTTGAAATGCCAGAAATCCTCTATAGAAGAAGGAATAAAAAGATTTAGAGAGTGGGGTGCCTGGGTGGCTCTGTCAGTTGATTTCAGCTTAGGTCATGGTCTCAGAGTTGTGGGATCGAGCTCAGCCTCAGGCTCCCTGGCAGTGAGGAGTCTGCTGGAGATTCTCTCCTTCATTGGCCCCTTCTCCCCTTCTCAATCACATGTGCTCTCTCTCTCTCTCTCTCTCTCTGAGGTAAATGAATGAATCTTTAAAAGAAAAAAAAAAGATTTAGGGAGATAAGTATGTTAGAGTGGGTCTCTCATGTACTACCAACTCAGCCATCCCAGCCCTAAGGACATGCCAGTCACAATAACATTGAGAAATGCATTAATGAAGGTAGTACCAAAATATTTGAAAAGCACCATAGTGACTGGCTTCTGTAGGTCAGAGACAAAGGTGGCAAATACTGATATTGAAATGGGTTCTATGATTTCAATAAGGAATATGATATCTCAGGGTGGCAGAGACTAGTAAGTAGCGCCAAATTATCAGAAGAACAACTTGGACTGGTTACTTTAGTAGACAGAAGTGCTGGTGGGACAATCATAATGGTTTGATTCACAAGAATATTTGGAATTAAATAATTGATTATAGGGTCCCTAGTGCTGAAATAGGGAGTTCATCATGTTTACCTAGGCAAAGAAAATCTATGGAGTAAAGGCCCTTTGGTGGGCATTTATATAGGACACAAACACTCTAATACTCTGAATTCATTCTGAGAGATCCCTTTGCATACCTTTTTCTCCAGACCAACTTAGTATCAATTCTCTAAAGATTTTATTTATTTATTTGAGAGAGAGAGTGAGTGAGAGGTTGAGAGAACACATTGGGGGAGGGTCAGAGGGAGAAGCAGATGCCATGAAAAGTCCAGGAGGACCCTGCGATCATGACATGAGCAGAAGGCAGACACTTAACCAACTGAGCCACCCAGGCACCCTCAATTCTCATATTGTTCCTTTCATGTCCCTGACTGTGCTGCCAAATCATTAGCTTTCTAGTCATGTATTACTATAGAGCTTCTCCTTAGGCCAGCTTTCCTTTGTTTTTGTTTTTTGTTTTTTGTTTTTTTTAATCGTTTTTTAAATTTATTTTCAGTATAACAGTATTCATTGTTTTTGTACCACACCCAGTGCTCCATGCAATCCGTGCCCTCTCTAATACCCACCACCTAGTTCCCTCAACCTCCCACCCCCCCCACCTCTTCAAACCCTTCAGATTGTTTTTCAGAGTCCATAGTCTCTCATTGTTCACCTCCCCTTCCAATTTCCCGCAAGAGGCAACCCAGCTTTCCTTTGGACTAAATGAGCAATGAGCTGTCATGTTTAGGGTTCTGCCCACTGGATGGAATTACCTTTCTTTTTTTGCAGGGTCACAAACTTGGTGGGACTGCATTGACTTCTGCTGCATTGCAGAAGTCATCACCAACTGTCATGCAAAACCCTCTGCAAAATAGACTCAGATTTTTTTCTGGCCATCAAGAGCATTGCATGTGGCTAAAGTCAAGAATGAGAGCAGGATAGCAGCGCAATGGGAATAGACACACCAGGATTAAGAGCTACCAGCTCATCCAATTTACAATTGCTCAAGCCCAGTCCCAAATATACCACATGATAAAGGAGTATTGCTGGAAATGGCTGATTCTATGGGTTGGTAGATAAAACACTGAATTCATGTGGGGCAACAGTGATCCATAGTCAAATGAGTATTCAGTCTCCACCATAGCCCAATAGCAAGCCAAGAGCTTTTTACTCCAAAACTATGGGCCTTTATGCTGAATCTCCTCTCAGAGCTTCCCCAGCTCTGGGGAAATCAAATCATAACGCATTTGATCATAGATATGTTGCAAGCCACTGGGCTCACTGGTCATAAATAGGATGACCATATAATCTATCATCCAAACTAGGACAGTCTTGAAAATGAAAGGAGGCCCTAGTCATAAATACACTGGGACAATAGGCATAAATTAAAACTAACCTGAGATGTATAGTCATTCGGTCATAGCAGCCAAGTGATTAATTTGTTTGCTTTGTATCCTTGATCAGTCAGAATGCACACTGAAAGGAATTCAGGAAATTTTGACAGAGAACTCTCAATTCTAAAATATCCTGGATTAGTGGAGTAGGTCATTGAATTTCAAGGTAAGATATCTTCAAGTATCTAGGCAGAAAAAAAGAAATAGTTCTCAAACATTAGTAGGCATGAGAAACATCTGGATGGTTTTTTAAAACATTTCTGGACTCTATACCAAAGTTCCTTATTCAGTAGCCATAAAATGGGGTTTGGTAATTTGCATTTTAACTAATTCCCATATGATGTTGATGCTACTGACCTGGGACCATATATTAAGAGCCACTGATCTACAGAGAAGAGAAAAAATATTCCCACAGACCATCTTCAGTCTTTTCCACATCAGAATTCAATACCAAATGATAATGGGGCAACTACTACAGTATTCTAAAGAAAAAATTATATCAAGATGTGGTTGAAATTGTAGGGGCCTGACAGCTTTTATAAACATGAACAAACTCAAGTAAAATTGCCTTTATGAGAACCTCTTGCAAAAGCTATGCAATGATGAAGTCCTGATAAGAAAAGATGAATAAAAATAACTTGGGAATGGAGAACCTGCATTAAATAAAAAAAACAATATTATGAGAATTATGATTGCAAAATAAATGTTAAAATGATAAAATATGCATTTATCTAAACAAACTAATGTATCTTATCTATAAGAAATAAAATATGTAAATTTGAGGTTCCTTTTTTTAAAAGATTTTATTTATTTATTAGAAGGAGAGCTCGAGCAGTAGGTAGAGGTGGTGAGGAGGGAAGGACTGGCTAGTTCATATCTTTTTTTTTTATTAACATATAATATATTATTTGCTTCAGGCGTACAGGTCTGTGATTCATCAGTCTTGCACAATTCACAGCACTCACCATAGCACATACCCTCCCCAATGTCCATAACCCAGTCACCCTATCCTTCCCCCACAGCAACCCTCGGTTTGTTTCCTGAGATTAAGAGTCTCTTATGGCTATTTCATATCTTGATGTAGCTGAACTTAAAATGAACTTTGTCCTCCATGAAATTACCTCCAAGAAGCATAACATTTTACTTAACAGAATTGAGACCAGAGCTGGTTTTGATTTTTAAGATGCCTGTATCTTTGTATCCTTTTTGTAGAAGTTGAAAAATAACTTTGAATAAAAATTATATTTTCTTTGGGTTATTAAAAATAAATATAACTGGGAACTTTGTTTACTTTGACAACAAAACTAAATCAAGAGGTGAGCAGAGATTACAGGGAATGTGAGAGTGGCTAGCATTTGAAACCTGGGGTTTTAAAGCACAATGACTCCAACTACTCAACATTTTCCTTTGTCTTTTTTCATAATCTGATAGGGCTTTCAAAACCTGGGGTTTTAAAACACAATTATTTCCAACTGCTCAACATTTTCCTTTGTCTTTTTTCAAAATCCAGGAGTGCTCTTTTCAAAAATAAAATCTCTTCAAATGAAATATTTGAAGTTTAACAATTCTTCCAGTTTTGTTTCAATTTCCCTTTTTCTGTTAGAAAAGAAAAAAATTTTAAATTAAAATTATCATTCATATGAACACATTTTAAAAGGATTTCTATCATTCATTGTATATCAGAAAACACATTTTGTAATGATGTTTGACCTACTATAGTTAAGATTTTTATTAAGGTATAGTATATATCATAGAATTCACACATTATAAGCATACAATTTCATGATTTTTAGTAAGTTTACAAAATTGTGCAACCATCACCACAATCCAATTTTAGAACATTTCTGTCACCCCGGGAAGAAACCTCCTGTCCATTTGCAGTCAATTCCTGTTCCAACCCCAGTCCTAGGCAACCACTAACTTACTTACTGTCTGTACAGATTTGCCTTTTCTGGCATTTCATATAAATGGGAATCATATGATATGTGGTCTTTTGTATCTAGCTTCTTTCACTTAACATTTTTGAAGTTCATCCATGTTGTAGTATTCATCAGTATTTTGTTTTTCTTTATTACTGAATAGAATTCCATTGTATAGCTATACCACATTTTGTTCATATATTCACCAGTTGATGGAAATCTGGATTTTTTTCTACTTTTTTTTTGTTATTATAAATAAGGCTTCTATGAACATTTATATATATTTTTATGTAGATAAATTCTCTTGGGTAATAACGGAGTAGAATTTCTGGGTTGTATGGTAAATTTATGTCTAATATGCATTTTTAGTTGCCAAAGGTCTTTCAAAGCAGCCCCATCATTTCACATTTCCATCAGCAACTATGAAGTTTTCCATTTTTCCACATTTATGCTACCACTTACTATTGTCTCTTTCCTTATTGTCATTCTAGTGGGTATGAAGTGGTGTCTCACTGTGGTTTTAATTTGTAGTGATAGTATTATTATGATAGTAATGATAGTAATATTATTTAGAACATCTTTTCATGTGCTCATTAACCATTTTTATGTTTTCCTTTGTGAAATCTCTATTCAAACCTTGTCTCTCTTTTTTTTTTAAAGATTTATTTATTTATTTATTTGTCAGAAAGAGAGAGAGAGAGAGCACAGGCAGACAGAGTGGCAGGCAGAGGTAGAGGGAGAAGCAGGCTCCCCACAGAACAAGGAGCCCGATGTGGGACTCGATCCCAGGACGCTGGGATCATGACCTGAGCTGAAGGCAGCTGCTCAACCAACTGAGCCACCCAGGCGTCCCTAAACCTTGTCTCTTTTTAAAAAATTTTGTCATTTGTCTTATTCAGCTATAAGATTTCTTTATAGATTATGGTTAGAAGTATTTTTATCAAGGATTTGTGAATATATTCTCTAAGTTTGTGGTTTGTATTTCTGTTTCCTTAATGGTGTCTTTTGAAGTACAAACTTAAATTTTGATGAAGTCCAATTTATAATTATTTTCTTTTAAGGATTATGCTACTGGTGTCATACTAAGAACTCTTTACTTAATCCAAGGACATAAAGGTTTTCTTCTCTCTTTCTCTCTAAATGTTTTACAGTTTTAACTCTTACATTTAGACTGTTATCCATTTTGAATTAATTATTTACATGTATATGAGGGTTCTAAATCCATCTTTTTACATGTGGCTATCTAAATGACCTAGCATCATTTGTAGAAAAGACAATCCTTCCCTCACAGAATTGCCTAAAAATCTTTGTAAAAAATCAATTTACCATAAATGTAAAGATTTATTTCTGGACTCTTAATTCTGTTCCACTGATCAATATGTCTATACTATGTCAGTACCACATTCTCTTAACTATTATAGCTTTATAGTACATTTTAAAATTTGAAAGAATAAGTCCTCCAATTTCATCTTTCAAGATTGTTTTTACTATGCTGGGAACAGGCTTATGTATAGGGACCAACTCCCACTTGTTCATGGTGTATAATTATTTTTGTATATTTAAATATTTGGTAATATTCTGTTAAGGATTTTTACATCTAAGTTCAGGAAGGATGTTTGTTCATAGTTTTCTCTTTTTTTTGTAATGACTTGCAGTGGCTTTGTGCTGTCTTCCTTAAATGAGCGGGGAGTATGTCCTCCTCTTCTGGAAGAAATTGTATAAAGTTAGTGTTAATTATACTTCTAAAGTTGTGCTAGACTTCTCCAGTAAGACTGTCTTGGTCTGGAGATTTCATTTCAGAGAGCTTTTAATTAAAAAATCCAGTTTCCTGAGGTGGCAGCGCTTGTGGTGACTGAGCAGAGCCCAGTGACAGGATGTTGGTGTTGGTAAAAAGAGACCCGCATATCCCATATTAGTTTGCCAGCTAAAAAAAAAACTGCTGGTGCCAGGAAAGATTCAACATTCTCTGTGCTGGAAACTTTGGACCAAAACCAGCTACGACTATCTCAAGACTTTGGCCCATGATATTCAGATTGTAAGAAGAGACTTTGATGAGAATCTGAATTATCTAGAACAGAAAGTTGTAACTGCTGGGCAGTTCAAAATCGGTTTGCTCCATGGGCATCAAGTTATTCCATGGGAAAATATGGGCATCAGGTTATTCCATGGGGAGATATGGACATCAAGTCATTCCATGGGAGATATAGCCAGCTTAAGCCCTGTTGCAGAGGTAGTTTGATGTGGACACTCTTATCTAATACGCACAAATTTGAAGCATATGAGCATTAAAAATTTTTTACATTAACCCAGGTTCCTCCATCGGAACATATAATGTTTTGGAAACAAACATTCTTCCTTCATTTGCGTTGAGAGATATCCAGGCTTCTACAGTTGTCACTTACCTGTATCAGTAAACTGGACATGATGTGAAAGTAGAACAAATTGAATATGAAAAAAATCTTAAAGCCAAAAACATTCAATTTCCTTAATGGCTATAGAACTTTTGAGATGATTTATTACATCTTAGTTGAATTTTGGCTGTTTGTGGTTGTCAGGGAATTATTTCATTTCTTCTAAGCCACCATATTTATGAGCATAAAGTTATAGGTAGTACTCTCATTATTTATTTATAATTATTGCTTAATAACTATATGATAATTATTTATGTTTATTATTTATTTTATACTTTTGTACTTACTTTATACTGGCTGCAGTATCTGGAATGATATTTCCTATTTCATCCTGATTATTGATAGTATGTATTTTGTTTTTGTCAGTCTTAATGGAGGTTTATCAATTTTATTGATATTTTTGAAGAACAAGCTTCTTGTTTCTTGAGTTATTTGGTAATGTTTTCTATTTGCAGTTTTATTTTCTGTTCTTATATTAGTTCATACCTTTGTTTATTTTGGGTTTGTTTTGCTCCTTTCTCTAGTTTATTGAATTAAGAACTTAGATTACAGAAATTGACATCTTTCCCCATTTTAAATGTAAACATTTAGTGTTATAAATTTCCCTCTCAGTACTGATTTAGCTGGATACTACATATTTTGATATGTTGTGTTCTCATTTTTATTTAGTTCTATGTACTTTTAAAATTCCCTTTGAGACCTCCTTTTGGTCCATAATTTAGAAGTGTGTTTGCTTAGTTTCCAAGTGTTTCAAGAGTTTCCTGTTGTCTTTGTTATAGATTTCCAGTTTGATTCCATGATAGTCAGAGCACACATTCTGTATGATTTCAATTCTTCTACATTTGTTTCTCTTCTATAACCCTTAGTTTGTTTCCTTTTGTCCCATGGTTTGTCTCCCTCTCATTTCTTCCCATTCAGTTTTCCTTCCCTTCCCCTATGGTCCTCCAAGCTATTCCTCCTGTTCCTCATATGATTGAAACCATAGGATAATTGTCTTTGCTTGACTTATTTCACCTAGCATAATCCCCTCCAGTTCCATCATGTTGATATAAATGGTAGGTATTCATCCCTTCTGATGTCTGAGTAATACTTTTTAGTTTTTCTCTCTGTATAATTTTCATGGTGGTTACTGTGGGTGCTAATTATAACGATGTCAGGTATCAACATTTACCACTTCAGATGAAGTATAGAAAGTTCACTTCCATTTAGGTCTCTTTACCTTTCCCACCTTTAAATATCATTGTTTTGAGTATTAGTATTATAATTTTTGTTTCAATCTGTTTATAAAACTCATAAGGAAATGTGCTATTGTATGGACTCATATTTCTGTTCTTTCTATTGTTTCTTCTTGATTCCTGATGCTGTAAGTTTCCTTCTTTTATCATTTCCTTTCTGCTTGGAGAACTTCAGTCTTTTCACAGTAGGCCGGCTAGTCACAGAATCTTAACTTTCACTCATCTCTGAATGTCTTTATTTTCCCTTCATTCCTGAAAAATAGCTTTTCCAGATAGAGAACTATGTTAACAGTTCTTTTCTTTTTAGCCCTTTCCTTCTTCATGGTTTTACATAACAAATCCACTTAAATTGGTGTTTCCTACAGAGAAAGCCTTGTTTCTCTTTGGCTCCTTTCAAGAGTTTTTGTCCTTTTTTAAAAGTTTAATTATGATGTATCTTGTCATGGATCCTTTAGGTTTATCCTGTTTGGGTTCATTTAGCTTTTAGGTTCATTCAATCTCTAAGTTGGTGTCTTTCATCAAATACAGGAAGTTCCCAGCCATTATTTCTTCAAATACTCATTCATCCCTACTTTTCTCCTCTACTTTCTGGGACTCTAATGATATTAGATATTCTTTTGTAGTCTTACAGGTCCCTGAGACTCTGTTCATTTTTTCCAGTTTCTTTTCTATTGTTCAAATTGAGTGAATTCTATTGTTCTGTCCTCATGTTCACTGATTGTAGCCTCCTATTTCCACTCTTCTGTTGAGCTCATCTTGTGAGTTTTTAATTTCTGAGCTTTGTATTTTTCAATTTTATAATTCCCTTTTCTTTTTTGCATAATTATTATTTCTTTTTTGAGATTTTCTATTTCTTAAGAGAATTGTAATTGATTGTTGTAGCATTTTTATAATATCTGCCTTCAAATTCTTATCAGATGATTCCAACATCTGATTCATATCAGGTTGGCATCAGGTGATTTCGTTTTTCATTCAAGTTGTGATTTTCTTGGTTCTTGGTTTGTATCCTGGTCATTTTGTCTATTATGTTAGGATACTCTGGGTCCTATTTTAATATTTTATTTTATAGGAAGTTACTCTATTAGGTTCAACATACAAGTTGTCACCTACTTTTGCAGGCCATGATTCCAATGGCAGTTTAATGATTCAGAACATTTGTGATGTTATGTTGGTCTATTTGATGTACATGGTTCTGCTAAGGATCACTCTGGTCTCTGTCAACGCTGCCTGAGGTGACAGACAGAATTTCCCCTGGCTGGGTTGCTAGATATCTCTTGGTGAGGAGTATGTAGAAATCTTTCTCTTGGTGTTCCCCTGCTACCCTAGTTAATCTGGGCCAGGGAGGAGAGTATCAGTTTCATGGAAACAAGTGGCTTCCAGGCTCAGGCTGTTAGCTGTGACAGGTCCTTTTACCTGGTTTCGTAGTCAGCACTACTATCTCTGGGCAGTGGAAGAGAGTCTCTGGCCCTTGGGAACAAAGAGCTTTCTCAGCTGGGTTACTCACTTCATCTGAGCCTCTTACTGGTTCTTCCTACTCACCATAGTACTTCTCCATGGAAGAGTCTCTGGCCTAGCAGGGAAGGAGCGTACTTCCCCTGGTCACTTATTTTTGGCAGGGTTCCTAGATGGTCCCCATTGCCCGAGGTTGTCAGAGCAACTCCCACTAAATCCAGGGGGAAGAATGAGCTATTACCTTCTTTTGCTAGGTGGGAAGTTGGGAAATGCCAGCTCTGGGTGTCTCTCTTTTTTGGTTGGGGGATTCAAGATACCCTGCCTCTGTGTTATGCCTCACACCCTGAGTTCCCAAACCACCTTGCCGCCTTCTTAGCATCCTTTAGAGTTCTCCTTTGCCTGTTTCTCATGCCATTTCCAGGGTTTATAAAGTTATGCTTAGTGGGAAGGAGCAAGGAAAAAGTCTATACTATCTTGTCCAGACCAGAAGACCCTCACCTACTGAATTTTATGTCTTCTTTATCTGTTAAAAATTTTTTATTTTTGTTTCTGTTTTGCTATTTTAGACCCAGTTACATTATAGACATCAAAAATCTGAAAGTAATCTTTGCCTGATGCACGCATTTAATCTATTTTCTCTGGATGTAATTAATGAGGCTGGGGGGAAAAATGAATGTGTCAACACAATAGAATCTAAATTGAGAATAAGGCCATATACATAAGATACTGTTAAGGAGCGTGCGTGCACACACACACACACACACACACACACACACCTCCTTTCAGACCATCTTCTTCCAATCTTCTCAAGGAGCATCTCTACATCAAGCACAGATGGATTCATGAAACCAGCAAAGGGATTGGGGAAAATGGGAGGGAGTAGTAGAGCTTACTATAGAGAGGGCATAGTCCTCTCCTCCTGGGGTTCTCTCAGTGGCTAGACCTACCTCGATGCTTCTGCTTGGGAAATCTCAACTCTACAAGGCTGCACGGTGCCAGGAGAAAGGTGACTCCAAACTATCCAAGAAGAGCCAAGCTGGCTCTTCTCTGAGCTTTAGTAGGGAAGAAAACTCAGTTCAGTCAAGTGCACCAAAGTAAGTATTAATTTGGGACAGAATCCTTAGGTCAGTATATTTTCTTTCTAATTTATTTGTATACTGTGTTGTTCCCAAGAAGAATGTAAAGTGATTTTAGTGGATACATAATATGTAAGGATATATAAATTAGATGTAGCCCCCCCCCCAAAAAAAAGGAGGAGGAGGGGGGAGGAGAAAACAAGGGAGAGAGATAAGTTTGGTGTATAACTGCTTCTCAGTGATCTTCTACACTTGCCTAAATAACCCATGAGAGTATTTCCTGTACCATCTCTGACTAGACCCTCAGGAGCCCTCAGGACTGGGCATGGGTGTAGCAAGGCGGACTCCTAAAATAGAGGTATGTTATAGAAATAGAGACAAGTTCCTGTGGAAATTTCCATATTCAATAAATTTCCTGTACCTGAAACATGTTTGATTTCTTCTTAAAGATTCCTGAGTTCTCACTTTGAGAATGGCCATAGTTCTGAGCTCTGTAACCTAGTTGAAGACTCAGGCTACTAATTTCCTGAGAGATCACAAACCAGTTAGAGTCCATTACAAGTCAGACACTCTACATGTGCAGAGTGTGAGCCAAAGCTAACACTACAGTCATTAATTCCTCAAACTCTTGTTTTTAATATTTTTCTATTTTGTTCTCAGAATCTGCAAGATAGACACTTTCAGTGTCCCTCCCAAGTCAGCTGGAAATCTGGGTGATGTTGATGACATGTGGGAGCTGAGGAGTAGCCAAAGATGTAGCGCTGTGCCAGGTGACTAAATGACCACACTCCTTCCACTATGGGAGCTGTCTCTCTCCTGGGGAATAGAACACAAAAGAATCCAGTCAGCTGGGATCTATTGTCTGTGCATACAAAATACAAGGTTCACTTGATCCTGGTGCAAATCCTAGGTGAGTTGTGGGACAACATAACTGAACCTAAAAAATACTTCTTGACTCCTCATGAAGCCAGTCTCTTCCCCAGGCTTAGGTTTCTCTTCTTTCATAACTTCCTGGAGCCTCCCTCAAATACCTTTAATGTTTAAAAATTTCTTACAGTCTCATTCACTTTGCCTCCTGATGACTTCAACACCTTCAAATCTTCCTTAGACTGAAAAAAGGACCCTGTCCATTCGTCAGCCCATCTCCCTACCATTTGTTCATGAAGACATGGCCCAGTTCTTCTTTTTCCTCTTCATATTCTCTTGAACCATTCCTTTTTGGCCCTTTTCTAAAAAGTTGAGCGTCATACCTTAGTATTTCTCTCAAGTTATTTTTCAAAGATCAGTATCTCTTTCTGACCAAACTCAGTGACTTTTCTTCAGCTTGATCTTTCGGCTTTTTCAACTTGTTCTATCAGGGCAAAGACAATGTCTATGTTTCTATGTTTCTCATATTTCTCTAACTATGTATTATTGGGGATCATTCCTAAGTTTTGAATATCTATAGCTATAGTCCATGAATGTGACCTTTCTTATCCTATTTGAAATGGCAAAACAAGGTATCTGTCCCAAAACCTACCGTTAAATGCATTGTATATGTATATACATTCATGTTACTATAAAAAATTGTTTCCATTTTATCAGGAAAATGAGTTTTAAGGAGCGTGGCTTCTAATCAAAATGCAATGGGATGAATATTCTCCGATACAAAGAAAAGCAATGAAATGGGACAAAAGAAACTTGTGCAGGGCTTGCTGAAGAGAAACCTAGACATGATCAAGGAATTGTACTAAAAGTAGAAGATTAAGTATACTGAGTAAAAATTTTTTTATTAAATCAAGTCAAGAAAAATGAAAAAAAAAAAAAGAATCTTGGATTCTCTACTGAAAGTTTGAGTTTAACTTGGAGAAGAAGGAATGCAGGAGTTTTCTTTTGTATTAGAACAGGAGGTATAGGGCAACTTTGTAACAAACCAGAAATGCCTTGGGAAGTCCTTTCTTGTAGGGCAAGATTAGAAAGAAAGATAATCCATTTGAAGGAGGCCAGGAGCAGAGGAGCAACCCAGTCTGAAACCACAGGAGTTTAAAACTTGACATTATAGTTTCCTGTATTTCTGAGGATGTAGCCTTTGATGAAGTGAAATAAACACCAAACCTGAGGTCAGATCTCTGCTGGAATCCTGATTCTGTAGTCAAATGGGAGATTCCTCAACATAACTCCCATTTTCTCATGGGCACTGTGCAGAGAATAGTTCTGTTACCTTTTTGGATGGAAGCCCTTGTTCCTCAGTATCTACTTGCTAAATATTATCCTTAGAGAGAAGGTTCCATGTAAGCCAAGAGGTTTTTTGATTAATGCATACTGCTCTGAATATTTAATAAAGTATTTTTAATAAGCATTTGTTAAAAGTTATGGTGAAGCTGTAACTGCTGAAAGATTGATTTAAAAAAATAGTGATACATTTATTTAACTCAAAGAGCAAAGGCAAACTTCGTTATACATAATCAAAGATTGCCATCTAGTGGCCCAATTGTGTTATAAGTTCTGAAGTTAGCAGCAAGCTCCTGAAGCCTTCAGAGGTTAGAAAAGTGTATGGGGGGAGGAGGAGGGAAAAAAGTGTATGGGAAGCATCCAGCCCCACCAAGGAGAGCAGCAAAGAGTAAGACTTTGGCCCTGGAGGCTTTTGCTTCACTGAAGGCATTCAAAATTCAGACTATAAACAAAACACTGTGCTCTTCAAACCAACCAATCTTCTAAAGCCAGCCATAGCCCTGGGCCTGTACTCATTCAGAATATGAGTAAACAGTTCAATGTGATAATGTGATAACTCTGGGAGATAAGCTCAGAGAAATTCAAAACAATGAATGGGCACCTTCAAAATGATCCTGAGCAAAATCTTTGCATCTTGTGAGCAACTTTACAATAGAAAATTTGGTTTACTTGTGGTAGAATTAGTGGTGTGTACATCTTAATGATAAAGGAAGCTGTGAGACTTTTAGAAAATGAGGAAGAAATAAAGTTACCAGGAAGAAATATAACAGGAAAACACCACTGCCCGAAATGATTCTTGTTTCTTTCAAATGAGGCTGCATAAAGTTACTGAAAAGGTACAGGCTTGAGAGTCAGCAGGCTACCCATGTTCACATTCTGGCTTCACTGCCTATTGGCTGTGTGACGTCGAGCATGATATCCAATGTCACTGAGCCTCACACATTGTTGCAAAGATTAAATAAATAAGTTTTGGAAAAGGCTTACCCAATATCTGGAACATAATAAGTGTTTCTTTCACCCTACTCTCACTTATAAGAAACCACATAATTTCACTTAAAGAGAAGAAAGTTAAGAAAAACTTCAAAGATAGGGTTTGGATTTGGGGCCAAAAACTGCCTTTCAAATTACATTTTTTTCTGTTAAAATGAAGATAAGAGACAGTTAGTCACTCTCTGACTAAAGTAGCAGCAGTTGTCCTGGCTTTAACTGGTTCCAAGTGTTCTTCCAGGATATAATTTTCTCATTGATAACATGGAAGAAAGAGTTTTATCCACTATAAAAATGAAGACAAGAGTATAAACCTCACAGGATGCTGTGAGGCTTAAATGGAATATGACATCAATGGCCATAGTTAGTTACCACTTAGTAAGGATACTTACTAAATTTCATTGTTACTGGCCTTTGCCTCTTTCTGGGACATCTATGAGAACTGTCATTATTTTAGAACTACCTACAGGACTTTGCTACCTTCCTCATGAATTACTCTTTCACCACGGCTCTTATCTAGAAAAGCTAGCACTATAGCTCCCATAAGGTGCCTGTTTCTTTGCACACTCCATGCCTGGGATTGGTTTAAAACTTGCATTTCCAGACATCCTTGGAAGTGTGTGGGAGACTAAAATTCTTCCTATAATATTCTCTACTCTGGGAACTTCCTTCAGAGCCTACTACATATCCCTTTATCTCAAAGGAAGCAAAGTAGAAAAGGATTTTGGTCAGATAGAGAAATAGGTTTTCATTTAAGTTGACTCTGAAGGCAGTTCATGAATATTTTTGAGCCTTGGCAGCATAATTTTGCAAAGTGACATAAGGGAACACATCGTTTTGGTATATCAATTATAAAATGATTTTTTTAAAGTCATATCTTTAAAAAAATTGAAGATCTAAAAGGACTATGATCCCTCTTTGCACCCCTTTTAGGTTAGTAAGCTATGACTGGCACTCATTGGCACCTTGCCTGTTCCTAAACCCTAAACCCTAAAGTTTTGACTCATATTGGGGATATAAGTTGTTTTTTATTTGTTTGTTTGCTTGTTTAATCAGTTTAAGGATTCTTTCCAGGGGGTCTCACAGGACCTCATCCTCAAATACAAGGCCTTGCACACTGACTTGCTGCCCCCAGAAGTGGCACAAAAGTCCTCTGTCAGGCATGGTCTAATTTGGGGTATGGAAATAGGGTTGCTAAGTAAAGACAGGCAGCTATGACAGGAAGTAAAGCCTTAGCCACGAAACCTGCATTTAAGTCTTAGCTCCACTACTCAGGGGCGCTGAATTATTCTGGGCCTTGTTTCTTCATCTGTGAAATGGGGGATCCCTGCCTCACGAGACTGTGAGGAGGGCTGGTCTGAGGATGAGAAGGCCCTTTTTAAGCATCAAGCATGGAGCCCTCCTCTGCCCTCTGGATGGCACAGGCCCCTTCTAGCTCTGACAAGAGGTCTCACCACACCTACAGGGCAAGCTCAAGGACGAGGTACCCTCATCAGGGGCAGGCGGGGTGGCCTGTGTCAGCTGTGGCCAAGCCCCGCTCTGCCCACACCCCACCCGCAGCAGGATGCCCCAGGCTCACCGAACGCCTCTCCACACTCCCTTTTTTCCTGCCATTCTTGCCTGGCATGACATCCAGTGAGCGGTAGCTGGGTGGCTTCTCCTCAGGCCAGTTAGGGGAGTGTGAGCTGTGGTGGCAGTGGGTTCCCCAGCTCTGGGGGTGCCTCTCCTTCTCATCCTCCTCAGAGCTCCAGGAACTGAGGCCAGAAGGCAAGGGAGGGGAGTAGCTACGGTGTCTGCGCCTCCGGTGCCTCTGTGCATTCTCCTGGGGTCTGGGCCTGCGGGGTCTGTCTGGGTACCGGCTCCGGAGAGGTGGGTGGTCGGGCCGCCAACGGGACTCCCTTGATGAGGGGCCGTCGCTGAGGCTGTCCCTGTCTGACCAGGGCAAAGGGGACCCGTGCACCCCAGAGCGGTGGTGTCTTCCCCTCCGAAGTCGGTTCAGCTCCCGTGCCTCCAACGCCCAGCGCTTAGGCTCCTGGTCCTGAAGCTCCTGGTGGAAATCAGAATAGTGGGGCTGCCTTCTCCCCTCCCTCGGATCCCAGGGTCCAGGGGGAATTGGGGTAAGCCATTGCTGGTGGGAGGAGTTGCTGGTCCTCCTTGAGGATGGCAGGTCTCTGATCAGTGGGGGCAGGTGGATGATTCTGCGCTCCACAACCTCAGAGCCCAGAGAAGACAGCATGCTGCAGGCTTGGCCAGATATGGCTTTGAGGTCATGGGGCAGAGGCTGGGCTGGGTTGAGGTTCCGCAGCTCTTTCTCCAAATACTCTAAGACACCATTTGCAATGGGAGGGTGAGTGGTGGTCTGGGTCATTGGCATCGGTGGGAGGCTGGATCGCAGGGACAAATCTGAATAGAAACAAGGATAAGAACATGCAGAACTGCTGGCCCAAAACATACTCCTCAGAACCAGGGCACCAGAATGCCACATTAATCAGCTTGCATCTATCCCGACCCCATCCTCAATCCCAGACACCCGCCATATTGGTCATGAGGGTCCCAATGTAGACCCAGTGCCTACCCTTGCCCTCTGCCCCCTTCCATCCCAAATCTCGGGCAAGGTTTACCTCGCTGCAGCAGCGGGTTCATTGGATAAGATGAAACCTGGGAGCTCCTGTCCGCCCCCCAGTATAGGGGTTTTTCCATCATCTGAGGACCTAGGGCCTGAGCCTGCTTCAGGTAGCGGTGGCGGGCCAGGGCTGCAGGGGAAAAAGGAGAAATGCAGACCCTAACCCAGGACAAGTCCCACACCTCCCACTTCACTTCTTTCTACCCAGTGGCCTTGCTAAGAGGCCAGTTTCTAACCTATCTTGTATAGGAGTCAGAGTTAAAGGAGCAGTAACCCATCGGTCATCTGGCAAGGGGCTGGAAATGTACTCCAGGAAAGTATACATATAATATCTGACTTCCCAGTCTTGAAAACATTGCATCATCCTGCCATTCCCAGGTTCCCCTAAGATGTAGGTAGATACATGGATATGAGCAATACATGAAATCCCAGGTCCTGGGCCAACAAGGCCTTCAGCCACAGGCCAAATACAGAAGATGCAGACACAAAGGACTTCAAGGGGGCTGTGAGGCCGGGGCTGCCAGGGAACCTCAGGTCTGCCTGCTCAAGGCGGAAAAAGGAAAACAAAAAACCAAAAAAACGATGTAGGTGCTGAGGTCAATGGGCAGAATTACTGGTAGGGGGAAGGACTCTGAAGAACCTTCTAGCAGGTGTTCTAGACCTTGGGGGGAAGAACTAGTGGGAGGGAGGCAAGAGATGCAAAAAGCTGAAGTATATTCCAATGGATCCTTTCTACTATTCTTATCTCAGAAAGTGTTGGGTTTTCCCTAAGTGGGAGGAATCTCTAAGGGATGCAGTGAAGGTAAAGAAGGGAGCATGTCAGGGCAAAAAAATCATATAAAAAGGCAGCACAAGGAACCCATAGACATGTCACTCCAGTACCCCAGGTGCAGCTAATGTGAAGCACACAGTCCCCTCCCCTCCACCCCGTGAGTGCAAATTAAAAACAAAAGCATTTAGTTGGTTTTGTTCATGAATTTCTGTTCTGAGGTAACTGTCTCCCAAGGTCTCTGTCTATCCATGCATGCAGGAAATGTACTTGTGTGTTTCAGGACAGGAAGTGCCTGCCTCGGGCCCCTGGCTTGACACTTTCACCTCTTCTTGCGTTCCTCAAGCCTCTCGGCCTCTAAAGCAGCAGGGCTCTGCCTGGGGCTTCCTCTTGGCACGGTAAGAGGGGCAGAAGACAGGCATTCTGGCCCCTGCTGCACAGGGTCAGGGATTTGCTGAGGCCAACAGCTGAGTGGCCATCTGGACCCGGTGGCTCCAGTGTGAAACACACTTCCAGCACAAGACATGGTTGCTGATGAGCCCTCAAAAATGTCCAGAGCTGCAGCCGGGACAGTGCAGCACGGCCTTGGCTGGAGAAAAGCAGATGCAGACTTGAAGCAGCTCCCCCAGCGGCCACACCTTCAGGTGGCAGCACTCCAGACCTTCCACGTGCACAGCACTTTCCTCTCCCTCTTGCTAACTAGTGCCTCCCCCATCTCCCTTCATGGGCCACCCTCTGCACACATAATGCCTGGCTTACTAAACATGTGCCAGTCATTTTACATAAGCTAACTAATCCTCAGAACAATGTCTTATGTGGGAATTAGATGAAGAAGCTGGGTGCACAGAGGTTGACTTCTCAGTTCAAGGTCCCATAGCTGGTGATGACAGAGGTGCCTCTCCGATGCCCAATCCTGTCCTCTTTCTGCCAAATCACTGAGTCCCCAGACTCTCCTTTATTTCTGTGATGAAACAAAACACACTTTCCACAGTGGTACCTCCTTGCTTTATTTCTCTCCGAATCAGCTGCACACTTGAAAACCCACTCCAGACTAGTTTTTTCCTCTAAGGCCTGGGGCATCTGACTCTGTTGGGAACAACCCTACCCACTCTCTACCCCTCTAACTGAATCCTGGCCACTTCCTTCTCCTACTACCCCAATTCCACAGTTCACAAAGAGAAAGTTGGGCTTACACGTTGTTTCTTGAATGACGCTTTTTAACTAACAGGATCCTCTGCACAGACAGACAACTCCATAAAGACCCTTACAGATCCTCCATAAGCTTTCCTGTAAAATTTTCCATACTCCAGAGATTAACCCACCTGCTCTCTTCTTAGCTGCCACACCCTTTTCCCCAGGGCCCCACCTTTCCCTGTTGTAATAGAACTTTTGAGTGGAAAACAGCCTCTGAGCTTCTCCCTGGCCCTCTTGTCCCATGGGGATGTCAGGATTTTCTGCTGTTCACCTAATGGGGAATCAGGCAATAAAAGAAGAGACATGGAGAAAGTAGCTAAGCCTCAAAAGACTCCTAATTAGTTATCTATGAACCTCAGCGGAATAAAATCTGCCTTGATCATGCTAAGGCACTAGTTAAAAATATAGATTCCTAGAGCCCACTCCCAGATACTCTCCTTCAGTCTAGTGCAAAGCAAGTGCAAGTTGTTAAAAAGCTCCTTAATGCTACTGCAGGAAGCCCAACTGGAGTTGACTATTGAGAGTTCTAAACATCCTTTTGAGAACTGTGGTCCTCAGGGTTAAGTTTCCTTAAATATAAGCTTTGAGGGTCAGATGGACTTTAGCATGAATCCCAGCATGTACCAGCTGTGTGGTTCTGAGTAAATTTCCAGAGTCTCTGGTCCCAGGCTCCTCTGTGAGCTAAGGACAGAAATACCTATTTCATAAAGTTGCAGATGTTAAATGAAGCAAAACACGTGACGTGCCTAATAGATGACAGACAACCAAGAGACAGTGGCTCTCACTGACATAATAAATTGTTATAACAGGTCCCTTCTTTTGCCTTAGACCCCACAGGAAATAAAAGTACACATTTGGAGACCAGACCACCAGAGGCCTATTTGTCTTCATTTCTGAGGAAAACCCAGGGCATATTCTTTAAGACATCTCTTTTGTGAGAGAAATGGCACAGCACATCCCCCTCCTCCAGAGACCAGCACCTCTCCTTCCCTGCAGCCAGCATCACCCATGGTGTCTGGAGCTTTCCATCTGGACTTCCTAGCCCTTCCCAGCCCCTCTTCACTCTTACAGAACTCACTCTTTACCCTCTTTAAACCCATGATCACACAGTCCTTTCACTTTTTCCCATACTACCAGCCCCCTCTAACTTGACTGGCTAGTCATTTCAGCGACACCATTAGGAGCTTCCTAGAATCCCAAGAGCTTGAACTCTTACCATTTCAGCTTTCACTTCCGGCCCCGTGCTGCCAGTGCTGACAGCACAGCCAGGCAACTGACCTCACTCAAACAGCACTCCCCAACATGGCTTCCTTTGACTGATCTATCAAGTCCACTTCCCTCCGTGAGAGCAGTTTAAACATTCCCCTCTTCTCATGTCTTCCCCTCCCCATGAACTCTCAGTTGATGACATCATCTTGTTTGAGAAAGAGGAACCAGCCCTGGGCATGGAATCGAGAGACCTACGTCCAGTCCAGGATCTGCCACCAACAAGCTGTGTGTGATTGTGCTGAAGTCTCTCTAGGCCTTACTTCCCTCAGTTGTGAGGGGGATGGGGAGGTGGGTGGCACAGATCAGAGATTCCCAGAGTGCCCTGTGGCCTACCACAGGGTATGTCTAGAGGTTCTGTGGGAAGGATGGCCAGCAACTGATCTAGGATTCAGTTTCAATAACTTTCATCTTTAAGTTCTACTGTGGGTCATTTACCAGCACTATGTGAATTACCAAGGGTTACTAAAATTTGTTGTCATTCTCATTTTTCTCTTCGCTGGTCCTCTATTAACTCATTGGAAAGTGGGACCAAGTTAGGGAGGTGAGTTGTGGTCAGAGAAGGTTAAGAAGCACCAGTGTCATTCTCAAGCTCCCTTCTGCCTCTAGAATTCTGATTTGCTGAAATAGAGACAGGCTGGTATGAGATCCCTCAGCTTCCCTTATACTTGGACCATCCCTCACATTTTAATGACTCTCTCTCTCTCTCTCTCTCTCTCTCTCTCTCCCCCCAGAGGTCAGACTGCCCTACCTTTCCTTTCTAAATGTAGTCCTTTCTCCATATGCCTGATGTCACTTCCACCTATTCCACCTGCTCAGTGATTGTCTCACTTCATAAAGCTTCAGTTTAGTCATTTCCTACTGGCTTGGTTCTTTGCCTACAAATATGCTTGGGGTTATTTTATTCCAACCAACAATCATACACACCTCTTTCCTCATCCAAGACCTCTCCTTAACAACTTCTGCCCCCTCCATGTACTCTCCTCTTGTCATCAAAATTCTCAGGACAGTCTGCTGTAGTGACTCACTCTGAAAGTGACCTCATTTGCTCAAGTCCAGGGATCTTTACTTGTGGCCTGCATTTCTTTGTTATCAGTTCTTCTAAATGAACCGAACTCTAACTGCTTAGAAGAAACCACTCTCCCCACAGAACCTGTTTATCAGCTTACTGAAACAGTGGATACATTTATCATTTGTGTTGGCCTTGTCCCCAGTCCTGCCTGTTTTTAGTGCCCCACGGACCTAGGGATTCTAAGAAGGCATCTTGGGAGTGATTTTCTCATCTCTTTTTGTGTATTACTACTCCAGTGACAGTGACTTCTCCACGGCATCTCTCCCACAGGCTCCTGAAAGGTAAGGAGTTCCACAGCCCAATATTGAGTTCTCTGCTATTTTTCCTCTCTTTAAAGAAGCCATTGGTATCACTGCCAAGCCAATTGTGGTCTCCATGTAGAGGCTGTGGCAGCCTCTACTGTGTGAGATTCAGGCACTCATAAGTCAGGTGAACCCGGATTCAACACCATACTGCCACTGCTACCGACTAGCTGTGACCACTCTGAACTTCAGTCCCCTCATCTGTTCAGTAGAGATGATACAGCCTTCTAGAGTTGTGAGGATTCATCTAGGGAAATATATGCGAAGGGCCGATACATGGCAGACATCCAATAAGTTAGTTCTCTTTTCCTGTAAGACAGCCTGGAACACGGGCCTAAAACCAGATGCAGGCCACTGACCTTCTTGACATCGTGGATTAAGTTTTGTTTCTATCTTAAGAAGTAATTCCTTATCTTTTAAGAAATTCCTGTTCAAATGAACCAGACTGATAAGAGAGATAAAAGTGATTATCTCTGAGTGCTCAGATTAGTCTTTACATTTTCCTGAAATTCTCAAGTTTTCTACAATGTACTACTTTGCTTATATTAGGGAAAAATGTTGTTTTAAGGACACAAAACTCCCTCCATTTAAAGCAGTTGATCCCATGCCATCTATTTACTAAGAAAAGGATTTTATAGAATAATTTTCTACAAAAATATTGGCATTCCACAGCCAAATTTTTTAGGACATGACATAATTCTGTTCTAAAATGTCAAATTTCAGCCAACCAAAAGAAAGATCACATTAAAAGCAAGATCTTCTGCTCTGTCTCTCCTTCCTCTAAACCTCCTTCCTTCATCTAAAAACAGGTTCTCAAAGTGTGGCCCACAGATCAGCAGCATCACATCACTTGAGAACTTTTTGAGAATACAAATTCTCAGGCCTATCCAAAACTAGTTAAATGAGAAACTCTGGAGGTAGAGCCAGGAACAAAGTTTTACCAAGCCCTAGGTGATTCTTAAGTTTAAGAACCACTGCTTTAGTACTTCTCTCCTCTATCTGTTGTCTTCAAGCCATCTCTAAGGGGTGGCCTCCTCTCTCCCTACTACATTCAAACTACATTCAAACCACCCACTCCAGCCACTCCCTATCAAAGCAAGGTGAGTACTAGGAGCAAATACTGAAGCACAGGTTTATCAGGGCCACTGAGGAAATACCATCAGTAGGCAGAACAACAACTGGAAGGAGACCTTAGACAGGCTAGGATGTAGACAGGCAGAAGTCTTCCCCCTTGGGTCTACAACTTCCTGGAGCATCATTTTCTGGGCTGAGGTCAAAGACCTCTGCACCTGTGATGGGAGAAGGGCATGGAGGAGAACCTGGAAGGACCCAAGGTGTTGGCCTGGTGTGTGAGGCTGATGTATTTGAGATAGCAGTCTGCAGCATCACCCCTCCCATGGCTCGTCCATCCCCTCTCACCTTCCTCGGGGCAGCAGCAGCGGGCAGGGCAGCAGGGGCAGCGGATGTAGCAGCAGCAATACTGAGGACAGCACTGGCACCAGCACACGCTGACCAGCAGGAGCAGAAGGAGGGCTCCCAGAATGATGAAGATCACTGTCAGCCAGTCTGCAGGGGAGACACCAACAGCAAGCTAAGTAAACATGCCGGTGAGAGCTTCCAGGTCTAATGTTCTAGAGGTCTAATAAATACAGCTCTTGACCTACAGATTACATTCAATCAAAATACTGGCAAAAAAAAAAAAAAAAAAAGGTTTAGCTGCAGTAAGGGAACTTCGGAGGCTGGCAATCCAACAATAACCTGGGCTTGCTTGCTTCTATTCTTTTTTCTGCGTGTGAAAGTGTCACAGTGTTGGGTGGCTAAGATAAGCTCCAGCAGCACTTACGCAGGACAATGAGCTTCACCTCCTTATCTGGGTCTCCTGACGTGTCCCCGGGAGCCTCAATGGCGCAATAATACACTCCATGGTCCCACCACATCACTTCATTAATCACCAGATCTGCTCCTGCAGGAAGGGAGGGAGAAAGTGCCAGGGGTTAAAGGAGAGGGCCCAGGTTTCTGAACTATGGCTTTTAAAGACCCAGCACCGTCCTTCCACACTCTAAGAGGGCCCCTCGTCGTGCAGAGGTAGGCCTCAAGTCCTTTTATTGAGACCTTCCTCTTTCTCCACACAGTACAATGATGGTACAACTGACGATTCAGTGAGCCCTACCAGGTACCATGAATGGATTTTGGACATCACCTCATTTCATTTCCACCACAGCTCTCTGAGTGGGTGAGGTACACATTACATTGCTTCCAGGGATATAACTTTCTCTCACAGTCATGTAACTTTTGGTCATGGATGTGGCCATCCAGGATAAAGTTACTATTTTCTATCTTCTCTTAAAGGTGGACATAGATACGCAACTCCATTGTGGTGGACAGAATGCAAGCAGAAGTGTCACATGATGGCTTCCAGGAACTCTCCTAAAACAGTTTGGGAACATTTTTTTCCTTCTCTTCTTTTCTTTTACTCTGTTATCTGGGAAGCAAATGTGATGGCTGCAATTTTGGACCATAAGGAAGAAAAATACTTTCTTGGGGAGCTGGAGCTTGGGCCTATCCCTGAGGTCTTAATGGAACAGAGCCACCATACTAATTTTGGACTATCTACCTCCAAATTTATACATGAGAAGAAATAAACTTCTCTACTGTTTAAGTCACTAATACTTTGGGCTTTTGCTTACTCACAATCAAACTTGATACCATCCTGATACAGTAAGTATGCTTATTAGCTTCATTTCAGGTGAGGAAACCAAGACTTCAGGAGGCTAAGAAACTGGCCTAAGAACAGAGAATTAACGAGTAGCAGAGGTAGGTTCCAATCCATGTCTCTGCTGCAACCCTGGTGCTCTTAACTACGAAGTTCTAATGTCCTTTCCAAAGTGTGTGGAGAACTCCACAGCCTGGGTCCCTCACGGACTGTGAACAGATCCCTCTGGATCTTGGAGGGACAGATTACGAGATGAAGTTGAATAAGGAAGGATAAAATGCCAATATTTTAAGGGTATGTGACTCAGTGTTTAACAAAGGAATTTCAGTTTTCATGAGCACCACGCGTTGGGCTACCTCATTAAGATAGATGAATGGTATGTTCAAGTTTAGTAAATGCTACGAATCGTCACTGAAGACCTTGTGTGGGTCCAGCTCTATGACAGATCTTCAGAGGACCAAAACTCATTTCCATCCTAAAAGGGCTTAAAGTCCAGTCATGCATCAGGGCAGCCTCCACAGTAAAGTGCCAGGGGACATCTTCGAATTCCTTTTTAAAAACCCTTAGCATTATAGACTTGCTCCTGCTTACTTGGCAGTCCCATCTGTAATTCTTCATTATCTGTTTGTCAAAAAATATTGATTGAGGAAATGAAACAAAAATGCAAGGTCATGCACCACTGGAGCTAACTTCAACTTCTGTTTCCTCCTCTTTCTACGTCAATCTCTACGATTTTATTTTTCCTACCCACGATTTTCCAAACAAACTGCCTTTCCCAGAAATAAGCTTACCCCAGACTTGGAAGAATGGTAAAAATGCTTCAGAGGAAATTCTCTCTCAATGTTACTGTGCATTAAAAATCTGCTCCAATTTTTATTAGAGACATAAAGATTTTTCTAGAGATGTCACAATAATGGAGACATTCAGATATGTTAATATTTTAAATAATCCAAGAACTGACTTGACATGGTCATCTCAAATGATGCACACACAGGCATAAAGTGTCAGAAAACAAGGGCTCCAGGAAATCATGACAACTAGGGAGGCAGAAATAAAAACCAAGGGGAAATACTGCTTTCCCACTGGTATAAGGGAGAAGCAGAGTTTGATCCAAAGGTGACTGGGATTAGAGATAGTGGATAGTATTACTCAAAATTAGAAAAAAAATTAGTGGGGACTTTCATCCTTCAAAAACTATAAAGGAGACTTGCCAATTAAAGAAGCTTTAAATTTTGGGGTCAGATGAGGGCTAATTCTGCAGGCTCTGGGAAAAAGAGAACCATCCCGAATCTTTAAGAAAGCACCTAGATTCCAGAAAAGGACAGATGTACCTAAGGCCAAGAGTTTAAGGGCTGGCTTGGGGGAATCAGGGATTGCATGTAAAAGAATCAGACTTAAATATTACAGCCAAAGTATTATATACAATTTTGGAAGAAAATGTTAAATTGGCTCCTTTTAAATGATCTTCATTTAAATGGTCATAGAGCATTCACTGATTTCTTCACATTGTTGTTACAGGTACCCTGAGTGGCCTGCTTCATGTATTCTCCCTTCTTTTTTCCCTTTTAACCAGCAAATATTTATTTTACACTGCATGTGAAGCTCATTGAAACAGGCTCTGAATTCTGCCAATAACCCAACTTGGCAATCCTAGATTTCAAGACAGGAATGTGGGGCACTAGCCCATCCATCCAAAAGTATGCTCAGTGATCATAACTAAAGTTCACTGCACACTTAATATTTGCTAAGTGTTTTGCATATCATCTCACTTAATCCTGACAACTCTCCAGGAGATGGATAGTACTACAGCATGTCCCATTTTGTAGAAGCTGAGGTTAAAAAAAAATTGAAGGGACTTGCCCAAGTTCACATACCCTGTTAGTGCAGAATGGGGACCCACGCCCAGTCTGACTACAGACTGAGGGCTCTAACTACCAGTCCCTGTACGAGGCACTAAGAATAAATATGCTTTACACATAGCTCTTAGATATCACATTTGATATTTACTTCAGTGTACAGAGACAGAGACCAGTATGTCCATCTTTCAGTTGAGGTAACAGGGGCCAGAGAAAATGTCTGTTACAGGTCCATGAACTTAGCAGGTGGAAGCAACCAGAGACCCCGCCAGGTCTTCGGATTCCAAGGCTAATGCTCTTTCCTCTACCAATGGGCCATGATGGTTTCCAGGCGGCTATCTGCTTGGAAGCCCCTTAGACATGTACAAGAGGAGTGGCCAGAGGGAAACTTAGGGGGCCCGGCGTTCATGCAGGCCCTGAGAGCAATTTATGGGAGGGAGCAACCAAGCCTGAGCCACACCTCAGCCATGAAAAAGCAAAAGAAACCACCCACTCCCAGACTCTTAGCCAAAGCTGTAGGACATCTCATCCAAAGACCAATTTCCAGGGGAGTGACTTCAGATGGTGGTAACAGCCTTCTATATATCTGGCACTTTCCTCAAACAAACAAACAAAGAAAAACAAAATAAACAAAAAGAAAAGGAAGAAAGAAAGAAAAAAAAAAAGAAAAAAGAAAGAAAGAAAAGAGGGAAATCCCCAAAATGACTCAGCCGGCCAGACCCAGTAACTGCACCTCTGGCCAGCCCTAGATGCTGCCGCCTCCCCTGCACTCACGGTTCTGAATGGTGATCTTGCGCTGCCGGTAATCCACCCCCAGCACGGGCTCATTCTGCCCCCGGCGCTGAGCCACGATGCGCACCTCCCGCTGGCTGTCGTTGCAGTCATTGGATGGGTCCTGGCCCAGGGATAAAGCTGCCTGGTATGCTGAGGAAAGAGGACAGTCAAGTCACACAGTAATGGGGAATTCCCAGGAGGATAGGAGCCCTTACTGTTCCCTGGAGCAGCAAAGCTTCTCATTTTTATCCTGAGCTCATTTGTCTACTCCTGCTAAACATGAAGATTCTGATATTGAGTGTCCGGAGTGGAGATCTGAGAGTCTGCATTTCTTATGAACTCTCAGGTGATAAAACGAACTTTTGAGAAGCAAGATCCAGACCCTCTAAAAGGCCATCATTTCCAAATCCTGGGTCCATGCCCCTGTCTCCTATTCTATCTACCTTTGCTTCGTTTTTGGTCACCCCAGATTCTGTTTGTATGGGGTTCATCTACCTGCCCTTTTAATACATTTGCTGGTGGCAAATGCCTGCTTGTCCTGGTCTCTCCTCCCTTCTGACTTTATTTGAAGAGTAACCCCCTAGAAATTACGCCTTGATTCAGAGATGTATCTTTTGGGGACAACTGCCAGATTCTGTGGGTGACTCGTGGGTGACTCGCAGAACATTCAGGTATCAAGATTAATACTTTAAGACATTAGTCAGGGCTAAAAGAGGAAAAGCTGATGGCTCTCCCCTTTTTTCTCACTTTAGGAAGCTCACTTCCTTCCTACAAAGACAGTGTCTACTTGTACTCTCAAAATTTCTACAAGGTTAATTGTCCAGGGCTGATGGTAATGATCTGGGTTCCTTTGTTCCTTGAGAGAGGCAGAGGTAGACAGCTAGAAAGAGCTCTGGTTCCAGGGAGGAGAGCTGACATGAGTGGGGTGGCTACTACTGAGAGGTAGGATTGGCTAAGTGTGGTGGGAGGGAAGGGGGGTAGTGCTGAGAATGTGTTCCCTAGAGGCAGTATGCTCTAACTCACTAGGGGAGTTTCCTTGGCCACTAGGAAGGCCACAAAAGTGAGTGTGGCAGTGGGAGGGAGGTTCACAAAGGGCCACTCTTCAGGATCCCAGGGGATGTAGGAGGTTTCTTGTCCACATTCTCAGGTGGTAAGGGGAATGGAGGCAGACTGTGTACTCATCTCAGTGTGCTGGCAAGCAACCAGGAACAGAACAAGACGTAGGACTAGTACTGCCTTTTAAAAACTTAATGTCTGAGCTGCCCATATCTTTTTAGAACAAGGTAGGACATAAATCTTAAAATAAAATAGTATGTGACCTCAAATAAGTTACTTCACCTGTCTGGGCTGTTTATTTATCTATAAAAGGAGGGGACTGCATTAAGTGGCCTTTGTGGCTCCCTCTCACAAGGATTTGCGATCCTAAATAATTCCTATGCCCTAATGGCCATGCTTCACAGAGGCACATGGGTAGAAGGGTGAGGGACTCACATGCAGAGTAGTAGTCAAAGATGGGGTCCTTGCAGAAGGACTTGAAGCGCCACGTGACCACGACATCCTGGAGCTGGGCAGAGGTAGTGTAGTCACACTTGAGGATGATGGAGGCAAACAGGGTGACATAGCGCTCTGTGTGCTGGACCGTCACCAGCAAGGACAGGCACCCTGCAGCCAAGAGCAGGAGACAATGCTGAAGGCACTCTATGTCTCTGGGAGGTGACCTACTTCTGTTCATGGGGTAATAAAAGCAATGCAAATAAGCAAACACACTGGCTGCCTAGCTGGGAGATGGCAGACAGAGTGGGAGGCGGAGACCACACAGACACCTGGGGTAGATGGGGAAGATGGAGAGCGGGCATGAATGACAACGGATCTCTGATCGGTTGATAGTGTCAACACATCCAACAAGAAAGAAACTACATTAAAAGAAGGTCACATAGTACTAGGGTGAGCTCACCAGTACATGTACGTATTTGTTCATGTTACTTTCTTTTAAAACGTTTCCCCACTTCCCCAGGGAAGTTCAGCAATCCTCCAAAGCCTGTCAGGTACCTGCCTTCAGCGTTTCCTGCTGCCTCATCTCCCTTCCAAGCCCACTTTACACTCACGGTGTCAGCCACGCTGAACTGGCTTCATTCCTTGCCATGCCAGAATTATAGTCTTCCCCAAGTCTTCCCTCATGTGGACCTTTTGGCTGGAGCACATTCCCAGAGCACCAGCCACCGCTCCCTTCCCTTCATGAGGCTAATTCCTATGTATTCCTTAGGTCTTCAGCAGCACCCTCACCTCCCCCAGAAGCCTTCCCTGACTGCAAATCTGGGAGAAGGGTCTCCTGTGTTTTCCCAAGGTGCCTCCTTCCCTCCAGGCAGCACGTTTCACATGCCTTGATGATGGCCAGTTAACTGCAGGCTCTGAGAAGGCCGGCTGGTTCTGCCTCTGACTTGCTGTTACAGCACAACTTCACACTGTACCTGTCACCTCCGTGGCACCCAACAAACATTTGTTGAATAAATAACGGAACGAATGACCAAGAATACATTAACGGTAGACACTGGCAGTACAGGTGGTCAACATGAGCATAAAATAAATACAAATGATCAGACTGGGACAAATTTTACTAAAGAAAGACTTGAAGTAATTAAGATTTTTTCTTTTCTCTTTTCTCTTTAAAGACTCCCTCTCCCCAGCCTCCAAGGCTACAAACACACAGCTCCAGGTCTGCCTTGATGAGGAACATGGAGGCACAGAAAGTCTGGTGGGACTTTGGCATGGGCAGAGGGTCCACACATAACACCTTAGAATGTTCCTATGTCAAGATGGTCTCTAGGCCAAGTTAGAGGGGATCTCCTTGTGGGAGGCTTAGTGCAGAATAACAGTACTCAAACTTGAGCATGCGCCACCAAGAGGACTTGTAACGGCCCAGATCACTTTCAGGAGGAGTTTCTGATTCAGGCGCACTTGGGTAGGGCCCCAGAACTTATAATTCTAACAAGTTTCCAGGAGATGCTGATATTAACTGCTCTGGGTACCAAGCTTTGGGAACCACTAGTGTAGACTAAATTAAAAACAAACAGGATTTGGACTCTGATACAATTGGATTCAAATAAAACTTCACTATTTATTTGGACATGGTATAAGCTATTTACTCTGAGTTTGTTTTCTGCCCCCAGCTATGACTGCAGATTGTAATAGTACTAACCTCATCAGGTCTATGAAAGAATGTGATGAGATAATTCACTTCTGGCCGTTGGTGTGGTGCCTGGCCCATATACTGCTGTATTAGTGTTAGTGTCTGAGTCTGAGTCTCTTTCCCTCCTTTCTCTTATTATGAAGGCCAAACAAAAAGGGTTCAAGTGGGGGTTCTCTCCAAGAGAGCCTTCAGGTGGAAAAGCCTCATGTTGACTGAGCTATTCTGACAAACACAAAAATTTATTCCCCATCTTCACCCCTTAAAAAGCAGCTGGGTGGGCCTGGCTCGAAGGCCAGAGCCACACGGCTCTGGTCCTGCCTCACCTTTGGGACACAGCCCTCGTAAGACAGTAAGCTGTGGCTTAGGATGGGCATGTGCACCCACTTTTCTCACATCCACAGAGAAAGAACAGGACAGGTCCTCACCCCCAGGAATGACCCAAACTGTCTCCGGGGCTGGGCTGAAATGAGGAAGTCCTGTAACAGGCATGCTGGAGAGAAGGTCTGCAGAAATACGGGGGAGACCTGTGGCTAGGGAAGATTTCACAGAAGAAATATAAGCTGGGCCCTGCCATTCAGGTAGGATTAAGATTACACATGAAAAATAGGAAGAAGGCAGAGAAACTTATGGTTTCAAGACAGAAGAAAAGAGAGAACAGAAGCCCTTATCAGGAAGGAGCAGTAATTTGGGGAGCCTGGAGGGAACTAACCCCTGGCTTTATGGGAAACAGAGGGATAAATAAGGCAGGGCTGGTGGTAGTGGCTGGGGGTGGGGAGTCTAAATCTCACTGAAGCATCTATTTCTAGTTATTGGGTAATCACTGAAGACTTCTCTGTAGAGTAATAGGGCAAAGGTGGTTTTTTAGGAAGACTGTTGACTTCCTCATCCAGTTATAAAGATCATCATTTTGAAAATGAGCCTTCAGTAGTTTGGGGGGAAAATAGCTGCTGTCTCTACCAGCTGTAAGATTCCTGGAAATTAGTCCAATCAGAATCGAAGAGCCAGTGACTAGCATCTCAAGCCTAACGTGGGCTGTTTTGTAATCTGCCTTATTATTTTTGCTTCTCCACTCTCACCATCTGCCTTGGTTTTTTTCCAGAACTGGCCTGAAATAGACCTTGGAGTTTTCACCCAACACAGCTTTAACCGACGAGAAGTCATTATAGGTAAGCTTTTGAAAATGACGAAGATGGCATTGCTGACACTAGTTTATTTCGCTCGGTAAATAAAAAGATTAGAATAGAGATAAAAACAATAAACAAAATCCTATGTTCACACCATACTTTCAAATACTTTTACACACTAAATCTGACCCCCGGGAGGAGACAATCAGGGCCATTTTGCACATCACAAATCTGAGACTGGAAAAGATGAGTGGCTTGTCTGTGGTCATTCATTTTCTAAGGAGGTCAGAGTCAAGATTCCACCCCTGGAATGGGTGGTCTCTCCACTCAGCCTGGTTATTCTCTAAATAAAGGAAAATGTTTGGTACTCATCAGCCTGCAAATAACCGGAATGGAGAGCCAGGTGACAACTGGCAGCGGTCACTCTGATACTGTGACTAACAACTGACATGTTCTTTATCTTGCTGAATGGTAATTCGACATAAATAGCAATGTATTCAAAGGGTGCTTGTGAACAGTATGTGTGTAGCAGTGGAACATGTGGAGGGAGAGCAAGTTTGCGGGGAGTCAGAGAAAGGAGTTGCTCTGGGGCAGCTTTGAAGATCGCTGAATCTGATACTCTGAGGGAGGAGAATGGGGACAAGGGTGATCACCTTCATCACTAAGCCCTCCCCCAGCTCCCCTTCCACGAATGCCTTTACTATGGCCAGCACACACCTGCGGGGACACCCTCACCTTTCCCAACGTCAGCACAGGCTTTGCCACCTGGGTACTGTTTTTTCATCCTCTCTTTGATTTCATCCCTATGTGAATTTCAAGCCTTGATATACATCAGGTTCCCATGATTTGGGCCATACTGAGCTTATTCACATGTTCTCCTGGGGTCTGCCAGCCCCACAGCAACCAGTTCAGCTCTCAGACCTTTGCCCCTGGCCTTGCACAAGAAGAGTGGGGAAGAGTCCCAGGACAAAGGTACCGAGCAACCAGCAACCCTCTCTCCCTTTGTCTCAGCTGTTGCTCTAGATCTCAGCACCTACTGTGTGCCCGGTGACATACGCACATAGTTCCTAATTCTCACAAGCCCCCAAGGGGTGGGAACAGACCTGCTGATACACATGGGCAAAGGTTCAGACACTATAATAAGCCAAGCCCTCTCAGCTTCAGGATCTGGTTTTGGTGGAGTTTCGGTTTTGCAGGTTTGGGTAAACCTACTCTCTCCCACGCAGGCAAGCTTGACTTTCAAAGTGGAAGTTTGGTGCTAGACTCAGAAAGCAGGAGGATTTTCCAGGTTGGGAGGAGGACAGTCCATCTCAAAGGCAAAAAAATCTCTATCCTCCTTGTCCTTTAGCCTTGGACTTCTCGGTAAAACTAACCACATTGGGCATGCACACTACTAGGCAGGTAACATTTTCAAGAAGAGACTAAGAACAGCAGAATCTGAGCTGAAAAGAGGAACAGATTCAGAAAGGTAGATGTCTTTTTTGGATCTGTGCTCTTTAAACTGTTTTCAAATTCTTATATTTTCTTTCTGTTCTTTCTTGAGGTGGGGGGAAGAGCAGAGGGAAAAAGAAAGAGAGAATCATAAGCTCGGGGCTCGATCTCACAACTGTGATATCATGACCTGAACTGAAATCAAGAGTCGGATGCGTGACTGAGCCAACCAGGTGCCCTCTTTCTATTCTTAAATTTCCTTCATATTGTGGCATCTCCTTCCCCTCAGCTAACTGCCATCTGATTTCCTAAATAGCTCTAACATTTTCTTTTCAAAACTTTAATCCAGAGACTGGCTTCCTAAGTTCACATTCTGCCTCCACTCCCCCACCAGCTAAAAGACCTGACAAGTTATTTCCAAACTGTAGTTGCCTCTTTACATGCAAAATATTTCCCTGATAGGGGTGTCTGGGTGGCTCAGTCAGTTAAACATCTAACTCTTGATTTTGGCTCAGGTCATGATCTCAGGGTCCTGGGATCCAGCCCTGCATTGGGCTCCCCACTCAGCAGGGAGTCTACTTGTCTCACTCTGCCCCTTCTCCCACTCACATACACAAGTGCATGTGCTCTTTCTTTCTCTCTCTCTAAAATAAACAAATAAATCTTTCAATGTTTATAGCAGCAATGTCCACAATACCCAAAATGTGGAAAGAGTCCAGATGTCCATTGACAGATGAATGGATAAAGAAGATGTGGTATATATACACCATATATATATATAGACCTATACATAGTGGAATATTACTCAACCATCAAAAAGATGGAAATCTTCCATTTGAAATGACGTGGATGGAACTAGAGGATATTGCGCTAAATGAAATGAGTCAATCAGAGAACAACAAATACCATATGATTTCACTCACGTGTGGAATTTAAGAAACAAAAGAGATGAACATAGGGGAAGGGAAGGAAAAATAAAATAAGATGAAAACAGAAAGGGAGGCAAACCATAAGAGACTCTTAAATATAAGGAACAAACTGAGGGTTGCTGGAGGGGAGGGTGGTGAGGGGATGGGGTAACTGGGTGATGGGCATCAAGGAGGGCACTTGATGTAATGAGACCTGGGTGTTACATGCAACTGATGAAACACTAAATTCAGCCCCCGAAACTAGTAATACAGTATATGTTAATTATATTGATTTAAACAAAGCATTTATAAATAAATAAATAGGAAGGAGATAAAAGAAAAATAAATAAATCTGAAAAAAACCCACAAAACTCCCCTGACAGCATTGTAGAAAGGATTAAATGAGGTAATACATGTCCAGCATTTAGCAAAGAGCCTGGGACATAATAGCCGCTGAACAAACCTTAGCTATTATTTGTATCATTAGTACTTATCTTGCCCATCTTAGAGACTGACATCAATTGAGAACAGCATGTAAAAGGATTTTGGAAAAAAAGGATTTTGAAAGAATTAAAATGATACAAATGCAAACTTGCATTAAAGGCTTTTAAAGCTGTGTCACTTTGTCCCCTGGCAAACCCATTCAGTTTGTCTGCTCTGAAAGAGGGAGGGAAACCCGTCGTTTAAGGGTGGGAAAATAACTTGTCAAAGGAGAACACACGAACAACAGAGTTAAATGCTTTACAATGAAATGCTATGTGTTCCAAACACATACATATCTTTGTATATTTCTTGATTCAGTCTGTCTTCCCTGTGTCATATCAGATTGGGCAGGATGTTTTACAGTTTCTCGTATATTTTGTCCATACAACACAGGGATGTAGGTACAACGCTTTTTTTTTTTTTTTTAACTAAGAACTGTTTTCAAGGGACTGAATGGCAGTTCCCCTCCTTTACACATGAAGGGTCCTGCCTGGAGAGGGGTGGCAGGCAGGAGGGGAGCTCGGTCTTCCCGGGCAAGGGGAAGTGGCCGTGTGCGAACTCCTAAGAGAAGGTCTCGATTCTTGAGTGTTTTTCATGGATGCAGGCTTCTATGCTCCACTAAGCAGGTTAACAAAAAGTACACAGGTTTAATCCTATCAGAGTTTATGTCTGAGCAAGCTATCTCCCCAAGTATATTTGCCATCTGTACTTGTTACATTTCCTTAGATAACAGTGCAAATATGAAAGGAATCAAGCGGAGGAGGGAGTGGCTGTGAGAGTGAACCAGAAGGAAGGGATCCAGAGAATCAGGAGAGGAGGAAAGGGAAAAAGAGAAGTGGCCTGGGGCAGGGGAGGAATTATGTCTATGTATTCCATGTTGAACAAAGGTCTTCTGTGTGCTACTCAATAGTGTGAGGCTCAGGGTGGTGCTAAGCATGTGAGGTGCTACCCTGGGGAGGAAACAGACAGACTGAGCACTTGCTATGTTTTTAGCCAGGGTATCCGGTGCTTTCTTACATAGCATCTCATTTAACCCTTGTAAAACACCCATGAGATAGCCTTATTTTATTACCATCTCATAGATGAGAAAAATCCTCAAGGAGGTTAAGTAACCGGTCTTAGGCCACACAGCTAGTGTTGGCCAGCATGCCTTGTACGTGGTATGCATTAAACATTTGCTGACCGGAAAAACAAACAAATTCATACAAAACAGGCTAAACTGCCTGGAACAAATTTTAAGTGCCCTAAAAGTACAGAAAATAATAGAGTTAGCCATTGGTAGCATGGCCAGACAAAAAAACAAACGGAGTGTGTTGTAGGGGAGAGGGAGTACCAGAGCGTGCCCACATCACTGGGGAGAAGCCTGCCCTTTGGCCAGAATGAGTGAGCCTTGAAATCTAAACAAAGAGGTTTAACCCACTCTTATAAGCTATGGAGATCAGTACAGGTGCTTGGAGGATTAGAGTGATGGTGGGAAAGGGGAACCCAGGTAGGTAACCTATCATCTGGGGCGAGGCTGGGTGGAATGAGACAGAGACAGTAGCAGGCCTCCAAGGCAAGGAGATGCTTAAGATCCTTAAAATAAGCTAGTTTGAGGTTTATCACCTGGAATAGAAAAGAGGCGGCAGATCCTGGGATTAAGAAACAGCACATGGGGGGCACCTGGGTGGCTCAGTGGTTTAAGCCTCTGCCTTGAGCTCAGGTCATGGTCTCAGGGTCCTGGGATCGAGCCCCGCATCAGGCTCTCCACTTGGCGGGGAGCCTGCTTCCCCCTCTCTCTCTGCCTGCCTCTCTGCCTACTTGTGACCTCTCTCTCTCTCTCTGTCAAATAAATAAATAATCTTTAAAAAAAAAAAAAAAGAAACAGCACATGGTGATTAACAGGGTTTGGGAAATGAGGAAAGTGTCAAAACTGCTTTCCTCTGACCCCACCTTACCTTAAGATTTAAAGATTGAAAACTATAGAAATAAAGATGAGGGGCACCTGGGTGGCTTAGTTGGTTGAGCTTCTGCCTTCCGTTCAGGTCATGATCCCATGGTCCTGGGATCGAGCCTCACATCAGGGTCCTTGCTCAACAGGGAGCCTGCTTCTCCCTCTCCTCCCTGTTATTGCTCTCTCTTGCTATCCCTGTAGTTATCTCTGTCTCTCAAATAAATAAAAAAATCTTAGTACCAAAAAAAAAAATAGATGAGAGAAAGATGACACACGATCTAAGTCTTCCTAATTCTTAAAACACACCATTTTATTTCTCCCCCAGGGACACAATGTAATACAGCACAGGGCTGAAAGAAACCCAGGCAGACAGTACATTAATTACCCAGCATCTCATTTCCATAGCATCTTTGTTGGGGCAAGATGTTTAATAAATACCATTTAGTTAGACATCCAGGAGGCAATCTATTTCTATTTCTGCATACCAGGATGCAATTAGACAAAACAAACCTGCTTCATGGTATGAAACAGAGGAAAGAGCCATGGACTACAAACAAGGATGCCAGGGTTCTGGTCTCAGTTCTCAAAGTAATTGCACTGTGTCAACCTAAGGCTTATGACCTTCCTGGACACAGATTTCCTTATCTGCCAAACTGGCCCAGAGAGGAAGACAGACAGGGACTGGGCATGATTTGTACTTGAGTTCAGCAGAGCCCAGGACTCTGGGAAGGTCCATCAGGGGCCCCATGGAGGTAAGGAAGGAGCCACGTGGGCAGCTCCCATCCACCACCCACACCCCCCTCAGCCTGAGAAGCTCCACTTTCCTACCCACTATACTGCGGACCGAGATGTCATTCAGTCCTCAGTGTGATCCCACATTTTACCCCCACCACCGAGGGAAAATTACTAGCCAAGATGCTCTCTAAGAATGTGTCCCTTAGGAGTCAGTGGGCTGATTTCCTGAAGAATGATAACATAAGTTGAGAGCTGCGTGAATCTGTAAGTTAACACCTCTCTGTAATCTTAAAAAAAAGAAATTCACAGAAGTCCCAATGAGACACACCCTTTTAGAATTTGGGCAGAAAAGTAAATTTTTATTTCAGGAATAAACTTTGAGGCTGGATGGAGGTAACCAGAACCATTGGCCAATAGTACAAAACGCTGCAGGTACTTACTTTGAATTATCTTAATGTTTTGTTTTAAGGAGCAAGTATCACTTGTGGGCTAGAAGTTTCTTTTTAAAGAAAAAAATTTTGAAGAAGTACAAAAACAAACAAACTATCTGACAAGTGATCACTCCACAGCTCAGAGCACAGGGACTGTGGTAACTTCCCAGGACTCCCTGACCTGAGAAGCTTCGTCAGGGCCTCTGGCCACACTGACCGGGCAGCCAGTACCCAAATCTGACATAATTTCTCTAATGGCCCATACTTTACAACTGCAGAAACTTGGACTCCAACCAGAAGCTTGGGTTCAATCTTCTTTAGAAACAGGAGAGAACAGGGCAATGGACCAAAATGAACATACTCTCTGGTTTTCCAAAGTTCATAATGCAATTTGCAGCAGATCTTGGGAAAATCAACCTACTGGACTTTTCTATTGAATGTTAATTTGGGGACTATTTTCTACTAATTTAAATGTTATTAAAATAACATTTTATTTTATTTGTCGGTTTGTTATTCTTTCATCCAGCATAGTAATGGGTTTGTGTGTGCATGTAGTTTTGTTTCTGTTTTATAAATCTTATATATGTGCACATGTCACAACATAAACTGTCTTTCTTGGTAAGAACTATAAAAAAAAAACAAGTTTGAGAAGCATTGCTTTGGCAGATACTGGAAGTGAGAGAAGAAACTTGATTTTCAGTTTGATCTTAGAGAATTTTAGGAAGTTTGGTTTAAAAATAGAGGTGGGGGAGGCGGGACCCAGTATTTCCTGAGTGATGACCATCTTGTAGACACTGTGCTTGATCTTAACCCACCCAACATAAGTTGGCCTTATGGGGGTGAGAGGGGGGAGGTGTGAGGGGCTCATCAGGAATTCTACCTGTTTTCTAGATGAAGGGAACTGAAGTAATTTCTCCAGAGTCACAGCTAGTAAGAGGCAGAATCTGAATTCCAACCTGACAGTCCATCTGACTTGACTATTAACTGCAGTTTCTTAGCTGTAGGGGAAGGAGGAGGAGGGGGCACTTCAATTGTTTCTTTAAAGTTAGCTCTAAAAAAATCCTCCTTGAGTCTACATCATGAGTATTATTATCACCATGACTAACATTCATTAAGCCCTCACTTTGTTTCAGTCACTATCTTAAATGCCTTAAAATCTTCATTTCACTTAACCCTCACAAAAACTTTGAGATAGGTACTATAATCATCCCTGCAGTCCCCATACTGCAGACTTTCAGCAGTTCAGTAACTTAACCAGAGTCACACAAACATTCTGGATGTAAAATCCAAATGCACATTAAATAGCTGAATGCAGATTTTGTTTTTTTTTTTGTTTTTTTGTTTTGTTTTTTTTTTTTTAGCGTGTCCTACACATATTCGGGGAAAGTATCTGCTAAAATAGTTATTTCCTCTCAAAGTGCTGGAGTCTGTCAATTTTGCACCTATGATATAAAGGTAAGATTAAATGTTCACTTAGGACTTTTTTTGACTTTGGCATTCTCTGGTTCTAAAGTGGGTCATGCAGGTAGGTTTCCAGTTAAAGAATGGCAGGAAACAGGGCAGTCTGTCTAGTTTTACCACTTCAGTATCCTGGTATTAACACTGCATGGCTGGTTCCTGAACAGTTGGAACTCCACTTTCTGAAGCCCCTGTCCAGGGATGTCTGGTGGCTCAGTCGGTTAAGTGTCTGCCTTCTGCTCAGGTCATGACCCCAGGATCCTTAGATGGAGTCCCACATCTGCCTCCCTGCTCAGCAAGGAGCCTGCTTCTCCCTCTGCACACTGCTGCCCCTGTTTGTGCTCTCTCTCTCTGACAAATAAATAAATAAAATCTTCTTCTAAAAAAAAAAAAGTCCCTGTCCATTTAGCAATCTGCTTACTATAAGAATATACCCTTTGGTCATAATCACTGTATTTGAAAAATGTTCAGTGTTCAATATTCTTCATAAAAATCAAAAGCTTTTAAAACATTATGCTGATGATTTAAGGATTGGGGTTTATATCCTAATAAAATTTTTGTAAGGCTTCTTTTCTTATTCTTTTGACCTTGATGACTGCTGGCTACAAAGTCCTAATCTGGGGATGGGGTGCTAAGGGATAGAGGTGGGAGTAGACCTCAATTTTCTTGAAAAGGCAGCTCAAGCAACTTCAGGAATCCCTAGCTGCTGTGGAATTTGAGCTAAACACATAAGGCAAAGGAGAAAGGACTAAGAAGCTGGGATGTTTAGGATTTTGGTGTCACAGTCTAAGCGGGTAACTGCTCTGGTAGAATTTTGGCACTCCAGTTTAGGTGAGGTTTAGTCCATTTCCTTGTGTATCATGCGTCCAGCATCTATCCTTGTCAGCTTCAGACAACTGATAGGACACATATCCTGCAGAAACTGGTGTGAGCCAGAAGATCTTAGGAATATTGATTTTCCGATTTTCTCACCCTTTTGCAATTCTCCATCCTTTTTATTCTCAGCATTAAGCTTAAGCTATTGTAGAATCTTGTCTTAATGAGATTTAGTTACATCCGAGTGGTTTTCATGTCCTATAAGCTAAGTACACCTAAGCTGGTAAAAATGAAATTCTGCCCATACCTTCATATCACATCTTTTCCCTCAGAAAAATACAAGACTTACATTAGTCTGTGAGCAAACTGAGCAGACTTCCCACTGATGACTTAGAGGTAAGAGGGCAGTTAGTCCTAAAGAGGGGGTGGGGAATGGTAAAATGAAATACAGCAGGGCAGAATTTCCAAGGGAACTCCCACCAGTCTGTTTGTAAGGTCACACCTACATCCTAATTGAAAAGGGCTGGAAGTCCTGCACATGCAATCACTCAGCTGTCCTTTCCTACCTGATTTTACTCCTGCAGATACACACTCCTGTCACATTTCCAAGAGATATACTGAGACACAAAACCATGCTTTCCAAAGCAGACAGGGTGGGAAGGTTAAGAGAAGGGAGGAGAGGGTGGATGGTTGGGCACCTGATGGGGAGAGAACTGAGCAAGGGATAAAGTAAGGAAAGTGGGTGGATACAAAGAAAGTAGAAAAATGACACTGAACATAATGAGCAAAGAGACATATGGTTCAGTCCTGTAAAATAGGTTCTGAATCATCTCGAACATCCCATGATTCTGAGGACACATTATAACCCCCCAGGAGCAACATCAATGCACTTTTGTCACCATATTGAAATCCTAAAAGCAAGCATCAGATGAAAGGGCAAAGTAATGAGGGATCAAAAGAGTGGTGCTTCCAAGTTTATCAACTCAGCTTTCAAGACCAAGAAGTGCCTAAAGACCGCGGCAGGGAAGCCCAGAGGCTCTGGGTTTCTTCCTTAGTTGCACCTGTCTCGGAAGGGCTGGGCTAATAAAAGAGGAAAACAACAGGTTCTCACAGGCAGAAACTGGAGCCAGTCCCCGCTCCTCCTGGAGCCTGTGCCAAGAGCTACCAGAGCGCGGCCCAGGCCTCCACTGGCCTGCCTGTGACCAGTTCTGCAAGGCCTGGCAACAATGGCTTCCAGTCTCCCCGGACCCAGGGTGAGACCCACTTTTTCCCAAGGCTCACCTGCTGGGAGCCAGGTGAAGAGCAGCAGCCAAGGCGCAGGCAGCTCGGGGCCCATGCCGGCCGCTCTCTGGCCCCTGCCAGCTCAGGAGCTCCGTGGGGGACACCGCGTCTCTCTGCAACAGCGGCCGCCCCAGGACGGACCACTTCTCCAAGGAATCCCTCCGCTTTGCCCTCTCTCCGCGCGGGGCGGTGGGAGGGCCGGCTGCAGTCCTGGAGCAGGTACGGCCCCGGCTCATCCCCACCTGGGCGCGCCGACGGCTCCGCCTCCCGACCCGCGCACCGCCCTTTCCTGCTCCGCCCCACCCTCCCCGTCCTTCCCGGAGGACCGTGGCCACCTTTCCTACCTGCCACGTCCGGCTCCCCGGGCTGCCATGTAATTCGTCCCTCTGGAACCCCGTCTTCGCCACACCCCTCCCACCTATAGACATAGACAGCGTTACCATTTTTCCCCAGAGGTTCTTGGGAAATCTTATCCCTAGCAAACTTCTTCCCCTCTTTGTAGAATTATGTGGATATAACTTTCTGGGGTGTGTTTCCTACGTTATATTTCCATACCCTCCTACATGTTTGGAACACTTTTTTTCCCCACTAAAAACACTCCAATATGAAGTTTGCCCATAATGTCTGCTCGGGTTTTCTAGAAACTAAAGATGTACATATAAACTAGAGAAGTAGATTTAATTTTCCACAAATATAAAAGTCATAGGTGCTTATTATAGAAAAGTCAGAAAAATATGAATTATTGGAGATAAGAAAAAAGTCCTGCTTTCACCTCTCGTAGTTAGGCATTGCTAGTGTTGATGTATTCCTTGTTCTTAATTTCCATCCTGCATGAAGACGGCTCATCAGTCCCTCTCTGAGTCAGCCCTCCCAAGTCAGAGATTCTAGGTCTCCTTGCAACAGGCCAACTAGGATATAATCCAGTGTCTCTTTTCTTGGTAGCAACCCATGGGAAGGGGCAAAATACACCTACCTTCAGAAACCAGCCAACAACATTTACTTGGAAAGTCATCTAAACACTGGTCAATGTAAATTGCGAGCTATTTTATCTAACTCTCTCTTATTAGGGATTATTCATTGCGCTCTCCCTCCTAGCCACCACCTTTTTCCTCAAGAAAAGAATTATAAAGATGAATTAAACAGGGTTTCTGCCCCTCAGGAAGCTCCCATTCTCATCACTGCCCTTGGAAGGCAATATTATTTCTCTTAAGTATTATCTCCTAACCTGCTCTGCTGTGAAGGGTTCTCTTTGTTAGAGCTACTGGTGTCCCCCATCTCACTTCCTCCCAGAGGAACATCCTTGTCCAGAAACTAATTGGAGTTCAACCCAGTCCCTTCTCCCAATTTCCCCTCTTCCCCCTGAGTCTCGCCTCTAGTTCCCCAATCAGGCCTCTCCACTTTAAATGTTTTTCTTGTAGCCTCTTCTCTTCAAAAAAAATAGGAAGTGAATTCAGACAGTACATGGCCAAAGGCAGGTGGTACAGTATGTTCAGGGACCTTTAGACCTTCCACAGTGGGATCTCAGCAAAGTGGCTGAAGCAGGTTATAATGTGAGGGGTGTTCACCCAATGCCCTCCAGGGACTGTGCCCATTGTTCCCAGGAGCACTGTATGTATCTGAGTGTTTGTGACCCTGAGGGAATTGTATAGCCCCTGGATTTGTAAATTGTTCTAGATAGATTTTCAATCCCAGCCTTAAAAAGTATGAGTCCTCTCTTTCCCAAACTTACCTCCCATGCCCCTCAGACCTTGTTATGATGTAAAGGTCATTTTTAATACTCATCGGAAGCCAGCATTTCTCCATTTTTATTCCATGGCATGTTAATAAATACCATATAGAGAAAAAGCTCTGTGATCAAATTCAAAAAATGCTTGATAAAACTCAATGAAACATTTTTGCAGCATTTCTCAACCCCTTAGAGTGCTACTATACATTTGAAGTTTCTTTTTTTTAAGATGTTATGTATTTATTTGACAGAGAGAGAGCACAAGCAGGCAGAGAGAGCACAAGCAGGGGAGAAGGGCAGAGGGAGAAGCAGGCTCCCCGCTGAGCAAGGAGCCCAGTGCAGGACGTGATCCCAGGACCCAGAGATCATGACTGAGCCAAAGTTAGACGCTTAACCAACAGAGCTACCCAGGCGCCCCTACATTTGAAATTTCTAAGGAAATGAGTCATATAGCATTTTTCAGCATTATTCAACCCCGAAGCCTTTTTCTTACACATATCTTTGGGCAGATGCTTCATGGAACATATTTTGGGAAGTTCTGGAGGTCTAAACCCAACATAACTGGAGACATATTAAAAGGCTTCTATAGAAACAAAATATAACATTTACAAAAGTTATCCCAAGTACAGTAGAATTAAATCTCCTTATTTTTTTCTTAGGACCACTCATTCCATTGCTCATCTACCTCTCTTGCTTTTCTTGGAGTGAACACACAGATTATATATTTCTCTGCCTACCGCATGCATCTTTTTTTCTTCACCACTTTTATTCTGTACCAAGCAATGTTCTAAGCGCCTTATATGCATTCTCTCATTACACTTCTAGAATAACTACATTTAATAGGGACTGTTTTTCTGCTATTATCAATTCCATTAATAATAATGTGGCAGCTGAGGTACAAAGAAGTGACTTGCCCAAGGGAACAAAGCTAGTAAGTGGTGGAGTCATGAATCTAAGTGAGACAGTCTGACTCCAGACCTTCAGCTGTCAATTCTCACACCATACAGTCTCACCTAGCTATGCCTTCGCCTGAATTTGCAGCTATTTGACTCTATCTGCTACTACTGTTTGTTTCCACATAGATCATTTAGCTCTCCATGAAGTAAAACTCCATTCCACTACTGTGAGCTTTCCTGGGCCAGTTATTCTGCCAGCATGTGCCCTTGGTTCAGTAAAAATTTGATAAGAATATACATTTGGCTCAAAACAACAAAAAGTTCTTTAATTGCTCAATATAGAAGTAACAGTCACTTGATCTACTGATAGTGACTGAGACAAAAGTTTCCCCAAAGTAACAATAAATACCATTTATTAAACAATTATATTGTACAAGGCACTATTCTCAGTACTATTGTATTAACTTCAATAATTCTCCCAACAACACTGAGGCAGGGATTATTTTTGTCCCCATTTTACAGCTGAGGAACTTGAGGCACAAAGGTCCAGTTACTTATCCAGGGTCACCCAGCTTGTAAGTTGCAAAGCTGAGATGCAAATTCAGGCAATCTGCCTTCAGAGAGCACACCCTTAACTACTACCCTAGCCATACTGTGTTTCTTTGTGTTCATGGTCCAGAGTCTAACCACAAAGTACAGAACTTATGATTTCATCATTTATAATCATACTTTCTAGTTAAAACTGTCCATAAATGTTACTGAATACTGGGTCTATATATGCAGGTGCATCTCTTCTTAAGCATAGTGCGATATTTGTACATCTGTGTATTTATCAAGAATGAAAGAAAGAGGGGCACCTGGATGGCTCAGTTTGTTAAGCGTATGCCTTTAGCTCAGGTTATGATCCCAGGGTCCTGGGATAGAGCCCCACATCGGGCTCCCTGCTAAGCAGGGAGTCTACTTCTCTCTCTCCCTCTTCCTACTGCTCTCTCTACTTATACTCTCTCTCTGTCGAACAAAGAAAATATTTTTTTAAAAAAGAATGAAAGAAAGAAAATAAACATGTAAGTAAAAATACTGCTCCGGGCAGTTAAACCTAAAAGGAGACAAAAAAATGAAAGTAGCTAACTGATGCTGCAACATTTGGAACACATCTTGTTCATTTTCTATGCCGGCATCTAGCAAAGCACCTGGCATATAGGTAGTGCTCAATATTTATTGTTGAGCTCTTTATCAATAGTTCCTGAAATAAGTGACACGTGAGCTGGGTTTGAAAGTGAACAACTTTGCCAGAGCAATCCAAACAAAGAGACTATGTACAAAAATCATAGCACGAGGGAACAGCTGAACTATAAGCACTTCATTTTTTGTAGGGCAAGGTGGGGAGTGGTAGGAAAATATGTTAGAGAGCCAGGGTAAATAAAGGGCCTTGCATGACCAGCTGAAGAACTAAGACTTCATACAGTAGACAATGGGGAAGCAGTGAAGAGTTTAAAGCTGGGTGAGGCATGATCAGACTTGCATATTAGGAAAATAAACTTGACAACAATGAGAAGAATGGTAAGCAAGAATTGAGATGAAAGGAGGAAAGATCAGTTAGTCAAGATGGAAATACTGAGGGCTCAGCGCTGTCATTGGTGCTGAGAATGGAGAAGAGAAAATACTTTGGCAGATATTTAGAATGTGGAATTAATGAGACTGATGGTAAATTAGATGTGGGAATTGAGAGAAGAATATAGGTTTCTGATTGTTGAGTCTGTGTGGTTGGTGATGCCCTTAAAGAACACAGATATATGGAAAAGTTTTGAATCATTTCAGACACATTGCACCTGAGAGAATAGTGGAGTATCTAAATGAAACTCCTCTGGGTGGTGGACTCCTTTATTAAGTGCAATTGGTTGAATGAGGTTAGTAGGTGCTGCGTGCTTGGTAAGGGAGGTTTGGGTCAGCAGGGACTGGGAGATCTACGTTTTGGTCAGTGGGATAAAACCCAAGACACAATTCATCTTGGCCTAGGGATAAAAATAGAAGATGGTAGAATCTAGTGAAAGGATTTTGGGAAACAAATTGGCTCATTATTACTACTCCTATTCAACATTATGCTGAATCTTCTAATTAGCACAATAAAAAAATTAAAAGGCTGAAAATGAATAATAAAGATGTTGTTATTCACAGTGTTATGATTACACAAACTACTGAAGAGAATCTATAAGGACTAACAAGAGAGGTTGCTGAAAATAAGGTCAATACGTGAATGTCACTGGCATCTGTATATACCAGTAACATCCATTTTGAAGATATAACTTTAAAATATATAATTGTAATAGCAGTATATCTATAAAGTAACTAGGAATAAATATAACAACATATGTGAAATAGCTCTGTGGAGAAAATTGTAAAAAGTTAATGAAAATAGTTTTCAAAGGTGTAAATAGTGCAAAGATGTACCATATTCATGGATAAAAACAATACCACTAAAGACAATAATTTTTTTCAAATTAATGAATTCCAAATATTTCTAACACAAACCTGAAAAATCTCCCAAGAACTCCACAAGTTATTCCTAAAATTAAAAGGAATGGGGTTGTAAATAGCCAAGATAATTTTTGAAAAAAATAAGAAAAGGGGAGTTTGGGGCTGCCTGGGTGGCTCAGTGGGTTAAGCCTCTGCCTTCAGCTCAGGTCATGATCTCAGGGTCCTGGGATCGAGTCCCGCATCGGGCTCTCTGCTAGGCAGGGAGCCTGCTTCCTCCTCCCTCTCTCTCTCTCTCTCTCTCTCTGCTTGCCTCTCTGCCTACTTGTGATCTCTGTCAAATAAAATCTTTAAAAAAAAAAAGAGGGGAGTTTGCCTCTTTAAATGATAAAGCTAGAGCACTTAAAAAATGTGGCATCGGCATAGATAGGCAAACAGACAAGTGGAACATAAAAGAGATTCTGGAAACAGATACCCATATAGCTGGGAACTTGATATATAACAGAGGTGGCATGATTCAATGGGATAACCATAAACTATTCAATAAGTGATGCTAGGACAATTAGTGTTTGTTATGTTAAAATCTTTTCTTCATATTACATACAAAATTCCAAAGTGATTAAAATCTAAATATTAAAAGCAAAAATTTTAAGCTTTTGGAAGAAAAGAATGGTAGTATACCCATATGACCTTGAGGAAAGAAATGATTTCTTAAACAGAAAACAAAAAGAATAATTCATGGAAGAAGGCTGATACAGAAGACTATATTAAATTTAAAAGTTCTATAAACAAAAGACAATATATACAAAATTAAAAATCAAACCACAAACTGGAGAAAGATATTTCCTGTGCACTTAAAAGACAAACAAAATATAACCACCAATTTAAAAAAAAAAAAAAACTCCTAAAAAGTAAGGAGGCAACCAATGGTAAGGGAGATGAAAAGCCAATTCATATAAGAGGAAATCTGATTCACTATTAATTATATTAAAAGATGCTCAACCTGACTAGTAATCAGAAATTGTGAATTTAAAATGCTATTTCATAAGTCAAGCAGAGAGAGTCAATTATCATATGGTTTCGCTTATTTGTGGAGGATAAGAAATAACACAGAGGACATGGGGAGATGGAGAGGAGAAGGGAGTTGGAGGAAATTGGAGGGGGAGACGAACCATGAGAGACTATGGACTCTGAAAAACAATCTGAGGGTTTGGGAGGTGCGGGGAGTGGGAGGATGGGTGAGTCTGGTGGTGGGTACTATGCACGTATTGCATGGAGCACTGGGTGTGGTACATAATGAATTCTGGAACACTGAAAAGAAATTTAAAAAAATAAAAATTAAAAAAAATAAAAATAAAACCTATAAAAAAATAAAAAATAAATAAAATGCTATTTCACCTGTGACAAATGGGTTTAAATGTTAAAGTCTGAGCAAATGAAGTGCTGATAAAGATATGAGAAGTATAAACTGGTTCAACTACTTTGGAGAACAATTTGACAAAATCTCATAAAGTTGAAGGTGCATATCTCCAGAACCTTATGATTTCCCTTCTAGGTCTCCAATCTATAGAAATTCTCACTCTTGTACACAGAGATACATGTCAAGGATGTTGACTGTGAAACAATTTGTGCAAAAACTGGAAACAACTTTCCATCAGAGAGGAATAAGTAAATAAAATGGGGCTTATGAATGAAATAACATGACACTGTTAAAATGAATTAACTTAATCTATACAATAGATCTCTCTCTCTCTCTCTCCATATATATATATACATATATACATATATATAAAACAAAGTACAACAACATTCCAGGGAATAGGATTCACCAATCTTTGAGTGCTGTTACTTGTGAGAGGGAGGGAAGAGAGGTATAGGTTAGGAGGGACTTCGTCTACGGCCATACCACCCTGAATGTGCCCCATCTCATCTGATCTCGTAAGCTAAGCAGGGTCAGGCCTGGTTAGTACTTGGATGGGAGGTTAGGAGGGACTTCAGCTGAATCTGTAACATTTTATTTTATTTTATATTTATTTATTTTTTAAGATTTTATTTATTTATTTGACACAGACACAGCGAGGGAGGGAACACAAGCAGGGGGAGTAGGAGAAGGAGAAGCAGGCTTCCTGAGGAGCATGGAGCCTGATATGGGGCTCGATCCCAGGACTCCAGGATCATGACCTGAGCTGAAGGCAGACGCTTAATGACTGATCCACTCGGGCGTCCCTTGTAACATTTTATTTAAAAAAAAAAAAAAAAAAAAACCTGAAACCAATATGCTAAGAATGTAAAATCGTTAAATTTCATATGCTTTTCTCTATCTTTGACATATTTTGTAATTAAAAATACTTTTAAGACAAAAAGGAGCAAGCACTGGGTGCAGGATCAGACCATTTGTATTTGTGCTATGACATTTCCAGTGACATCCTGTGTGACTTTCAGTAAGTTACTTATGGCCGAGAATGTTTTTATCAAATGGGAAACTGGGTGAAATAACCTCTTTGGTCTTTCCCACTTCTAGTATTCTACAAAGGTGAATAGGATACAGATTAGTAAGATGTACCTTGACTGGACAGAGGAATACAGAACTAATGCATCTCTAAGGGCAACCTTCCTCAGAGAATGGGCTCTACCCATTCTAAGCAGAGGTGTAGACTTCATGTTCTGCCAAAGCTATGCATGGGACCAAGGTACTTTAATTGTACTTTTCACACAAGGCCTAAGAATCTGGTGTCCCCAATATTTTATTATAAGGAGAAAAACTAAGGACAAATGGGGGCTGCTTTCCTGAGGCTGGAGACACAGAGAAGAGGCCCAAGTTCTCATACTAATAAAGATAGGCAGCCTGGAGTTTTGCTACTACCAGAGGGATTTTTTTTCTTTCTCTAGTGTTTTTTTTTTTTTTTTGTTTTTTTTTTTCCACTTGTGGCAAGGCCCAATTTGTTGTTTAGACTCAGAGCTTCTCTGAGATGATGAGCTCAGTCCATACACATCTCAGTAAATCTCAGTAGGGGTCAGAATATCCAGTTCTTTCCAGCCCACTCCAGAGAATCTGATTCTATTTGTCTATGGGGAGACCCAGGAAGCAGTATTTTTTCAAAAGTTCCCAGGTGGTTGTAATGTACAGCCAGAGTTGAGAACCTAGTTGAAGGGTGAGCTGGATGAGAGAATGCCCCACATCCTTGTTAGCAAATAGGGTATTCCCCAGGGTAGTCCCTAAACAGAACACTTTCCAACATATTTCTTGGTCTCAGCTTATCTTTGATAATTCTGCTTTGCCACCACCTTGAATGACTGAATTGGAGAGTAGCTACTCCAAAGACCAAGGTCCTGAGATATGTAATTTTTCCTTTTTTAGGTTTAGCAGTACAACATACTCATGGTAACTTCAGGTGGGAGTGAATCTCAGGACATTACCACCAAGCAGTTGTATAACTCTAAACAAATAACAGTCTTTCTAAGCCTCAGTTTCTTTATTTGTAACACAAGGCCTTAGGCTAGATCAGTGGTTTTTACACAGTGTTCTGAGAAGCACTTGCAGTCTGTAGAGTACCTAAGGGGTTGCCTCTGCAAGTGAGGTTGGTTTGAAAAATCACTGGATTAACTGATCCAGAAGGATTTCTCCATAACCAACATCTGACAATTCTAAATTCTATAGGAATAGATTTATGCCGCCACCAAATTCTAACATAACTGGAGATCATATTTAGCAATCTGGTCTAGAGCTGTTATTACAAACTGGCTACTTGCAGACCAAATTCAACACACAGACATGTGTTTTTACCTGAAGAATACTTTCTTTCTTTGGCATCTTTTTAAAAATTTTCCAAATTTGAAGTATAAGACAGTTCTGAAATCTGCACAAATCAGAGGTGTATGGCTCCATGAACTATAACAATGTAAACATATCTTTGCCACTACCACTCTGGGCAAGTTATAGATCAGTAATGAAATGGTAATTTCAGAGGCATCTCCTTATAACCCCTCTTAATCCTTTCCTCCCTTCTCCTCCCTAAAGGTAACCACAATCTTGACTTATAGTATAGATTGGTTTTGCCTTTTTTAACATTTATATAAAGAAAATAATGCAGTACACATTTTTGAAGTTTGTCTCTTTTGCTCAATATTAGTATTAGCAAGATTTGCCTGTGGTTTTGCATGTAAGTTTGTTAATTTTTATATATGAATAGTATTATAATGTTAGAATATAGCACAATTTATCTATCTGTTGTATTGTTTGGTATGCATTTTGTTTCTACTATTTGGCTCTTCTGAATAATGATGCTATAAACATTGTTGTAAATGTTTGGAGAGCCATACAATCGCCCATTTTTGCTTCTGTACCTCAGGGTAAAATTATTTGGTCATGGGGTATGTGTGGTGATTTTAATGTACATCCCCAAATTCTCTTACCCTCCTCTCTTCAAAAGGGGGGAGCTTAAATCCATGACCCTCAAGTATAGGCTGGGCTTAGTGACTCGCTTCTAATGAACAGCAGAAGTGACGATGTATTACCTCCAAGACTGGGTCATAATAGGCATTACAGCTTCTTCCTTGTTCAGTCTGGGGGAAGAGCTGCAATATCATGAAGACACTAAGGCAATCCTATGGAGAAGTCCACATGGTGAGGAACTAAGGCTTCCTGCCGATAGTCATATGACTGAACTATCTTGGGAGGAAATTTTCTAGCGTAGTCAAGTCTTTGGAAGAGCTAACATTTTGACTGTAAACTCATGAGAGACCCTGAGCCAAAATCCACACAACTAAGCTACTGTCAAATTCCTGACCCACAGAAAGAGAGAGAATATATGTTTGTGATTTTAAGCCACTAAAACAATATTGCTTTATGCAGTAATAGATTTTCAGTATAGTAAACATATGTTCAAACTTAGGTTTTTCCCAATTTATATACATACTGCTAATGTATGAAAGTGTTAATGTTCCACATCCTTGGCTATATATGGGATCAACAGTCTTCAATTACAGCTCTACTGGTGGGTGTGTGATGGTATTGTATTGTAGTTTAATTTGCATTTCCCCGATGACTAATGAAGTTGAGCACTTTTTCATATGTTTAACTGCCTTCAGGACTTTGGGATATCCTTTTTTGTCTTTGGTAGAATCTTTTGCTTATTTTTTTCTATCCAGTTTTCTGTTATTTTCTTGATTTACAGGAGTTTCTTATTGTATTCTGGATATGGTCCTTTCTGTGATTATACAGGTTAAAAATATCTTCTCCCAATGTGTGAGTTGCCTTTTGCTCTCTAAATGATATTTTTTGATAAGCAGATATTTTTAATATTTATTTTCAACAAGCTTAACTTATCAATATCTTCTTTTAATGTCTTTAAGATTTTAGTGTCTTATTTAAGAAATACATGCCTTTCTTAGGGTCATGAAGATATTCTCCTCTGTCATCTCCAAGGAGCATTATATTTTGCTTTTTACATTTAGATTTACAATACACACAGAACTGACATATGAAGTAGGGAGTTAAGTTCCATTTTTCTCTCTCTCTCATTTTTCTTTTTTAAAGCAGGCTCCGCACCCAGCATGGGGCTTGAACTTATGACCCTGAGATCAAGAGTCACATGTTCTACTGACTGAGCCAGCCAGGTAGCCCTCCATTTTTTCTCATACAGATATCCAATTGACCAAGACTAATTATTGAAAATTAATTCCTGTGTTTGCTTGGGCAGCACGTATACTATAAAAGGAAAGTAAGAGGGGGAAAGAGAGAGAGAAAGAAAGAAAGAGAGAGAGAGAGAAAAAGAAGAAAGAAAGAAAGAAAGAAAGAAAGAAAGAAAGAAAGAAAGAAAGAAAGAAAAAAATTAATTCCTTTCCCTTTTGTTCAACATTGTCATCTTTTCCAAAAGTGAAGTGTCTATACATTTGTCTATATTATTCTGGACTCTCTATTTTCTTTCATTGAGCTATTTGTTTGACTACCCTTGTGTCAATACTACACTTTTTTAATTATTGTAATCTCCTAACAGATCTTCATACTTACTAGAGCAAGTCCTTTCACTTCACTTTCTTCTCTAAGAATGACCTGACTATTCTCAGTCCTTTACATGTCCATACACATCTTAGAATCAGCTTGCTAATTTACACAAAAATCTTCTAGGATCTTAATTGGGATTGATTTACATCAATAGATCAGTTTGAGAGGAATTGCCATTTTTATATTTTTGAGCTTTCTGATTTATGAACTTAGTATATGCCTCCATTTGTTTTTATATTCTTCAATTTCTCAAAAATTTTTTTTAGTTTTTTTTTGATAGAAATATCATACATCTTTATGAGGTTTATTTGTAGGTATTGATATAATTTGATGATAAATTATATCAATTTTAAAATCATTTTTAAAATTATATTTTCTATTGTTTATGGCTGGTTTATAGACATTCAGTTAATTTTGTATATTGATCTTATATTCAGCAAACTGGTGTGTTTGGTTATTTTGGTTGAGTCCCAGAAATTGTATGAAATATATGAAAAAAATATAGATATTACTTCTGGTTTCACCTCGGAGGTTTAGAGAGCTATGAAGAGAGTTGTTCCCACCTTTACAACAAGAAAATGCTGGACAAACTGCAAAACTAATAGATTCTTGAATCCTTAGGAGAATCGCTATCACAGGGCAAAAATATAACCCAAAATTGGGGAGAGTCAACTCCTTTATAGAAAAACAAAATCAGAGTATTTGATTATCTGAGGCAGATGCCCTCAATGCCATATAAGCCAGTAACAAGAATAACTGGAAAACTGTAATCAATTTCTAAAGGCTGAGTGTGGGCCAGTGTAATACAGTGAAGCAAGCCCTTCTTGAAGGGTTTTTCTGTGAGAACCTCACCAGGAGCACTGAAGAAAATTGAAAGAAAATTGAAGAAAACTCTGAGGACATTTTCCTTACAGGGATGGCTGGATGATGGGGACTAGAAATCATTGCCATAACTTGGCTCAAACCCAGCTCTATGTCTTTTATGAAACAAAAGGCTCAATCTGCAGGGATAATGGAAACAAAAATTGTATCCTTAGGGCACTGGTTGATGCCCATTGCCACTGGGGGGGTGGGGTGGGGTAGGGAACAGGAGAATAAATGTTTAACCCCGGGATTAAGTCAAGGATAGGTTCTGGCCCAGCACTATGTCCAGTGGAAGGCAAGAACACTAGTGATGGCAAGAACACAGGTTCACAATGTCTCATGAAAACTGAAGCAATTAGAACTTCGGAGAACAAAGACTTTCCTACCCCTCTCCCCGTAACCACTCTAATAACATTAAGTAAAACTAAGAATGGAATACAGCTAGAAGAGCTTCAAAAAACAGATTACTTTGGGCAAGCAATTTAAAGGGAAGACTCAGAGGAAAGCAGAAAGATGAAGCCAAGTGTAGAGCAGACATTGAGAGAAACACTCTGACAAACAGCCCACACAAAGTATCACTAGAGAAATTTGAAAGCCTGTGGTACACTGAGGTTAACCAAAGCAACACTGAACTTCCAGCCCAACTCAACTCCAGACAAATTTAACACAAATCCCCGAATCACTAAGAACCTAGCAAAAGGAAAGACAGGCTTATCTCTGAGCATAAAGCATGTATACTTCAGTATCTATAATCTTGTATTACACATCTGACTTCGAACAAAAAATGACGAGGCTGTCTTAGTTTGCTCAAGCTGTCATAACAAAATACCACAGACCGGGTGATTTAAATAGCAGAAATTTATTTCCCAACATTCTGAAGGCTGACAAGTCCAACATCAGGGTGCCAGCATAGCTGGGTTCTGGTGAGAATTCTTTGTGGGTTTTAGATAAGTGCCTTCTCAAGGTGTGTTCAGATGGTGGAGACAGAAAAAGGACAAAGTTCCCAATATCTCCTCTCATATGAACACTAATCCCATCATGAAATCCCCATCCTCATGACCTCATCTAAACCTAATTACCTGTCAAAGGCCTCATCTCCAAATACCACCACACTCAGAGAGCCTCAACATATCAATTTGGGGGAAGATACAATCCAATCTATAGCAGAGGAATACAAAATGGCAAGAAAAATCAAAATCTGAAGAGACAAAATAATCATCAGAATCAGACACAAGGCACCTAGGTGGCTCAGTCAGTTAAGCATCTGCCTTCAACTCAGGTCATGATCCCAGGGTGCTGGGATCAAGTCCTACCTGGTCTCCCTGTTCAGCAGGGTGTCTGCTTCTCCCTCTGCCCTTCCCCCTAGTTGTGCTTGCTCTCTGTCAAGCAAATAAATAAAAATCTTTTTTAAAAAACCTTAAAAAAAAACAGACACAAATATGACATATGTTGAAACTATCTTACAGGGACAACATGCAGGATCAGACAGATAATTTTAGCAGAGAAATGTAAACTATAAACAAAAAAGAGTCAAATGGAAATGCTGGAAATAAAAAAAATGTAGTAATAGAGATGGAAAATGCCTTAAACAGACCCACAAGTAGACCTAACACAGCAAATAAATCATGCAACTTGAAAATAGGTCAATAAAAAATCATATAAACTGATAAGCAAGAGGAAAAAACTAGATTGGGGGGAAAATAAACAGAACAGAGCAACCAAGACCTGAAGGAAAATATCGAACATTATAATATACATGTAATTAGAATCTCAGAAAGAGCAGAGAATAAGTATGGGATAGAAGAAATATTTGAAGAAATAATGACTATGAATTTCCTAAAATTAATGCCATACCTCAAACCACCGATCTAAGAAGCTCAGAAAACAACATGAAGGATAAATACCAAAAACAAAACAAGAGAAACTGAAACAAACCCTGCCCTTAGACATATCGTATTTGTATTAGTTTCCTAGGGCTACCATAACAAAATATTATAGACTGGGTGGCTATAACAACCAAAATTTATTTCTCAAAGTTCTGAATTCTGTGAGTTCAAGATTCAGGTGCTGGCAATGTTAGTTTTTTTCTGAGGCATCTCCTGTTGGCTTACAGATGGCCCCGTTTGCTGTACCTTCACATTGATCGTCCCTCTGTCTATGGATGTCACCCATGGTATCTTTTTTTGTATCCCTTTTCTTATAAGGATACCAGTCAGATTGTTTTAGGAGCCACCATATTGGCCTTCTTTTAACCTAATCACCCCTTTAAAGACCATATCTCCAAATACAGTCTCATTTTGAGGTACTTGGTGTTAGGACTCCAACATTTGAATTTTGGAGGGACACAATTCAGTCTGTACCAAAATCAAACTGCTGGAAACCAAAACCAAAGGAAAATCTTGAAAATACACAGAGGGGAAAAAAAAAATACCTGCAGAAGAAAAAGGATAAGAATTACAGTGGACTTTTTATCCCAGAAACCATGCAAGTAAGAAGACAGTAGAATGACATATTTAAAGTGCTAAAAGAAAAACTATAATAGGATTTGAAATTGGGAAGTATGATGCTTCCATCTTTGTTTTTCTTTCTCAAGATGGCTTTGGCTATTCAGCCTTTTGTGGTTCCATACAAATTTCAAGATTTCAGTGAGAACTGGCATCTTTATCTTATTCCTGATCTTAGGGAAAAAGCTTTAAGCTTTTTACTGTTGAGCATGATATTAGCTATGGGCTTGTTGTATATGGCCTTTATTATGTTGAGGTACATTTATTCGATACCAATTTGTCAAGAGTTTGGTTTTTTTTAATCAATAAAGGATGTTATATTTTGTCAAATGCTTTTTCTGAATTTCTATTAAGATGATTATAAGATATTTACCCTTCATTCTGTTAATGTGGTATATCATGCTTATTGATTTGCATATATTGTATCATCCTCAAAACCCAGGGGTAAATTCCACCTGTTCATTGTGAACAGGTATGTGTATGGTCTTTTTAATGTACTGCTGAAGTCAGTTTGCTAGTATTTTGTTAAGAGTTTTTGCATCTATGTTCATTAGGAGTAAAAGCCTATCATTTTCTTTTTTATTATAGTGCCCTTACCTAGCTTTGTAATGAGAGTAAAGCTGGCCTTGTAAAGTGAGTTTGGTATTGTTCCCCACTCTTCAATTTTTTGGAAGAGTTTAAGGAGGATTGGCATTATTCCTCTTTAAATGTTTGGTAGAATTCACCTGTGGAGCCATCAGGTCCTGGGCATTTTCTTGGTTGTAGTTTTTGATTACTGCTTCCATCTCCTTACTCATTATTGGTCTCTTCAGATTTTCTGTTCTTTGTGATTCAGTCTTGGTAGGTTATGTGTTTCTAGGATTTTATCCACTTCTTCTAAGTTATCCAATTTGTTGCTGTATATATTTTTTGACAATTCTATTTATTCATTTTTAATTGAAGTACTGTTGACACACAGTGTTACTTTAATTTCAGGTGTACAACATAGTGATTTGACAAGTTTATATGTTACTCTATCCTTACCAGAAGTATAGCTACCAACCGTGACCATACAACACTGTAATAATACCATTGAATATATTCTTTACCCTGTACCTTTTATTCCTGTGAATTATTCATTCCATAACTAGAGGCCTGTATCTTCTACTCTCCTTTACCCATTTTACCTAATCCTCCACTACCCTCCCATCTGGAAACTATCAGTTTTTTCTCTGTATTTATGGGCCTGTTTCTGCTTTTTGTTTGTTTATTCGTTTTATTTTTTAGATTCTGCCTATAAGTGAAAGCATATGTTATTCATCTTTCTAGTCTGACTTATTTCACTTAGCATAATACCTGCTAGACCCATTCATGTTGTCACAAATCAGAAGATCTCATCTTTTTTAATGGCTGAGTAATATTCTATTGGGCATATATTTTGTATTTTTTTTTTAGTCCATTCACCTATGGATGGACACTTGGGTTGGTTCCATATCTTGGCTATAATAAATAATGCTGCAATAAACATAGGGATGCAAGTATCTTTTCAAATTAATATTTTCCTTTTTTTTGTATAAATACTCAGTAGCAGAATTACTGGATTATATGGTATTTCTATTTTTAATTTTTTGAGGAACCTCCATACTGTTTTCCACAATGGCCACACCAATTTACATTCCTGCCAATAGTACACAGGAGTTCTTTTCTCCACATCCTCACCAACACTTATTATTTCTTGTCTTTTTGATTCTAATCATTCTGACAGGTGTAAGGTGGTATCTCATTGTGGTTTTGATTTGCATTCCCTTGATGATTAGTGATATTGAGCTCCTTTTCATGTGCCTATCTTATGGGCACACAATTGTTTATCATGTTCTCTTACCATCATTTGTATTTCTGTGGTATCATTGTAATGTCTCCTCTTTCATTTATAGTTTTATTTTTTTTTTTTTTTTTTTTTTTTTTTTTAGTTTTATTGATTTGAGTCTTTTCTCCTTTGTTCTAATCTAGTTAAAGGTTTGTCTATCTTGTTAAAGGTTTGTCTTTTTAAAGCCAACTATTAAGGTACCTGGGTGGCTCAGTGGCTAAGCCACTTCCTACTCCGCAGGGAGTCTCCCTCTCCCTCTTTCCCTCCCTCTGCTGATGCGTGCTCTCTCTCTCTCTCTCTGAAATAAATAAGTAAAATCTTAAAAAGAAAAAACCCAACTTTGAGTTTTGATGATCTTTCCTATTGTCTTTGTAGTCTCTATTTCATTTATTTCTGCTTTAATTTTTATTATTTCCTTCCTTCTGCTAACTTTTGGGTTAGTTTGTTCTTTTTCTAGGCTCTTGCAGTGCAAAGTTAAATTGTTTATTTGAGATCTTACTATTTTCTCAATGTAGGCACTTACTTCCCTGTTAGAACTGCTTTTGCTACATCTCGCAAGTTTTCATAATTTTTGTTTTCATTTTTGTCGGCCTCAAGATTTTTTTTTATTTTCCTTTTGATTTCTTTAATTCATTGGTCATTTCTGATTCAGTAATTTAAGTCTTCACTCTTATTTTCTTAGTCCATTTGTAGCTAAATTTTTGTTAATATTTTTTATTTCTTCGAAGAACCAACTTTGGGTTTCATTGATTTTCTCTATTGTTTTTCTATTCTGTATTTCAGTTATCTCTGTTTCAAGTTTTACAGTTTCCTTCCTTCTGGTATCTTTTTGTTTAGTTTCTTCTTTTTCTAGTTCCTTAAGTTATAAAGTTAAGTTGTTGATTTGAGATCTTTCCTTCATTTTTTTTTTTTTTGAGATCTTTCTTCATTTTTAAAATAAGTGTTTACATCTATAAATTTCCACTTTAGCATTTGCTTTCACTGTGCCCTTTTTTCTCCTCCTCCATTTTTCTCCTTTTTGCAGCCAGGAAATCAGACAATAGCTTCTGTATCCTTATACTTTCAACCTTAATTCATTTCTTACTATTCTGAAGCATATCTTCAAGTAATTTATTTAGGAAGGTTATCTTTGTAGTGGTATTTTTCTTATTCTGTCTGCTTGGTGATGTATTTCTATTGACCTTCATGCTTAATTGGCATCTTCTCTAGGTAAAGAATGCTACCTCAAAACTCTATTGATTAAAAAAAAAAAAAAAAAACTCTACTGATATTGTTCTGTGCCTTTTTGATATTAGGGCTGAGTACAAGGTCAAGATGGTTTTATCTTTCTCTGTAGTCATCCTACTTTTTCATTTTGCTTTTAGCTTTCAATGTCTTTGTAATTTTAAATGCTCACAATGATTTATCTGGAGGAAAATCCATTTTCTTAAAGTTTTTTCGACAATCTGAATCCTTTAAATTCCTTTATAGTGTTCCTTTCAGTTCATATTCATCAAGAAATTTCTTTTCTTCTGAAAATAGTTTCTATTTTAGATGAATTTTATGTTTCTCAAGTGCATCTCTTAATATTAGGATACTGCTCTTTTTTTTTCAGGCCTCTATTTCAGGAAACTTCTCTTGGACCAATTTAATCTTTGCCTCTAGTAAGAATGAAATAATAAAAGCAGTAGTTTTTGTTTGCCTTCCTTAGTTGTGCAGCTCTCACAAGACTTTGCCACCTAAGTTCAGTGAAATCTCTATCATCTCTGTGGTGGAAATCAGTAGGAAGAGGCTGCTCACTCCCAACCCACATCCATAATAAATCATATTTTTCATTGTCTTAGTAAAACTGTAGAATATTCTTTATTCTATTTATAAATGCAGAGATTTTCTTTCTTTCTAATTATTTTATTTTCTAGATTTTTTGAGGGAATTTTAGGAGGGGGAATTTTAGTCAGTCTCATCTAACGTCAGGTCTGGAACTCAAGCCACTGAATTATGTTTAAAAATATATTTAGATGTAGGTCAGTGAATTCAAATGCAAGGAAATGGTTAAGTTTCTTCCACAAGTGTTGGCAAAATCTGTAGAAAAAAAGAGGAACAGCCTTTATTAAAGAAAGTTACAGGATATACAGTCATCAGGAGGAAGGCTTTCACAGGCGTGGAGGGGGTTGCTCCTCCTTCCACAGTAGCACAGACTAGTACAGACAGAGAAGAATCATTCCCAGACCTTAGCACAACAGCTGACGCAGCCAAGATGTATCTCAGATGGTGAGTGATCATTCTTATTATTCTTTGACGGGCAGTTTAGAGTTAAGTTACCTCAGGGGCACCTGTGTGGCTCAGTCGGTTAAGCATCTGCCGTGGGCTCAGATCATGATCCTGGAGTCCAGGAATCCAGCCCCAAATCGAGCCCCACATCGTCTCCCTATTTGGCGGGCAGTCTACTTCTCCCTCTGCCTCTCACCCCACTCTCGGTGCTCTCTCTCTCAAAAAATATAATCTTAAAAATAAAAAGGAGTTAAGTTACCTCAGCAGTAGGCTGAGGTTGAGGATGGTACTCTGTTTTCTGTCCTTCCTGCTCAAGAATGCTAATATGTATTAAGGGTATATTTATGCACAAACCAAAATCACGAACACCTGGGATAAAGAACAATCTGTGCTGTGAAAAATTAGATGAAGTCCTGGAAGCCATTCTCCCCTTCTGAGATCATCCACTCTATGTTGATCCTATAGTTCCAAGGAAGGGGATCTTTTAAAGAAATTTCTACTGAAGACGTGTTTCACTGCCACTCAAATTTAAGAATTACTTGGGGTGCACAGAAAGCTTACTGGTTTGGGTTTTTTTTTAAGTGATTAATTTTGATTTTGTAAATTTACTTTTTGAATAACTTTTTCTTTAAGATTATATTTATTTATTTGACAGAGAGAGAGAGAGAGTGAGAGGGGGAACATAAGCAGGGGAGTCGGAGATGGAGAAGCAATACTTCCAGCGGAGCAGGGAGCTGGATATGGGGCTCCATTCTAGGATCTGGGATCATGACCGGAAGGCAGATGCTTAAAAACTGAAACACGACTGAAACACGCAGTCTCCTCTGTTTTTCAAATAATTTAGATGTTCCAGTTGTTGATTTTAAGAATCAGAAATGTAAATGTCTGCATAAGCATTACAAAGTCTAGAGAGTAAATTTTGTGTATAACAAGGCCAGTTTGGCCCCGGAGGGGGGCAGAGGAATGAGTTAGAGAAGGTAGGAGAGAAGTCAAGGCAAAGGAATAGGAAAAAGAGGTGCAAGAAGAAAATGCAGAAGCCAGAAAATGAGTCACAAACAGGCCATGGGAGATTCTGAGCAGGATGAGGTAGTAGAAAAAAGTAAAGTAATAATTCATTTAGCTCCCCAGTATTGAACATACATGATGTATTATGTACTTCATTCATGATATGTCATTGGATTTTAATGTTCACAATGACTTAGACAGATAATATCTGTTTTATAGATAACTTAAAGAGCCTAAATAACTTGCTAGGGTCACACTGCTCATATAGGAGTGAAACTAAAATCTTTCTTGCTGCTTTGCTCTGTGCCACAAGTTTTCCTCACATGTGGCACACCCCCAAGGCTGTGACTTACTGGAAGCGGTCACATCTACCCTCCAGTGGAACTAGTTATTATTTATTATTGTTCTTTGAAAATCTAAGCAGCCCTCATCTACTCAGTGCTTACTGGTTCCAGAAATAGCTTTGCTGATTTTATTTCAGAAGATTAGAATTTAGTTTCTAAGTAGAGTCTTTTTTCTTGCAGTAGAATTTTGATGTAATACATATGTATGAAAAAAATTCAGAATTTATCCTTTTTGTGAAAATAGAGCAGTGATACCACTTGATTGCTATGTGCTATGCTAACGCTGCCTGCAGACATCTATAGAACCACAGGCCACTGTCTATACTGTTCTTGTTAAGATTCACTGTTTCACAACTCCTGAAAATTGATAATGAACAGAAAAATTTAAAATATAAATGACCAATAAATAATGTGGAAACTCATCAGAAATAAAAGAAATGCTAACTAAAACAGTGAAATATTATTTTTCTTTATCAAAATGGCAGGTTTCTTTTTAAAAAGTAACTAACATGCAAGGAAGAAGCCTACATGTTTCTAAGGAGGGAGGAACATTTATACCCTTATTACCTGCTTACTGTAATATAATCTTTCTGGGCAAAAATTTGGTGATGTAAATAAAAAACCCTTAAAATGTAAATGCCCTTTAACCAGGAAGTTCAAATTTAGGAAATTTATTATAAACACATAATCATAGGGGCACCTGGGTGGCTCAGTCAGTTAAGCATCTGCCTTCGCTCAGGTCATGATCCCAAGGTCCTGGGATTGAGTCCCATATCAGCCTCCTTGCTCAGTGGGGAGCCTGCTTCTCCCTCTGCCTGCAGCTACCCCTGCTCATGCTCTCTCTCTTTCACTCACTTGCTCTTTCTTTCTGACAAATAAATAAAATCTTAAAAAAAAGACATAATCATATATGTTTGTAAAAGTTCAGTGACATAAATATTTTTCTTATTGTTTCTAATAGTGAAAATCTAAGAAACAACTGAAATATCTTAAAATAGATAATTGGTTAATTATGGAATATCCATAACAGAATACCATGAACCATTAAAAATTCTATTGTAGAACAATTTTTAATGTGTTTAGCTAAAGAAAAGAAAGCAGAATTTACAGTGCTACTACTTTTATACATGAGGCCTGTATGTTCACAATGTTAATCAGAAGTACAGATGTTTTCTATTTTCTACTTTGTGCTTTTGAACTTGGATCACATCTGCAGGCAGAAAAATAAAACTAGATAATTAAAAAAATAAATCAATACTTGGCTTCTCTCAGAAAAGCAGATGGCTGTCTAGTGCTAAGTGATCACTCATAATTTGTGGAATTCCGTTTTTAGGGTTTTGGTCTTTTGTGTTTAACTTTTTTCTCACTTGACTCCTCTTCAAAATACACTCACAAGATCCTGGTTTTCATAGAATGTTCTATGTGGAAAGACCAGAGTGCTTACTTCTGCAGTTTATAGCTGTGATGGCATGGCTCTAGAGTGAGCTGTATATTGGAAGGAAGGCCAGGGCAGTGGTTAAGGGGCCATGCTTTGGAACCAGAATGCTGGGGCTTGAATCCTACCTTCTCCTGCTTTCTGGCTGTGTGATCCTGGACAAGTTGCTTAAAAATTGTGATCCTCAGTTTCTTACCTGTACAGTGGGGATAAATGTGGTAAGTCATAAGTGGTTGTGAGCGATAACCCATGTAAAGTGCTTAGAGTCTTGCACTGATAAGTACTTAGTAATTATTATTTGTTGTTTTTATTATGGTTACTATTAGGATTAAGAAATAGAGGGGAAGTGTTTCATCCAAGATTACACAATTACTCAATGGCAATGCTAGAACTAGAATTCAGGAAGGTTTTCTTCAACAAAAGTGTGCAGTACCCTCTGGGCCTGTTAAGACAGGCTGGGCTTCCAGTGAAAGTGACTTGCAATAGACAGAGCCCAAGGATAAGGCCAGCCACTTCCAAAGAATGACCCTGATCCCAATGAAAAGACAAATACTAGAAAGGAGGGTGAAGCTAGGAAAACAGGGAGTCAAATTTAGGTGCAGGGGTGAAGGCAGGAGCAGAGATAGTGTAGAAGAGAAGAGATGGCTCAGGGATCTGCTGGGGCTTTTATAGACCTCCAGCTGTGGGTTTCATGGTGGGTCAACATGGTTTAAAGACCCAAGGCCTGGGTGATTGAATAGACAGATGCGGGGTTGGGGGGTGCTGCAAGTATAGCTATGAGAGGGTGCCTGACAGCTAGTAATAACAGAGGATGAGGTGGAAACTAGGAGGGGCTAGACCAAGGAGACCCAGAGCCCAGGTATCCTGCTGTGGTTATCTCAAAATTACAGCCTAAGTTTGAAGAATAATAAACTAGCAAAAATATGATAATATTTGCTTTAAAAAATTCCTCTGACAGCAGAGCACAGAACTGATTCAGGTGATAAGGAGATTATTCAGGAAACTATTGGCATAATCCAAGGAGAGTTGTTGAGGATGTGAAACCAGGGCAGTTATGGTAGGACCAGAGAGAAAAAGATGCTAATTAGAAGATGTTTAAGCACAAGAATTGACAGGATTTGGTTTCTGAAAGATGTGGAGCTTGGAAGGAGAGATCTAAGTACACAGTGGCATCCTTCATAAAATGAGGGATATAGGAAGTGGATGGGGTTTGAGCCAGGGAGAAGAGACGACTAAAGGTGTGTTCATTTTTGAACATGCTGAATTTGAGATCCTGTGAGCAACTGGATGGTGATGCCCAAGTAGACAAGTGAATATACAGGTGCAAAGCTCAAAAAAGAGGTACAGGTTGAAACAGATATTAACAGTATTCATCATAAGTATAGGTGAATGCTGAAATTCTCCTTGTGGGTGAGATCACTGGGCAGAGAGGATGAAAGAGTGAGAAGAGGCCAAGGATGGAACCTGGAAAACCTTGACATTTAAGGAAGAGATGAGGATGAAGAGTCCACAATAGACATCACAGAATGACTACAGAGATTAAAGCAAAGCAGGAAAAAAGTGATGTCATAGAAACCAAGGGAGGAGATAGATGCAAGCAAAAACAGGACATCCCCAGGGAAAGCAAACTGTATTTACCAAACTTCTACATGGAACACATGAGCTACAACAGAAAAAAAATCAATCTAATGACTAAATGTTAATGATTGAATTGTGTTCCCTCAGAATTGATATGTTGAAGTCTTAACCCCAGTACCTCAGAATGTGACCGTATTTGGAAATAAGGTCTTCACGGTAATAATCAAGTCAAAATGGGGTCATGAGGGTGCCCTAATCCAAGATGATAGGTGTGCTGATAAAGAAAAGAAAATTTAGACAGAGAAACATGCATAGAGAGAAGACAATGTGAAGAGACATGGAGAAGAAGGCCATTCACAAGCTAAGGAGAGAGGCCTAGAATAGATCCATCCTTCACAACCCTCAGAAGTATCCAGCACTGCTGACACCTTCAGTTAGGACTTCTGGCTTCCAGAATTGTGAGACAATAAACTTGCGTTGTTTAAGCCACAGTTAGTGGTACTTTGTTGCCACAACCCTAGCAAACTAATTTACTTGGTGAGTGTGCATAATACATTGGTGAGAAGAGTGCATGTGGCCAGAGAAAGAAACTGGGTGTATAAGGAGGGAGGGAAGATAAAGGATTATGTCACCTAAGCTAAGAGAAGGAAAATATTTCACAAAGCAGAGGGTAGCCACAGTGTCAAATTCTGCAGAAAGGTAAAGTAAGAGAATGACTGAAAATATCAGTCCTGAGGCCTTTGGTGACCTTTGCAGAGATCTCCCAGCTAAGTAGAAGGAGTAAATCATAGAGCTGGGAATACAGAGACAGCACATGGGCCACTCCTGTAAACATTTGGCAATGAGAGGAGACCTCCTCTCTGGACCAAACTCACCTCCGCTGTTCGTAACAGCCACATGGAAACAACCTAGAGTCCAGTCAGCCAGACCTGGAGTTTTCCTTCTCCTACTTTAATTGCTAAACACAGGGAGTGGAAAGCAGATATTTTTTCCCACCAAACTGGTTTGAGAAGGCTTTCAGGAAGAAAAGGATTTTTGCAGCTATTATTTTACAAATTAGATTTTTAGTACTGACACAGATTCCATTCTATTTTGTAAAGCTGTAAGCAAGTCGTTATTTGAGACTTCTCAGAGCTGAAGACTGCAGTGAATCTGGTGATGTAAAAAAGAAACACAAACAGAATTTTGGGGCTCACTCATAATTTAAACAGAACAATATAGTAGATTTGGAATAAAGAAATATTAAAGCAATCTCTTAGAAAGTTCTGAAGTCAAAATGAGCCTAAATTTGCTTTCTATAGTCTCAGTTCTATATTATCTATCTTATACTATCTAATGTCACAGTTCTATATTATAGGGGATCAAATTAATCTGATTTGACTGTACTGAAAGATCTAATAAAAGTAATAAGGAATTAATAGTTAAGTAAACCAATTAGTAATATCAGCCAGGAACTAACCATGGGATAAAATCTGAAAAAATACCCAAAAGATAAACCTAGATCATCACCCTCATGTTGCAACTATTTTCAACTAGAAAACAATACCAAGAAAACAATAAATCTTTATCAAGAACCTGATTGTTTTAAGGAACTGTAAAATACAGGGAAAATATAGCCAACAGGTAATCTTTATAGTGTAATCAGGAAGAGAGAACAACAGTTACAAAATGACAAAAGCATGGAACACTATATCAAAAACTAACAATGTACCGTATGGTGACTAACATAACATAATTAAAATAAAATGACAAAAGCAATCCAATGCAATTAATAATTAAGCTATTTTAAAGAAAACATATAAATGACAAAAAAATGATCCTCTTTGCTAGGTATTAAAGAAATGCCGATTCAAGCTCCAATGAGATGTTTTCATTTATCATATTAAACAGTAAACAGATGAACAATCCAATTTGATATTAGGCAAGAGATATACAAAGGCATTTTCTCAAAGAGGATATTCAGATGACAAATTCAAATTCAGTCTTGAAAAGATGTTTAACATCATTAGCCATTATGAGAATGAAAATTAAACCCACAGTGAGATATCACTATACACCTATTAGGACTGATAAAAAAAAATAATGGTAACATCAAATGCTTGCAGAATGCAGAGAAACTGGATCATTCATATTTTGCTGTTGAGAGTGTAAAATTGTATAGCCACTCTGGAAAATAGTTTGACGGTTTCTTATAAAACAAAACATACACTTACCGTATGACCCAGCAGTTGCAGTCTTGGGCATTTATCGCAGAGAAATAAAAAAACCTATGTTCATACAAAAACCAATACATCAATATTCATATCAGACTTATTTGTAATAGTCAAAAACTGGGGGGAAAATATCCATCATTGAGTGAATGGTTAAACAAACTATGGTACACATGTACCATGGAATACCACTTAGCACCAAGAGGAAAGAACTACTGATATATGCAAAAACTTGGATCAATCTCCAAAGAATTATGCAAAGTGAAAACGCCAATCCCAAAATGTTATATATCATATGATCCCATTTATATGTCATTCTTGAAATAACAAAATTATAAAGAAAAAAAAAGCAGATTGGTGGTTTAGCCATGGGTGCTGGAGAAAGGAGGAGGTATGCAACTACCACGGTTAGCACAAGGGAGCCTCGCGGTAATGGAATATTTCCTTATTACATGAATGGCAGTTGTTACATGAAATTACACATGTGACTATTACAAATAGAACTACACACACACACACACACACACACACACAGATGAATGCACATAAGACATAAAACTGGTGAAATCTAAGAAATCTCTGTGGACTATACAAATGTCCATTTCCTGGTTTTAACTGTTGTACCGCAGTTATACAAGACGTTATCTTTGGGGGGAAACGTGAAGGGTACACAAGACCTCTTTATACATTTTTCCCAACTTTCTTGGCATCTTACATTAATTCAAATATAAACATATAAAAAAGTAATTTAAAGATATAACTCAACACCCAAAAGGTAAATAATCCTATTAAAAAATGGGCAGAAGACATGAACAGATACTTCTCCAAAGATGAACAAATGACCAACAGACACATGAAAAGAGGCTCAATGTCACTCTTTATCAGGGAAATGCAAATCAAAACTACAATGAGATATCACCTCACACCTGTCAGAATGCCTGCAGTAAAAAACACAAGAAACAGGTGTTAGCAAAAATGTGGAGAAAAAGGAACCCTTGTTCACCGTTTAGCGGGAAAGCAAACTGGTGCAGCCACTGTAGAAAACAGTATGGAAGTTCCTCAAAAAGTTAAAAATAGAAGCTCCCTATGATCCAGTAATTGCACTACTGGGTATTTACCTCCGATATACAAAAACGCTAATTTGAAGAGATACATGCACCCCTGCTTTTTGCAGCATTATTTGCAATAGCGAAATTATGGAAGCATCCCAAGTGCCCGTGATAGATGAATGGATAAAGAAATGGTGTATATATGTGTACATTGGAATATTACTCAGCCATAATAAAAAAAAATTAAATCTTGACGTTTGCAACAACATGGATGGAGTTGGAGAGGATTATGGTGAGTGAAATAAGTCGGAGAAAGATGAATTCCATGTGATGTCCCTCATATGTGGAATTTAAGGAACAAAACAAATGAGCAAAGGGAAAAAAAGAGAGAGAGAGACCCAGAGAGAGACAAACCCGTAGATTTTTAACTACAGAGAACAAGCTGATGGTTACCAGAGGGAAGATGGGAGGGCGATGGGTGGAACAGGTGATGGAGATTAAAGAGTACACTTATGATGATCACTAAGTAATGAGTAGAACTGCTGAATCACTATATTGCATACTTGAAACTACTATAACTGTATATTAACAATACTTGAATCAAAATTAAAAACTTAATTTAAAAAAGTAATTTAAAGAAACCCAAAATGTTTGTCTTCACTAAATATTAAAGAAATGCTAATGCAAATGTTTTTATTTATCAAATTAACAATGTATGTTTCATTGGGGGCAGAGATAATAATGCTAATGAGGGGGCACCTGGGTGGCTCTGTCATTTAAGTGTCTGACTCCTGATTTCAGCTCTGGGCATGGTCTCAAGGTTGTGAGATTCTCTGTCTCCCTCTGCCCCTCCCCTGTTCACTCTCTCTCTCTCTAATAATAATAGTAATGAGTGTACAAGAATAATAGTACTTTCATATACTATTGATTGTGGGATTATGAGTGACTATAACCCTTCTGGAAAGCAATTTGCCAGCCATAAGAAGCTTAAAAATGCCTAAAAACACCTATTCTGGCCAACTGCCTATTTCTCTATTCTTAATAATTTTTCAGTTCATTCAACACCTTTATTCCAGGCCCTTGACTAAATATTAGAAATATGCCAAAATGAGTAACATGATTTCTCAAGATAAATATATCAAATATGATGATTTTTTAAAAATAACAGTGAAGTCTGCAAGGTTCCACAGAACAAGGTAGCTGCTTTCCATTTGTCTGTAGGCAGTATGTCTTGGCTAAGTGCCAGAGTTCTGAGTCAGTCTGACTGGTGTCAAATAATAAGTAGTTAATAAGTAGTTCTCTGTTTACTAGCAGTGTCACCTTGGGGAAGCTACCTCAACCCCTGAACTTCAATGCCTTCATCTGTAAAATGTGGCTATGAGCACTTACCAATACCATGAAGCTTTGGGGAATTTATAGTGGATGTGAAGTCTCGTGGAAATAAAATATTTCAGTCTTCACATTCTTTTCTTTAAATCTATTTTCTATGTTTTAAGTTGTCTTAAATTTCTTTAGCTTTACCTTTTCTGATTCACTTCTAGCAAATGGATTCACTAGAGTAAATCTCTAATTATAGATAAAAGAAGGACAGGCTCAGTGCAGGTGAATAAGGTGAAAGCCAAACAACAAAGCCACCTAAAATATATTTTATGTAAGGTAGGATGCCAAAAACATTAAAATATAATCCTGTTCCATAGCTGGTAATTACCTATGTCTTTACAAAGCTATGAAAGCCCTGTTCTAGTCTTCTGGACTTCAAATATGTTACATCTGCTAATGTCTGCTCTTAATTTATAAAGACTTCTTTGCTTATTAGTCATCATGGGTAACGTATTCAAATTTGCACTTCTAATTCTAGAAGATATATAAACTACCACTTTTGTTTATCATAAAAATGCTTATTCCTCTTCTGTAATAATTTCACCTTTAAAGATACAGATAAATAATAAGAGACATGGAAAAAATTTATGTACAAAAATGTTTATTATAGCATTATTTAATATGATGAAAAATAAGAATCAAGCTAAATTTTTCATAGTAGGTGAACAGTTAAGTAAATTAAAACTGAAGTTGGTGATAATGATGATGTGTGTGTGTGTGTGTGTGTGTGTGTGTGTGAGTGTGTGTGTGCACGTGTTGATGACTTTTTAATGATAGAAGGACTCATAAGGCTATGGAATCATAAGGGAAATAATGCATAGAAACAGCATAGCAAGCAAGTATGTCAAAATAATCATAGTGGTTACCTCTAGATTGGTGAGATTGCAGAAATAAGTTTTTTTTTTCCTTTGGAATTGCTAAATCTACAGTGAATTTATATGGTTCTGCTAAGCAGGATGAAATCAAGTTAAAAAGCAATCTAGTGGTGAGGTATAGTCTCTAAGTCAGGAGTGGCAAATGTGGAATGCCTACAGAGACCCTCAGAAAACAGAAGTGTGAAGCAGGCCTATAGTTTATTAGACCCTCGTGGCACATGAATGGTGGAAACTTCATTACACAAGCAGATGAGTCCCATGTTGAGCAATACTGCTGGTCACCATTCTGTTGTCCTGTGTGCAGGAGTCTGGTCCAATACAACCTAATCTTATTGACAGGAGTTAGGAAGGTAGACTTATAGGTGAAATCTCCTGATTTTTTACACATTGTCTGGAGGTGTGGGTTTGGCTCAGGCCACCAGTTTTGACCTCTGACCTCTGTTAGTGCAACAGAGATTGAGAGGAGAGTGAGATCACTGTGGAAGGGAGGGCTTAAGAACATATCACATTCTGCATTGTAGTGAATCAGAGCTAGAAAAGAGGAAGCTAAGACTATTAGCTTTTTCATTTATTCAATAAAATTTTATTTAAAGTTGAGAAAATGAAGATGAATCAGATAGAGATCCTACTTGGCAGCTACTAAGGGAGAAGGTCTCACCATAGCTAACATTTCTTACCACATGGCAGGCATTATGGCATACTATACCACATCATTAATATTTCATTTAATCCTTACAAATCCAGGAGGTAGGTAATATTATTATCCCCCATTTTCCACAAGTGAAAACTAAATTTTAGAGATGTTAAATAATTTGTCCAGGTCACATAACAGATACAGAATCAGGATTCAGGACCCCAGTCTAATTCTAGACGAAAGCTCTGAACAAGCATTATGAGAGCATATATTATGGGAGATCAGGGGAGGATGAGATTTCCCTTAGCAGCAAGACAGATCTGTGGGTGGAAAGATTTGTGCTCAGAGAGAGCTGTATTTGTGTCAGGGTCCAAAACAAGCTCCGGCAACCAAGTGATAAAGCTGAGGATTAGGGAGCAATGGGTCTGGCACAGTGGGTGAAAACTAAAGGTTGGTAGGCCAAAAATAGTATACACATAGACTATAATCTTTAAAAATTATTACTCAACCATCAGAAAGGATGAATACCCGCCATTTGCATCAACATGGATGGAACTGGAGGGGATTACGCTAAGTGAAATAAGTCAAGCAGAGAAAGACAATTATCATATGGTTTCACTCATGTGTGGAATATAAGGAACAGCCTGGAGGACCATAGGGGAAGGGAAAGAGAACTGAATGAGAAGAAATCAGAGAGAGAGTAAAACCATGATGGACTCTGGACTCTGGAAACCAAACTGAGAGTTACAGAAGGGAGGGGGGTGGGAGATAGAGTAAAGGGGTGGTGGGTACTAAGGAGGGCACAAGTGGTGATGAGCGTTGGGTGTTATACGCAACTAAGGAATCCTTGAACACTATATCAAAAACTAATGATGTACTATATGTTGGCTAATTGAGCATAATAAAAATAAATTAATTAATTCAAAATACAAAAATAAAATTAAAAATTAAATTTAAAAAACTAAATTATAATTCATTACCTATATTTTAAAAATCTAGAGAATTCACATAAATCAGAATACCTGGTAACGCTGGACCCACATTCCCATGTTTTTAAGAACTGGTGATCTGGAAGAGGCTGCTCAACTGCCATTGGGGTATAAGTTCTCCTTCTACTATGTGGACTACTTTGCTCATTGATTTCCATTACCTGCCAGGACCCTGCAGGCACTGGAGTCTAAAAGCCTTGGCCTAGTCAGTGAGACATCAGTAGGTGGGAAGGAATAACCAAGTAGAATAAGATAGGAGAGAGCTGGGAGTTACAGAAGCTAGGGGTTTTGAGAATGTGAACTCAGCAAGACACTCCCCGCCAGGACCCGAGATCCTATGGCAGAGAGCCTTGACCTTTTCCCTTCTGACCGGGCTGGAAGTGGTCCCAGGATCTTTGCTTGGGATTGGAAGGAAGTGGATTGGTAGAGAGAGGGGAACTGCATTGAGGGCTCAGTAGAGAAGTGGAAATTTGAGGGACATAGAGAATTTAGACAGCAGGGAGCAGAGAAGTTAATATGTCCATGCAGCGGCTCACCCAAGATTCTGTTTTCAAGAGAATTCTCTGGCTTATTAAGTGTTCATGGTTGCCAGGGGGAAAAAAGTTAGAAAAAAGAAAAAAAAGGAAAAAGAAAACAAATGCAAACTCAGTCTCTATAATGCCTCGAGTTGTGTTTTCACACATACAGGCAGAGTGATCCCTTTACACATCACTTAGGTATTGATCTGAGGGTCCTATTTAGTTCTGGGATACCTCAGGAAAAACATCTCCTTGGATTAAAGGAACTTTGGGCAGGTTACTTACTTCTCTAAGCCTGTTTCTTCATCTGTTAGAGGGTTTAATAGTTCCCCATTTTCAGAGGGTAAGGATTAAGTGAGTGAATGGAGGAATACGAAATATACAGCTGAGAGCAGGAAGGAATAAGTGATTGCTGTGATGGTCAGCGGTGGGGCTGGGAACCTTATATAGGTGTTGTCCCTGAATCTTTATAATAACCATATAAATTAGGTATTATTTTCCCCATTGAAAAAAATGAGGAAATTGAGGTTTAGAGAGGTTTAGTAACTTACTCAAGGTTGCAAAATTAGTAAAATGTAGAGTGGAGAGATTTACTTAAAAAGAGCCAAACCACATCAAAAAAGTACACTGACATTCTAATGATAGTCATATAGCATTATCAGCTAGAAATGAAAATAGATTCAATTCTATATCCTGCTAAAACCTTGAGATCACCAGCACTATGTCCCTAGGCAAGTGGCCTAACTTCTCTGAAACTCAGTTTCCTTATCTGTAAAACTTTGTACATTTATTGTATAGATTAAATGAAGTAATGCACAAAAAGTACTTAACAGAATAGCTAGTTTATAAGTGATCAGTTAGGGGTGAAAGGGTGGCTCAGTCAGTTAAGCATCTGCCTTTGGCTTAGGTCCTGACCCCAGGGTCCTGGGGTGGAGCCCTATGTTGGGCTCCCTGCTCAGCAGGAGCCTGCTTCTCCCTCTCCTCCTCACTTGTGTTCTCTCTCTCTCTCTCTCTCTGTCACTATCTGTCTCTCTCTCTTTCAAGTAAATAAATAAAAATAAAATCTTAAAAAAAATAAGTGATCCAGTTAACAGATATTAACTTTAATATTTACTAGACCAGCACTAAGTATCAGGAATGCAAAAGGAATTAAACATGTTTCCTGCCCTTGTGGAAGTCAGGACAGGACATCTCTGTGAGTAGTGAAATTTTAACACAAGGAGGAAGCTGTCCTAATGAAAGAATAAATGACATAATTTGGGAGGGAGGAAAATACAGATATGGTGAAAAAGGAGGGAAGGATGGCAGGGAAGTTTCCAGCTGTGAACTATGGAGTGATCTGGATCTCAAAGTAACAGGGGAGTTTTCCATACAGAAAAAGCAAGAAAGACATCCCCGGCAGAAGGAATAGCTTGTGCAAAGGCAAAGAATGCAGAAAGTCCTGAAACGTCTAGGAGGGCCAAGGGACAGTGAAACAGTTCAAGTGTGATTACAAGGTAAGTTATGTGGGTTGACTGATAAAAGCAGAAGAGACAGGGTGCCTGGGTGGCTCAGTGGTTTAAAGCCTCTGCCTTCGGCTCAGGTCATGGTCCCAGGGTCCTGGAATCAAGCCCCACATCGGGCTCTCAGCTCAGCGGGGAGCCTGCTTCCTCCTCTCTCTCTCTGTCTCTCTCTGCCTGCCTCTCTATTTGTGATCTGTCTGTCAAATAAATAAATAAAAATCTTAAAAAAAAAAAAAAAAAAGCAGAAGAGAGAAGTTGGATTTTGGCTCTGAATGGCTTTCTGTGTCTTCCTAAGAAGTACGGCCACTAGCCCCTGAGGGAAAAGGGAGCAAGTCTTCAAAGCAAGGAAGTTTCATAATCAGATTGCTTTTGGTGAAGGGTAGTGATAGGGTAAAGAATAGTGAAAGGGAAACAGCCAGGAGGCTATTACAGTAGTCCAGACAAGAGGTGACAGAGACCCCAAAACTGGCCACCGATGAATTGGGAGTGGGTGGTGAGGAAGACGAAGTGAAGGCTGACATAAACACAATGTGTGAAATCCAAGGTATGAAAATGGCTCGCTCCTTACTTACCACAGTCATCCCAAAGGACCAAAACAAAAACACAGAAAACCTCTTTTAAAAATAATCTCTTTTGTTTGTATGCAAATAGGCCATGCACAGTGAAAGTGCAACTCAAGTATGATGACAAATACAATATTTTGTTTCCAATACATGAATCGCAAAGATTGGTTTACAAATGCTGTCCTTCTTAAGAACACCAACCCCTTGCATTAAAATTTTAGCCGACCAGCACAAGGCTTATTTGAGATTATTTCCCACCTTAAACCAGATTTGAGGAAAGCTATTTAAGACACTCTTCAAAAGAAGCTATCTTTACTCCTATGGCTGAAAAGTAGGAAGAGTGACATCTTGTTTTACTGGAAAATTTCTTCCAAGTAGCAACATGTCTGTGTGGTGATGGACCCTTAGATTCTTCCAGATAAAGGCATGTGAAGGGAGCTGCAAAATTACATCTCAATGTTTCTGCACCATCAATTTGAAAATTGCAAATCCAGCTTAATAAATGCATATTTTAAGGGTTCCCAGAAGTCTTACGTGCATTGCTTTTGGTTACAGAAACGCCACAGGGAAGTGAGCCTTTGAGTGTGCAGTGCTCCCCTCCTTCAACCCTCTTGTGAAATGGAAGCTTTAAAAAATCCAGTGGTTTTTTATTTTGTTTTGTTTTGTTTTTTAAAAGCTTAGTCATATTGGCTGCGTTCTATATGCCCCAGCATATTTTATTTTACTTTGTAGAGCACATTTTATTTATGCTCTTATGTCAATATTTTGCATAAACAGGTGCTTTCACAGATCATGTTGCCATTTGTTAAAATGTGTTAGTTTTGTTATGTATTAGATTCCCTCCTCTGCATAAATAGGAAAAAGCATATGGACCTAACTCTTCAAGACACTTTTACATTTAGAGTATTACCTCATTTTATTTCTTCTAAGTAAGGTTTAAAGGAAATGGCAAATGTCCGATGCTTTCTGAAAGAAATGACAGTTTCTCAGAATGCGTAAGTGCAGACCCTTAAGCAAATGGGCCACTTTAAATTCAGAGATCACAATCTTCTGAATTTGGGTTTTGTGTTCCCAGGTAACCCTAAAGATTGAAAGGACAACAAATTTGGAATCATATGTTTACTTTGTTGAATTCTGAAATGTGCCGCCACTGGTGTTGCTAGTTTATTGGTTATCAATCTTTTAAACTTGCTGCTATATGTGTTTCATTCATCTTGGAAAGATTTTATATAGTTTTGTCATTTGTTAACTAATAAGTCATCTTTTGTGTAAACTCTCGGAAGTTCGGAGATTCTATGATTGTATTGTAAACATTACTAGATAGCTGTGTGTATTGTATGTATTGTAAACATTAATAGATAGAATTGTTAAGTTAGAAGTTAAGTATCACTTTAGTTTACCCTTCTCTCGAGTGAGCTCTCTACTGTGCCGTCCATGACTGATGGTCATGCAGACACAGGGACCATTTAAAATATGAACTGAAGAAGAACCAATATTTCTTAGAGAAGCCTACTCCTTTTTCTTCTTCTTTTCTTTTCTTTTCTTTCTTTCTTCTTCTTTTTTTTTTTTTTTTTTGGTATTTAAAACTCATTATTTACTACTTTTTAATTGTGTTATGTTAGTCACTCTAAAATACATCATTAGTTTTTTTTTTAAGATTTTATTTATTTATTTGACAGACAGAGATGCAGAGTAAGCAGAGAGGTAGGCAGAGAGAGAGAGAGGAGGAAGCAGGCTCTCCGCTGAGCAGAGAGCCTGATGCAGGGCTCGATCCCAGGTCGCTGAGATCATGACCTGAGCTGAAGGCAGAGGTTTAACCCACTGAGCCACCCAGGCACCCTACATCATTAGCTTTTGATGCAGTGTTCCAAGATTCATTGTTTATGCACCACACCCAGTGCTCCATGCAATACGTGCCCTCCACAATACCCACCACCAGGCTCACCCATCCCCCACCCCCTCCCCTCTAAAACCCAGTTTGGTCGTCAGAGTCCACAGTCTCTCATGGTTCATCTTCCCCTCTGATTTGTCCCAATTCACTTTTTCTTTCCTCTCTTACTCCATGTTATTCCTTATGTTCCACAAGTAAGTGAAACCATATGATAATTGACTTTCTCTGCTTGACTTTTTCTTAATTGTGACCTATACAACCTAGTTAGAATCTACCACGTGCTCTTAAGGAGTTATTTAATCACTAGTACACCCTACAAAACTGAAGTTGTTTATGTTGAAAATCACGCGGTGGTAGTCCCTTGACATTATTAGATTGGTCTAGGTCTCCTGCACTCACCTGCAGGCCCTGGCAGAGACCCTCTGCTTTTGCTCATCCTAGGACCAGCCCAAGGTCTATGCTCTATTAAAGCTGGCAAAGCATTTATTGAATGGATGAGGACAAATAAAAGTAGAAATTCCAAGCGGTGCAATTATGTCAGTGGATTTTGAAGTATTATTGGAAAATGGGAAATATTATTAAGATACAAAGATGGGTAGAAACAAATGTGAAGCGTACAATATATGTATTTGTTTGTCACTAGAGTCTATAGTTACTAGTCCCCCTGGACACCCTGGAACCACCCTGAAACTCTGCCCTGTCCCTTTTTTGATGTGTTTGTACACCAAGCAGGCAGGCAAGGTGGGAGGGGTGCTCTGGTTGTGGTCTTCCTACTATAATTCGAATTTCTAGTGTCCAGGGAGTGAGTTGTGAGTCCCTCAGTTCCCCAAGCTGCAGTCCTTCTCTGGGTTGCTTTCCTGATCTGGGTCCAGTTCCCCATTGGTCCCTGCGGCCTGTCCACCAGTGATGGGCCTTGTTCCATGGGGAGAAACAACCAAGTGTTTCCACCCACCACACTTTAGATATCCCACTTCCCAGAAACTCCCGATTCTGGGGGCGCCACAGCACACCTCCACCCCACTCTGCCATGTCTCTGCCAGACCCCCAACCCTTCCCAGAGCTTGGGTTTGGGATGGCTGGCTCCTTGCCGGCTGGGCTTGCTGTCCTTAGCCTGAGCTCTACGTGATGCCATGACCTTCATCTCCCCACTTGCCCATACTGCTAAAGGAACAGTTCGTCCAAAGACCACACCCATCCCGGGTACCACAGTACTTTTTCTAAATGTGCGCATCCTGATACTGGCCTTTTGACAATTTTTCCTTATCCTACCTTTTACTAAATGCTAATATAATCTTCAGTCCAAATAAATGTATCTTGTTGCTAAAGTTCGGATATGCTTTATTATGCCAACATTTGGTTTTGAGAGAAAGTGCAGACAAGGATCTGTTGCATTCACTTGATAGAATCTTATAAATCACTTGGTGTCCTTTGCCTTTCTGACTTCTCCTTAGAGGACACCTAGGCAAAAGTGTGTCACTGAGTCCTAGTTTCTGTGCTAAGAAGTTGATCAAATATAAATTAGAAACAATACATGTTCCCTCTTTCTTAGCATGCATGAATGATGGGAGTGAATTTGCATCATGAGAAAGTGAAAAAAGTAAGACACCCCAGGGCAGCTAGGGACACCAGCCCAGGACTAGAGAGGAGCCTGAGCTAGAGGTTGTAAGAGTGAAGGTCTCTCCCTACCTTGGTAACCTTCTTCTAGGATATAAGTATGGAGGCTGCAAAACTTTGGCTGAGAAAAAGAAGATTCAACCTCCAGTGCTTAACTGTATAAAATTGCTCTTAAATGTACGCTAACACTGTATCTCCCCCTCAAAGAAAAAAGAAACTTACTACGTTTCTAAGAATGTTCCTCCAGAAACATGGAACTGAAAGCTATTTTTTATTAATTTGGCCCTTAGAAAACAATGGGACTTTTTAATGTACCTAAGGAACTGACATAAAAACTTATGATTCTGCACGAGAAAGATGCAGAAAATGGCAAAATAGAGGGCAGAAATACAAAACTAGAGATGTTTTGCAGCAATATTTTATGTATGGTATTTGATTACAAGTGTGCAACATGGAGAAGTGAACAGTGGACTGTGAAATTGATGCTAATTTTCTTACCCACTAGTGGAGAAGCCCTCTAAAATATCATGTCATTAACTTAGTTGCTTTACCAGAAATCAGGGCATGTGGTTAGTGTGTGTGTGTGTGTGTGTGTGTGTGTGTGTGTGTGTGTAATTAAGAGACTTTATTTTTAGAACAGTTTTAGATTTACAGAAAAATGGAGCAAACAGTACAGAGAATTCCCACTTACTCTCTCCCCTGCACACAGTTTCCCCTATTATTACCATCTTGCATTAGTGTAGTATATTTGCTACAATTAATGAACCAATATTGTTAATTAAAACTCACACTTATATTAAGTTCCCTCTTTGGGTTCTACAGGTTTATGGGCTTTGACAAATTTAAAGCAAGTATCCACTATTACAGTATCATGCAGAAAGTTTTACTGCCTTAAAAATTTCCCTGTTCTCCACTATTCATCCCTCCTCATGATCCCTGGCAGCCACTGATCTTTTTACTGTCTCAGTGGTTTTGCCTTTTCCAGAATGTCATCTAGTTGAAAGTACAGAGGCTTTTGGGGTTGGCTTCTTTCATTAAACAATATGCATTTAAAGTTTGTCCATGTCTTTTCATGGCTTGATAGCTCAACTCTATTCATCGCCAAAGAATACCCCATTTCTGGATATATACCACAGTTTGTCTATCTATTCACTTACTGAAGGACATCTTAGTCACTTCCAGTTTGGGGCAACTATGAATAAATCTGTTATAAATATTCATATTTATATGAATATTTAATTCATGAATATATGAATTCATGACTATATGTCCATATGTGTGGACATAAATTTTCAACTCATGTGGGTAGATACCTATGAGTCTGACTGATGGGTAACATGGTAGGCTTAGGTTAAGTGGTGTAAGAAACTGCCACTATGAGTTCCAAAGTGCCTATATCATTGCATTCCCACCAGCAATGAATGCAAGTGCCCATTGTTCCACATCCCTGTCAGCATTTGATATTGTCAGGTGTTGTTTTTTTTTTAATTTTAGCCATTCTAATAGGTGTGTAGTAGTAGATCATTATTGTTTTAATTAATGATTCCCCTAATGACATATGATACTGAGCATTTTTTAATATGCTTATCTACCATCCATCTGTATATCTCCTTTAGTAAGGTGTATAATTCAATCTTTTGCCCATTTTTAGACTAACTTGTTCTTTTTATTGAGTTTTAAGAGTTCTGTATACATTTTGGATATCAGTCCTTTACAAGGTATGTGTTTTGCAAATATTTTTTTCCACTTTGTGGCTTGTCTTTGCATTCTCTCAGCAGTTACTGGGTTTATGCTTTTAGGAGGAAGGGTTTTAGGAATGCATTTTACAACAGCAGTAAAAGAAAAAATTTATAGCAAGTGTTTTACACTCTCTTTCAATCAGTACAAGGGAACACTGTCTGTGAATCCAGAAGAGTTTCAGTAAAAGGAAAGAGTCAGGTCCTGGGAGTGGTGGCTGGCTATTCTGCATTGTGAGTTTGTGCAGCAGGGCTGGGAACAAGAACAGAGCCATCCTGAGCTACATGACTTCTAAACTAAAAGCAGTTTTGGAACTATGTGTACGGTCTGAATTTCTATCCATGAATCCAAGTATGTAAGAAATAATCACTTTCCATATTTCCTTTCATTCAACTGAATCTCACCTGTGAGACCCATCCTGCCAGTTGGATAAGGGACTCCATCTTGATCATACAGGGGTGCCCTTCCCTTCCTGCAGCCAGCCAGAATTCAGGAAGCTTACTTAATGCCTGGAAATGGAGGAAGTGCTTCAAATCCCAAGGTTTTCGTTGCCTTAGGCAACCTTACCATCTGAAATATGGTAGTCTATGAATTCTGGCAGCTCTGCCCCCACGTTATAATGGGGATTGAAGTTATCAACTGATGCCTAGGGCCAAGTGTACTGTCTCTGTAGGTAAGAACCATACTCCCAAAGCTTTTACCCCCTTGGGAGCACTGAGAAGGGGGTGCTTGGATCCCACTGCTCACAGGACCCAAACACGTCTGCCCTTCCTTTCTCTTGTATCTCAAAAGCACTCTCTTTCTCTTCTAGGACACCTATATTTCTTCCATGGGCTTTCACCAGAGTCTAAATGTGTCTTGACTTTAGGTCTGTTCTGCTTTATCCCCTGCAAAAAATCTATGTGTCAAGAAATTTCAGAAAACAGAGGTGCCTGGATAACTCAGTTGGTTAAGCATCTGCATTTTGCTCAGGTCATGATCCCAGGGTCTTGGGATCGAGTCCCACTTTGGGCTCTCTGCTCAGCAGGGAGCCTGCTTCTCCCTCTCCCTCTGTTCCTCCCTCTGCTTGTGCTCCCTCTCTTTCTCTATCAAATATATAAGTAAAATCTTGGAAAAAATAAATCTTGGAAAACAAACACTAACATTTCAAAAAATAATGCTGCTACAGTTATTTGTGGAAACAATTTTGTCTTACATTGGAACCACCACAACCTAGAATATTTTTAGATTGCCTCTTGACCAGTGACCACAGGAAGCCATTTATGTATAGCAAACAAATATATAGCTGGAATTGGAAAATTTGGTTAAGTGTCTGATCTTTCCAAATGTCCACAAGTTTCTAGTTCTGCCCTTCCCCACCCCCAGAGTAGGTCCTAACTATGTGGTGCCAGAGGAATATCTCTTGGACACAGTTGAGCAAAAATATCAGGAAGGTATCTATTTCCCTGTCTCAGCTACCATCCATGGCCACTCCCCTCCTGCTGCTTTTTCTTGTAGCCTTGACCTCCTCAGACACAAGGACATCTGGGAGTAAGGCATGGAGGAAGCAGCCCCATACAGAAAGCAGCTTTCTGAGGTTACTAGTAACTTCCTCCTTAATAAACACAAGGAACTGATCTTCTTCATTTTGCTTAACCTCATCTCAGCATTTCATACTGTTGAACACCATCAGTGCTGAACCTTGTCCATTCTTGGCTCTGATGACCCTTGGGTAAGTCCTCCTTATCAGATTTTTGAGTAACACAAGGCTTAGAGTGATGACTAATACAATGAAAGACATGTATGGGATTCAGAGTAATTTTGATTGGCTGAACACTGACACATAAATAAGATGGGGCCAGGAGGTGTGATCTGTCCAATACAAATGTTTATAGGCTTATGTGATCTCTGACTCATTAGTGAAAGTCATCTTATCACTGTCTATTCCATTCCATGAGCCCTCTCTGAAAAGAGGTATGTTGATAAATTCAGGGAGTTAGGTGCCAGTGGGAGAACCACCAAGTTGATTAGGGTTCTAGAGACCACATCATATGAGGAACAGTTGAGGACACTGATACTTTTTAGCCAAGAAAAGAGGCTATTAAGGAAATTTATGATAAAAGCTTTCAACTATGTGGAGGTTCAATGTAAAGAGGTTAAAAATACATATACCAATAGTTTTAGAAAACAGGACACGGACAGCTATATAGTACCTATATGGCTGGGGAGGGAGAGGTAGGAGATTATTATAAAGGAGACCTTTCTCTTTTAACTGTCTTATTAGGTAGTGAGTTTTCTAACATAAGTGAGAAAGCAAAGACTAGACATCCATCTACTAGAGAGAACATCGAAGGGGTCTTTGCTTCACAGTGAGAGACTGGGATGACTTCTGAGAGACTGGGATGACCCTGTAAAGCTAATGAAGTCTTAAAGTGAGAGAACTCCATGACACCATGATGTCTTCTATTTCTGCTGCCAGCCTCACCCCTTATCTGCCATTAATTCAGTGTTGTAGTGCATTTGGACACTGCTCTAAGCAGGAGGTGAATGAGGAGATAAGAGAAGAAATCGAAAAGAAAACGATAAAACAACTTTTTAAAAAGAACCTGCTGTATGTCAGAATCTGTGTGAGGCATCATATATATGTCTTCTTATTTGATCCTCACAACAAGCTCATGAGATATTTAGTATTATTTCTGTGATGAAACTAGCGTTCAGAGCAGTTAAGTGACTTCCCCAAGAACACACACGTTTCAGCTGGTGGAGCCAGATTTGAACCCAGTTCTCTGTAATTCCAAAGCCCTGTGTGAGGTGTTATTTTTATTCACCCTTTATTTATGGTAAATGATACTGGTTTTTAAAAATTTTCATGTTGGTATAAAGATTCCTTCTATAATAAACTGATTCAAATTAAGTCAAGAGAAAAATAAGTATATAAAAAATAATACAGATTTGACAATGATATGAAGTGGTACTAGTAGCTAGAATGGCTAAAGTTTGGGAAGTACTAATTCCAAATATTTTGACAGCAATACTTTCCAATTTAGTCTATTTTATATGACTGCTGAGTACAAGGAAAAGAAGGAAACTTGAAAACTGAGTGGAATGTAAATTAATACTCCTGTGCCCTGATACATGGGTAATTTCATGTGTTACAATAAGGAAACTAAATGGACCCTTTCAAATAAAAAAATATATATATATGATTGTAAAATCCAGAGGAAAACCCCAGGTGGGGCCTATCTGAATAAAGGATGAAGTTTCCAAGGTATGCACACAGAATGGCTGAGAGGAAGTGAAGACCCTATGAGTCAGGGGCCAGGACTCACGCTGGAGCCCTTTGGCTTTGGGAGGCCCTGGAAGGAAGGTGAAGGAGTTGACAGGTCAGTTTGGGGAAGAATGACCATCACCTTTCCCGTGGTTAAGGATAATTTTTGTGGTAAAAAAAGGTCAAAGTGAGAACAGGAAAGTCTGAAAGGAAGACAGAAAAGTATGAATAAAGACTAGCTAGCTGTATAGCCTGCTCTGTGCCCAGTGATTTGCATGCAAGATCCCACCTGTCTTGCAGAACAATGCAGCAAGGATGCTGGTCACCTTTCTTGCATGAAAAGACTGAGATGAGGAGATGTTCAGTAATGGGTTCACAGCCCAGGGGTCAAGCCAGGATTTGACCTTAGCCACCAGTTCCAAACCCATGCTATGCTACTTCCCCTGCACTACACGTCCTTGCTTGGGTGCTCCTTCTCAACCCAGACAACACATAGATTTCCCTTTGTTACTTTTAATTTCTCCAGTCCTGCAGGGCACAACTAGCCTCCGAGAGAGTGGAGGAGACATGCTCAGAGGGAGCTGCTCCCCTCCTGAGTGCAAATGCTGCACGCTCATAGGCACATAAATGCCTCCAAACATTGAGCAGAGGCCTTCTCAAGGCCCGACTGGGTCAGAAAAAGAAACCATACATTTGAGGCATGATTATTATATGTGTGAACCCTGACCCTGAGGAAGCACTAGGTTTGGAAAAATCCGACTTGGCATTCACACAGCTTTCAGTCTTCTGCTTGGGACTTGTTTCCAGGCTCAAGAGTACCACCCACTTCCAGAAATAGGAGCCAAGGTAATAGAAACATTCTAGATTACGACAATTAGGATTAGATCAGGATAATTTAAAAACGGGCTGTGGATGTTAATTGGCTTCTAACAGGATCCATGGAGGTATACTCAAATGAATGGTTTGGGGGTGGGGAGTGAGAAGAGAAATACCCAGTCTCTGGGTTTTCTGGTTGTAGACTGTCTCCTGCAGCTCTGCCAAGCCAGAAACAGTCTGGAGTACACGGCAGTCCAGTAAAACTGTTGTTAAACTGAGCTGAACCTTTACCTTTAGGCCTCAAAAGTTGCACTCCTGGATCTCTGTCAGTGTTTGTCATGGTTGTGGCTGGGCTGTCTTTGGGGAGTTTCCTCAGGGCTTTACATTCACTCACTCTCCGCTAGTGCATTTGTAGTCATTTTCATCGGTGGAAATGCCCACCTGCCATCAGAAGTTATCTGGAACCAGCCCCTGTCTGTGGTGCTATTTCTTTCTTGTCAGTTCCCCTTTCTGCATTTGAGTTCTAGCCTCAGCCCTGACATTATTTCTTTCTCTACAAGGAGTGTTAGGAGGTTTGGGGGAGCTCACAAAGGCTCCTTTTCATTTGTTCCAAATACCTTGCTTCTGTGTTCCTCGGGAATGCCACTGGGCTTATGCATCTGGTCTCTGGGAGCTGCAGTAGATGGGCATTTGTGACAGGTATGTTCTTATGAAGCTCGTATGCCTGGGGAACGTGGTGTTAGATAAAGCTGTGTCTGGGGCAGAATGCTCAGAGGTGGGGCTGACGACTGGCAAGGGAGTGGGTAAGTAGGTTTGTGGAGTACATGCATAAAACTCGTGAGCATCAGGCTTGATGTTGAGACTGGCTACATTGGAGGTAGGATATTACAAAAACGTTTCTCTTCCAGCCAGAGACCTTTGTCTGCTTTGGTGAGCTAAGAGACAGGACAGGCAGGAAACAGAAGGGGCCACTTACCAAACGACCAGCAACCACCCCTGGCATCAGGGTGCTGGGGGCTCCAAGTAGCTCTGCTGCAGGAGAAGCTATCCAGGGATCCTGGCCCTGCCTGAGACCCTTGTGCTAGTAAGAAGTCCAGAGATCTGGAGCAAAACCCACAGCCTCTGCAGTGGTCTCTGTTTTCTTACTTGGCCTTTCTCTTCCTATCTCTCACTCACTCTCTCTCTCTCTCTCTCTCTTTTTTTCTCCTCTCTTTTCTACATTTCTTCTTCCCCTCTAAATGCCCCATCACAATATTGGCTCCTCTTGGCACTAGAGACCAACAGCTCATTTGAAAAGAAAGTCTTAGGTCAAAAAGAGCCCAGGCAGTGGGCTCGTGTTCTGTATACCATGAACATATTTGCATTTGCAAATAGGCTTAAAATAGTGCCTCCACTAATAGTTATTTAAGGAGAGACAGGTGAAAATAATTTTTGGCCAAGGGAACTTCCCACTCCTCTCAAATGGTTATAACTAAGGAGATGGTCTATTCCTCTGACATGCAACCTCTTGGGACTAAGGCTCTGGACTTAAATGAGTCTAACTATGTGCACAAGTTCATAGTTCTCTATTATTTCATCTGTTTGCTGTTGCAGGTACCATTAATGTTATTTACATGAGCTATCTTGTGTATAAGCTTTTATAAATATCTGTTAATTGGTATGTCCTAAATATATTTATTGAGTGCTTAACGATGTCACAGTTAGTGGGTATTTAACAGGGAGCATAAAAGACATGGTCCTTATACTTTTGAACATTTTAGCCTAGTGGGAAAACAGTACTAATTAGATAGTCACACTAAAATTATTGTATAGCAACCATGCTTTGAAGGCAAGGAAATGGCTCCTTGCGATTGCACTGTTTAACTATGTCTTTGAGCTTGATATTTTCATTACTCTAATATCCCTGGATATCAGATATCTCTTCTTGGTGGAGATGAGGATCAGATGTTATGGAGTTGAGGCTACGGTGGGAGAGGAAAGAACATAAAAGGTGAAAAGTTAAGCCAAGCCAGATTCTTTGGGAAAAAATCGAGATTCAAATACCAAGTTTCAAAAATTGGAGAGAGGTAAGAGGTAAGTCTAGGGGTCTCTGACCAGGAGACTAAAGCTGTGAAGAAATAGAGCAAGAACAAAACATGTCCGAAACAAGCAAAGAGGGTGGTGGGAAAGTTCCTGAGTAGTTATCCAGAGTCCAAGCAAGTGTTGACAATTCACCTTTCTTGGTCAGGCAAATAAGGGTATTTAGGGGACAGGACAGAAGGATAGGGCCATAGGCGGGGCACACAATCCTTTATTTGACCTTTATCCTCATCTCTAACCTCATATACAGACTTGTTTCTGAACCGTAGATCGTAGTATAGTCAGGGTGAGGTTTGGGAAACAGACACCATTTTGAATATGTGTAGAAGAAAAATGTGTCTTCAGCACTTTCCATCCCCCCATCAGAATAGGAAGGTTCCCATTCACTATTCTCCTTCTTTTATTTAAGAGTATGGTTCCTTTCTGAGTTCCTTTTCCCATTTAGATAAATTAACTTGCACTTAACTCTTAATGGCTAAAAACAAAAAATATTGCTCCCTCCTCGCTAGCATTTGTATTTTAATAGGGGCTTTCAAAAATGCCTTTACCCAAGGAATGAGTAATTTGGGAATTCCAAGCACCAGGGTAGGGTTGGTATACAGAATAGGGAGAGGGGACGTCCCTCAATTTGTACTCTTGAAACATTGGCTTTCTCTCTTTGACCATGATTCTGGTTCTGAGAGAACAGGAAGGGGCCCTCTTACTTTTTTATTCCAGGGTTGGCATAAATGCCTTTTAGGGAGTTCTGTGGGTCTTATTTGTGGTAGGTGGAACCCTTGACCAGACGCGCACAGAGTTGCCTGTAAACTTTGCATGATGGTCACCCATAGGCATTTTTTGACAAAAAAAGGAAAAAATGGTTTCCAAAACCATTGATAATTTGGAAAAGCGATGCACCTTGACTTAGAAAGATCTGATTCTAGATATGACTGAGAACTGGACATCTGTCTTGTACATAAACTTGTTATAAGGAGACTGGAAAAATTAAATGCTTTCACCATGTTATGCTACTTCTTTTGAGTAAGTGAGGGAATGGACTTTTGATTTTAATACTTAGTTACCTAATATATCAGGGAATGAATAAAAGCAGCCTTTCCTCCTTATGAGTCTACATAGACATTTCTTCTTTGTACGTATGCATCTTTGATGCTGCTCCCCTCATATCTGTGTGGAAGCACCATGCTCCCAAATGGGTGAGGAGAGGGACAGCTAATCAAAGTAAGTCAGTGTTAAGTATGAAAAACTCTCCACAAATGGGGCCCAGAAAGATTTGCTCCAAGAAGAGATTGGAAAACAAGTCCGACATATGATCCAGCCTGAGCTAGAGAGAGACATGGCTGCTAGGGGAGCTCAGTTAAGCTCAAGATGGGTGATGCACATTCATAGCCAATCATCATCTCCCGTGTCTATAAGACACCAAGAAGTGTTCATGTTTTCATCAAGGTGGCATTCATGCTCATCCTTTCTTGTCATACCCACTGTCCCTATGCTGGTTCAGCCTCTTCATCTCAGGTCTATGAGACTTTAATCCTGGCTTTCTTGATCACCGTAATACCAGCCCTCACCTCCTTCCTCAGGTCACTGATAGGCTTATTTTTTTAAACTTCCATTACATAATTTTCCTGCTCCCAAACCATTAATCTCAAACTCTCAATTTTCTATCACATCAAATACAAACTCATCTGACATTCCAGACTCCATTAAGCTATCCTACTCTACTTATAGAAAAGAATTTCACTTATTTGTGCAAGTGAAAAAGTAAAAAAGCCCTGCAGCATCCACCATGTTAGTCTATTAAACAAGAGTGATTCTTGGCACTCAGTTGTTGAATGAATGAATGAATCAATCAATCAATCAATCAATCTCTCACCCTCATCTTTACTTCCAGTTGATTATAATCCTAAATATTGCTTGAACCTATCCACTTCTACATCTGCTACTACCACTCTAGACCAAGCGGCCATCTTCTTTCATTTACATCAGTACAATCAGTAGCCAACTGATTGGTCTTCTGGCATCTGTTCTGACTTCCCTACCATCCATTTGCTACACAGTAGCCAAGTCATCTTTTCAAAATGCAAAACTCATTATGTCACTCCTCTAATTTCTTCAGTGATTCATGTTGTACTCAGAATAAACACCAAAATCCTTTGCTGACCCCTGAGATAAGCATGGTCTGTTGCCTGCTGACCTCTGCAGGCTTCTCTCCCTACTTGTCTAGTCATTTAAGCCACATCAACCTTCCCTCATTCTCCCTCTTGCCTCAGTGCCTTTGTACCTGCTGTTCCTTTTGCCTAGAATCCTTCCAAGCCGCTCCACTTCACCTATACAACATTTATTCAATCTGTTCTGTTTACCTATTAATGCCTAACAAACTGTCCCCAAACTTAGCAGCTTAAAACAACTAATATTTACTCTGCCTCACAATGTTGTGGTCCAGAAATTTGGGTAAGCTTTTGAGTGATTTTTCTATTCCTCATGGCATCAACTGAAGTCAGTTGGTGGTTGGTATTAATCTAGTGAATGGGCTGCTCTAGAGCTGCACTGTCCAATTCAGTAGTCACTAGCCACATGTGGCTACTCATCACCTGAAATGTAGCTTATCTAAGTGCTATAAGTGTAAAATACCTATAAGATTTTATACAGAAAAAAATGCAAAATATCCATTAATAATTTTATATTAATTATATGTTGAGATTATAATATTTTAGATATACTGAATTAAGTAAAATATATCATTAAAATTGATTTTTACCTATTTCTTTCTAATTTTTTTAATGTGACTACTCAAAATTCTCAAATTACATATGTGATTGTGTTATATTTCTATTGGAGAGTACTAACCTAAAACAAGGGTCAACATTTTTTTCTATAATGGGCCGTATCATTCCTAACACAGCTACTCATTTCTACAAGTATAATGGAAAAACAGCCACAGACAATAATTAAATAAATGGGTATAGTTGCATTCCAACAAAACTTTATTTGTAAAAATAGGTAGTGGCCAGATTTGGTCTGTAGGCTGTAGTTCACTGACCTTGGATCTAGAGGATCAAAGATTTTATTCCAGGGTCTGGTGGCTTGGTAGAAATGGCTGGAAGGCAGGCCACAGCTGGGACTGTTGACTCAAACACCTACACATGGCCTCTTTGACATGGTGGTCTCAGGGTAGTGGGACATCTTTCATGATGTTTCAAAGCCCGAGAAAGAGTATTCCAAGAAAGATAGAAGCTGTAAGCCTTCTTATGATCTACCCTGCCAAGTCCCAAACATCCTTTCTGCTACATTCTATTGGTTAAACAAGTCCCTAAGGCCAGCCCAGATTTAGGGAGAGGAGTTTAGACTTCACCTCCTCATGGGAGGAGTAGCAAAGAATACATGTCCATCTTTAATCTGTCACATCATTCTTCAAATCTCAGTTTAGACTAGTCCTATAATAGGCATTCAAAGTACCACAAACCTCTCCTTTGCAGCACTTGTCATCATTATAATTTTACACTTAATTGTGTGATTATCTTGCTCCCCGACTAAACTACAAGCAGCCATGTGATGAGGAGCTATTCCTGGTATTTTTCATCATTATATTCCAAGCACTTAGCACAATGTCTGGTTCAATAAATATTTGTTGAATGAGTGAACAATATTAAAGCACAGTTTTTTAGCCATTAACGGTACTAATCTCAATCCCACATTTCTCCACACACCTTTCAAGCATATCACAAAACACCCTGTCAGAAGCCTTGTTAAAAGTCAGACACATTTCAATCCCAGCAACCTTATTATTTTGCAGTTCAGAAACTTTATAAAAAAGGAAATAAGCCTACCCTATTCCTCCCAGTATCTCAAAGGTAGTAATAGCTGCTCTAACAGTATAGCTTCAGGTTCTGGTGCTCTGAGAAGTAGTTCATGCAGCATGTCAAACTAGAGGCAAGCCAAGGCCCCAGGCAGCTTGTGGTCCTCCTGGACCTCACTCACAATGCCAGTCCACAAGCTTGGCTTGTCCAATGACAGGATGAATTGACAGAAGGTCCTGAGCACTAGGCTGAGGCTGACCTCCCTCCTCAGAGGCTGTAGCATCATCTCCTGCTTTGCTTAAAGCAAGGACTCTTGTGTGTGCCAGGACAGGGTATGCATTGCCACCTTGCACACTGATCCTAGAGCTTAAATTGTAGTTATATGGGTACACCCTATCTTTCTTTTTAGTACTGAGTGAGGGAGCAAGGCCCACACATCTTTATTTCCCCCACAAGCTCTAGAACAAGACTGTCACTGAATATATTCAGTAAATGTTTTCATGAGAGACAGTCTCAATGAACAATTTTCCTTAGACACTAGCAAGCTTAGCACCTTTCCTGATACCCTGATCACCACTAATATTCTGGTCAAGTTGTGAAACAGAGTACATTTTTCTCCATTGATCCCCAACTTCTACCTTGAATTCTTCTTTCCCTTCCTATGTCAGCATATCTGTACTCCTGTCCCACCATCTGGCTGGCCACCACCACCCCACATCCTGTCTTCTGCCTGAACTAGATCCCATATGTTCCTTCAGATCTGAGATACAAAAGATCCTTTGTTTATCCCCTTCTCTTTCCACCCAAATACATGTATTTCCCTAGAGATCTTCTAGGTGAGACTTGCTGAAACACACTGAAGTGTGCCTGGAGCTAGGTCCATGCTAGAAAATTGATAACCTGTCCAGGGCTGGAGTGGAGAGATGCATTCTCTGCCTGACACGTAAAGGGTGCTCAAGTAATATTTGTGGAATGAATGGAAGCTTAGGATAGAAACTCTCCTGATAGGGAGGGACACTTTGGGTCTTCCTGCCCCCATCACAGCCTGTCTCCCATGAATGTGCACTCTGATCCCAGGAGCTACCCTCACACCTGGCCTTTGGAATGTACTGCTCCCCCAGTACACTAAGAGTAGGTAGAATCAGAATCCTCTCTCCTTGCTCCCACAGCCCCACTGAAACTGGCTGGAACTTTTAAAGGAACTATACCAGTATTAAAAAGAACACAATGAAGCTGTGTGGGTTTAAACCTCAACTCTATCACTTACTACTGGGTGGCTAGGGCAAGTTCCCTAACCTCTCTGAGGCTCCATTTATTCATCTGCAATGTGGGGAGGGGGTAAGTAATCCCACTTTGTTATGAGGAATGACTGTAACTAGTCATTTAGCTGCCTCTAACTCACGGTCCAGGATGGGTCAGGCATATATATAGTAAGGAAAAGTGCTGTACAGTAGGAGCTCTTTGGTTTCTGTGGTGAACATTCAGCTACATGGAGGCTACTTGCTTTAAATTATTGTCTAGTTCACCAACCTACAGACCTTATTCTGAACACAGCTGACAGAAATCTCTTCTCAGAGAATCCCCCCCGTAAATTCTTAGGTTCTTTCCTCTCCCATTCCCCTTTTTGCTCCCTCCCTTCAAAAGCCAGTGTTTCTACTTCTCAGGCCCTCTGGAGAAAGCAATGACTCGTGGTTGTGGTTGAGAGTTCATTCCTGAGGAAACAGTGACATTTCTGCTCTTCTTCAGAAACAACAACATTGAAGAAACTGGTTCCCTAACCTAAGCCCCCATCCTCACACATATTCCATGGCTAGAGTTGAGAGAAGTTCTTCACATGGCGTGTAGAGGAACATGTCAATCTCAAGCATTTTAGCACTGTATTTTATTAAGGTCTCTGACAAATGAAGTATCCAAAGTGTTATCCAGGACAGGATCCAATCTTCAAATTAATGTTAGTAAAGTTTATTAGAAAGACTCTCTGCTGGGCCAGGATTTTGAGGAGGGATGTGATCTCTGTCCCCAAATTCTTAAAGGGCTTTGCCAGAAGTGTATTAAGGTTTCTCTGCATAGCTCCAGAGAATGACACCAGTATTAATGAGAGGAAGTTAAGGAGAGGCCGTTTCTTGCTCAGGGGAAGAGAGAATTTCCAAATAGAGAAGTTAAAATGGTATTGATTTCCTTGTCATACACAGTGCTTCTCCCCAGTGCATGAATTATAGAGATAATTTGTCCAAAATACCGTGGGCCATACTGAATCATGTAATAATTTGAATCAAAGGTATTTGTTAAATTTATAGTGAAATATAATTTGATTTTGTGTCCCTGTTCAATACATTGCCCCAAGGAAAAACAAATCTTTGGTTGGGTCAGCCATGTTGATTTTTGATTTGTAAACAGTGGGAGATTCCTATATTAGATGGGAGTTCAGATTTAAAGGATTCCTAGTCCTCAGATTCTATGACAAACAGGATGCTGGTGGTGATTTAGTATGAGGAAGTCCATAGGAATCAAATAGAGAAATCTCTTTCCAGGCTCTACCATTGAGTGGTGTCAGCTTTGGCCCAAGAGTTAATGCCCAAGCTCTGTAACCTACTGAAATTGTTGGGAGGGGGAAAAGAGAGTAATCAGGAGCAAGTGTGAGGTGCATATACTGAATACCCACTGTGTCCTTTAGTAACTGAATATATGTGTAACTCATCGTCACAAAGCACTACCTTTCTAACTAGTTAGTAATTAACACTATTTTTTTTAAATATTAAAGTACTCCTGCAAGTTAAGAAAAATTTATAAAAAGCCCAAAGACTCTAATTAAAAGTAGGTAGAAGAAATGTATGCACAGTACATGGAACAAGAAATGTTATCTTTTGGGGCATGGGTGGCTCAGTCAGTTGGGCGTCCAGCTTTTGATTTCATCTTGGGTCATGATCTCAGGGTTGTGAGATCAAGCCTGCATCCAGCTCCACCCTGGGCTTGGAGCCCACCTGGGATTCTCTCTCACCCTCTCCCTCTGCCACTCCCCCCATCTCTCTCTCCCTCTCTCTAAAAAAGAAAGAAAGAAAGAAAGAAAGAAAGAAAGAAGTGTTATCTTGAATACATTTGAAAAGATGTTCAAAGTCATAATAAAAGAAATTAATTTTAAAATTACAGTATGCACCACCTCACATCCATTAGGATGGATACCATAAGGAAACAAAAATAACAGGTGTTGACAAAAATGTGGAGAAATCGCAACAGGGCAATTCTGCACTGTTAATGGGAATATAACATTATGCAGCTGCTATGGAAAACAGAATGTCAGTTCCTCAAAAATTAAAAATAGAATTGCCATATGATCCAGTAATTCCACTTCTGACTATACGCCCAAAAGAAATGAAAGCAAGGCCTCAAAGAGATATTTGTACATCCGTGTTCACAACAGCATTATTCACAATAGCCAAAAGGTGGAAGCAACTCAAATATCCATCAACAGATGAATGGATATACAAAATGGGGTATACATGCAGTGGAGATATTATTCAGCTTTAAAAATGAAGGAAATTTTGACAGACGCTACAATACGGATGAACCTCAAATAAATTATGCTAAGTGAAATTAGCCAATCACAAAAAGACAAACACTGTACGATTCCAGTTAGGTAGCTAGAGTAGTTAAATTCATGGAGACAGATGATGGAATGGTGGTTTCCAGGGCCTGGGTGGAGGAGAGAAGAGGGAGTCAGTGTTTAGTAAAGTAAGGAGTTTCAGTTTTGCAAGATGAAGAGTTCTAGAGATGGATAGTGGTGATGGTTGCACAACATTGTGCTTAACACCACTGTACACATAAAAAATGAGTAAGATGATAAATTTTATATTACGTGCATTTTACCACAATGAAAAATAATTTTTAAAAATGACAATGAGATGTCATTTTAACTCTCCCTATTGGTAAAGATCACAGGATAGAAAACATGCTCTGTGAAAATAGGTATGCTTGTTTTTTTGTTGTGGGGGAGCATAAATATTTAATTTTAGGGGAGAACAATTTTTCAGTGTCTTTGAAGATTAAAATTACATTTACCCTTTGACCCTTTGGTCAAACCATTTCTACTTCAAGGAAGATAGCTTACTCCCACATACGTGTTTTGGCATATGATCAAGGTTTTTCATTGCAGCAGAATATTGCAAACACCTAAATGTCCCTTGATAGAGGCTGGTAAAATAAATTATTGTCACTCAATAGAATATAACAGAATATGCAACTGTTAGAATGAAGATACCCTGTAGTTAACACAGAATCTCTAAAGTAGTGGCCAGTGTGCAAAATTGTGTATAAAGTGCTACCGTTTGTGTTTAAAAATAAAATGAAAAAAGAATATGGGTCTATGTTTTCATTTTGTTTTGCCTAAAATAACTGCAAGTAGAGGCAAGAAGCTGTTAACAGGTAACAGTGGTCTCTCCAGTCATGTCTGTGGGAGAAAACTTGATAGCTAGCAGACAGGGTTAGGAGAAAGACTTGGTTTCCACTATTTATCCCTTGTACTTTTTAAATTTAATACTATGTGCAAGTATGATCTAATCAAAATTTTTTAACTAAAAAGATAGGTTATAGTCTAGAAGGGAAGAAACTTAACAGACAATTTTAGCCCAAAGCCCCATGCTGAGTGCTATGAAAGCAGAGAGGAAGGGTGTCTAGCATAACCCAAAGGGACCAGGAATGGCTTCTAGACACACCACCCCCAAGGTTGAAATTTCTGCTATTGGATCACAAATAGTTGTGCATCTTCTCCTGAACATTGGTTTGTTTTATCCTAATGGACAGATCTGTAAATTTACTGATTAGGTTTTCATTTTCACATCAGCTGTTAAAAGGATATAGGCCAAACTTGTGACCTGAACCATACAGGGTAGGCAGATTTCTAAATGGTAAACATTTAGCACTGGACTTGTACCAGGCTCCATTTTATATACTTGCATTTGGTTGGCTTTTTAGCTATTTCTAGTTTTGGTCATTCTCCACTATTCTGTGCTATACTGTAAGCCGCTCTGCAGCCTTTTTGGTCTAAGTTGGAATAAGTGGGTGAGTGAAGAGGAAAGGAGGGAGGGAGAGGAAGAAAGAGAGGTTAGAAGTTATAAAGCAATGTGTGCTGTTTTCCTTGGCTCATCATGTTCTCAAAGTGGGGTCCTTAGGCCAGCAGCACAGTATCACCTGTGAGTTTCTTGATGTGGCTTTCACGGAGCCTACTAAATCAGAATCTCCGTGGACAAGGCCCAGATAACGGCTTTAACATGATCTTCCAGATCATTTTTATGTACAGTAAAGTTTGAGAATCACAGGGAAACCAAAGGCAAGTCAATTTCTAAAATAAATACACTTCATTTGTCCCATCATAGCCATTGTCTTCGTCAAGGTAAGTAATGCTAGATATTCCAATAAACAATCCCCCAAGTTTCATTAGCTTGACACAATTGAAGTTTATGTTTTGCTCATGTCACAGTCCAGTATGGATTACTTTAGGGTGGAAAGAGCTGCTTTATTAATTTGTTCACTGATCCAGCTTCCTTTAATAGTGAGGCTTTGCCATCTTCTAGGACCTTGGACTCTCTGAATTCTCTGCATCAAGAAGGCAGGAGAAGGAGGAAAGAGAGAGATGCTTTAGTAGCAGGTCTGGAAGTAACATCTGTCTTTTCTGCCCACAATTCCATTGGCCAGAACCCAATCACATGACCCATCGAACTTCAGGGAGGCTGGGATGTAGGGCTTATCTGTGGAGCTAGAAGGAAAAGGAAATGGCCTTCATGAACACATAGCATGGTCTCTGCTAAACTCATGGGCCCAAGAGAACCCCAAGCTCCACTTGTCATGTTTTGGTTTTTAGGCATTTTCTAATCAAGTTCTATCTTTTCTTTTTTAATTCTAGCACTATGGGACTGAGTAACACTCTCCTTGTGATGGCCCTCCTGCTCTATGGTAAGAACCTTTTGGCTTTTTAAAGTCCTAGAATCCTACTATGTCTTCTGATGAACTGGCCACTGCAAGACTGGGCCTGAGACTTGGTGGGTTTTACTTCTTTCTATCCAGTGTTGCATAATACCACATGGGGAAAAAAAAGAAAAAGGAAAAAAAACTTTCCTGGAGAAGAAAGAGGCATCATGTTATAGGAGGTCTAGCCTGGGATGGTGCCCCCCACCCCGGTACATCCTCCCCCTCTGCCATCTTCCTCCCATGGTACTGGATGCACAAAGTAGGGTAGACTGGCCTATCCAGCAGCACCCAGGGAACTAGGGAAAGACCCCTGCTCTGACACCCCCAAGGCTTAACTCTTTTGCTCCATACATATTTCCTTCTGGTCTTCTCTATTCCCATTCCTGGCATTCTCAGGCTTTTAGAAGACAGCCAATGGGCTTCTAAAAGCCTTCTATTAGGGAATATTGGTTTCCATGTTCCCTGCCTTCCCTCTCCTCCTCCACAGCCTGCTCTACCAGTTGATGCCCATAGATCACAGTGGCCCCTGCTTACTGGCGGGACCCAGAAGCCCAGCTCTGCTACTCCCGACTTCAGTGACCTTCAGCTAGTTAACAGCAACTGAGTCACCATGAAGTGAATGAAGCTGATCTTCAGGGTTTCTCAGTTATACAAGCCTTTCCCGAAGTCCCCTCCAAGCGTCTGTTAGGGGCCCTAGCAGTGTGGTCACATGTCTTATTCTTTGGTAAAATCTTCATAAGTATGGTATTTTAACCACAATAGTTAAGACCACTGTCTCTTTCCACTTCGACTTTTCCCTCCATCATGTTCTCCTTCTGTTGGCTGGCAGTGTAGTGGCCATGGGCATTTTGTATTTGAAATCTATATTCTGTCTCTTCAAGAGCACTCCACCCCTCCCCCGCTCAAAGAAGAAGTTTTAGAAGAGTCGGCCTCACAAGACTCAGATCTTCCCTGTTTGCTGCTCCTCTCTGAGTTTCAGTTTCTTCATCTATAACCTGGGGTTGGCTGAGGTTCCTGCCACACATCCTGTGACTGGGCGACTTCAGTTTCTCCTCTCCCGTTGCCCCTTCTTGTGGCACATCTTCCCCACCCTCTGTACTGAGAGAGAAGCCATCCCAGTCTTGATGTGGGGCACACAGTGGCGGGGGTGGAGGGAGGGTGGTGAGCTGAGCCTGAGCTTGGCCGCAGCAGCAGGCAGCTGCCCTTAACTAACTGGCCTGCCCATGAGTTCACATCCTCCTGACGGCTCTGTACCAGGCCCTTGGCCGATGTCCTCCTGCCTGCTGTGTGTGGCAAGGAGTTAAGACTCTAGGGAGAGATGCTCCCTCAGAATGATGCTTACTGGGATGGGCCTTTTGGGATTTCTGTGTTCTGCTTAGCCCCTTGGAAACTGTTGAGTCCATGGGTGTGAGGTCTATATATGTGCTAACTGACCACTCCAGTACTATAGGTCAGAACAGAACCTTCTACTTCCCAGGGCCTGCTAACTGTGAGGAAGGGCATAAGACAAGGCACTGGAGAACATTATCCAGCAGAAAGCCCTTCCCATCCACTTCTTATTCTATTTACTTGACAAATACTTAGATGTAGCAGTTACTTTGTGCCAGGTGCTGTTCTAAGAGTTTTATAAATGATAATTTATTTAAACATCACAGTAACTTGCGTATAGATGTGGAAGCTAAAGCCCAGAGAGGTTAAGTAATTTGTCTAAGATGAACATAGGTAAGGAGTGGCAAGGCTTGGATTCACCCAACACGTATAGATTCAGCATCTGCTCACTTAACCTTGACATTATACTGCTTCTTCCAACTCTTTCCCATGAACTATTCATAAGTGGTAGGATTTGTTCCGTGAAGACCCAAACAACTTTGGTGGATAATGTCACTTATCCCTCAGCCAAGTTCACAAGCTCCTCAGGAGCACATCCATCACCTTCCTTGCAGCCAACACCTCATCTGTCCCTAATGCTTGGGCCCCAAACTTCTCATTGCAGTGACCAGCTTAGCTCTTACGACCTGGGAAAAAATGAAGAAAAAGAGCCTAGAAACAAATTTTTAGAAAAGTTTGATACCATTTCCCCCCAAACTTTCTGACTTTGCACACTGAAAGTGAGAATAAAGCTGAGAAGCCCTATCAAAACTGAGTCCAGATGTCACTTTTGCCCTTGCCTTGCTTTTGAAGTTTCAAAGTATACTGCTTGGATACTTCTTAGTCTCAGAAAAGAGAATTACCAATATTGAAACCCTAAAAGTAACCTCCCCAAATGGTAACTGCTTAAGTTTTATGGCCGTAAAAGAATCAGTGATTATATATTTGGCGGTATAAATTTCAATGCTGAGATAGGAAATGGTGACACCAGATCAGAATATCACATTGCCAATATTTCATATGCTATCAAAAACAGCAACAAGAAAAACAAAACAAAACAACAACAACAAAAAAACCCAGATACCATTATTTTTTAAAGAAAGAAAAAAAAGTCAACTTCAATTTTATCTTTCTTCTCAGGATGCATCTCTGTGTACTGGGCTGGTGAGCACTGAACCGGCCACAGGCAGGCATCCAAGGGAAGAAAGGAGATGCAATTGGCCAGGTTAATCCACAGCAAAAATGTAGGGTTGAATAATTTATTTGATGGCAGAGGGAAAACAGTGCAGCAAAATAATTCTGTTTTTCCTCTCTCCCATATGTTCTGTGTCCTCCCCTAGTCAGGGAAATTAGACATTAGAGTTGCTGCCCCTGCCCTTGCAGTGAAAACTAGATGAGAGTTTAAGACTGAAAAGGGCAGGAGGGTTTTGCAGAATTAGGTTACAACTTGTGCTTTGTATTTATAAAGATAAAGGAATTTCTAAGTGCAACTTGCAAGGCACCTTTAACTGTCAAGTTCTGTTTGCTGCTAGCCCAGCACCTCTGTAACTTTACGCTGGAGCCAGAGTGGTATTTGGAAAATCACTAGTTCACAGGTCAGAAGGAAATTTCTTCCCAGTTTGACTTTTGATGGTGGCTCTCTTACTGGCTGGGGGTTCTCTGGGTCATAGTGCTTCCCATTTCTCTTGAACAATACCTCAGGTTCAAGGAATGTACCCGAAGTATGGCGGAAAATCTTTATTCACTTTAAAATTTACATAAAATTAGCTCAAACCCTCATCCCACATCATATGGAAAGGTCCTCTGTTCCCCCAATCCCAGATTCTTGCAGGTTCCTAATGGATGACTGCATGGGAATTATGTTTATATGGTTACGTTTACTTCTGTTTCCTGCTACTGTTGATAGTGGTCACTAAAATTACCACCTGGAGGTGAACAGATAATTCAGACTTAATTCCAAAATTCCCAAAGAATTGTCATGAAGCCTAATAGTTCTCATATTGGAGTCACTCTTTCATGGTAAGCTACTGTTTCAGGGTCTTTTGAAATACATTATGCTACCCAGTAGGGAGTATCTTACCCCCAATGTAATTAATCATTCTAGTAGTGTGCTCAGTAAGTTCCAAAGAGTATGGGCTGTCAGTCATGATAATTTAGGGGAAGATAGTCACTGAACAGGGTAAGTATAGGGTTGTTTGAAAACAAGAATGAAAGTGGGAACAGAGACTTTTTCTAGGTGTGGATTTATTTTCATTTATCTTGCTTGGTACTTAGAATGAATGCACTTTTGATCTGAGGACCCATGTCCTGCTCAATATGAATATTTATAATCTGATCTCTTCAACTATTGTTTATCTATCATTCCCTCCATTCTCTTCTCAAGAAACTCTAGAGCTTCTCAGACTAACTGTTCATGACTCTTATTAATCTGTTCTTCCACATTATTACTTCTTTCTCTCTGTGTACAGCATGCCAACCAAGGATCCGATGGATCAGCATAGATGGAGGGGGTGCTTCTCATTGTTGAGGGAGCCCAGAGCAAAAGGCTCCAGCAGTGTATGGACCCTGGGGCAGGCGTAGGGAAGAAAGATGAGGGGAAGGGTCGGGGGTGGACATAATGAGTCATCATGAAGAAAGTCTCTTCAAGGCTCTCCCTCCTCCCCAATATAAGGAGCCCTCAGCAGAGGCACCTGAAGCAGACCTCTACTTGAGGCTTCAGATAAAGAAATCTAGGAATAAAGGTGCCTGGGCTATGAATATAAATATGTGAATAAGCATGACTAGCCACAGATCTTGAGTTTTGACTACAACTCCCATTAGAGACTGCTGTGCATGACCTGTGCACTAAATCTGGTGTGGGGAGGACAGTTTTCCCCCATGAAGCCTGCCAGGTAGAACTTTTGTAATTGCCTAGGGTCAGAACTTAAAAAATTAACACGGGTTTTTAACTAGAAGTTAGATTACTCAGGAGAAACAGACAGTAACCAACATACTACATCATGTCAGGTCGTAATAAGTACACTGATAAAAAATAATTCCGTGTAAGGAATAAGGAGTGACAAGGATGCTATCTTCAATAGGATGGTCAGAGAACTCTTTGAGTGGGTAGCATTTTATGAAAGACCTGTATGAAATGGAGAAATAACTATGAGATTGTAAGGAGGAAGGGTCTTCTAGGCAGAGGGATTAATATGAGAAAAGGCCTTGAGATAGACTGTGCCTGCCTTTGGGAGGAATAACAAGGAAGCCAGTGTGGCTGGAGCTGAGCGAGGGAAAGGGCTTTGGAAGGTACCAGGGATCAGATTACATGAAACCTTGTAGGCCAGGGAAGGATTTTGGATTTAGTTCTCAGTGTGATGGGAAAGGATTTGGATTTAATTTTCATTGTGGTGGGAGGTCATCAGGGACTTCTGAACAGGAGAATTATGTCATCTAAAGGATGATTTTGGCTTGAGGAACTAGACTTGGGGGCAAGGATGAAAGTGGACAATTAGGAAGTAATTGCAATTATCCAATCAAGCTGTAACGGAGGGTTGGCCAAGGTTACTATCTGCAGATCCAGTGAAAAATATCCCAATTCATAATCAGTCTCAGTGAGGCAAAAGAATTGATGGAGTGGTGGTATTAATTAAGGAGGAATTAAATAAAAAGATGGGAGGTGGTAGTAATAAGGTGAGGTGCTTAATATTGAGAGTTTTTAGGAGATAGAGAGGGAGCACTTTGGTCTTGGGTCTGGTCCAAGGAAAAAATGGCTGGGACAGAGTGGACAACAAGACTATTGGAGAGGAATAGGACAAGAAAGTGAGAGGCTCGGCACTGTGTGCATGAGGCTGAAATCACCTAGGCAGGGGCAGTGAAGGAGAAGGCAGGAGAAGTTGGCTGCAGCATGCCAGGTACTCAGATCTTCTGTGAATAAGGGGCACCTAGGAGGAAGACGAACAATAGCAACCATGAGGGGTTGCGGGTAGTATAGCCTGATGACTTCTACCTTGAAGGAGCTGGGTTGTTGTTATTGTTTTTTTAACATATACTGATGTGTTTTCCATTTTACATTATATGATGGTTCATAAATTTTAATAGATCATATTTCATAAAACAGTATTTTTTTATAATTTTACAAAATATATACAGATATTGTGTATAATATGTGAATATATATATCATTATCTATATGTTTATGTAGATAATAGGATACATGGTAAACTTGAAAGCAAAGCTTGTTTTAACAGAAATATCATGTAGGCCATGAAATCTCCTGAAGAACCATCCCTGTTCTAGAATACAGGATCTCTTTTTAGTTTACTGTTAACGAAAAAAATACTGGATGACTCTTGTTAAAGCACAGTAAAGAAGACTTTATCTAAGGGGTGGGAGTGCTATTGAGATAGGCATATGGACCACTGCAAAGGGATTTTACAGTGACGGAGAGATATTTGGCTCAACTCCAAATATAGCATGGGCAGGTGGGAATTTATAACCAAGAAGAAAGGTGGGGCAGGATGGGGGGTGGTCAATGGTTGGAAAATTACTAAGGGGAAATAAGGATAAGGAGGGATTCTGCCCAAACCCAGTTAATTCTTGCTAAAGACAGGCCAGGGCAAACAGACATCACCTTGGGGATTGTGGAAGATGAGGAACCGATCAGATTCAAGCATAATCAGGTAGCAAGGTTGGGGATTCTGGTTAAACTGGGTTCTTAGCAGGGTTCCTCCTATAACTGGGTTTTACAAGGATGTGCACAGATGGACTGAGGAGTGGATTAGGAGCCTGAATAAAGTTTGATCAAGCAAAAAGTTTTTGTCATACCTAAAAGACAATGTCTGCAAGATTTCTGGATAAACACAAAACCCTTTTTCTCTGGTACCCTTTTTTTTTGCTTCATATTGTCTCCTCACCCTTTTCTTACCCATATTAGAGTTTAGCTCTGGTTATCATAGCTTTACATCTCCTCAGCCACATCTGTGCAGACCCTTTCTACAGATGGTTCACATAAGTACTGACAGCAGCAAGTGGGGGACCATCTCACTGAGATGGAGGACAGGGGAGGAAGAGAGTATCTGTTGCTATATAAACAGCAGTATCCAGCAAAACATTGAATATGGATATCTGGAGCTCTAGGGCGAGTGATTGGCTGGAAATAAGCATCTGTGAATTATTAGCTTATAGTTAGCAGTTGAATCCAGGGGGATAGAAGAGAAAGACCAGAGAAAGCGGAGAGTAAGGAGAAGATCAAGAACAGGTACTTGAGATAGCATTTAAGGAGTGATCAGAGAAAACTGACCAAGAGGTCAGAGAATGGGAATGAAGAGAGTTTCAGGAAGTAGATAAGACCAACACTGTGACATTCAACAGAGTGGTCAAATAACAGGAGGTCTGAAAAGAGCTCTGAATTTGGCACTGGTGGGAAGTCACTGACAACCTTTGTGAGGGAAGTTTTGGCGCCGAGGTTGGGTACAGAGGCTGGGGGTGGAGGCAGCGATTGCTACTTACTCTTTTAGGGAGTTTGACTATAAGAGAAAAAGAAACTAAAAGCATTAGCAAAGGGAATTGCTGAAGTAACTACGATGAGGAAGGGAGAGGGTAGTAAGCAGGGTAACCAGCCCACAGAACAAATTAAATGGGATGGGAACAGATTTGTGATATCATCAGTCTGAACAACTGAGTAAGTTCCTCCAGTATTGCTCAAACATTTAGTTATAAGAACTAGCATGTAGATCAAAAGTGAAGTGTTTTTAGGATGAATTCTGCACAAAGGGGCAAGTTTTTTGGCAACAGAATGATTGGAAAGGTATACTATTGCAGTGCTATCTAATATGAATCCCACTAGTTCCATGGGGCCACTTAAATTTAAATTAATTAAAAATTTAAAAGATTAAAATTTCACCTTCCCAGTCACACTGGCTACATATCAAGTGCTCAATGGCTACAGTGTCTGGTGACTCTCACGTTGGTCAGCACAAATATAGAACATTTCCAATATTGCAGAGAAGCCTTTTGAAAAGCAGGGCACTGCAGGGGCTAAACTGACTAGAGCTGAAGTCTTGAAGAAGTCAAAGAACAAATGTTGGTGGAGTAATAAAGGGCAAATCTTGGAGGGAGACATCTTGTGGACAGAGATAGGGTTCATTGAGGTTTACGATTTTAGGATTAGAGCTGTTCTTGGTGAAAAGGTTCAAGGTTATGTCATGGGACAGGAGCTGCTGAAATAGCCTATGGATGAAGATCTTTGAAATGGTAAAGACCAAAGAACTTTGAAGCAAGGTTGTTGGTGAATTTATCCATGCTGAAATAGCTCAAACTGACAGTAATAGTTGGTTGGAAAGAAGAACCTTATGTCGACTGCCAAAATCCTCAGTGAACAGAGAAGTAATGACAAATGATTAGTAGCGACCAGCGGTGAGAGAGGTAGGCACCTCAAAATGGGAAGGATGTTGTTACTCAAGTGGTAAAACAGGCAGTGTCTGAGGACAAGGGTTGTCCTTTAGGTAGGGCCAGATTTCAATGAAAGCATAACCTTATGGGACATATTTGATGGAGAGGTTGAAGATACAGAGGAGTTTATTATAATGGAACGAGATTTCCAGAAGACCTAGTAAAGCTTTGAAGAAAGTTTAGTAAGAGAGGAAAAATTTATGAGTACAGATGACTGTAGTAACTTGAGGAAAAGATGGTTCTTGAATTTATAAGATGTGCATTTGGGGTAATGGCCAGGGAAGACTGAAGTCCCAGGGGTAGTCAGAGATCTCACAAGGTTAGAAGACTACAGTTTTTGTGTAACATGCAAACAGTATATTGTTTAGGAACAAACTTCTCTATCTGGTTAGGGAGTTGTCTAGACGGATCTTGTGTGCCTGGCTCCTGACATCATCATAGCAACAAATTAGTTATAATTAGACCCAGAATTTTCTATTACCCAAGTCCTGGGCAAGGGAGAGTATCTCAATAGGCACCCACCAATGGAGTCCCAGTGATTCCAGGAGCTGGGTGACCTAAGATGTGGTGCCATTACAGGGGAAGACTAAAGCCTCCTTGAGATAAATCTTCCCTACATCATCAGGAATCAGCATGATGTGCACCGTGTATAGCTCTGAGTGATGTCACAGAAGGCAGTGGTTGGTGAGGAACTAAAGAGTATAAATTGTGAAATACTTTCAGTTCCACTCAAAATGGACCTCAGTGATATTTCCACCCCAGAGTGAGGGGAGAAGGAGAAGAGACAGGAACAAATTTTTCCTATCATTACTTTCTCTATTCTACTCTGGAAACAGAGGTAGAGATACTCTCTTGAAGCTTCTCAAACTGAGCTATTGTTAAAATGCTGATTCTGAACAGCAGGTGTGCTGGGGAAGAGGGGACAGAAAGTCCACATTTCTGACCAGCTCCCTGGTGATGCCCATGCTTTAGAACACAAACCACACTTTTGATTGGTAGGTGAGGAGTGGGGCAGTCAGATGGGTATAAGGAAAAGCCCTTATAATCTTTGGGCGGAGGAACCTAAGTCAGAGATTTGGGACTGGTCTGTTACTGGAAGAAGTTGGTGGGAAGGAAAGAAGATACTGTGAGGTTCTGCAGAGAAATAGTCATAAATCAAGAAGAGAGAAGAAGCCAAAGGTGAAGTCATTTCCAGTCCCAGAAGGTACAACTGACCAGTAAGCAATAATATAACATTGACCCGTGAACTGGGAGAATTTTCAGCTCTGAATTTGGTTTCTCCCTTAGGTCATCTGCTCTAAAACCAGAATGAGTTACCCCAGAGATGAAGCCGCTAGAAGCTTTTACAGCAGGTGGCACTCTTACATTATCATTCAGAGTTTAGCAAAGAAGTAGCAGGAGCCCCAGGATTGCCTTGCAAGGCAATTGCTGAATACAGTAAACCTTCCCTCTGTTCCCCTTTCACAGTTCCAGGTACTCAGTAAATTTTCCCACCGTCCTCCAATACTGGAACACATCCTATACATAGGAGGCTGCATTTTACACTTGCCAAGTGCTTTATAGGCTTCTAGCAAGCAAAATGCAATAGACAATGATTTGAGCTTGTGCTGACTCACAGTTGCCTGAGTCCTCTTCCCTTAGAATTCAAACCACCACCAACCTTCTTGATTATGTGTTCTCACTGGGCCACTCTGTGGACAGTTCAATTTTGCCTGGTGCGTGTCACTGTTATTTGTCCTACCCCCTCTTAGAAGAGAAAACCATTGATCAGATCAATTGAATTTCTCCTACCGCCCTCAAAGAACACCTCAAAGGAAACTCCTGTCATCTCTCTCACCAACCTAACTCCCCTTTCCCCCTTAATGTCAAGACTCTTCACTGAATTCTGGAATGATGAAGCTTTATTCAAAACCCACCCTAACATTTTCCCCAGGGCAACATTTAACTTTATATTAACTAAGAAACAGCATTTCCCACTAACCCTGCTCTTCTCACCCACCACTATTTAATTTCTTGGCCAACTCTCAAGTATTTCTGTGACCCAGAACAGGTCCTACAAACCTTATAATCAATCACATTTAAGGAGTTAGGTGGCACACATCACTTCCACAAACTTCAATACATCCTCAGGGGTGAAAGCCTTTCTCTGAACTCTCCCAGCATGTCCTCCAGGAGTTGTAAAAATTTCCATTGGCAATGCATACTGGGAAGAGCAAATGTCTCGTACCTGGGGTTTCCCCAATACTCCAAAAGCACATCCTCACCTTCTCATCTATGAATCATTTCCAGCATTTCATTCATGTACGCTAAATGGTCTTTGAACACCACAATCCCAAAACAACCATCAGAAGGCCCAGTTCTCCTTCTGATCCCTGAAAGAGCTTAGAGAGGTCACTGAAAATAGAGGCTTTGGTTGACTGTGTCATTTCCAAACTGTTTTACATCCTTGGGCAAGCTGGCCATGGAAGCAGCATTCATGAGGAAAACTCTCTAACGGGAACTATGTGAATTTCAAATATATTACTCAATGTGATACCCAACTAGTAAGGCCTAACGAGGGGGGCAGATATTAAATTTGTTACCACTATCAGAAATCTTTTCAGTATAACAGGCCAAGGAATAAGGGGGTGGGGAGGGGAAGGGAGAGCTTTTGGTAATGGCATAGAAGTAACGGAACTTAAAACATCTACAGTGAAGAGAATCGGTATTCAGGTTATAGAAAGGTTAACAGATGGGTGGATACCTTGTCTAACTCTGCTGTTTTTCCCTGGTATGGGATTTAAATTCACAGAATCATAGTACTAGAAAGATTCTTGGAACCCTTAGACCACCCCTTCATTAAACTGATTAAGGAAACTGAGCCTCATGGTAGTTGCAGTTTGCACAAGGCCCACATTTAGTTAGCAGCAGAGTGAGGACAAAAGTCCCATTCTCCAGATGCCAGTATGTATGCACTTTCCCGAGTTTAATACCTAGCTCTTCAGTATCATTACTGGTAAGATAACATCTGGGTACTGTATAAAGAGAAACGGGGTTGTTTTTTTCTTCTCCCATCTTGTTTCTCCTTCCCTAATCTCTACCTTTCCTTTTTTAGGTGCTGCTTCTGTGAAGAGTCAAGCATATTTCAACAAGACTGGAGAACTGCCATGCCTCTTTATAAACTCTGAAAACATAAGCGTGGATGAGTTGGTAGTATTTTGGCAGGACCAGGATAAGCTGGTTCTGTATGAGCTATTCAGAGGGAAAGAGAACCCTCAAAATGTTCATCCCAAGTATAAAGGCCGCACAACGTTTGACAAGGACAATTGGACGCTGAAACTCCACAACATTCAGATCAAGGACAAGGGCTCATATCAATGTTTCATTCATCGTAAAGGGCCCAAAGGACTGGTTCCCTTGTATCACATGAGTTCTGACCTATCAGTGCTTGGTATGTAGTCAATGGCACGTTCAGATCCCTGGCCTTCTCCAATGGGACTGCAATGAGCAGAGCAATGTTGGGGGAGGCGGAGGAGGAGATGTGGGGGGAACCTGTAGAGAGAAGGCAGGAAACAGCCATTTCTGGGAAATCCATTTGAAGGGATGCAGGGTTCGGTGATAGGGAACTGAAAATCTTTTGTACTTTTTATAGTTTGCTTCTGAAGGATTGGTAAGAATTTGCTTTGGGTACAAACTAGAGCTAACTGAACAAAGTTAATGTGTCTAAGGGAAAACAATGGGTAATTTGGCCATTACTAAATTTATATAACTATACAGGCTTCAGATCTCTTCTACATTCATCTTTTCCCTTTGGTCCAAGATTTCTTACCCACTAAGTCTTTGCCTAGAGCTCCTAGCAAAGATGACAGCTGATTGATTTGGGTTTTTCCTTCAACCTCCTGGAGGTTACTTATGAGTTGTTTGTTGCCCAACAAAAGCCCAGGAGACAGAAGGGAAATAACCCAGCACACATAATCCCCAAACTGACAATTCAGCTCCTCTTTTTTTCCAGCCTTGAAAAGCCTAAATGTCACTACAGACTTAATTAAAATGCAGTAAAATTGTTTTTTATTTTAATGTACACTTCTGTTAACATATGTATAGATTCATGTAACCACTACAATAAATAGGATACAAAACATTTCCATCACCCCAAAAAAAATTTCTTCATGCTATTGTTTTGTGATCATGCCCTCTTCATACCCACAAGCTCTGTTTTGCATCCTAGAGTCTTATCTTTTTTGAGAACATCACATAAATGGAGCCACCTTTTAAGATTGGCTTCTCTTATTCAACATAATGCCTTTGAGATTTATCTAAGTTGTCGCATGTATCAAAAACCTATTCCTTGTTATCACTGAGGAGCATTCTATTTTATCGACTCAATCCATAGAAAGACATTGGGATTTTTTTTTTTCAGTTTGGGGTTATTATAAATAGCTGCTGTAAACATATACAAGTGTGAACCTAAGTTTTCATTTCTCTAAGGTAGATACCCAGGTGTGCGATTACTAGATTCATATTAACTTTTGATGAAACTGGAAAAGGCAGATCAGCAATGATTATGAAGCCATAGAATAAAGAAAAGGCAAAAGTAGAAATAGAATGAGGAGTCCTCCCTTTAAGCCTTGTATGATTCAAACGAGGTTGCAGGACTTTTGGAACATTTAACCAAGTGATAAATAAGTGTGTTCAAGGTATGGCCAGATACTATTGAGGAACATGGTATGTTTTAGGTGGGACATGATCATTTTTTTATTTTAACAATTTTATATTTATTTCAACGTATTAGGAAAAACAATAACTAACTTATCCAACCTGTGATTTCACAGATATTGTTAAGGAGGCCAAAGGAGGTAAAACTTTCTATAAACCACATAAAGTACAAGCAGAGTACTTAATTAGTGTGTTGATACAGAAAACTTAGAAAAGTGACATGCAAATCATCGGTTTTAGAGACAATAAAGTAAATTAGAAATTCGTATGTAGAACCTGAAAATTACAGTAACTCTTGAAGAGTTGCAAGGATTTTGCTAGCAGAAGGGGCTAGGTGCCAGAGATCTCCAACAGCCATCAAATCTGAATGGCAAACTAGGGCAAGAAAAGCTCTATGTTTATCAAGGTCATATATTTTCCCTAAAAATGGCTGGGTTTGGCCTTCATCTTATAGTACATGATGAAGAAAGCTTGACAGTCATGCCCAAAACCAATATTCTGAATTTCTAAATCCAAAATCCCCATCCACTCACTTAACACTATCCTGTTTGGGTTTCTAGAAGATATGACCCAGAGCATGCCAACACCATGAACTCTGTTAGTGTCGGTCCCTTTCTACTTCCTTAGTCTGGCAAGCTGCAACGTACCCCATGAGACAGCTGGGTTCTAACGTCAGACTACTTCTCTGTCCCAAAACTCCACTCCTCAGAACAATAACTTCACTGTGAATCTTTGGTGACCCAATTTCAGCCCTCCTGTCACTCAGAGAGCACTCCCCACCCCGATTGGGGTAAGCAGGAAATAAGCATGGCCCAAAACTCCATTCCTGAAAAATAAATGTGGGGTCTGTATGTGGCTCTTGCCATGGGCTGAGGCCCACACTTTAGATATCCAGAAGCTCCCAAGTGTGCCCCCAGGAAGCTCCCAGACCAGAGCCAGTTATTTGCAGTTGTCTTCTGGACACATCTAAATATCGACTGATTTCTTTTTTTGTATCTTTATTCTGCTTTCAGCTAACTTCAGTCAACCTGAAATAATGGTAACTTCTAATAGAACCGAAAATTCTGGCATCATAAATTTGACCTGCTCATCTGTAGAAGGTTACCCAGCACCTAAGGAAATGTATTTTAAGCTAAAAACCGAGAATTCGACTACTAAGTATGATACTGCCATGAAAAAATCTCAAAACAATGTCACAGAACTCTACAACGTTTCTATCAGCTTGTCTTTTTCAGTCCCTGGAGCAAGCAATGTGAGCATCACCTGTGTCCTGAAACTTGAGACGATGGAGCTTCACTCCCTACCTTACAATATAGGTAAAGCTGCTTCCCAAGTTTATTTCTTTCATCAGGTATTATACCCAAATGGTTGAGGCAGATCATTCAATGTGTCCTGCTTGCCAGGAAGCCTCCAACAGGGCCATTTTGTGGTACTATTAGGAAGGAACAAGTTGGAGGGCTCCTCTCTTCATCTGAGTGTTGCTGTAGGGTCCCAGAGACTATGAACATAGGCTGCACTTAAGGAACTCTGTTCTTAGCCCCAAAACTGACCCAGTCTTTTGGGCTACCTTTGGATAGAAGATTCTGAAGTTTAAGTCAGAAAATGCAAGATTCCTCCAGCTAGAATTCTTTCCATACACACACACACACACACACACACACACACACACACACACAGTCATCATCACCCATCCTTCCAGCCATCCATTCGTATATACGGTACATGCTTTGAGTACAGAGTCACTCTAGATGTTGTTGGCTGTAGACGTGAATCCTAAAATGTATAAGACATGCTCTCTGCCCTCAAGTCCTTCCAACAGAATGTACACACATGAAAAACTGGATTTTTAAAAGATTGAATTAGGATCTAAAGCATATCCCATGGAAATATACAACTAAATTTAAAAACAAGAGTGACTGATAATCAGTTTTTATAGACATTTGGAGATAGGTAGGTTCCTTGAGGGCCAGAGAAGCCTTCCTAAAGGAAATGGGACCTTAAAACATCATAAAAGATAACTGGGCTTTAAAAGCATGAAGGGCCACCTGAATGGCTCACTGAGTGAAGTGTCTGCTTTCAGCTCAGGTCATGATCTCAGGATCCTGGGATCAAGCCCCATGTCCAGCTCCCCGCCCAGCCAGAGAATCTGCTTCTCCCTCTCTTTCTGCTCCTACCCCCACTTGTGCTCTCTCTCTTCCGCTCACTCACTCTCTCTCAAATAAATAAAATCTTCTTAAAAAGTTAAAAAAAAATACATAAAAGTATGGTGAAGAGATGACAGGTATCAGACTTGTGGTTTCCTGAACAGAAAGAAAAATTCTGAGACAGCATCCTGGCTTAGAAGGTGGGAGGACTAAAATCAATGAACAGTATTTGATATGGGTACAGGTGGTGGTGGTGGTCGTATGTATCAAGGAAGGACTAAGAAGCAGAAATTCTTGCAGCATGTTGATAGAGAGTACAGGGTCCAGTCCAGCTGGAGGAAGGGGTTGAAACTAAACAGCGTCCAGTAATAGAAGCCTAACATTTTTTAAAATAATTTTTTATAAACATATAATATATTATTAGCCCCAGGGGTACAGTTCTGTGAATCGCCAGGTTTACACACTTCACAGCACTCACCATAGCACATACCCTCCCCAATGTCCATAACCCCACCACCCTCTCCCTACCCCCCTCCCCCCGGCAACCCTCAGTTTGTTTTGTGAGATTAAGAGTCTCTTATGGTTTGTCTCCCTCCCAATCCCATCTTGTTTCATTTATTCTTTTCCTACCCTCCAAACCCCCCACGTTGCATCTCCACTTCCTCACATCAGGGAGATCATATGATAGTTGTCTTTCTCCGATTGACTTATTTCGCTAAGCATAATACCCTCTAGTTCCACCCACGTCGTCACAAATGGCAAGATTTCATTTCTTTTAATGACTGCATAGTATTCCATTGTGTGTGTGTGTGTATGTGTATATATATATATATATATATATATATATATATATATATATACCACATCTTCCTTATCCATTCATCTGTTGATGGACATCTAGGTTCTTTCCATAGTTTGGCTATTGTGGACATTGTAGAAGCCTAACATTTTAAAGTCCTGGCTTTACCCTGGGAGAACATCCATGTTTGAGATCCCACATTTGAGGAAAAGTAACTGCAAGTTTCTCTCCTGGAATAAAGGCACTCTGCACCCGCACTGCGTCTATTACTGCTTCTATTGATCCTGACCCCTCTCTTCCTATACATGTGACTTCTGCTTACCTTAGCCCCCTTCTCTAATTCTGGTCCTTTGGTTTTCCCTCTCCTAAGGCATCCAGCTCACTCCTTGCTTTATCCTCGCAGCTTTCTTTCTCCTGCTCTCTCATTGTTCAAACATAACTTGGTCTATGGACACATTCTTGTGGACAGCCCCTGGAGCCAGTCCCTCTCAGTAAGCTTGACCAGTGAGCCAATCTCTACTCTTGGTACTGATTTCCTTCTGCTAAGACATCTCTGCCTCTGAGAGGCCAGTAAATAGGCTACACAGAAGCCTGATTTCTTCTCCTGTGGCCTCCCTTGGCTTAATAGAAGCCTTCTCCCACCAACCAAAAAAAAAAAAAAAAAAAAAAAAAAGAGAGAGAGATAAAGAAAGAAAAGAAGAAGCTTCTCTCTCAAGCTATCCCTGAGGCTCAGATCCTGTTTGGAGCCAGCAACAGCACCACAGATGACATGCCCTGGGACCTTCTGCCATGGTTTCCTCTGCCCTGGCTCCTACAGTCTACAAATGAATAGGGCCTTGCCATCCCTGCAGCTTCATCATGGCTCACCTTGCTGTTGTTTCTCAACTACTGCCCAAACCTTCCCAGCTCCCACCAACTTCAGAAATATTTCAGCTCCGGCTGCCTCAGGAAGCCAGGGCTTGCCTCTCTGTATCCCTGTTCTATGGCTCGACCAGAGATAGTATAGATCCTGAAGCAAAGTTACTTTTTGGGTGTCAAAATGTAGCAATCTCCATGTTATCAAATATAACCCCCATTTGCTGGGAATGTCAAACAGGCTCAAGTGGGATAAAACTAGGACAGACTCAAAGAGGGTTGAATATGGCCTGCAATGCAGCAACTCCTTTCCTAATGTCCCAGGACCGGGTATGTGCCCACAAACTGCAGCTAAACTAATAGGTCAACTGGTATTATTTTCCTATAATTTGAGATTAACTATCAGAATGAGTCCCACAAATGTCTTTAAAACGGATCACTCAGCTCTAAGCTTTCCCCCCAAAGTCTGTTTTTCAACTTCCTGGAAACTTAGAAGTCCCCGTGCAAGGAAGAAAGTCCTGACCTCTCAGGAACTGATTCTAACCCTGATTCCTCAGGGCATGAAGAGATACCAAAGGTTTTCTAGTAGGTGATACATTCTGAAAGCCCTGTTTCTTCCACTGTGACCTCAGTGGAAAAAGCAAACAAGCAAAACTGGAGGTAGGCAGCTGTTATATTTGTTCAAAGGGGGTGTATCTGGAGCCTGATCTAGAGATGATAGTGGATGGAGAAATTATTACAAGGGAAACTTCAGGACCCCGGGCCTGGCTATACATGGGCTGAGGAAGCAGGGTGTTGCACAGATGACTGTACATTTAAAGCTTCAGCCTGGGTACCACACCCACAAGCAGAACCAAGGGCCAGGTTGGCTTTCTTCTTCTAGATCACAGTCATTGTCATCCCACCCTCTGGGAAGGGAAAACAGCTTAGTCCAGGCATTTGGCCAGAAGCACTGGTTCTAAGCTGCTAAGGCCCTAAGCCTGGGGCTTCTATGGCCTCATATCGTGGATTTCAAGCTCCTCTGGCAGCAGAGCCCTGGGGACATGCTGACTTATAAATGAAGATGACAGTAATTATAAACCTTTTATAATCAATCTTCCTGGCTGATTAAAAACTTGTGGTCATTTCTAGATGCACATACGAAACCCCCCCCTGCCCGAGACCCCATCCTCTGGATTGCCGCTCTACTTGTAATGTTGGTCATTTTGTGTGGGATGGTGTTGGTGTTCTTTCTAACACTAAGGAAAAGGAAGAAGAAGCAGCCTGGCCCCTCTCACGAATGTGGTGAGTCAGTGCTTGTCCCCTCTGCAGACTGCCATTTCGTACCTACCTCCGGTCAGCTGCCTTCTAGAGCTCATTGGCTGAGCTCAGATTAGCAAAAAGTCAGCAAGTGGTTGGAGGAAAAGGTTTTCCCTCGGGGTTTGGAGCCCATATAGATGGGACTCAACATTGTTCTGGATTTCTGGGAAAGGTAGTATTTTTAAGCTAAGGTCTACAAATGTACTTCTGGTTTCCAGATAAAACTGATTATTCCTTGCTTTAGCTACCTCACTTCATGAAGTTACTAAATTCAATGAAGTAAAATCGTGAAAACATTTCTAAATGTTCATGGCTATGGACCTGGCAGTGTTCAAGCAGGGAAGCTTGGGGAGGCAGGCGAGGGGGGAGGATTAGATGACCAAAGACTTCCTTTCTCATTTCTAAAATCTGGGTTTCTGAGAAAAAAAGAGTGGGATGAATTGTTCCCCACTGACATTTTTTAAAATAATAATTAACTTTTATTGATTACCAATATTACATACCCCTTACCAAATATGCTGAAAAAAAATCTATAGTTCCACTAGTAAGAAAGAAATGGTTATACAGACAACATTTTGGTGTATATCTTCCAGGTTTTTCTGTAATCTATGTTATTTTCCATAAGTGGAGTTATATTATAAGGACTATTTTTCACAGTTTAGATACTATCACATGTACTGTTTTCTAAGTTATTTGTACTAAGCATAGTAAGAAAATTGTCAGTGCTATCAATTATCATTCTATAGCATCATTTTAAATGGCTGTGAGATATTCCATTTTGTGGATACACCTGGTTTATTTAACCAACTCCACATTGTAGGACACTTGGGTTGTTCCCATAGTTTTGCTATTGTAAATAGCACTACACTGAGCAGCCTCCTCACTGACTCTCATAAAAGTGGTACTGTGCTCAATGGGGGACAAGAGGGTCCCTGACTTTATAATAATTTTATGACTCTTTGTGGTTTGGGCTGGTCTGGGCAAAGTCGCAAGGTAAGGTAACGCCTGTAGTAGAAGTTTGGTTGGTGCTAATAATTAAGGTGGTCATCTTACTCACTTTGGTAAAAAGCAACAGATGAGTAATGCTTCTGATCAGTGTACTGATTTTAAGATCCACTAGAAAATAGATGGATGGCATTAGCAGTCATTCATTTCATCCTGCTATATTTTAAAAACAAGAAACTGGGGTGAGATTATCCAGTTTCAAGAAATGAATACAAAGCTTCTGGTAGAGTCATATTCAAACTGCCAAAATATGGGGTGTGCTGATATAATAATAGATTTCTATGCTACAAAAGTGTAAAATTCAGAGCACAGGGCCAGATGTACAGATTATGTTTATTGAAGCTTTGACTTTTTAAGGTGAGAATTTCCAGCTGTTTCTTTCAGTCTCATTGCCATTTAGAATTAGCTAACTGCACAGAAGCACCTTCATCTTGGAAATAAGCTGTTTCTTAATCTGCTTTCACATTGGAATGATTAGCTTACAAATGAAACAGAATAAGGGATGGAGAGAGAGGAAGAATGTTTCTTCCCCCAGAGGCAATCAGAAAAATTCAGGAGAGAGAGTTACAGAAGATGTGTGTGTACCCAGGAAAGAAGCTGAAAAGGGGCCCAAGAAGCTGTGTGTATGCATAGGAAATGGTCAAACTGAGTTAGGAGTGGTAAAAGGCAGACTCTAGCAAGACACTATAGCATAAGACCTCCTCCTCCCAAGAATGTGATAAAGAATATTGCTAGGAAAGTTTGGTCAGAGAGTCTCTTAGGCTAGTGAGTTTGGTCAAAGAGAAGAATCTGGATATCCCTGGAGGAAGAAGATGTACCAAGTAAGCCTGCCATGTAGATAGGTTTGTAAATATGGGTTCTGTAATTCAGCAACGTCAGCACTTGCTTTGTGGATACCTCTGGCATTTTCTCTATGAGGTACTGCATAATGTGCTCACCAAGATACCCACCTCCTGTTCACAGAGCCTAGTATATGTTATCTCACATGGTGAGAGGGACTTTGCATATGTGCTTAAGGAACTGATTTTAAGATGATGAGATTATCCTGGATTACCCAGGTGGGTCCCATCTAATCACAGGAGTCAGAGAACCTTCCCCAGGCTGGGTTAGAGAGAAGACATGGAAGGAGGAGAGATCCAAATCTTGAGGCAGACTTAACCAACCACTGCTGGCTTCAAAGATGGAGGAAGGGGCCATGGGACAAAGAATGTGGGTGGTCTCTAGAATCTGCGACTGGCCCTCAGCTGAGAGCCAGCCAGGAAATGTGGATCTCAATCATACAACCACAAGGAACTAAATTCTGCTTTAAAACAGACATGGAAGCAGTCATGATCCATCCACAGACACACAAGCTTACTGATAACCAGTAGGAATTTCTCCAAAAATGGAGCTTCCCCCCAGCCCAATATTAATCTGGTTCTCAGAGGAGAGAGCCCTCAAACTAACTTGGCATCAAAAGTCCTTTTCAGTGTTTGTTCAGTAATTACAGTTTTTCAATGCCCTAAACATCCACATTTACTCTGGTCAGGCTGTTAAATGAATAAAAGGGAAATGCCACAGTTATTCTAGCTGGTTTCTAATCTCTCTTCTCTTTTTTGATTTGTCAAATAGGGCAAATTAGGCATGAGAAATTATAACCTTGAATTACAGTCTTTTCCCAATCAGAAGTTACCCTATCAGCTTACCCATCAGGGAAAGATACTAAAATAGCTCCTCCTGAGATTTTACTTCCTCATTTGGGTCTTGTGTGACTGAAATCTGTATGTAATAGAGCCCTAGCAACCAACAGTTTTTAGAGTTTGCTGCCCTCCACCAAACCTGGAAGAGTCTCAGCTCTTTCAGGAATGGTTTCTTAAAGGGCAAGTGTTTTTTTCTGAAATATGTAATTTTAACCACTATTTAGACAGAGACTTTAACAGGACTTAAAAACTGGAAGTCGATTATATCATCACATCTGGCCTTCAAAATGTTAAATTTGTAATCAAATCCACAAGTTTAGAATCTACCTTTTTATTGTCTGCCTTCATTTTAAAATAGAAACTCTTTTTTGAAATGGTGATGATTTTGTCATAGGTATGAAAAGACAATTTAAATATTATATATTGGTCTACAAACATCTGAAATACTATATTCAGTTATAAGTAAGTATTTTTAATTTAATTTTATTTTTTCAGTGAAGTAAGCCTTTTTTAAGAGAAAGTTTGAAAAAAATAGAACCTAACCAGATTTATAAAGTGTCTAGAAGCTCAGTTAAATAAGAAATAGTTGAAGTAACTGAGAATCCATAACCAGAAAAGAAGTCTTGGGAGGAGAGAAGTGTTCCCTTCAAATATCTGAAGAGCTGCTATAGGATACAAAGATCATACTTAACTGTGGCTCTAAAGGGCATCTCAATTCATGCATGTTATGAGAAGATGTAAAGGAAAAGACTGAGTTTTGCAACGGTTAAGGCTCTTTTCAAATGACATAGAAGACAAAATCTTCTTCCTCTCACGAACGATTACCAGCTACAGGAATGTCCCCCCTATTGTAAACAACTAGAAATCAGGCAAAATATGAAACAACTGTTTTCAGACATTGGACAATAAGTTGTAGAAAACTGTAGTCCTTGAAAGAAGGATAAAGATGAGATGAGCCTATGATTGCCCCAAACTTACTGCCTGGAGTCAGTTTCCAGACTGCTCTAAAAGTAGAGGGGAGCCCTGATACCAAAACTGGAAAAAGACATTACAAGAAAAGTTTGCTATACGTATATCTTGTGAAAATAGATGGCAAAATCCTAACAAAATTACCAACTACAAGCTAGCAATCTATTGAAAGTATGACATATCATGATCAAGTGGGGTTTATTCCAGGAATATAAGCTAGGTTCAATATACGAAAGTCAAACCATAAAATTCACCATATTGGCAAACCAAAAAGCAAAAACATGTAATCACATCAGTGGATACAAAAAAAGCATTTGACAAAATTAATACCCATTCATAATTTTAAAAAAGAAAGAAAAACTCTCATAAAAGTTGGACTATAGAGGAATTTCCTCAACTGACAAAGGAAATATACCAAAATCCTTCAATTAGCACCATAGTTAATGATAAAAGAGTGACTGCTTTCCCCATAAGATCAAGAACGAGGCAAGGATACCACTCTCACTACATTTCTTCAACATTGTACTGGAGGTTCTAGGCAGTGAAGCAGTCTAGGAAAAAAACTAAAAGGCATGCATAGTGGGCATATCTGCCCACAGATAACATGACCATGTTTGTAGTAAAGCCTAAGGCATCAAAAAAAAACTATTAGAACTAACTGTGTGGGTGCCTGGGTATCTCAGTCCATTAAGAATTAGCCTTCACTAGCATGGAGCACTGGGTGTGGTGCAAAAATAATGAATACTGTTACGCTGAAAAAATAAAAAATTAAAAAAAAAAAAAAAGAAGAATTAGCCTTCAGCTCAGGTCATGACCCGGGATGAAGTCCCACATCAGGCTCCCTGCTCAGTAAGGAGTCTGCTTCTCCCTCTCCCTTTGCCTGCCATTCTCGCTGCTTATGCTCTCTCTCTCTGTGTGTCAAATCAATCAATCAATCAATCAATCTTTTAAAAAAAAGAACAAACTGCATGTAGCTAAGTCTCCAGGTACAATTGTGGTCAATACACAAAATCAAAATCAGTTATATTTCATGAAAAAAATTGCCATTCTTTCCTTGAAAGAATGGGATCAAAACACAATAAAAACATACAGGTCCCAAGACGTAAAAGCAATGCATTTGCAAAAACAATTTGCATATATGAAGTAAATGGCTAGGAAAGTCAAAAATATATTCAGCCTCCTTCCTAAAAAAATAGTTGCGAATTAAAAAAATACAAAAACAAAATCAGTTATATTTCTATATACTCACCAAAAATGGACACTGAAAAAAAGTTTAAATACCATTTATAGTAGAATCAAATAATATTAAAACTTTGGGAGTAAGTTTTTAAAAACAAGTTAAATACGTATACACTAAAAATTAAAAGACATTACTGTTGACAGAAATTAAAGTAGGCCTAAATATATGGAGAAGTATGCCATGTTCATGGATTAGAGGAGTAGAATTTTTCTTTAAAGATTTTATTTATTTATTTGACAGACAGAGATCACAAGTAGGCAGAGAGGCAGGCAAGAGAGAGAGGGGGAAGCAGGCTCCTCACCAAGCAGAGAGCCCGATGTGGAGCTCAATCCCAGGACCCTGGGATCATGACCTGAGGCAAAGGCAGAGGCTTTAACCCACTGAGCCACCTAGGGCCCCCAGAGGAGTAGATATTAAGATATCAGTTCAGCCCAGGGACACCTGGGTGTCTGAGTCGGTTAAACATCTGCCTTCGGCTGAAGTCATTATCTCAGGGTCCTGGGATCAAGCCCCAAGCCCTGAGTCTGGCTCTCAGGCTCCCTGCTCTGCCAGAGTTGCTTCTCCCTCTCACTCCGCCCCTTCCCCCTGCTTCTGCTCTCTTTCTCTTTCTGTCAAATAAATAAATAAAATCTCTTTAGAAAATGATATCAATTCAGCCCAACCTGATCTATGGATTCAATGAGATACCAATCAGAACCCTGGCAGGCTCTTCAGTGTAAATTAAAAAGCTAATTCTAAAAGTTATATAGAAATGCAAAAGACATACAATTGCCAAACAATTCTGAAAAACAAGAACAGACACAGACAACTTATACCACTAACTTCAAGATTTATTAAATACCCACCACCAGGCTCAACCAACCTCCCACCCCCCTGCTCCCCAAAACCCTCAGATTGCATGGAGCCCTGGGTGTGGTGCACAAACAATGAATTTTGGAACACTGAAAAGAAATTTTAAAAGTAAATAAAAACTTAAAAAGAAAAGATTTATTAAATAGCTACATAACCAAGACAGTGTGATATTGGTGAAAGCACAGACATACCAACCAAGGGAACTAGATGGATAATCAAAAGGAAAATCACATGGTGAGCTGATATGGACAAAGGAGCCAAGGTAATTCCATGGAGAAAAGGCTAGTCTTTTCAACAATGGTTTTGGGACAACTAGATATGCACATGGTAAAATATGAATCTCAACTCACAAAAAACAACTTGAAGTGGATGTCAGACCTAAAATTAAGAGCTAAAATTAAAAGACTTAAAAAAATTTTGGAGAAAATCTTTGTGATCTTAGGTTGGGCAGATCTTAGGACACAGTAAACATAAAGCATAGCATAAAAAGTAAAAATTGATAAACTGAACTTCATCTAAATTGAAAACGTTTGCCCTTTGACTTTGTTAAGAAAATTAAAAGTCAAGCCAGCCACAGACTAGGAGAAAATGTTTGCAAAATATATATCTCAATAGGACTTATATCCATAAGATGTAATTATATATTACTACCCAATAAAGAAGACAATCCATTTAACAAAAGGCTGGGAGCAAAAGATTCGAACACATACTTCATAGAGTAAAATATACAAATGGCCAATAAGCACAGTCACACAGTCACAACATCATTAGTCATTAGGGAAATACAAGTTAAAACTATAATGAGAGACCACTACACTCCCACTAACATGACTAAAATTAAAAGGACTGGTAAATATCAAGTGCTGGAGAGGATGTGACACAATTGAAACTCTCATGCACTGCTATACAACCCAGCAATCTCAGATATTTGCTCGTGAGAAATAAAAACATATGTCCTCACAAAGACACACACCAATGTTCATAGCAGCTTTCTTCATAATATTGAAAGCTTGGCATTCTAAATTTTCATCCGTTGGTGAAAGGATAAATATATAAACGGTAGTATATTCATATAAGGAAATTCTGCCGAGCTCTAGAAAGACTACTAGTAACATGCAACAAGATAATGAATTTCAAAAGCAGTATGCCACCTCCATACTGTCTTCAAGAGTGGCTGTACTAGCTTGCATTCCCACCAACAGTGTTAAGAGGGTTCCCCTTTCTCTACATCCTCGTCAACATCTGTTGTTTCCTGTATTGTTAATTTTAGCCATTCTGACCTGTGGGAGGTGCTATCTCATTGCGGTTTTGATTTGTATTTCCCTGATGATGAGTGATATTGAGCACTTTTTCATGTGTCTGTTGGTCATTTGTATGTCTTCTTTGGAGAAATGTCTGTTCATATCTTCTGCCCATTTCTTGACTGGATTATTTGTCTTTTGGGTGTTGAGTTTGTTAAGCTCTTTATCAATCTTGGATTCTAGCCCTTTGGAGTTACTTAGCTTAGAAGAGGACAACCAATCAAAGTGATTTTTTTGGCAAACATTAAGTCAAGAATTACATTGTGATATCAAATACCAAACATAAAGTTAATAACTGCATTTCCCTGAAGAATATAACGGGAAATGGTGCATTTTCTGAGCTTTTTGTCTAAATTTTTAATATAGTTGTTTCTTGTTTTGTGTTACCAATAGGTTTTAAACTTGTATAAATCAGATAATATTTAGAATTTTCTAAAACACTTCATTAAAGTATCTCTATGGTGAAAAAAAAAAGCAGCATACTAGGAGAAAGACGCTGGGCACAAAAAGACCACATGACCACACATATGTGATCATTTAGAATTATAAAATTCTAAAAAATGCAAAACTATTGTGACATTAACCAGATCAGTAGTTATCAGGCGATGGGATGGGGAAAGATACTGACTGAAAAGGGGCAGGAGAGAACTTTTGGGGCTTATAGAAATGTTTTATATCTTGGTGATGGTGGTAGTTACATGAGGGTATACATTTGCTAAACTCACCAAAATCTATACAGGAAATTATTGTGTATTAATTATACCTCAGTAAAGCTGATTATTTTTAAGCACACACATGTGCACACACCTGAAAACTGCCAATGGTAGTAAGTGTTCAAAACCATCAAGGGTGTTGTTTCCCTCCCTAAAGTCCTGCATGGACACCCAGGTTAACAACCCTTGCTGCAAGGCTCTGAGTTGGACAAAACCATCATCACAACAGTCAACCAAAAGAAACAGTCAACCAAACCAAAAAAGACTGTTGACTTTTTCACAACAGTCAACCAAGTTGCTTCAGTAGTAAGCCCATACCAATAGCAACTCGGGCTTTGGGGGGTCTAGGCAGTTAGAGATTTCCCACTTGGGCCCATCCATGCCACCCCGTGTTATATTGGTAGTGCCAGCTGACTCACCCATTTAGGCATCAACATTTCCAAGATTTACTTTTCTTCCTCCTTCTAGACCTTACTTTCAGAAAAGGACTGAAAACTTTTCCAATCACTAAATGATAGCTAAAACTAAGTGTGTTACCCCTCCCAGCAGTATTTTTATTTTAGTAAAGAATAGAGCTGTAAGTGAAAAATCCATTTCCACAGTGAATAAAGGAAGGTATTTGGTTTTTGGATGCAAAAAACCTCAGTTGCATCAGATAGCATCTGTTTCACATATAAGGACACAATGATTTTTCTCGGAGTCCTAGGATTTTGAATTCTCTTCAAACTTCCCCTCTTTTACTATCTATAGGCAGTACATTTTCTGAAGTTGTTTTGGTCTCTTTCAGGAACCAACAAAGTGGGGAGAAAAGAGAGCGAACAGACCAAGGAAAGGTGAGTCCTGACCTTACAACACTGCTGAAATAGGTACCATCTCCAGAGGATCTTTAACTTGACCATCCGTTAAGTCTGAGGCATGCTGACACCTCAGCAACCATGAACTAATGGAGAAGGAAAGGAAAGCTAGGATCTGGAAGGAAATGTTCTAGCTATAAATGGATGGCAGGATGTCCAATACACAAGGCTCAAGTGGCATGGCAAGCTGAGTCAAGGAAAATTAAAAATTTAATACCAAATGGGTCTGTGTTGTGTACATGAGCTGTATATTATTCACCATGGTAACCCCAGTACCTATCCTGGTGCCTGGACTCATGGGAATCCTACCTGTGTGGAATGAACAAGTAAATAAGTGAGGAGTGACAACGTGTTCCCTTTAGCTTCAGTGTCTTTGCATCCGCTGCGTCCTCTGCTTAGAATATTCTTTGGCCACTTCTTTACCTCATTCTTCAGATCTCGGTTCAAACTGCACATCTAAAAAAAACCAAACAAACAAAAAAAACCCTCTTTTTTAAACTAGAATATGTTAGCCTGTTATTGTGTCATATGGATTCCTCTGCTTTTTCTCCATAACACGAGGTAATACTTACATTTTTGCATAATTACAGTTACACAAAAGTTTATCCATACAGTTTATCCATTAAACTCTATGAACTATGCCAAACTTTATAGAGAGTAGAGATCATATCAGTTAAGCTTATTGTTGTGCTGCCAGCACCTAGCACAGTACCTGGCATATAGTAGGAGCTTAATAAATTTTCTTCTACTGTGAAGTTGTAGCAGCAGATATTTTTTAATCCATAGAAAGTAGTCTTTTTATAATACTAACAATTTTCTGTAGGTGTAATTTCATGGCACCTCCTGGTTTACAGTTAACAGGACTTATTCAGAAAATTTGCACTGTAGTGGTTTGATAAATATATAACACATTGAAAAGAGTTTCATGGAAACATAAGTGCTATTCATCAAGGTTTAGCTTCTCTTACATTTGCTTTCAGCTAAGCAATAGTATAAGTTGTTTGATTTTTATTTATTTTTCATTTATTTACTTACTTTGTAGATTCTTTACCTAATCAAATCCAAAAAAGCAATCCTAAATATGGCACAGGGGAAATATGTATATCCTTTTCTTTATGTTCTCTTTTGTCCACTACTAGGGGCCCTAGAAGACATAATGTGATGAGGTGCTTTTCTTTAAGAGTTCAAGTTTTAGTTGTTTGTTTTTTTAAATATTTAATTTATTTATTTAACACACACAGAGAGAGATCATAAGTAGGCAGAGAGGCAGACAAGAGAGAGAAGGGGAAGCAGGCTCCCTGCTGAGCAGAGAGCCCGAGGTGGGGCTCGATCCCAGGACCCTGACTGAGATCATGACCTGAGCTGAAGGCAGAGGCTTAACCCACTGAGCCACCCAGGCACCCCAAGTTTTAGTTGTTTTTAAATTCAATTTATTCAGACTAAAAACAAAAAAAGTTCACCCATTCTCCCACCCCTCACCCCCCACTTCTGGCAACCACCAATCTCCTCTGTGTGTCTATGAAGTGGGTTTTTATTATTTATTTTTAGATTCCACATATAAGAGAGATCACACGGTGTTTGTCTCTCTCTGTCTGAGGTATTTCCCTTATCATAATGTTCTCAAAGTCCATCCATGATGTCACAAATTGTGAAATCTCATTCATTTTTATGGCTGAATCATATTCCATTATATGTATATGCCACAATTTTTTATCCATTCATCTATCAATGGACACTTAGGCTGTTTCCATACCTTGGCTATTGTAATAAATATTTGCTGAAAGAATGAATGTATGCATGAAAGAATACATAAAAATTCCTGGCAATCAGTCCTTTCACAACATGATGAAATCAGATTACCTGTACCTCCATCCTCCCTGAGGAGCAGGGCTCTCAAGAATATCAGGGCTCTGGACACACAGCCATAGGGTCAGGCAAACCGAAGTCAAGAGCTTGGTCACAAAGATACAGTCACAACCCCAGGGTCAACAGCCCCAGAGTGCCCAGCGCCTACCTGAATACGCACGCTGCTGAGTCTAGGAATCCTGGATGGTGAGCGCAGGTGCTGAGATCTTGCCTATCCTCCTAGACTCAGTTCAGATATAGTCCAGAAAAGCCTGCAGGGAGAAGGCAGCAAGTAATCAATATACGGCAGGGGCAGATCCAGATGACAATAAAGGGTAGTTAATTGAAAGAAGCAAGAACAGCACATCTCTACCTCTCTCTTCAACAGTTTGTTTCTCCTGGTTGCTATTTCAATGGCTCCTGTATTCTGCCCTCTCACTGAAATCTAGAAAAAGGAAGTGGCTCTATTATGAAATCTCACCCAATTCCTTTTCTGTTATTGTTTTTCCAGAGTACAATACCATGTACCTGAAAGATCTGATGAGGCCCAGTGTGTTAACATTTCGAAGACAACCTCAGGCGACCAAAGTACTACACATTTTTAATTAAAGTCTGACCATCCGTTGTTTATATGCGTTCAGTTTCAAATTTTGGCTTGCCTTTTTTCTTGTCCATTACTATTATTATTACCATTAAAAATAGCTGGGGATCCAGGACTTTCTCTAAGGGAGAGAGCCTCCCTATAATGCCAGTTCTGCTCCCTATGCCAGGAGCAGATTTTAACTGCTTCTTTTCATTTCAGAGCACACTTGTGGCCCAACCTCACCTGACTGGCTCCTGGCTCAGGACAAATGTTTAAGACTAACACCTCTTGTTTCAGATTCAGCCTTCTTTTCTTAATTTTATAAATTGTGTTTTATGTAGAACTCTCAATTACTAGAATAATGGCTTTTATCTGTGCTTAGTTCTAAAACAGCACCTCATTCCATCTTGTATAGAGTGACTACCTCTTCAGTCTGGGTGGGAGTTATGTATGTTATGGCTTTACAGTGTTGCTAGTAATATTTTGAAACATAAAGAGATGTGTACCTTAATCATGTGTACTTTAATTACTGTGCCTTGAGAAAAATCTACCCAGTGCTCTGTGAGGATCAGTAGGAAAACGGTGTTTTAGTAGGATGATAACACTGAGCAGACCAATTCAAAATTTGGAAAATTAGGAACGATGGGGATAGAACCCACTCTGAATCCTGGAGCCACTTCTATCTGGGCTGCTGCTAATCTGAGGAGGATCCAGCTGCCCAGCAAGCTACTGGTAAGTCTTAGCAGAGAGCTAAAGCAGGAAAACACCATGCACTGTGAACCCTACTTCTCCTCTTGAAAGAAATGACTGAGATGATGGCCCAGGGCAAGTGTTCAAGAGCCAATTGATAGATCACAATACTCAAAAGAGAGAAAGGAAAAAAAAAAAAAAAAAAAAGGAAAGGAAAGCTCTTAACCAACAGAGATGCACATGAGTGTCCTGTCTAGCTCCAGAAAGCAACAAGTGAACAGACTGTCCAAAAGGACTTAAGACAGACAGCACCATCCCTGGTGTTTGGTGAGAAGTTTGGATAATATTCCATTATTGTGATGTTCCATTTGGCTAGAGGCGGAGCCAGGGAGGAGGAGCTATCATCTTGATATGGGATAAATGGAAGGAGGTTTAGGACTCTTCCAACTCATGGCTGAGAGAGAAGGAGCTAGAGTGGAATTAGGAGGACCAAAATGCAAATCATCCAGAGGCCAACATAGTTGGCAGGTGTCCTAGGAAGGGCTCAACTGGCCCAGAGTAGGGCTCGCAAATTTGTGTCTGAGGACTGTCTATGTCATTCTCAACGATGGGAAAACTGGGTGGACAAGAGGACTATGCTAGCCCAGTAGAAATGAATTGGGTAAGCCTGGCTCTAGGGAAGCATCACTAACAGATGGAGCAGTCTCAGTCCAAACCCAGAAAGAACTTTGGGAGGCCCAACCCACAGAAATATTTCTTCTTATTCTACATAAAGGAACCTAGAAGATTGTAGACAGCTGTGCTAGCCATGCTTGCCTTTTAATATCACCATTTGTGTGTTGTGCCTTGCCTCTGCTTTCATTAGGCTCTAAGCATCTTGTTGGTTCCTAACATGTTTTATACAGTGAGCTCTAAATAAATTTTTCTTAAATTGATTTAAAAGTCTCCATTTTCTGCTTTTACTTCAACAGAACTACTCAACCCTTATAGTCTGACATTACCTCCTCTGTCCTCCTAATGTACTTCCTCCCTCTTAACTTCTCCATGGAAGCCTCATTCTCCGGTCACCCTGGCAAGAGGCCTCTGGCTCATCCCAAACCCTCTCCTCTTCCCTTTTCCCTTACCTATTACATAAGAAAGAGGGGCTTATATAATTCTAAATGTTTATCTTAGTTATGAGACATAAAAAATCAAACAAAGGAGGTTCTTTCTGGAGATAACTGGGAAATTTGGAGTTAAGAAAGCGATACTTGCTTTTCAGATTGTAATTTTTTAAATTCTATAATTTTAAATTATGTTCTCATATGTGCATTAAACAAAAGCTTAATGTAAAATATTCTTTAAAATACCTTGATTATAAAATGAATGCATATAACTATACTGTATATTTCTAAAGTTGCCAAAAAAGTAAATCTTAAAAGTTCTCATCATAAGAAAAAAAAGTTTGTACCTATGTGTGGTGATGGATGTTATCTAAACTTACTGTGTCAATCATTTCACAATATACACATATATCAAATTATTATGTTGTACACTTAAAATTCATACAATGTTATATGCCTATTATACCTGAACTAAAAGTAAATACATGTATATATATATATATATATATGCACTTAGCGTATAGCATGCACTTAACATATATTGCTACATGTAGCGCATATATATGGCATGTGAGAAGACCCAGGAAAATTCTGGAAAAAAGAAAACTCCAGGCTCTGTGAGGGCACCAAGGTATCTAATTTCTTTACCAATGAATACTTGGGCACCTAAGAGTACTTCAAAGCTATTTGTTCAAAGACTGAATGAAACATAATGTGCTTCTGGCAAAAACATCCCTCCTTTGTATGTTAAATTCTCTAGATTTTCTATGTTCTAAATCTGGGGAAAGAAAAGCCAAGAAAGGTTATCAAAGTTAACATTCCTAGTACTCACCTTGTATCAGGGACTCTTCTAAACTATTAAACTCATTATCCCATTTATTCCTCACAATGACCCTGTAATGCAGGTATGGGGATAGTATGATCATTTCGCTGATGAGGAAACCTAGACATGGACAGGTCAAAGTGATTAACCTAAGGTCACTAACTTAGTAAGTGACAGAGCTGGGGAAAGGTTTGCAAAAGCTTCACTCTTTCTACCCCTTTGTTTCCCAGCCATAGAAGAGACAACACTTTGGCTGGTTGCAGATTAAGTGCCTACACCACATCCTGCACTGCAGTCCCCACCACCAGCCCTCTGAGGTGGTGCCTCCAGAGAATGCATCACTGAGTTTTCCAGAAGCTGTGGGTGATAAGGCACATGATATGGTCAACAGAAATGAGTTTTTGGCACATGATGTAATGAGCACTGGGTATTATATAAGACTGATGAATCACTGACCTCTACCTCTGAAACTAATAATACATTATATGTTAATTAGTTGAATTTAAATTAAAAAAAGAACACAGTAAAATTTGTGTAGATGGGGAAATTTTAATCATATATCTCCCACTCTCCCCAAAGGGTTGAGAAACTAAATGGACTTTAAGACAATAAATTTAAGAAGAAACTACTTGCCATGCTGAAAGTTTAGATGTGAAAAGTTTTTATATTCATCATTAAAGAAGAACTGGCAAACCAAAATAAATAAATAAATAAACGAGTTTGTGCTCAGGGGGAAAGAGAACTACAACTGCTGCCTCCAACTCATCCCCCTCCACCCCTACCACTTACTCTTTTGCAATCCACCCTCCTCCCTCTGACATTCTGAAGTCAGTTTCATCCACTCACTGTTCTTACATTTGTTAACCTGGGCTAGAAAGCAAAGAGTCATCTCTGACTACTCCCCTCCAACCACTCCCTCAGGACCCACTGCCACCCCACCTCCCTGCCACATTTGGTTATCACAAGACCAAGCAAATATTCCTCTGACTTCAGCAACTACAGTTTCTTTTGTCATTTGGGTCCTTATTTCCTCATTATAAGAGTATAAGAGCATGGCTATTGCTACCCAACTGATCCCAGTGTACTGTCTCTCTTATCCTGCCTTCTGTCCAAATCATCAAAAGGAACAAGCAGGTAAATGTGAAGAAAAAAGGTCGCCTCACATTCCTTTTCCCTAGCCACACAGAGGCAACTATGATCTCCAGGTTCTTATGTATCTTTCCATAGACACACTCTGCCTATGTGTGTGTGTGTGTGTGTGTGTGTGTGTGTGTGTGTACATATACATACATAAAAATAGTGAACATATATACATATACATAGATAAACGTATGTGTGCATGTACGTGTACACATTTTCTCCCTCATTCAGGTAGATTTGGTTTTATTCTACACCTAACTAAACAGCCTAAACATAAGACTTCTGCTAAGACAAGAGAGAAACCAGCCTTCAAGATAATCCTTCATATTAAAAACATTATTGTATCAGTTTTTAGTCTCACCCATATACCAGCATTATTGTGCATCTTATAATAAAAATAAAATTCGTTGGCTTTCACCATGTCTGCCTGTTCATTCCATAAGAAAAAATACTTACAGATGTGGAGTCTTGCACTATTCTTAGACACATTTTTTTAAAGAGAGAACATGTGCAAGCAGTGGGGGGAGGGCCCGGGGGAAGGGGCAGAGGGAAAGAGCAAATCTCAAGCTGGCTCCAAACCCAGCACAGGAGCCCAACACGGGGCTCAATTTCACAACCCTGAGATCATGACCCGAGCAGAAACTGAGAGTCAGATGCTTAACCAGCTAAGCCACCTGGCCATCCCTTTAGACACAAATTTTTAAGCCTCTCCAATTTGAACAAATTATATCCTAGTTCTGGTCAACAACAGTCACCCTGAACTGGATTTCCCATTTCCTGTGTATCATTTTTTTTGTCTTTCTTTATTTACTCCCTCACTTTGCTGGTACAATATGCCGGTAACTTTGTGAAGAAGAACATATGGGAAATTAATTTAATGAAATTTTGTGTATCTGAAAATGTCTTTATCCTACTTTCCCACTTAATTAATCATTTGTCTTAATATGGAATTTTTGATTGGAAATTATTTCCACTGTTTCTAGTTTCTAGAGTTGTTCTTGAGAAAGCTATAGAAATTCTGACTCCTTATCTTCTTATGTGGGAGCTTTTAAGATCTTCTCTCTATGTTCAGTGTTCTTAAATTTTGTAATGATATGCCTATTCATCTACTGTGATTTACACTGAGGTGGCCTTTGTATCTGAAAACGTATGTCCTTCACTCTAGGGGATTTTTCCTGAATTATTTTGCTGATTAATTTTTCTCCTGTATTTCACTGGTCTCTCATTCTAAGACATGGGTTCCAATATCAGATCTCCTAGACTGATCCTCCAGTTTTCTTATCTTTCTCTCCTCTTTTCATCTTTCTGTCGTTCGTTCTATTTCTTAAAGATTTCCTCAAGCTTATCTTCCACACCGCTGTTGTATTCTGCTATCATATTTTAATTTTCAAGAGCTCTTTTTTGTTCTCTGAATGTTTCTGCAAAGAGTCTGTTCTTAATTGTTGCATATCATCTTTTGACTCTCTGAAGATGTTAATGATAGGTTGTTTAAGTCTATTTCTCCTACCTTATCTCTGTGTCCTCCAGGTTGTTTCTTGCGGTTTGTTTGCTTTGGTCTCTATCATCCATGTTGGAGGATTCCTCAGATGCCTGACGATGCTTGAGTGTCTGTTCGTGATTAAGAGTAAGGAATTAAAAATTTGTTTGGAGGATCTAAGTTTGTGGATGAACTTGTTAACTTTAGCATTAGAGTAAAGGGACCTAGGTGAGCCTTGGCTGGGAAACCATATTTAAATCTTTCCTCTTCAGCTGGTAGTTTTCCAATATTTTGCCTGGAAGGTAGTAGTTTGGCTGTCAGCACTTAGGGAGCTGAGTGAAAGAAAAGAGATGTGTGTGTGTGTGTGTGTGTGTGTGTGTGTGTGTGCACATGTGATAGTGGTGGGGTTTCTGCAGGCTTTATTCAGTATGAATAAATGTACTTAATCTATATGCTTTCAGTATGGCAACTTCATCCTCAAATGTGTGAGATATTTCCCAGTTGAAACACTTTCTGCTTTACCCTTTCCAGAGAATGAGACTCTAGTCTTCTGCCAGGGTGGGAGAGGGCAGTTACCCAGTGGTGTGGAGTGAGAAAGGAGAGCTCAGCTCTAACTTACTATCAAACAAATTTTACCCAGTCTTCCTTATTTTGGCCCTTATCTTTCCACCCAAACTTCACCCTCAATTTGTTCTCAATCCTGCCAGTTCCTGAGGCTTTTGATGATTCTGGAGTGTAAACTGGATTGTTTTTTGGGTTTCTGTACTGAGAGATAAGACTTGGCTGTCCGGCCTTATTAAGTTAGTTATCACTCATCCATCTATTTTTCAGATTCCAAACTGTCGTCTCCTTTCCTCTTCTTGTACTGTTAAATTTTTCCACTTAAATTTAAAAAATAATTTTTCTTTAATTTTAGTGGAATTTCAGAAGTAATGGAATTAGATGTGTGTATTTAATCTACCATTGTACCTGGAACTCCACTATTCTAGGACTCTACCATTGAGTGCTTTCAGTCTAATATCCAAGTCACCAACAATGTGTCTTGAAACTAACTCAACTCTTTACCAATTTTATTTTCCCCTTCTTCTCATCATATTGGAAAACCATGATACTGCCGGATTTAGCTACTAATAATTTCTGAAATACACCCTGTATTATCCAGGCTGTTTCCATTTATGCTATTCTGTATCTCTGGAATATTTCTCCCCATCTTCCTTTGTTTATTGGACTCTTGTTCATCATTAAAGCCTGGCTCAAATACCACTGCCTCTGCTGGGCCGTATACCTAACGATGACACATATCCTTGGATCACAGAATACCCTTTCCAGCAATAATTCATTCCTATCCTAAAATGTTCCTTCCTTACCAAGCTCCATGATTCTGGTCATTGGCCAATACACGGAGGAACTGCAAGTTTCCCAGGACGAATTCAAGCCGCCAAATGTTACACACACCTTTAGTCTTAAACCACCCGGTCCGGGTAGTTTCATGCTCTACATGCCAACTTCTCCCAATCATCCTAGATTTGGCTTTTGACACCCGATTGCCTCCTGTCCTTTCCATACCACTTAGACCTGACAATCATTTCCTTCTCCCAGGTTAAAATCTTAGTTTCCTCACTTTAAGTATGGCTTGGATTCACTCCCTAAAAAAGCTGCCTCTGGCCACCCAGGATAATCATCCCTTGACCCATCTCAGCCTTCTGAGCCCATTATTTCAAAGCAGTCACACCAGACCAGATCTTCCCAGCCAACCGGAAGCAGGATTATAGTCACAAGGCCCTACACAGGAGGTAAAGGTGTGCCCTGTATCTACTCGTTAATTTTAGTAGACATCCTCATTAACTTAAGTAAAACCTCTCATTTCATGGAATCATATAATTTTAGAGCTTAGAACTCAAATAGTTCTTGGCCCTCGTGGGAGGTGGAAACTGGATACCACAGGAATTGAGAAGCAGGGTCTAGAGAGATGTGGAAACAGAAAGCAAGACTCACTCGGAGATGGGTAGGGTGGTGGCAAGGCTAAAACGAATAGAAAAGGAAAACTTTCTGTTTACAGCAACATTTCTGAGCCTTGCTACACTTTAAGTTTGCTAGCATGTAATAAGACACTTCTAATTATGTGAGCAGTTATTCTTGTCTGTTCCTTATACATTTCCTAAGAAAATATTTGTCTGCAAATAGTGCGTTAACAAGCATTAAGGATAAAAGGCACAGATAATGAATGAAATGGCAAAGAGATCAGAATCAGTAGTTTACACATCTTATAAAGCACATAAGATTTCCCACTTCGCAAATTATTTTCTATTAACCTACACTTCTGCTATAGCAATCAATAAATTGTCTTAAGTGAATGAGGAGAATACATCTCAGTTTTTGTAGGACGCTACACTTATAAAGTCTAAGTCAGAATCACAGAGTTGGGGGAATCACAGAGAATCACAGAGTTGGTGGCTTGGGTCAAGTCTGTTTACTAATGATGTCTTCAGACAAAACTAAGTACCCGTGCCTTCTTCATCCTGGCACCATTTACATTGTTCCCTATTCACATATACACAAGAACAATGTAGTATTTTTTATAAACAAGTGTAACATGACAAAGATTAGAGTACTTACTGCTTCTTAAATGTTTTATTGTGAAAAGAAGCCCTTTAAAAATATATATGAAGTGATTTCAGAAAGGTGCTCTCCACCATGGCAGTAGTGCCAGTTTACTCCTACCCACTGCATGAGGCAAAGTGGCTTCTTTTCCCATGATCTGATTGTATAACACTGCTCCTGCGATTACACACTGTGTTTACTGAGTACAAAGTAAAAAGTCACTAAATTGTCCTAACAGTCTATTAGACATGGAAAAAATATAAAAAGCAATTAAACTACTGGGACTACATCAAAATATAAAGCTTCTGCACAGTGAAGGAAACAATCAACAAAACTAAAAGACAATCTATGGAATGAGAATATATTTGCAAACAATGTATGTGATAAAGCATTAGTATCAAAATATAGAACTTCTAAAACTCAACACACACAAAAAAAAATCCAATTTAAAAATGGGCAGAAGAGGGACACCTGGGTGGCTCATTGCATTAAGTATCTGACTCTTGATTTCAGCTCAGGTCACAATCTCAGGGTCGTGAGTTCGAGCCCCATGTGGTGCTCTGCACACAGGGTGGAGTCTTCTTTAGATTTTCACTCTCCCGCTCCCTCTGTCCCTCTCTCCACTCTCTCTTTCTCAAGTAAATAAATAAATAAAATCTTTTTTTCAAAAATAGGCATAAGATATGAACAGACATTTCTCCAAAGAAGAAATACAGATGACCAACAGACATATGAGAGGATGTTCAACATCACTCATCATCAGGGAAATACAAATCAAAACTACAATGAGTGGGGCACCTGGGTGGCTCAGTGGGTTAAAGCCTCTGCCTTCGGCTCAGGTCATGATCCCAGGGTTCTGGGATTGAGCCCCACATCGGACTCTCTGCTCAGTAGGGAGCCTTCTCCCCCCACCCACCTGCCTCTCTGTCTACTTGTGATCTCTGTCAAATAAATAAATAAAATCTTAAAAAAAAAAAAACTACAATGATATATCACCCCACACCTGTCAGAATGGCTAAAATCCAAAACATAAGAAGCAAGTTGGTGAGAATGTAGAGAGAAAAGAACACTCATGCACTGTTGGTGAGAATGCAAACTGTTAACTGGTGTAGTCACTGTGGAAAACAGTATGGAAGTTCCACAAAAAATTAAAAGTAGATCTACCATATGATCCAGTAATTCCACTACTGGGTATTTACATAAAGGATGAAAACACTAATTCAAAAAGATGGATGCTTATTTATTGCAGTATTATTTACAACTGCCAAATAATGGAAGCAGCCCATGTCCATTGATAGATGAATAAAGAAGATGTGAGATTTATAGATATATAGATGTATATTCCATTATATAATATTCTATTATATGTAATGGAATATTATTGAGCCATAAAAATGAAATCTTGTCATTTGCAATGACATGGATGGAGCTAGAGAGGGTAATGTTAAATGAAATTGGCCAATCAGAGAAAGACAAATACATGAGTTCACTCATATGTGGAATTTAAAAAACAAATGAACAGAGGGAAAAAAGAGAAACAAACCAAAAAACGAACCCTTAACTATATAGAATAGATGAATTACCAGAGGGGAGGTAGGGAAGGGATGAAATAGGTGAAGGAGATTAAGAGTACCTATTGCATGGAGTACTGGGTGTGGTGCATAAACAATGAATTTTGGAACACTGAAAAGAAATAAAGCAAAATAAAATGGGAATAAAAAGAATATACTTACCTTGATAAGCATTGAATAACATATGGAAATGCTGTCACTCTATTGTACACCTGCAACTGATTTAACACTGTATGTTAACCACACTAGAATTAAAATTTAAGGAAGGAAAAAGACCTAGATTCTTTAATAAAATGGAAACTTTAAGTATTCAGTAATAATACTGTTATCTTTCCCAAAAAATTAATAAATATATAAATCACAGTCTTTGATATAGTCACTGAGATGAAAAGATCCTTTTCTATTTCACAGATCCAGTACGGGAGTCGAGCAAAAGTAATTTCAGAAACGAGACACAAAAGACATGGAGCAGGAAGCAGAGGCTCTTTGCTTCCAGAGCACTGGTTACCAAATAATCGGTATGAACTCTTTAGGTTCATATTTGCAACTCACAGCATATACCTGAAGGTTCTTATTAGAACATGCCAGGGTAGGTTTGCCATGCTGACTGGCAACACAAACTAGTCACATGCTGTTTTCACCAGTCCACCTGCCACTTTTTAACTGCACACATCAAGTATGTGCCCTTAGGCTTCAAGCCTCACAACCTTTGTAGAACAGTTGAGCTGTATCCACTTGATGGGAAAACATCAAGTCTATTCCATTAAAAAAAAAAAAAAAAAACTAAAAAAAAAAACCAAAAAACCAAACCCAAACAATCAAAACATGGTGGGTTTCTTTACTGATTTACTTTTTCCTCTACTTTTCAATTTATTTGTTGAATCCTTTTAGAGTCATAATCTCAGAGTTTGAGACTCTCATTGCCAATTTAGAAAGAAAAAAAGAAGGAATGCTTTTTTTAATGCTAAAAATAAATTCTATTCCTGTGCTGAAACCAGGCATGCATATTAACATCGGTCAGTGTCCGTAGGCTTCAAAGAGTCTTGACCAGAAAAAAAATATTGTAGCAAGACTTATAGAAACAAGGTGACATGTCAATGAAAATTTTAAGAATTTCATTCTTCTTGAGTAATTGCTTATATTCAGAACTTACTAGATGTAGCTTATTTGTAGCAGAAGTACAGGTAAGTTATAAAGAAAACATTGCTTCGGGGTCTTAAACATTGGTTTGGTCAAATCATCCCAAAACAATGTAAGGAAGGGATGTGGCATCATTGCGATCATTGTCATCACCGTCACCGTCATGATCATAGCTAGTTACTGAGCACACCATATGTCTGGCGCTGTGTCAGCCACCTTGGGAAGAAGACAGAAAGGCTGCGTCATCTTGCAGAAGTTTAAGAACTTGTTTGAGAAGGGAACGCCAAAAGGAAAGCATGGTGAAGTAAGGTAGTATCTGAATTTAGAGAAGGGGGGAAAAGTACGAGCGCAGCAATGAACAAGTATTTTACTGTTTTGGGACAGGATGGGGAGGTGTAGTCCTACATTAAGAGACAGGTATGAGTGATCACGAGGACAGAATTGGCAAAGAAAACTGAGAATACTATGAAATAATTTCTAAAGAAAGAATTCAGAGAAGAGTATCTAGGTATCATGGAACTACTGCCAAAAGTGTACCCTCAAAAGGGATTTTGAGGAAACGAGAGTATTTCTCCCCCAGCTTATTGTTTGATTCATGCTTAAGCTGAAGATGGAGCCAGTCCCAGGAAAGCAGATCCAAGAGATGGCTGATCATAGTGATGTCATGCAGACCCTGTTTCCAGCCACACCTTTGGTTAAGTGAGCCAATAGTTTTTCTCTCTCCCTCCCTCTTCTTCTCTCCTCCCACCCTTTCTTATCCCTCAAGTTGCTTTTATTTCTTTTTTTTTTATTTCTTTTCAGCATAACATTATTCATTGTTTTTGCACCACACCCAGTGCTCCATGCAATACATGCCCTCCCTAATACCCACTACCTGGTTCCCCCAACCTCCCAGCCCCCACCCCTTCAAGACCCTCAGGTTGTTTTTCAGAGTCCATAGTCTCTCATGGTTCACCTCCCCTTCCAATTTCCCTCAACTCCCTTCTCCTCTCCATCTCCCCTTGTCCTCCATGTTATTTGTTTTGCTCCACAAATAAGTGAAACCATATGATAATTACTCTCTCTGCTTGACTTATTTCAACTCATCATAATCTCTTCCAGTCCTGTCCATGTTGCTACAAAAGTTGGGTATTCATCCTTTCTGATGGAGGCATAATACTCCATAGTGTATATGGACCACATCTTCCTTATCCATTCATCCGTTGAAGGGCATCTTGGTTCTTTCCACTTATTTCTTAAGTCAGACTTTCAATTCTTAATTGATATATCACAGAATGGAAAGTCTTGGTTCAAGCTGAGTCCAAAGGTACAATCAATATCTTCAAGCTACTCCCATCCTTGCTTCTGCTTCCTTTTGGCTTGGATTTTCTTTGCATTTTGACCTCCTCTCCTATCATAGGAAGATTCTTTCAATACAGCTAGGAAAGATGGTCACAAGAAGTTCCAGCTTCTGTTGTCTGGAGAATCTTTTTTGTCAGCCACAGCAGAAATATTCTTGAGAGAATGTTGATTGGGTTTGTTTGGGTCACAAGTTCACCCCTGAACCAATCACCATGGCCGGGGATTTCTGACTTTATTAAATAGGTCCAAGTATTGCTCTCTTCTCCCTCCCAAAAATCCCAGGGGAGTGGAGTCAACTCAAACTGGAATACAGTATAATGTTATATGGGGGAGAAGTGGTGTAATGGGTGTTGGTGCCCCATTCAGGTTCCCTTATCTGGACAATGCACCCACCCCCTGGAGCTGTGAATGTTGACGCTAAACAACCCATAAACTGCCTTCTCTCTCTCTGAGACTTGCCAGCCAACCACTCCCAACCCCAGTCTTCACAGGCTTCCTGGCCCAGCCCCATTCAGCAATGGTTAACACCCTATCAGAGGTCTGGGCAAGGGCCCAGAGAGGGTCAGGAGAGTGTCCTACAGTATCTGGGTGTGGGCAGGGGGTGGAGTATGGTGGCAATCATCCCTCTAGGCTGGGAATGCCATGTGAATTTAGAGGTAACTTGATGGAGACGAACCTCTCATCCACCTATTTCCAGGAACCTAGCACTTTCAGGCAGTTGATGCAGGAAGTTTCAATACTTTATGGATTATAAGGGGAGAGGACTGCCTCAATTTTGGGGGCCAGTTCTGGAAGCTGGTGGGAAGAGTAACCCAGCAGTTGGTGGGTTTTGTGCCTGCACCAGAGGATCTGTACTTGCTCCATGAATGTCCCTGAATCCAGTAAAGCATACATTAGAGAGCAAATCATAACCACCATGACAAGTCGAGAGAAACCACAGAAGAAAGGAAAAAGCTTTCTTCTTGCTTTCGGAAGGTGCCCACGTTTTCATTTGGCACTGGGCCTGGCAAATGATGTGGCCAGCCCTGATGCTATAGTTTGTTTGTCCATTATTATTTAAATCAATTTGCAAACCTTAAAAATTGTACCCATATAAAAATGCATATTTAGGGGCTCCTGGGTAGTACAGTCAGTTGAGCATTTGGCTCTTGGTTTTGGCTCAGGTTGTGATCTCTCAGGGTCATCAGATGGAGCCCCGTGTGGGGCTCTACACTCAGTGCAGGGTCTGCTTAAGTTTCTCTCTCCCTCTGCCTCTCCCTGCCCTCTTCTCTAAAATAAATAAATAAAGCTTAAAAAATGTATAATTAGATGGGTTTGACATATTTATACACCCATGATGCTGCTGCCAAAACCAAAATTCAGAACATTTCCCAAAAGATTCCTAATGTCCTTTGCAGTCCACTCTTCCCTCCATCCTGGCCCCCAGAAACCACTGATCTGCTTTTTGTCATTATAGATTGTTCTACAGATGACAGGTTGATTTTCAAGAATTTTACATAAATGAAACCACACAATATGTATTCTTCATTTTTAATTAAAACATTTTATGGAAGTATAGTTGACATACAATGGTAGATTAGTGTCAGGTGTACAACAGTGATTCTATAACTAGTATGTATTATTCCTTTGTGACTGGCTTTTTTGACTCAGCACTGTTTTGAAAAATCTACTTAATCTTGATGGACAGTTGAATTTCCCAAGTATAGCTGTTATGGAAAATACCATTGTTGACTTTCTCACACACATGACCTGGTGCACCTGTGAACAAGTGTCTCCAGGGTTTATACATAAGGTCCTGGGCCATGGTTAGTTTCTATTTTATTAGATAAAGCCAACCTCTTCCAAATTTGTCATTCCAATTTAAATTCCCACCAACATATATGACAGCTTTCCCTACTCTATATCCTTGTCAAATCTTGGTGGTGTCAGTCCATTTAACTTTTGCCAATCTAGTGGGTGTGTGATGACATTTCATTTGTGGTTGGTTGGTTTTAATTTGCATTTCCCTTATTATATTATTTCATATTCTTATTGGCTAATTAAATTTTGCTGTATTATGAGGTACCCATTTATACAGTTTTTATATTAGATCTAACTTTTTCTTTTTGATTCGTAGGAGTTCTTTATATATCTTGATTACTAGTGAGTTTTTCTATCAGTTTATATGTTACAAATATCCTCTCCTCTTCCATAACTTGTCTTTTCATTCTTTTTATTGTACCTTCTGAGTAACAGAAGTTCCTCATTTTAATGTAGACAAAAGCATCAATCTTTTCCTTCATGATCAATACTTTTTATATCTTAAGAAATCAGTCCCTACATGCAAATCATGAAGATATTCTCCTCCTGTGTTATCCTCTAAAATATTTTTGTCGTTTCCTTTCACATGTAAGTACTTTCTACAATTTATTTTTTTGTATCATACGGAGTATATATCCCAAATAATTTTTTCTTCAATTTGGATACCCAATATTCCCAGCATTGTTTACTAAAAAAAAATCCACCCTTTCTCCGCTGCTCTGATATACTACCTCTGTCATAAGTCACTTGTCCAGATATGTATGGATTCGTTGGGAGGATATCTGTTTTAGCTATTTATCTATTTTTCCATCCTTACACCAATACCACCACACTGTCTGGTTAGGGCTTAGCAAGAAGTCTTAAGCTAAAGTCTAGTAAACAAGTTATTCCACTTTCTATCTTGACTAGTCTTAGCCATTAGCACTTTCATATACGTTTTAAAATTTGCTTACCAAATTCCACAAATAGATCTTTTTGAATTTTGACTGTTACTACATTAAATCTATGAATCAATTTGTAAAGAATGGACATCTTCACAAAATCATGTTTTCTATCCTATGAATATGGTAGAACTCTCCAATCACTTATGTCTTCTTTGGTGTCTTTCAATAAAATGCTTACATTTTCTTCATGGTAGCCATGCTCATTTGCCCATCTTTTGATAGAAGTGATCCTTGGCACTTAATGTGATATTTTTAGTTTTCTTTCATGTCTAATGAACTGTTGCCATTATCGAGAACTACAATTTATTTTTGCACATTGATTTTTGTATCCAGAAAACTCCGTAAATGCTCTTGTTAATTCTACTAATTTATCTGCAGATTCTTTGAGGTTTTCTACTTACACAGTCATTTCATCTGAGACTAGTGATATTTTTATTTTCTTTCCAATCTTTATACTATCTATTTCTTTCCTTGCCTTACTGTATTTCCTAGGATTTTCAGTACAACACTGATTAGAAGGCATTCTAATTAGAAGGCATTGTTTTATTTTTTATCTCAAAGGAGATGCTTTCTAGTGTTTCACCATTAAGAATGTTTGCCGTAGGTTTTTGTACAGATTCATTATCAGCTTAAATATATTTTTATTCTTAGTTTAAGAGATTTTTTATTCTATAATTATAAATGGATATTTAATGTTATCAAATGGTTTTCTGTATCCTTTGGGACAATAATACAATTTTTCTGTATCATTCCATTAATGTGGTTAATTATGTTCATAGTATTTCCAAAGTTATTTGATTTTATATTTCTGGGATAATGCAATTTAGTCTTGATCTTTTTTATATATGACTAGATTTGGCTTGCTAAATATTTGGCTTCAGATTTTTTTACCCATTTTCATGAGTCAGGTGTCTGGTAATTTTCCTTTCCTCTCCAGTGTTCTAGTGCTAGTCCAGTTTTTGTATCAAAAGTATATTAGTTTCCAAAAATGAGTTAGAGAAATGTTACTCCTTTTCTATTTTCTAAGAGTTTGTCTCATACTAGAATTATTTCTTTTCGTTGTTGTGTTTTTTTTTTTTTTTTTAGATTTTATTTATTTATTTGTCAGAGAGAGAGAGAGCACAAGCAGGGGGAGTGGCAAGCAGAGGGAGAAGCAGACTCCCCCTTGAGCAAGGAGCCTCATATGGAGCTCAATCCCAGGACTCTGGGATCATGACCTGAGCCAAAGGCAGAAGCTTAACCAAGTGAGCCACCCAGGAGTCCCTAGAATTATTTCTATTTAGAATGTTTGACAGACCTTGCTGGTAAAGCCAACTGTGCCAGGAGTTTCCTGTAAGGAGATTTTGACTACTGATTCCATTTCTTTAGTAGTATAGCACTATTCAAGTTTACTTTTTCTCTTTGAATCAGTTTTGCTAGCTATATTTTTCTGGGAAATGGTCCAATCTATGTAACTTTTCAAATTTATTGGCATAAAATTATTTATAAAATCTTCTTGGTGTGATTATTGATGTGTGCAAGATCTGTAGTGATGGCTCCTTTGTTATTCCTAATATTAGTTATTTGTACCTTTATTTTCCCTTTCTCTCTTTCCATGCCAACCTTTCTCCCACACATGAACTCAATGTCACCAGAGATTTGTCGATTTTATTAGTCTTTCCAACAAACTACCTTTTGGCTTTGTTGATCCTTCCTATTTTATACTGTTTGTCCTACTTCATTCATTATTGCTCTTATATTTGTTATTTCTTTCCTTCTACTTTCTTTTGGCTTAGTTTGTCATGCTTTTTCTAACTTCTTTAAATAGAGAATTCATCCATTGATCTTCAGGTGATTTCCTTTCTGATCTACTTACATAAGGCTATAAATTCCATCTAAAAACTGCTTTAATTATATCCCAATACTATGCCATGCAGCATTTATATTATTGTTCAGTTCAAGATATTTTCTAAATTCTATTGTGATTTCTTATATAACTCATGGGTTACTTTTAAATGTACTTCTCATTATCTAAATATTTAGGGATTTTCTAGGGGTTTTTTGGTTTTGTTGCTTTGTTTTTACCAATTTTTAGATTAATTTTACATCATAATCAGAAAACATGAGCTGCATGACTCCTAGTCTGTGATTTTTTTGTTGTTGTTCTTTATAGCTCAGTATGTTGTCAAATTTTTTAGTTTGTTCCTTTTGAGTTTGAAATGGAAGTACTTTTGTAGTTGTTGGGTACAGTGTCCTATATAAATTCATTGTGTCAAATCCATTAATGTAGTAAAATCATTTAAATCCTTATTGATCTTTTTTTGTATTGTTATCCTATCAACTACTGAGAGAAACTTTTTAACTCTCCCATGATAGCTGTGAATTTTTCCATTTCTTATAATTCTGTCAATTTTTGCTTTGTATATTTTGAGGCTATATAATCAGATGCATTGTAAATTTTAAATTGTAATGTTTTCCTGGTGAATTAAGCCTTTTATTGTTATAGAGTGATTCTCACTACATATGGTAATTCTTTTTGTCTTTAAGTATACTTTGTGTTATGTAATTAACCATACCACATTTGTTGGTTAGTATTTGCATACTATATCTTTTTTCATCCTTTTAACATATCTCTTAGTGTTTTTATGTTATAGATGTGTCTAAACATTTATTCTTAGTTTTTATAAATCCAGCTTATCAATTATTATTCTATTTATTGTAATTGATATATTTTGCTTAAATATATCACTTTTTTGGTGCTTTTTATTTGTTCCATCTGTTCTATGTGAATTTTTCTCTCCTTTCTTGCCTTCTCTTAGATTAAGTATTTTCCAGTATTCTACTTTTATTCTCTACTAAGTGTGAAATTAAATATTTTGTTTCCATTATTTTAAAGATTTCTATAAAAATAACAAAATTAAAAATTAATTAAATTTTAAAAATTAAAAATAAACAAAAAAAATACAAAATTCTCAAAGTGTACAATTAATTACCATTTCCTCTTGGAAAATACAAGGCCCAACTACACTTTTAATACCATTTAAACCCCTTCCAACTTACAAATTATTGTTTATGTACTTTAACCATATCTTTTCTTTTTTTTTAATACCATAGACATCATTACTGTTTTATATAGTCTATTTACCCACATGTTTACTACTTTTACTGTTCTTTATTTCTCCTTAAACTCTAGGCATTCCTTCTAAGTATCCCTCTAGGATCATTTTCGGTCTATCTAAAGCATATGCATTAGGCCTTCTGTCAGTGAGAGTTTATTGCTGAAAAACTCTGTTTTGATTACTAACCCTTATTCTTAACAGATATAAAATTCTATGTTAGCAATTTTTTTTAAGTCCAATGAAGATATTACCCACTGTTTTGTAGCTCTCCTTGTTATATGGAGAAGTCAACTGACAATCTGTCACTCCTTTGAAAGCAATCTATTTTTTTTCTTCCCTTTCTGGCTTCTTTTAAAATCTCTTCATCTTTGGAATTCTGAAGTTTCATTATGATGTGTCTAGGTATAGGATTTCTTTTTATTTATTTTTCTTGGGTTTCATTAAACTTCTTAAATTGCTGTATTGATATTTCTTTTTTCATTTCCAATAAATTTTGATACATTATTTCTTCATATATTGCTTTTCCAAATTTCTCTTTCTTCTCCTACTAGAGTTCTGATTAATTTATTCAGGTCTTCCCATACTATCCTCCTTGCCTCTGAACTTTTTGTCTGTGTTCTCCAGGGTTTTTTCCTCTAGACATTTTTTCCTACCCTATCTTGTAATTCACTAATTATATCTTTACCTATATCTAATTTGTTGTTAAACATTTCTACAATTCATCTACTGTGAGATGCAATTCTTGGTCCTTCTCAAAATAAAATAGTTGTCATTCATTCATTCATTCATTCAATTAACACCGAGTACTTACTATGTTTCAGGCACAGTGGATGAATAAACTTGGATATATAGTAGTGAATAAAGCAGACAAGACCCCTGCCCTCATGGAGCTCACAGTCTAGTAGAAAGAACATACATTTAGGAGGTACTTAAACATGCACACTCATTCATATTGTAGAAAATATGATGAAAGAGAAAAACAAAATATTGGGAGAGGAAATGGGTGTTGGAGTTTCCACTGTGCCTCTTTTACTTTCATGAAAGCTCGCATCATGATTTATTCTAATTGTCTGATACTTGTGGCTATTCCTCGGCTACCAACTCATCTTTTGTCTGACGCTATTCCTCTCTGAGCCATCATCCCTAATAGGGATACACCCAAGTTTGACTTGGCTTCTCTTTCCCCTGGCTTCCCTGCTGACCTAGCATGGCATGAGTCAGTCTAGCTCTGAGAAACAAAGTTCTGAGAAAACTGAGCCAATGAAGAGGTGACAGAAAAATAAAACTCCTAGCGTAAGGGATTTGGAGCATGTAGGGGTGGAAAAATCACCCTGGAGTTGTCAGATGAACCTGATCCAGATAAAATACTCTGTGCTTAGATGAGCAAACAGATAGAGAAGTAAATAAAAGTACATTTTGAGTACTGTTTGGAACAGTGGCGCATAAATACCTCCTGTGCCTTGAGAAACCCTCACAGTAATAGAGATCTCATGACAAAACCAAACCTAAATATTTAGACTGTGAAAAAACAGAAAACCAAACATGCAGTCAATGAATCCACATTTCCCTAACACCAGAGTTTGGAAAATAAACCATTAAATTCTCAGGGTTTCAGGATTTTAAAAGAAGTCCTAAAATGACAGGAAATTTCCTACCAGTGTCTTCCTTGAGCTAAGGGCATTTACCGTCAAATCTCTGTTCCACCAGCTACATGGTCTTAGGGAGACTGTTAAGTCTTATTCACTTTGAGCTCAATTCTTCATCATAAAATGTGAATAATAATGGGCCTTCTAGGGGGTTTTGATACTTAACATATGATAGGCATTATAATTTTATAATAATTTTTTCAGCATCCAGCTCCATGCCGAGCACTTATTAAATGCTCAATAAATGTTTGGTTGTTCTATGAGATGTACTTTTATTATTGAAGCCCCCCTCAAATAGTGAGGTTACATCTCTAAGATAAATGAGTAGGTGGTATCTGCAGCCCCACAGAGGCTTTCAGAGGTCTGGTGATCAGATCTACAAAGAGTGACACAAAGGTACTCCAAGACACATTCACCCAGGTAAGCCCCCCAAGCACGGAAAGGAAAATGCTTTTTCCATTTACATAGGCCAGGTGCTTTGCTTGACCTATCTATCTTCCACCTCCTTAGGTAGACATGGTCACAGAAACAGAACAATTTGCATTCTTTATTTAAATAAATAAATAATCATTATTTATAATAATGATTATAAACATTCTTAGTCTAGCTGAGCTAAAATGAAAACTCAAACTACTAGAGGAGCTTTGCCAACCACCTGCTCAACATATAAGGTTGTGGTAGAGTAGGCAGTTAGTTAGTACATGAGCTGCAGGCAAGAACACTGATAAATAGGTTGCACATTAGAAGACTGGGGGCACAGCATCCTGACTTTGTGGTTTTTAAGACCCCTCAACATCCTGGCCTTTCAGCTTCCAAGCCCCAGGACTAACATACCAAGAGCCACCTATCCAGTACAAGCACCGTACCCTTCTATTTCAGCCTCAGTATAACCCATAGACTCATTATAATGCACATGCACTGTGATTTTAGTCCCACCATGGGGAATGCTGCCATGACTGTTCTGGTATAAACCTTGTGGGGTCAAAAACTTCCCCTCCCAACTTGTGAGAAAAATGTGCCAAATGTTTGGAAGCCCTTCATTAGAGTCCACTCTCCATGACCCAAGACCCAGCTCACATAAAAGGAAAAGACCCCTGTAGCCTCAGGGCACACCTGAGGGGCCTGCTCTCTCTCCCTTCTTGGGGGTGTACTATCCTTAACAAACTGCTTTGTGCTTACTACTTTCCTTCTGGCTGTCTTTATTCAAGCATGGATCCTCATGTAAATCTTTCATGGAGAATCCAAGAACCAAGACCTCCATTCACATAATGTAGACTCTCCAAACCACTAACAGTTGCATGGGTTTAGCTTTACAAGAAGACCACTGACACAGTCCCAGGCCCTACACCTCTTTCCTGACCAGAGTGCTAGCCTACACCCTGGTGGTCTTCGGTCAGCTCATATGTTTTAACTTTCCCCATGAAGCAGCAGAAATTATCTTCTTTGTTCTGTCACCAGCTTCTGCTCCGTAGCTACGAAATGGCAAATCATGAACTGTCAGAAGATGGGGCAGGAGCTGTCTGCAAGGTCACCACCTCTGGCTGCCTCCCTGAGTATTTAATGGAAACTTAAGCTCTACAGGAAACTTTGTTGTTAAGGCCCTGGTACCTGGGGTATAAGGAGACTCTCTTGGAACTACACTTGGTCCCAAACCAGTCTGTGGCACAGAAAAAGAAGGTATTCTCAGGGAAGGAGAGACAGTCTGCAGGGCTCCCCACCTGAAAGGGTAAAGTTCACCTTAGAAAATTTGATGGACCTAATCAATAAATCATCTAAAATTCAAGGAGATTTGCTCCTACTACAAAGAAAAATAAGGTCAGAATTTTTCTTCTCAAAAGAACCAAAGCTACTCTTTGGAAAGGAAGTTTGATATTTATAATTATGGGTTTCTTAGTAATCAGCTGGCAACAATTTTATAAATCAAGAATGGAGACAAAATTAAACACTCAGATATGAGTTTGATACATCATAGTTAAGGTCAATCCTGTGACAGTAAAATGGTTAATCATGGGCTTATAGCTGTTCGGTAAAACAGAAGGAAAAAAAAAGGATAATTTATTTCTTGAAAACTAAAGACTAGGCTTTCTCTCTAATCCCAGACCACATTATCCTGATAAATAAGGAAGTTGGGCTTATTAACAGGAGCTTAATAAGATTGCATCCCCCCTTTAAATATCCTGAAGACATTGGTGGCTTTCCTCTCTAACATCAAACTGTGGTAAGCAACTCAGAGTCATTTCCTGCCCTGCTCTTGACTCCCGGCAGCAGCCTGTGGACATGGCTGACCAGGGCACAGGGCCATGATTCATCTGTCTTCAAGCATACGGATATGAGGGCAGCACCATCTCACAGGAAAGCACAATTTTGTTTTACATTGTTTAATGTGCTTCTGGGACAGCACAAGCTGTCCCTACGCTAAGGCTAGAGAATTTGATTTCCTCTCTTGTTTGTGGAAATGGGCTCCATATCTGACCCTATTTAATCACAGATTGATAATACTAAGCAGAGGCAGACAGCAGCACTAATCCTTCTCACTGAACTTAAGCCCAACCTCAGAATACAGAAGTCTTGGCAGCCCATCTAACAAGAGTAGGCATGTGTGATTAAAACCATCATATATTTCCTCAGTTCAACAGTTCATATTATTTTTTCACCAGGAAAGGAAAACAAGTTACAATTTCAACAGTTAGCATGGAATTCTATTAAGGGAAGAGAACAACTAGTTCTCTTGTACATTCTTCTGATGCTTTTTTTTTTTTTCCCTCAGTGTTACTTTCAAATTCTCCTCAGAGCTCCCTAACTCCTCAGTCAGAATCCAATATAGACAATCACCTTAGTATTCCTTCAGACTTTGGGGAATGGAGGAAGAAGGATGGTGCCTATGTGAAATGAAGCACAAGGAAGAGAGGACCACAGATGCTGAAAGAAATGATAGAAGCCAGGAAAGAGTAGAGAGGCAGGCTGCAGAGTGGATAAACTCAGAAAGAGGCAGACACAAGAGAATCCTGCAGACAATTGGGCAGGGAATGGGGAAACAGGTGTGTGAGTGTAGACGGCCTTGGGGGCTGTTATATGGTGAGTCAATCTCCATTTATTTATTTATTGGACTACTTTTCTGGTCTATTTTTTTGATATCTTCAAATTTTTCATTTTGTCTTATCTTTTTACAACAAGTTTATTGAGATAAAATTCACATGCCATAAAGTCCATCTTTCTAAAGTGTATAATTCAGTGATATTTAGTATATTCACAGAGTTTTGCACTGATCATCACTATCTAATTCCAGAAGATTTTTATCACCCCTAATGGAAGCTCCATATCCATTAACAGTCACTCATCATTTCTTTCTTCCACATAGCCCCTGGCAAGTACTAATCTACCTTATGCCTTATGGATTTGCCTATCCTGGACATTTCATATAAGTTGAATTACACAATGCATGGCCATTTGTGTCTGGCTTCTTTCACTTACTATAATGATTTCAGTGCTCATCTATGTTGCAGAATGTTATCAGAACTGAACTCCATTTTATGTCAAACTCCATTAATTGGAGATACCGTATGTCATTTATCAATACATCAGCTGATGGATATTTGGGGTGTTTCCACTTTTGATTACTATGATAATGCTGCTATGAATATTTATATGTAAGTTTTTGGTAGACATATGTTTTCAATTCTCTTGGGCATATACATAGGCTATAGGTATATACAATTAAACATACTTGGAAGTACTAGATCATATGATAACTCTCTAACATTTTGAGGAATTGCCAAGCTGTGTTTCAAAGTGAGACGCCCCTCAACAGCATTTATTTATTTATTTATTTATTTATTTTTTAAAGATTTTTATTTATTTTTATTGACAGACAGAGATCACAATAGGCAGAGAGGCAGGCAGAGAGAGAGGAGGAAGCAGGCTCCCCGCTGAGCAGAGAGCCTGATGCGGGGCTCGATCCCAGGACCCTGGGATCATGACCTGAGCCGGAGGCAGAGGCTTTAACCCACTGAGCCACCCAGGCGCCCCTCAACAGCATTTATTAAGAAGACTATTCTTGGGCACCTGGGTGGCTCAGTGGGTTAAGCGTCTGCCTTCGACTCAGCTCATGATCTCAGGGTCCTGGAATCGAGTCCCGCATTGGGCTCTCTGCTTGGCAGGGAGCCTGCTTCCTCCTCTCTCTCTGCCTGCCTCTCTGCCTACTTGCGATCTCTGTCAAATAAATAAATAAAATCTTAAAAAAAAAAAAAGACTATGCTTAAACCTAGCCAAAGAGGTAAAGGATCAGTACTCAAGGAACTACAGAACACTCATGAAAGAAATTGAAGAAGACACAAAAAGATGGAAAAGCTTTCCATGCTCGTGGATTAGAAAAATAACCATCGTTAAAATGTCTATACTGCCCAGAGCAATCTATACTTTCAATGTTATCCCAATCAAAATTCCACCGGCATTTTTCAAAGTACTGGAACAAATAATCCTAAAATTTGTATGGAACCAGAAGAGACCCCGAATTGCTAAGGAAATGTTGAAAAAGAGAAACAAAACAAGGGGCATCACCATTGCCTGATTTCAAGCTTTACTACAAAGTTGTGATCACCAAGACAGCATGGTACTTGTACAAAAATAGACACATAGATCAATGGAACAGAGTAGAGAGCCCAGATATGGACCTGCAACTCTATGGTCAAATAATCTTTGAAAAATCAGGAAAAAATATACAGTGGAAAAAAGACAGTCTCTTCAATAAATGGTGCTGGGAAAATTGGACAGCTATATGCAGAAGAATGAAACTCGACCATTCTTTTACACCATAAAAGACCTCAACGTGAGGCAGGATTCTATCAAAATCCTAGAGGAGAACATAGGCAGTAACCTCTTTGACATAGGCCACAGCAACTTCTTTCAAGACATGTCTCCAAAGGCAAAGGAAACAAAAGCAAAAATGAATTTTGGGACTTCATCAAGATCAAAAGCTTCTGCACAGCAAAGGAAACAGTCAACAAAACAAAGAGGCAATCCATGGAATGGGAGAAGATATTCGCAAATGACAATACAGACAAAGGGCTGATATCCAAGATCTATAAAGAACTTCTCAAACTCAATCCTCAAAAAACAGATAAACATCAAAAAAATGGGCTGAAGACATGAACAGATACTTCTTCAAAGAAGACATACAAATGGCTAACAGACACACGAAAAAATGTTCACCATCATTAGCCATCAGGGAGATTCAAATCAAAACTACATTGAGATACCAACTTACACCAGTTAGAATGGCCAAAATTGACAAGACAGTAAACAACAAGTATGGGAGAGGGTGTGGAGAAAGGGGAACTCTCTTACACTGTTGGTGGGAATGCAAGTTGGGGCAGTCACTTTGGAAAACAGCGTGGAGATTCCTTAAGAAATTAAAAATAGAGCTACCCTATGACCCTGCAATTGTACTACTGGGTATTTACCCCAAAGATACTGATGTAGTGAAAGGAAGGGCCATCTGTACCCCAGTGTTCATAGCAGCAATGGCCACCGTTGCCAAACTGTGGAAAGAACCAAAATGCCCTTCAACAGACGAATGGATAAAGAAGATGTGGTCCATATATACAATGGGGTATTATGCCTCCATCAGAAAGGATGAATACCCAACTTTTGTATCAATATGGATGGGACTGGAGGAGATTATGCTGAGTGAAATAAGTCAAGCAGAGAGAGTCAATTATCATATGGTTTCACTTATTTGTGGAGCATTAGGAATAACACAGAGGACATTGGAAGAAGGAGATGAGAAGTGAGTTGTGGGAAATTGGAGGGAGACATGAACCATGGGAGACTGTGGACTCTGAGAAACAAACTGAGGGTTTTGGAGGGGCAAAGGGCAGGGGGTTCCGTGAGCCTGGTGGCAGCTATTAAGGAGGGCACGTATTGCATGGAGCACTGGGTGTGGTGCATGAACAATGAATCTTGGAACAGTGAAAAATAAAATTAAATTAAATTTTAAAAAGAAGACTATTCTTTCACCCACTGAATGGTCTTGGCACCCTTGTCAAAAATCAGTTGACTACTAGGTATTTACCCAGAAGGATAATATTTACCCAAAGGATACAAAAATACTGATTTAAAGGGATATGTGTACCCCCAGTGTTTATGGCATTATCTACAACAGGCAAATTATGGAAAGAACCAAAATGTCCATCAACTGATGAATGGATAAAGAAAATATGTTGCACACACACACACACACACACACACACACACAATGGAGTATTACTCAACCATAAAAAGGAGCGAAATCTTGCCATTTGTAATAACACAGATGGAGCTAGAGTATTATACTAAGCAAAATAAATCACCCAGAGAAAGACAAATACCATATAATTCCACTCACATGTAGAATTTAAGAAACAAAACAGATGAACATAAGGGAAAAAGGAGAGGCAAACCAGAGAACAGACTCTATTGGAAGGTTAGGTGGGCGGGGAGATGGGTTAATGGGTGATGGATATTAAGGAGAGCACGTGTGATGAGCACTGGATGTTGTATGTAAGCAACGAATCACTAAATTCTATAGATGCAAACTAACACTACGCTGTATGTTAACTAACTAGCATTTAAATAAAAAACTGAAAAAGAAAAAAATCTGTTGGCCACAGATTCATGGGGTTTTTTTCTGAACTCTCCTTTCTATTCCATTGATTTGTATGTCTATTCTTATGCCAGTAGTTAGTTCATGATCTTGATGACCATAGTTTTGTAGTAGGTTTTGAAATTCTAAAAAATGTGAGTCCTCAACTTTGTTCTTCTTTTTCAAAATTGTTTTGGCTATCTTAGTGACTTGCAATTCCATATGAATTTTAGAATCAACTCATCAATTTCTATAAAAAGTCAGCTAGGATTCTGATAAGGATTACATTGACTCTGTAGACCAATTTGGGGAGTATTACCATCTTTTTTTTAACTTTTATTTTTCAGTGTTCCAAGATTCACTGTTTATGCACCACACCAAGTGCTCCATACAATATGTGTCCACCTTAATACCCACCATCAGGCTCACCTAATAATATTAGCTCTTCTGAATTATGAACATGAGGTGTCTTTCTATGTATTGAGGTTTTCTTTAATTTTTTTCAACTGTTTTGTTATTTTCAGAGTACACTTGTTTCGCTGAAATTTATGCTAAGTATTTCTCTTTTTTGATCCTATTAAAAAAGTGAAATTTTTTCTTAATTTCATTTTCAGATTGTTCATATTTTATGTATAGGAACATATCTGATTTTGCCTATTGATTATGTATTCTTCAACCTTGCTGAACTCATTTATTCATTCTTATAATTTTTACAGATTTCTTAATTTTGTTTTTATATAGATAAAGTCATAAGATAGTTTTACTTTTTTCTTCCCAACATGGACTTTTTAAATTTATTTTTCTTGCCTAAACACCCTTGTTAAACTCTCCAGTACAATGTTGAATAGAAGTGGTAGAGCAGACATACTCACCTTGTTCTTTACCCAAAGAACTAGTCTTTCACTTTAATGTATGATTCTCTAATTTGTTGACATATAACTTTTCATTATATTATCTTGTAATGCTTTTTATTTTTGTAAAGTAAGCAGTTATGCACCTCTTTCATTCCTTTATTTTAGTAATCTGCAGTTTCTTTTTTCTAGTTAACCTAGCTAAAGGTTTGTTAATCTTGTTGGTCTTTTCAAAGAACTAAATTTTTTATTTATTGATTCATTGATTTTATTAGTTTTCTGTTCTCTTTTTCACTTATTTCTACTCTAGTCCTTTTTTCCTGCCTTCTGCTAGCTATGTGTTTAGATTTTCCATCTTTTTCTGTTTGTTTCTTTTGATGGAAGAGTAGATTATTGACTTAAGATCTTCCATTCTTTTCCATATAGATGTTTGCAGCTATAAATTTCTAAGCACTAGTTTACTTGCATCCCATAAGTTTGGTGTGTTTTTCATCTCAAAAAATTTCTAATCTACCTTATAACTTTTCCTTTGGCATAGTTGTTATTTAAGAGTGTGTTTTAATTTCTACATATTTATGAATTCCCAAATTTCTTCATGTAATTAATTTCTAATTTCATTCCACTGTGGCCAGAAAGCATGGTTTGTACTATTTCAATCCTTTTAAATTAATTGAGACTTATTTTTTTTTAAGATTTTATTTATTTATTTGACAGAGAGAGAGAGAGATCACAAGTAGGCGGGGGGGTGGGAAGCAGGCTCCCTGCTGAGCAGAGAGCCTGATGCGGGGCTCAATCCCAGGACCCTGAGATCATGTCCTGAGCTGAAAGCAGAGGCTTAACCCACTGAGCCACCCAGACACCCCAACTGAGGCTTATTTTAAGGTTACAAACAAAAAGTACATGTATATCCTCTCTTTTATTTATCTTTGTAATTACCTTTACTGTGCTTTTTATTTCTTCATGTGGGTTTGAGTTACTGTCTGGTGTCTTTTCATTTGAACCTAAAGGACTACACTTAGTATTTCTTTTCCAGTTAGTTGACTTATAGTGTAATATTAGTTTCAGAGAATGGTTGGAGATATTGTTTGACCACAATCTTATTGTGCATCAATACTGTGAGAGAGAAAATTTTAGAAAGAGCCAACTCAGGCAAGTAATATTCTAAATTTACCATATTCATCAGTCAAATCAGTCTGGGAGCCCAGACAGAAAGAGAACGTTAGCAAACTAGAGCTCATACTAAGGAAAGAAGACAATATGAGAGAGTCTTAAAACCTGTCTTTGAGGAACTGCTAAAGGAATTGAAGCACATAGCTCAGAGAAGGGAGTGCTGCTGCGGAATAAATGAAGAGCCAGCACATACTAGAAGAAGACTTGTTAGGGATGCTTGGATGGTTCAGATGGTTAAGTGTATGTATGTCTTTTGCTCAGATCATGATCTCCAGGTCCTGGGATCTAGCCCCAGCTCAGCAGAGAGTCTGTTTCTCCTTCTCCCTTTGTTTCTCCCCCTGCTTGTGTTCTCTCTCGCTCTCTCTCTCTAAGTGAGTAAATAAAATCTTTTTTTAAAAAAAGACTTATTCTGTATTGTCCAGAGGAAGGAAGTATGAATTGCTAGAAGATGTCAGTTTGATATAAGTCAATTCAACTCAACAAATATTTATGGCACCTATTATATGCCAGGAATTGTTTGAGGCACTGGGAATAAAGTAGTGATCAAAATCTCTATTATCAAAGAGTTTACATTTTATTTATTTATTTTTTTAAATTTATTTATTTGACAGACAGAAATCACAAGTAGGCAGAGAAGCAGGCAGAGAGAGAGCAGGGGGGGGGAGGCAGGCTCCCTGCTGAGCAGAGAGCCCAATGCAGGGCTTGATCCCAGGACCCTGAGATTATGACCTGAGCTGAAGGCAGAGGCTTAACCCACTGAGCCACCCAGGTGCCCCAAAGAGTTTACATTTTATAAGAGAGATAGACAATAACACACAAATACGTCAGGTGATGAGGTGATAATGTATCCTAAGAAGATAAATAAAGCAAAGTATCAGTGACAACCAATTAAAAATGAAATTTTAAAATGATGCCAGATACAATTGTATCAAAAACCATCAAGAGGTGCCTGGGTGTCTCAGCAGGTTAAGTAGCCAATTCTTGATTTCAGGTCAGGTCATGATCTCAGGGTTCTGGAATCGAACCCCACCGGGAGCTCTGCACTTAGCGGGGAGCCTGCTGGAAGATTTTCTTCCTCTCCTTCTGTCCCTCCCCCCGACTTGCTCACCTACTCCCTCTCTAAAAATTAAATAAATAAATCTTTAAAAATAAAGGATTCCCTCAAATGCTTAGGAATAAATCTAGGAAAATTTGTGTAAAACTTATACACAGAAAACTCTAAGTTATTAATGAGAGTAATTAAAGAAGACTTAAATAAGTAGGAGAGTATTCATGTTTATGGATTGCAAGTCTATGAGATGTTAATTTTCCCCCAAATTGATCTATAAATTCAGTGTAATTCCAGTAAAAAATCTAGAGCTGTGTGTATGTGTGTGTGTGTGTGTGTTGACAACTTGATTCTAAAATGTGTATGGAAATACAAAGGAGCGATAGCCGCCCACATGATCTTAGAGAGGAATAAACTTAGAGAACTTTACCAAATTTCAAAACTTACTATAAAGCCACAATAAAAAAGGCAGTTTGGATCTCAGCAAAACAATAAGCAAATACATAATGGGATACAATAGAGAGTCCAGAAACATACCCACACATAATTGGGTATTTTATAACAAAGATGACACACAGAACAGAAGGGAAATGTTGATCTTTTCAGTAATAGTGCCAAGTCAATTGGATATTTATTGGGGAAAAAAAGAAAGTTGACCATAAAAAATTTAATTCCAAGAGGATCATAGATCTTAAAGTAAAAGGAAAACAACAAGGCTTCCAGAGATAACATTGGAGAATATATTCAAGACTTGGTGTAGGCAAAGCTTTCTTAAGCAGGACTGAACACACTAACCATAAAGGAAAAGACTACATTTTCTTTGAAGATTTTATTTATTTATCTGTCAGAAAGAGAGAGAGAGAGCACACAAGCAGGAGGAGCAGCAGGGAGAGGGAGAAGCAGACTCCCCGCTGAGCAAGGAGCCAGATGTAGGATTTGATCCCAGGACCCTGGGTCATGACCTGAACCGAAGGCAGACATTTAACCAACTGAGCCACCCAGGAGCACCAGGAAAAGACCACATTAAAAATAAAACTCTTGTTCATTAAAAGGCAAACCACAAAATTAGAAAAGACATTTTTCATATTAATAATTGCAAAGAACTAGACTATAAAATGTATGCAAATGTTTAGCGCCAGAAGAGATTGTCGAAGAATGTTCTAAAGTGGTCAGAGTAATTTCTATTTCCACCAGTAGTAAGTGAGAGTTCTTAGTTATCTTATTAACCCAGTAATTCTACTCTGATATATTGCTCAACAGAAATGCAAGCACATGTACACCACAAAATATCCATGACAGCATCATTTGTAATAGCTAAAAACTCGTAACAACTCAATGCCCATCAAGTAAAGTGGATCAATAAATTGTGATATAGTCATATGAGAATACTCCACAGCAATGAAAAGGAAGAAAGTACTGCACAATATGGTTGAATGTCACAAGTTGTTGAGTGAAAAAAGTTAAATATAAAATATAAAATATAAAATATAAATATCAATGAGTCCATTAATATAAATATAAATATGGTGTTATAAATCAGGACAATGGTTACTTTCTGGGGTTTTTACCAAATGGAAAAAGGTACAAATGCTGGTCAAGTTGTACATATTTCTAAACATGTGTTCTACTTCAATAAAACAAAAACAAAATGATTAGGCCCTATCTGAGTTTCTTAGCGCATCTTAAGAGGGATCAGGGTGAAAAGAGGACATGGGCTAGAAATGAGAGTGTGAGAACATCCTCTAGCAATAAGACAGGAAACTAGGAATCCAGGAGGAAAAACAGCCAAGGAGAAATTCATGGCAGCTAGATTCCTACGTGTTTGTAAAGAACAGAGTATTACATATTCATTTTTAAGTTGTGTTCTGGGCTGCGATTTGCTCCAACTTCTCTGATCCCCTCACCTTTCCCCCTTCAACTTTATTTCCCTCAAGCCATATATAAAGTTCACAACACCCTAAAAAATGGTAAAGCAGAATAAAGAAACGGATGATGTGGAGAGAAAAAAGGACTATGCTCTTAGGGGATAGGAATCCCAGAGGAAGGCATCTCTGAAAAGGTAACACTCGAATAGAGATCAAAAAGAATGTTCCAGACTGGGAAAAGTAAATGAAAGTCTCTGAGGCAGGATCTGCTGCGCACATTCAAAACCCAACAAGGAAACCAGTGTATGGGAGCTAAGGAGGATTATAGGAGATGAGATCAGAGAAATAGCCAGATGACGCTGGCTTTTCTGGGCCACGAATTTTACTGGATTTTAGTCTGAGTGAGATAGGAAGTCATTACAGACAGGGTTTTGAACAAAGAAATGGCATAATCCAAGTTGTGTCAAACGTATTCTTCCAGTTGCCAAGGGAAGAACAGATTGCAGAGACGCAAGGAAGGATGCAGGAAAAATTAGGAGGTTTTCTAAGGGACACTGGCTTAGATGAAGCTGGTAGTGCTGGAGGTGGAGAAAAGAGGTTGATTCTGGCTGTATTTTGAAATTAGAGCCAGCATGACTTGCAGATGGATTGGGTATGGAATGAGAGGGAAAGAGAGGTCTTTCAGGGAAGCCTTTAACTTTCTAACCTAAGAGCTGTCCATTGAATGAGCTTCTCTGAAAGCAGTTATTCTAATGGAGGCAGTTACTCATTTGATCTGTTTGCTCTTTTCCTTCTAGCTTGCCTGTCATATAAGATCCTAAGAGGATTCCTGCCTTTAGAGGCAAAAGGCCCCAGTGACTTCTAAAGATATTCCAAGTACCAAATACTCTGGAGCTTTAAGGCAGTCCGATCGTGATCCTGTACTTGATGAATTTTTAGCCCATACAGTTGTAAAGTAAATTTCCTACACCAAAGTAACTTTTTAACTGCTGTGTACCTTTTTCACACATACGCATTTTTATACTTGTCAAAATGGGTCAAAATGAACAGCAGAGATAGCTGCTTTGGGGCAAGCAGACACCACACAAGCATGAGACTGGCAGATACTGATATTTGAAAGAAGGAAGAGATGCCTTGTCCTCCTGGCCTTTGGAAATCGTTATGAATACAGACTATACCAGAAGAAAGTGCAGTTAAAGAGCAAATGATTGAATTGTAAACAAACACCCTAACATTTTCAAACCCCCTCCCCCAAATGCTATCTCTTTCAAAGCAATTACCTTCAGAGTAATCTACCAGTGTTTCATAATAATACAATTGTCACATTGGTGCTGCTGTTGCTCAAAGTTCACCTGGAACCCTTCTTTGGGAATTTGTCCTAAACGGGAGTTGATGTGACTTTTTTCAAAATGCAGTTTTTCCAGTGGTCAAGTCTCTGGGAAGCTCTGCTGTCAAGAATCTCAGATTCTCCTGGTTGGCAGGAACGTCAGAGTTTATAGACTATCTAGTATGTTTGTCTTCCCATGTCATCACTAGTGACAAGCAGGCATCTAAATTCCGCTTCAGTTCCTGGAGGGAGGGCAATGTGGTAAATACTGCCATGGCAGCCCTTTCAAATCTTCTCACCCAGCTCTGATTGTCAGAAAGTTTCCGTTCATTTTGAACTGAAAGCTGTCCCACCATACCTTTCATCCACTGGTCATAATGGAGTGTGAGGCAGTATTTCCCAAAGGTTAGGCATCTGTGTACCATCTTCATCATTTGGCCATTTCTACCATATCCAAATATCACTGGTCTTATTCATTCTTTAATATCTTTCTTTGAAGTTACCCAATTTTCTTAGGTAAGTAAACTTACCTTAAATGAAAGCTACAACATCTTGTAAGTGGAAAACCTGTATCAGTCAGAAATTAACAGTGTAAGGAATAATATCAGAAGGAAGCAAAAGCAATGATATTAAATTCTACTTAGGAACTGTTGCCTAGCAAAGGTGTTGAGCCTGAGGCAGGCTTTCTCTTTGTTAAAAACAGATTAGCAAGTGTTAGAGAGGTGTAAAGACAAAGAATCACAAAAAACGATTGTTCTTCTTTAGGCATAATCCATAGAATCGAGAGAACTGAAAAGGACAGAGCTTCTTTCACCATGTGATCCACTGTTATTTAACTTCCTCACCTGTATACCACTCAAAGCCATCTACTACATCCCCAGTGGGAGATGTACACACTGGAACTCACTGGCAAAGGGGTCGAACACCTTGGCTGTGGTCAAACTACTCAGATTTCAGGTCATGCTTTTGCCACCTCCTAACTGCTGTAAGCTTCAGTTTCTTCTTCTAAAATGTAATAAAAGCTCTTCAGAGTGATACTTTCTTAATTAAAGACATTTAAACGTTATGCCCAGGTGTGAGTTGATCACAAAAAAGTATTAATTCAGCCCAAGGCTGCAGTGTCATTCAGTTTGGGGGCAGAATTATTTCAGCTTTTGGGCACTGACTACATTGTGCTTAAAGCCAACTACAATCTTCCAGACATCTTGATATGGACGCCTGCTGAGCCAAATCCCCCACTGTGAACTTGCATTGCTGGGCATTTGGGCCTGAAGGAGGGCTTGGCATTTATTCTTATTAACTAGATTCTCCTCTTCACTTTATCCTGGTGCTTGAACATTTATGCAACTCCCCTTATGCTGCCTTCGAGGGGAAGTAAGTCAAAGGGCAGAACTTGGCTGTGATGAGGATGTATTTGAGAGACTACATTGAGTCTCTGCTCCTTTGAACCAAGAAAATGGAAACTTTTTGTGGAGTAACCACTACGTATCCGGCATTTTCCCCAAATACTTAACTACATTTAATACTCCAAGAATCCCTCAAGGTGTTAGCCCCATTTTACAGAGAAGAAATTTGATTTTTTTTACTTGAAGTTGTTAAGCTTAGTAACTATGCAACTTTTTACTCTTTTGGCTTAATGTTATTTTGTAAACACTTCACCATGTTACTTCATCTTTTCCTTTAAAAATAACTATTCCCCTCTTGTTCTAAAAACATTTTGAGGCACACATGCCTTGATGTTTTTCATTTTAAGGATTGTGCAATATCTCATTAAGTTATCCTCCCATAATTTATTTAACCGATTTCCTATTGTTGACAGTTTGGCTTTGTTTGTTTGCTTTTTGTGTTTTTTATTACCATTAATTTATGTAAAAAGATAATAATCTTGCTACAAACATCTACACATAAACATTATTTTGTTTTGGAAATTTCCCCAAGAATGAAATTACTGCATCAAAGGGATAATTTTTGTCATTCTTTATAGATGCTAGCAAACTGCCCACCCAAAGGGGTATGTGTTGTTTGAGAATAAAAAGAAAAACACGGGTTTTCTACAAAAGAAATTAATTTTCCCTACTGAAAAAATATTCGAGGGTTTGATAGGTGGCGGGCGCTATGGCAGGCGCCCGGGACTGGAATGAGCAAGGCATCGGTCCCCGTCTATGAGGAGCGCAAGGTCGGGTAGGTGCAGGAAACCACAAGCTACAGGTGCCTGCATCTGGCCGAGGAGGACGGCGAGTCCTTCGGAGCAGGAGCTTGGACAGAAGCAAGGAGGGAGCTGTTTTCGAGCACCGAGAAAGTCTCGTAGCGTACGCAGCGCTTGACCCGAGTCTTGCAGAATGAGTAAGAGTTTGGGCATGGGATTTGTATTTTACTGTGGCTCTCTGGCCTTTTACCAAAAAAAGAAAAAAAAAGTTTCCCACTGTTGGCACAGAGAACGTTGGTGGAGTCGCAAGCCCCCAACGTCTTAAAGCCTCTTTCCATTTTCGAGGAGGAGGGAAGGGGTTCTCTCCGACTGCGGGAGCAGGATCTGGGGTCCGGGAAATTCCTGGTGCGGAGAGGACAGGGGAGGACCTGAGCGTGGGACCCGCTGTTCTAGGTAGCCAGACCCAGCGGGTGGCCCCCGGGAGAGAGAAGAGGCGCCCTGGGCGCCGGGCTCCAGAGGAGTTAGCGCAGCTGGATCTGGGCTGGGAAGACCGTGAGGGTGCTGGGGTTACCAGGGGTGCGAGGTTACGGAGCAGCGGGCGAGTGGGCTCCGAAGGGAGCTGGGCTCCGCGGTCTGGGATCCCCAGGGGGCAGGCGGGCGGGGAGCGGGAGAGGGGCGGAGCTCCGAGGCCGGAGCCGCGGCGGCTGCCCAGAGGGTCTGCGGGGGCTGCGGTGGCCGCCCCGACAGCTGGCGCCTCTCCGAGACCTTGACCGAGACCGTGGGAGCTGGGCCCACCTGGCGTCCTGAGCTCAAATTCCTGCCCATCTTCGAGTAGATCCACAGCCAACGGGCCGACGCTGCCCCTGGTGAGGGAGCCCGGGCCAGGGCTGCAGGTAGGACCAAGGTACGCGAGGGGGGCGAACGGAAAGTGCCACAATGCAGGATGGGCAGTGGCGGGGTCCAGGGACCGCATGGGCTCAGGAGCAAACGAAGGGCACCCGTCGGAGCAGCTCAGCCCCGGGAACACCGGGTGCGTGGCTTGAGGGAAGTCAAAACCAAAGACTTCCAGGCGCAGGACCGACTGTTCAGTTACCCGCAGAAGCTGCTGGGGGTCGCCCTTTCGGTTGAACGGGAGTGCGTACCAAGACACGGGCTGTGGGTAGTGTGCTATGCCTGAGCCTTGTTTCTGCCTGTGGCGTTGTCAGAAAGAACTCCCTTTCCCTGTGTCTTAACAAGGGTCCGGGCAGCTTTCTAGTATGTTCGCAATGGAAAGGGAGGGCCACGGTGTAAGCATCCAGCCTCTTTAGCCAAAGCCTCCAGGTGCCTTGAGGACACTGCCTCTGTGGCACCAAATTAGGGTGTCAGACCTGATCACCAGCTGCCACATTCCCTGTGGAGAAAAATAAAAGGTACCAGACAGTAGGGGGTCTTTTATTATTTTTTAGGTTATTTTAAAACTGTAATTTTAACAGATAACACATGCACCTGGTTTTTAAAATCAAGTATTGCAAAAATATTGTCTTCCACTTTGTAGCTTTTTTTTTTTTTTACTCATGTCCTTTCTTATTCTTGCTCTGTCCCCTCCTTTTGACTCTTTATCCCACCTCCTGCCTAAAGAAAGTACCAGAAGAAAATGACATCACTGCCACTGCCTGCATCTCCTAATCACCAGTGTTCCCCACTGGCACAGCCCCTGCTGTCTTCAAAGTCTTTCACTGGGGTAGCCCTTTGGGGGTAGGGAGCCCACTACTGAGAGGACACTTCATTTACTTTCCTTAACTCTCCCAGCCTTAGGGAAGAGTCCATGATGAGTGCTAAACTATGTTCTTTCCCACTTTCCAAGTGTGACTTAAGTAGAGTCTGGTACTGAGGGGAATTGATGAAAGGTATTTCCTAAAATGCACTTGATTTCCAGGAATTAACACCTCAGGAGTTCCTATTCCTGAAAACACAATTTTGCCAATTATGGCTCTTAGTAGCTTCTCCCTTCTCCACCCAGGCCCAACAGAGTGGCAGGCAGAGGATTCTTCCTCCGAAAGAACCTCAAAAGATGGATGTTTTATACTTGTGAGGGGGCTCAGGGACATAGCTTTGTGGCAGATAACGGAGGTGGGGAGGTGGTGGGGAGAGATATAGAAGAAGGGTTAGAGAGGAACACAGAAGTAGGAAGGGAGGAGCAGGCCAAGATTCTTGAGAAGAGAAGAATCCTGAAGCATAGGGCCCTGTCATTTAGGAATAATCTCCAGATAATTTTGCTATGAGACCACACATGTGGCGTAACTTCTTGCTAACAATCAGCACAATCAACTCTGTTCCAATGCTTTCACTAGGCAAGGCCAAAATATATTGAGAAATGAAAAAAAAAAATCAACAAATAAACCCATTTTTATCTATATGACAAAATGGGAGTAGTTTAAATTATTTTTAAGAACTAGGGACGCCTGGGTGGCTCAGTTGGTTAAGCAGCTGCCTTCGGCTCAGGTCATGATCCCAGCGTCCTGGGATCGAGTCCCACATCGGGCTCCTTGCTTGGCGGGGAGCCTGCTTCTCCCTCTGTCTCTGCCTACCATTCTGTCTGCCTGTGCTTGCTCTCTCTCCCTCTCTCTCTGACAAATTAAAAAAAAAAAAAAAAGAACTAATAGGTTTTTTAGGAGTTATGTAGTGTTTAAAATAACCTAATAGGGGGCACCTGGGTGGCACAGTCAGTTAAGTGGTTGAGTCTTGGTTTCAGGTTAGGTCATGATCTCAGTGTTGTGGGATGGAACCCCTAGTCAGGCTCTGTGCTCAGGGCAGTGTCTTCTTCTTCTTTTTTTTTTTTTTTAAGATTTTATTTATTTATTTGACAGAGATCACAAGCAGGCAGAGAGGCAGGCAGAGAGAGAGAGGAGGAAGCAGGCTCCCTGCTGAGCAGAGAGCCCTATGCGGGTTCCATCCCAGGACTCTGGGATCATGACCTGAGCCAAAGGCAGAGGCTTTAACCCATTGAGCCACCCAGGTGCCCTGGACAGTGTCTTCTTAAGACCCTCTCTCCCTCTCCCCTTCCATCCTGCTCTCTCTCTCTCTGAAATAAATATATAAATCTTTTAAAAAATAATAAGTAAATAAAATACCCTAATAAGTACTCTAAGTCACTACATTTCCTTTATTTTGTTCATTTTATTCATGTTGCATTACCTAGACCTGGATCCCACACGTGTTAGAAAGTTCCAGTTGGGGAGAAGCTGCCACTTGTAAGAAGCCCTTTTTTTTTTTTAAGATTTTATTTATTTATTTGACACAGAGAGAGATCACAAGTAGGCAGAGAGGCAGGCAGAGAGAGTGGGGGAAGCAGGCTCCCCGCTGAGCAGAGAGCCCAATATGGGGCTCGATCTCAGGACCCTGAGATCATAACCTGAGCTGAGGGCAGAGGCTTAATCCACTGAGCCTCCCAGGTGCCCCATAAGAAGCCTTTTTGAATGGAGGTTAGTAAGGGAGTAGATTTGAAAATAAGGACTGATCCTTGTGGTAGAGTAGGGAAATAATGAGGAGGAATGAATTGACTACCAGCTTGAGTCTCATAAGGAATCAGGTATAATTCTTAAGAGAACATGACAATGACTCATTCATTCATTCATTCATTCATTCATTCATAATGTTTATAGAGTGCCTGGCTATGTGTCAGTCACTGGAGGAAAAAATGGTGAAAAAATGAGGGAAGATCTCTGATCTCCTGGAGCTTATAGATGCTTCAGGGAGGCAACTGTTAATAAAATAACAAAGTATTGAATATGTAATTACAAACTAAAATAAGTTCCCTAAAGTAAAGAAATAAAGTTCTTTGAGGGTTTATACAGATTGTACTGCAAGACCAAGGAAGGGTTTCTCAAGGAGGTTTCCCTTCAGCTGAGATTCCAGAGGAGGTGGAAATATTGAAGATATATATGGTTTTGAGATAGGAGCAGAATGTATCAGCTAGAAATTGCATTTGGCTGCTAGTAATCAAGAAGTCTGGCTGCCACGCAGTGTTTGCCATACAGCATGTGTATACATGTAGAACTAGCATTTCTGAAAATCTGGAAAAGGATTCCTTGCTGTCACAGTATCATCCGTGCTATCTTGAGTTGGTCATGGTTTTCCATTGCTGTTATTCTTGCTTTTAAATGAAGTGTTTAATTTCATTCTTATCAGTTTATTTTACTATGCATAATAAAATATGTGCATTGTGGTTCAAATATGAATCATCTATATTCCCATTGCTAAGGTAGATATGCATGTATCTGCCATACCAAATTTGACTTGTACATGACAACTCATTGTTATCACTTTCCCAGTGAAAAGAAGTGTGGCAGATAGACTACAATATCTTCTCTCCACTCTTATCCACTGCTGTAATTGGTAGGATGTCAAAATGTTCAGTTACTCTAAAGCTGCAAGTACCTCTTCAGAGTTTCATATTCAGTCCTTTAGTAAAGAAAAACAATTACTAATTGCATTGATGCCCTAAGTAAAAGCAATATAAATTTCACAATGTATTAACGTGGGGTGCTCTGACCAAGCAACATACTTCACATGCAAACAAATATTTTCATTCCTCCAACAATATTTGCTGTAAATCTTCTATATGCCCAGCACTGTGCTAGATACTATCGATAAAATGGATTAGTAAGACATAGTCCCAGCATTTAAGGAATTCATAGAAGTTTAAGACAGGGGACTCATACTTACTCATGTAAGGATGGGAAAGCGCTGTGGTTGCCATAATGAAAGCATAATTAGGGAACGTGATACACAGGGAGCCGAGGGGTCTATTTCACCAAGGAGAGGAGGAGTTGAGGAAAGGTTCATGGATGAGTTAACACTTGAGATGAATCTTGAAAGACGAGACATTCCTCAAGATAAACAAAGGAAAGAGGGCATTATAAAAGAAGGGATTTGTATGGAAAAACAAACCAAAACAGAAGTGTGGACCAGCATGCCAAGGTCCAGGACATGCAAGTGGCTCAAAGAGCTGAAGCATAAAGAGCAAAAAGGGGCTCATGAAGGGATGAGGCTGGAGTAGTGAGCAGACCAGGTCACGAAGAACCGGCGTGCCATCACATAGATAGATGCGGGTTTTAAAATATGCACAGTGAAAGCACATAGACCCAAGTTTGAGTCACAGCTATGTCACTTTCTAGCTGTGAGGCTTTGGTTAAGTAACTTGACCTCAATAAGTAATGGTAATGAAGGCTGCAGCTCCCTTATTGGGTTCCTGCAAGAACTAAGGATAAATCATGTAGTACCCAGCACAGATTATGCATCTAGTTATTATTGGCGTGCTTTTTTTTTTTTTCATTATTTATCCTAACACAAAGGAAGCCACTATAGGGTTTTAAGTAGAGGAGTGACTTAATGAGCATTTTTATTTAGACCATAATCATTCTAGCTGCATAAGGATGCTGAGTTAAAGGGGGGACAAGTTTGGAACAGAGAAACCACTTACAGAAATTATACCCATTCAGATGATGATGATGATAGTCTGAACCATGGTGGCCGTGGCAGTGGCCATGGAGAAAAGGAACCAAAGCTTGAGATGTCTGCAAGGTAAAGTCCACAAAACTCAATTACTCATTACTTGTGGGGAGTAGGATTCTAGTCTGTCATTTTTTGGTTTTGTCATCTAAATGACTTTAGGATAACAAAAGGAAACCAGGTATCCACAAGGACTAGGGATCAGGTATCTAGGATGTGCTTCTGTGCAGAGGACTTAATGATTGGAACCAAAAAAACAAAAAACAAACAAAAAAACAACAACAAAAAAGAAAACCTGTCTTTGTAATTGAGAAGACTTCTTGACAACTTCTATGTTACAACATAAAATAATATCAGGAAGGCTTAGTTGATCTAGAACAAATAAAAGCCATTATCTCCCTCTCTCTCTGTCTCTCTCTGTCTCTCTCATCTCTAGGAGGCTTTTAGTTCAAGGTGAGTGAACATTAGATCTCATCCATTTGCCACTGTCATAAAGTGGCACATACAACACTCACTCATGCCTGGTAGTTTTGTTATTCACTCTTACCTGACACTAACCTGATTGAATTTTTTCTCTTTTTTTTCTCAAATGCCCTCTCACAATTCAATATGCACAAGCTAAGGTGCCTCTGTTAAAGCCAGTGAGAATTAGGGGATTTAGATCATCCCTATTTTGTAATGCAATGTAGTCTTGCTAACCACATCATCAATTTCATAAGATGGAAAATTATCCAGACGTGTGTGGTAGTGCTTGGTGAACCATTGCTGGGAATTTTGTGCCTGTTTCCCCCAAACGTGGATCCTAGGAAATGCTGACTGAATGTTGGATTCACTTGCTTGAACAACTGTATCATTACTTGAAACCACAGAAATGTACAGACATTATAATTAGGCAGGTTCAATGAGTGAGGTGGTAAAGTGTAAAATGAGGAAAAATAAGGTCTGCCTCTGCCCTAGACGGTCTAGAATTTGGATAAAAGTGGACTGTCCATCTCTGTGACTTTGGGCAACATACCTCACCTCTCTGAGCCCCAGTTTTTACTGGGGGATATTCCTTTAGATATCTGTAAAATGGAGGTCATGTCTCCTTAAAAGGGTGGTTGTGAGGTTTACATGAACTATATAGGGAAAGTGCTTACCACAATGCCTGGCATATGGTAGCTGCTTAACTGGTCCACATCCTTTGGCTCAGCTCCTGTCCGAGATCTTTCCTTACACTGACAAAGCAGGAAGAATGATGATTTCTTAGGTTAAGTAACCTGAATTAATTGCTTTTATGTGTTTCTCATCTATAATTGATTTTTTTCCCTAGGAACTGGGGTGGAAACCTGTTTTCCTCCACCCTCGGGAAATGCTTATCGGTATGATGGGGGCAAAGGTAATGTGATACCTGCAGGGAGAAAACTAATTTTAGCTACTCTTTCAACAAGTCTTTCTCATGCATACAAGCAAAATTACTAACAGTAAGAAAATGAAGTGACTTGACTTCTTCCTCCCATGTCTTTTGTTGGTGGAGTTCCTAACAAGCATGTTTCTTGTTTACTTGCTGTTTTTCATGTAGAAAGAAAGAAGCAGTCTCAAAGACACTGTTATTGTTTCCCCCACCCCCCAACAATAATTGTGAGCTGTTGTCCTTAGGAAAAAAGTTGTTTTTCTCCTCTTAATGGAAGTTGATGGTTGAAAAAATTATCATGTCCTCCATTTGGTCCTTCTAAATTTTCTGTATTTCGACATAAGCCTTTAGTTTAGTTCCACAGCATTGGTTGAGCTCCAGCTGCATGTCAGGCATTCAGTTAGCTCTACACACTCAGATAGGCCAGTCTTTTTTTTTTTTTTTTAATTTCTTTTCAGTGTAACAGTATTCATTGTTTTTGCACCACACCCAGTGCTCCATGCAATACGTGCCCTCTCTAATATCCACCACCTGGTTCCCCCAACCTTCCACTCCCCGCCCCTTCAAAACCCTCAGATTGTTTTTCAGAGTCCACATAGTCTCTCATGGTTCACCTCCCCTTCCAATTTCCCTCAACTCCCTTCTCCTCTCCATCTCCCCTTGTCCTCCATGCTATTTGTTATGCTCCACAAATAAGTGAAACCATATGATAATTGACTCTCTCTGCCTGACTTATTTCACTCAGCATAATCTCTTCCAGTCCCATCCATGTTGATACAAAAGTTGGGTATTTATCCTTTCTGATGGAGGCATAATACTCCATAGTATATATGGACCACATCTTCCTTACCCATTCGTCTGTTGAAGGGCATCTTGATTCTTTCTACAGTTTAGAGACTGTGGCCATTGCTGCTATAAACATTGGGGTACAGATGGCCCTTCTTTTCACTACATCTGCATCTTTGGGGTAAATACCCAGTAGTGCAATTGCAGGGTCATAGGGAAGCTCTATTTTTAATTTCTTGAGGAATCTCCACACTGTTCTCCAAAGTGGCTGCACCAACTTGCATTCCCACCAACAGTGTAAGAGGGTTCCCCTTTCTCCACATCCTCTCCAACACACGTTGTTTCCTGTCTTGCTAATTTTTGCCATTCTAACTGGTGTAAGGTGGTATCTCAATGTGGTTTTAATTTGAATCTCCCTGATGGCTAGTGATGATGAACATTTTTTCATGTATAGCCATTTGTATGTCTTCATTGGAGAAGTGTCTGTTCATTTCTTCTGCCCACTTTTTGATATGATTATCTGTTTTGTGTGTGTTGAGTTTGAGGAGTTCTTTATAGATCCTGGATATCAACCTTTTGTCTGTACTGTCATTTGCAAATATCTTCTCCCATTCCGTGGGTTGCCTCTTTGTTTTGTTAACTGTTTCCTTTGCTGTGCAGAAGCTTTTGATCTTGATGAAGTCCCAAAAGTTCATCTTCGCTTTTGTTTCCATTGCCTTTGGAGACATATCTTAAAAGAAGTTGCTGTGGCTGATGTCAAAGAGGTTACTGCCTATGTTCTCCTCTAGGATTCTGATGGATTCCTGTCTCACGTTGAGGTCTTTTATCCATTTCGAGTTTATCTTTGTGTACGGTGTAAGAGAATGGTCGAGTTTCATTCTTCTACATATAGCTGTCCAGTTTTCCCAGCACCATTTATTGAAGAGACTGTCTTTTTTCCACTGTATATTTTTTCCTGTTTTGTCGAAGATTATTTGACCATAGAGTTGAGGGTCCATATCTGGGCTCTCTACTCTGTTCCACTGGTCTATGTGTCTGTTTTTATGCCAGTACCATGCTGTCTTGGTGATCACAGCTTTGTAGTAAAGCTTGAAATCAGGTAACGTGATGCCCCCAGTTTTATTTTTGTTTTTCAACATTTCCTTAGCGATTCGGGGTCTCTTCTGATTCCATACAAATTTTTGGATTATTTGCTCCAGCTCTTTGAGAAATACCAGTGGAATTTTGATCGGAATGGCATTAAAAGTATAGATTGCTCTAGGCAGTATAGACATTTTAACAATGTTTATTCTTCCGATCCAAGAGCATGGAATGGTCTTCCATCTTTTTGTGTCTTCTTCAATTTCTTTCATGAGTGTTTTGTAGTTCTTGAGTACAGTTCCTTTACCTCTTTGGTTAGGTTTATTCCCAGGTATCTTATGGTTCATGGTGCTATAGTAAATGGAATCGATTCTCTAATTTCCCTTTCTGTATTTTCATTATTAGTGTATAAGAAAAGATAGGCCAGTCTTGATATCCAGATCTCCAGTCTGGTAGCCCTTGTAGGAGAGGATGGTTAGGGAGAGGAGGGGACGTGCCAGCTGATCAGAGAGAGCCAGTGAGAGCAGAACCATCAGACCAAGGTTTTTTACCACAGCTTCAGACCCCCAGTCCATCAGAGCTCCTTCAGGTCAGGATCCTAGTCTGCTCCTCCCTATACTGCAAACCCCTATCCAAGGGAGCCCTTTTGCACTGTTTGTGAATGGAGAGTTCAAGAGATAAAGGTAGTGAGGAGGCCATATGGCCTTCTCTTTCTTTATTCTTAAAAATGAAAATATTCCAAATAAAGTTTCACTCTGCAGTTATCTAATTATTACCTTCATCTTTTGGGAAGCAGCACAACCTCATGGCTTAAAGTCCAGACTTTGGAGTTATACTGCCTGGGCCTGTGTCCCAGCTCTACAGCTTTCTAGCTGTGTGACCTTGGGTGAGTTATTTAACCTCTCTGTGCTCCAGTTTCCTTATCTATAAACTGGGATTATTAATATCACCTACTTCATTGGGGTTTTTTATTGAGTTATAATTGAGATACATTATATTAGTTTCAAGTACACAACATAATGATTTGATATTTGCATATATTGCAAAATGATCACCACAATAAGTCTAGTTAATATCCATCACCATGAACAATTTTTTTCTTGTGATGAGAACTAAGATCTACTCTCTTAGCAACTTTCAAATACGCACTACAGTCACCATGCTGTTCATGACATCCCTGTGACTTATTTTTATAACTGGACATTTTTACCTTTTGAAGCCCTTCACCCATTTCACCCACCTCATTTCGCCCACCCATTGGTTGTTAAAAGACCTAAAAGAGCTAACACACATTGTTCAACCTTATCCAGCACAGACAACAGGTCTTATTCGCTGTTGAAACTCCAGAGTCCACTGGAGGAGCTGAATGAAGGAACGAATCTCAAGATGTAGACTACTATAGCACTCAGTGGTGATAAAGCACTTTCCTAATATTAACTCATATGATCCTCAGAACATCTCAGGAGGTCAATAAGGGAGATGCACAAGATAGGCGTCATCATCTTACAGATGAGAAAAACAGGGCACTGAAAGGTGGAATGACTTGCGAGAGAAAACATGACTATAGATAACAGAGAGGATTAACGCTCCTGAGTACATTTATTTCTAGCCCTCGACTCTTCCCACTAGCTGACTGTCTCTTGATTGTATGCAGATTTCATGGAACTCAACTCCACGGATATCTATTAACAAAAGCGAACACACATAGCTCTTATAGCTTTCTGAAGAAATGAACTTCTTACTGTAAATCTACTCCCTCAAATTGTAATTTCAAGCTAAACTTGAAGTTTGGAAAGTTTCTTTTTGGAGGTGTGAGGAGGAAAAAAGGATTTTTTATGGGGATGAGGAAATTCTTTTTAAGTGTGAAAGTAGCACAGAATCATGAAGGAAAATATTAATAGATTTTATTACTTAAACATTTAAAATACTATGTATAAAAGTCATAATTAAAAGGAAAACAAACTAAAACAAATCAGGCCAAATATGCCAAAAGGTTTAAAGTTTCAGTATCTAAAGAGTGCATAGAATTTAATAAAAAGAATATTGAAACTGTGGTTTCAAAAAAGTGGGCAAAGGATTTAACAGTTTTCAAATAAGGAAAAGCATGTGGTTGGTGAGTATATACAAATATTTTAACTTTACATGAATAAAAGAAATAAGGATTTTTTAAAATGGTATGCTAGTTTGTTTATTAAAGATACTAAGACTTTAAAGATAATATAGGTGGAGTGGGATGAAATGGCTACCCTCATAACACATTATCTGGAAAACAATTGTCTTAAAATTTTTGTGGACCTTGACCAAGGATTTCAGTTTCTGGGACTCCATCCTAAACAAAATATCAGGATTATGGTTAGAGTCTTATATCTGAAGAGGTCCTCTACAGCGTTTATTTATGAAAGTGAAATGCTAGAGACAACCTATATGTCCAATAGAAAGGGAATGGTTATATCAGTTATAGTTGGGGGCGGGGGAAAGCAACATAGTCTAGCAGCTAAAAACATGGATTCTAGAGTCACACCACCTGGTTCTGCCACATATTAGCATGTAACCTTGGAAACTTCTCCATGCCTTACTTTTCGCCTCTACACGAAGAGGATGACAAGGGTACCTACCACATAAGCTTGTTTTGTGGCTTGAATGAATCAATATCATTTACAACTCCAAAATCCTCAAGGCCCTGAAAAGCCCTGAAAACCTTTGGGGCTAATGTTTTTTTATAACTTTATTACCAACAAAGCATACATGAACTGACATAAACTGACATAACCTAATCCCACTTACTGTACCCATATTCTGTAACTATCATCTATCTTAATCATTTCCCATAGTTTTACGTTCCATGCAGAATCTCTAAAGTTCTTTATAAATTAATAACCTTCATGGGCTTGTGGAAAGATTAACTTTAAGGTCAAAGTTAACTGGAATCAGGTGTATCTACTTTGAGCCAATCTCTTGGCCAAGAAATTTTTCTAATTCCTCCAGCCCAGGACTTTTAAACTTTAAGGATGGAAATATTCTTCACATGTAGATTGCTGAGTTCCACCCCCCAGAAATTCTGAAGAAGTAGCTCTGGAGTAGAGCCAAATGTCTGTAATTCTCAGCAGTTCCCAAGGTGATACTGGGGATGCTGATCCATGGACCACACTTTAGGTAGCCCTGCTCGGATCCATTTCGTCTTTAATTTTTAATCACCCTTTATATTGTACCTTTCTTATTTGAACATTTACATTTCTGGAAATCTTCAACTTGTTTTTTGTGTTACTGTTCTCCTATCCTCTCCTTCCTATGCTGTGCTTTTATCTCCAGAAGTAGTCATATACTAAAATTTTCTATCACTTTCCAAGCACTTACGATGCTCCGGTAACTGTGTAGTGCTTAATTCATAGTATTTTTTTCATCCTTTCAACCATCCTCATTTTAGAGGTGAGAAAACTGAGGTACTAGGACTCCTAGTAAGTGAGAAGAACAAGTCCTCTTGGCCCCAAAGCCCAAACCCTTTCCATTTCACTGTCCTGTCCGTGGTGGTACATGTCACCAGGTCTCCAGTCAACATGGCTTCTCAGTCCTGCCTCAGCTGCCTAGCTCCTGCCAAGTCCCCAGTCGAGAACCTCCTCTCTCATCATCATCTATCCAGTTCCCATGCGGGCCTTCTATACCAGGAAGCTTTCTCAGCTACACCTGCCCACAGCCAAAAACCACCACATCTTATGTTCCTACCTGACATTTATCATATGTGTTTGCATTTTCATATTAAGGGATTTTTGTCTTTTTTTTTTTTTTAATATTTTATTTATTTATTTGACAGACAGAGATCACAAGTAGGCAGAGAGGCAGGCAGAGAGAGAGAGGAGGAAGCAGGCTCCCTGCCGAACAGAGAGCCCGATGTGGGGCTCGATCCCAGGACTCTGGGATCATGACCTGAGCCGAAGGCAGAGGCTTTAACCCACTGAGCCACCCAGGCGCCCCGGGATTTTTGTCTTTCTAACTGAATTTGAAACTCGAAAGCAGGGCCCATCTCCTGCATCTTTGGATCCCTTGTGGAGTAGCCATTGTGGGGACTGATTGCTTCCCTTACCCACACCCCCCTTCCTATTCTTCTCCTTTCCTATCCTCCATCTCTACCTTATCCCTTCCTAATTTGGTGAAATCAAGACACATCAACAAGAAGTCAAAAAATAAGCCAACCTTAACCCTCTTTCCCCTCCCTTGTGTTGCAGCTATGGGTGACTTGCTAGTGTTTACCCTGTTGTTCTACAGTATCATGAGAAGGAACTTTTCTATGAGACCCTGTGTTTGGCAGAGAAGCACTAGCAGTGCCCTGTAACACCTGGTTCTTTTTGAGGGTTTCCAGACACCCTCCTCTCCTTCCATATTTCCTCAAATTCCATTTCCATTATTTTACTTCCTAATTTCATTCTGCATCCTTCATTGAATGTCTTTACCCAAGTGTGTCAGGAGTTCTCAACTGCCTGCTCCCAGTTTGTACATCTGTGGAGCTACTTCCCCCCCAATGAAATCTATTAGGTCAGTATGGTGGGACCCATTCATTTGGTCTGCACACTTTGGTTATTTTCTCCCCTCCCTTCTCCTTTCCTTCCCTTCCTCTTTCCATGCCTGCCTTCCTCCTTCTTTTTGAGGTCACTATTCCTGTTATTGCTTGAGTGGTGTTATCAACCAGCTAGGACAGCTTACACATGTCAGGGCTTAAAATCTTCCTTTTGTAATTTTCCCAGAACTTGTCATTATCTCCTTGTAAGGAGGGGTCTGCTGAGCAGCGGGGGCCTCCTAACAAAGGGATAAGCTTTCCCATGGCGCTTTCGTTCCTCCCTGTCCATCAGTAGGAGAGTGCTCATTTGTTTGTGTTGCTGTTGTTTGTGTTGTGTTGTTGTTTGTGTGTGTGGTGCAGCTATGATGCTAAAATGACACCACTAGGACATAATTGTAGAGTCAGTTCATTTTCTAATTGAAGAAGGCTTTTTTCTGATCCACATTAATGAGGCGGTTTCGTGGTAGCCCTGATGCTTTCCTTTAGTATCCCTTGTAATCTGAATTCCTTCTCTGTGGTGCCTCATTCCATGTGCTATTGTTGGTAGCTTTCAATATGAAACCATAAGAAAAAAAAATTCTAAGGAATACCATTTACTGTTTTTTTAGTGTTCATAATGTATTAGACATTGTGCTGAGCATTTTTATAACTTGCTTTGTTTAATACCATCAAAAACTTTAGTTAGGTATTATCCCAATACAATGAAAAAACTGAGGTTTATTGAGGTTAAATGGCTTGCCTGAGGTCTCATGGCCAGTTAGTAGAACAGCCTAGATTCAAACCTATGTCACATAATTCCAAAGCCCATAGTCAAAATTTAGTTTTGGGGAGTTTTGTTCCATTCTTCAAAAAATATGATGATTTTGCCAAAAGCTCTCTTGTGTATTACCATGACAGTATAAATGGAAACACCCTTATTTGAAGGCAATTTGGCAACAATATTATAAGCTTTTAAAATGTTCTTTTCTTTTAATCTAGCAATTCCCATGCCTGAATTTATACTAAGGAAAGAATAATTGATTTGTGCAAAGGTTTAACCCTAAGGAAGGTTAGGGAGGCAATATTTATAATACGAAAAATTTGAAATATGTTCCATGTCCAACAGAAGGGAATTAACTGTGATACACAGAGGTAATGAAATACCAAGTAGTCATTATAAATTATTTGGAAAAAGAGAATATTCAGTGGCATATAAATGTGTTCATGATATAGTTTCATGATATAGGATTTCAGATTGCATCTATTTTTATAAAAACAGATATGATACAATAGAGTCAAAGAGAAATGACACAGAGCTAGAGACACAGATATGTAATATATATTAAAAAATGTGAAGAGTTGTGAGATTAATGGAATAGAATTCAGACTAATTTTTATTTTCTTCTTTTATCTGTGTACTTTTTAAATTGACACTGACGTTTTTTAAAATTTATTTTCCTTCTTTAATTAGAAAAAAATGCCCGTGTGTTGTCTGAAGACATGGAGTCTTTGGAACTGCATCTTGCTCATTCCCTCTGTTTTGCGTTTTTATGCTAAAGACTTCTTGGATAGTTCTTTTTTTTTTTTTTTTAATTTTTTTTTTTTTTAATTTATTTTCAGCATAACAGTATTCATTGTTTTTGTACCACACCCAGTGCTCCATGCAATCCGTGCCCTCTCTAATACCCACCACCTGGTTCCCCCAACCTCCCACCCCCCCACCTCTTCAAACCCTTCAGATTGTTTTTCAGAGTCCATAGTCTCTCATTGTTCTTTTGGCCCATCCCCCGTGCAGGGCTGAGCTGGGGAGCTGATCCTATGTGCTGGAAATGTTTACATGAAGCTAAGCTCTTGTCTGGTATTTTGTACCTTGTGGTTCAGGTAGCAAATCTATAGCTTGTTTGAACCAAATCCTTTTCCTGGTCTAAATGAACTAAATGCTGTCTCCCCTTCCTTCTGTTGCCTGGTTCTGTGCCCGGCAACCCTTATGTCTCCTGTAGAGCAGGAGCCAGCCACCACCTTTCCTCACCTTCACTTACACTGTGAAGAAAATTTCACTCTTTTTCTTTTATTACAAGATCTTTGACTGTGGTTCATATTTGCCAGTGCTCTTTTTATATTTATAATTTCCTCCACAAAAACCTTTTCTACAGACCATTGAGTTCCATCTTCTCAGCTTCCTTAATAACTTTTTTTTCTTAATGCAGGTTTTCATTTGTTTTTTTCTTAGACTCAGGGCACCTTGGTTTCCTAACCAAGAGACACCTCCCAACTGCCTCTTGCCGCTGACTCATATACATCTCCTATACTTATCACATTGTCTCCCCTTCTTTCAGGTCTCAGGGTGTCTTTAGAAAGCACCTCCCATTCTTGCTTTATTTCTGCTCTCATCGTTTTGATCATCTGTCTGCTGACTTCCTTCATTGACCGTTTAGCAGTCCCCATTTCTGCTTCTAGAGAATGCATCTATCTGTCTCTCATCTATTTATATCCTCCATTTAGCTGGTAATCCTTAGTCTAATCATTTCAGCCTTTCATTCGGACCTTCTCTGAAGTGTTTTTTCAGATATTTTTAAAATAAGTTCATCACTCAGGCTCCTAAAGGGGATGTGGAGCTTTCTGAATCGTGCCTTCTTCTTTAGAGCATAATCAATTGTAGAAGGACTAGTTTAACCTTAGAAAACAAAATACTAAAACAAAACATCAGCTAGCACTCTCTGTATTTTAAAAAATGTGTATATTGGGTGTTTTTTTTATTTTTTTAAAGCAAGTAATCTTTGAAAAGAGCAAATCATCCTTGACCAAAAAAGCTCATGACACAGTATTTCCACCTCTAGGAATTAATCCTAAAGAGATAATCAGACAAGTGTTAAAGAAGTATTTAAAGATAAGTTAACTGAAATATTGTTTGTAATAGGAGAAAAAGAAGAAATATCTTAAATGCCCTGCAATAGATGACTGGTTACACCATTAATCACTATGAAGCTGTTAAATATGATTGTTACTTATTTATGGAAACAAACACATTTGTTGAATGAAAAAAAAAAACTGGGTTGTAGTCCAGAATGTATAATATGATACCTTTCTATAAAATTATACATGTATGTGTATTTTTTTTAAGGATTTTATTTATTTATTTGACAGAGAGATCACAAGCAGGCAGAGAGGCAGGCAGAGAGAGGAGGAAGCAGGCTCCCTGCTGAGCAGAGAGCCCGATGCAGGGCTCCATCCCAGGACTCTGAGATCATGACCTGAGCCGAAGACAGTGGCTTAACCCACTGAGCCACCCAGGCGCCCCATGTATGTGTATTTATAGTCACCAGAAGGAGGGCTCCTGGTGATGGACTCTTCGGGTGATTTTTAATTTTGTTTATTTTGATGTCTTCTTTATACCTTTGTACATTGCTTATATATATTTCAGTTAGTAAATATTGCTTTTAAACCAAAAAGAACCCTAGTTTCTTTTCTTAGTACATTACAAAACTAACTTCAATTTTTGAGTCTTCCTTTTATATCTTCCCAATATTTTACAGTGAAAATATCAAACATTGCTTGACTAATTAGGAAGTATGTCATTCATACTAGAACTATGTAATATACATGTATGGTTTAAAGAGTAATAATAAAATAATCAGTTTAAGGAAATTAATCCTTTGGAACCCTTCTGTGCCTCTAATCAAGCCCATCCTGTTCCTTCCTCCAAAAAGGAAGGAATTTGTATTTCACATTCTCTTACCTAATAGTTTTATGGAATATAGGTGTATGTTCAGTTGATTATGCTACAACTTGTGTTATTTTAATGCACACTAGTTCATATGCAATGAGTAAAAAAGGGAATTATGTCAATACACACAAAAGTCACATTGTTTATATAATATTTTTCTCCCCACCTATATGTTCTGTACTACTAAGGAGCAGTAGCTAACTGTAAAGTATGCTCACGAGGCTGAATGCAGCAAGCTGAGAATGTCTGTACACAAACCTACCCACCTTAAGTTCTTCTCTTGGCTCATTTTAGCCTCACTCTGTCTGGGAAGTGCTTGCACCTGTCTAGGAAATGTTTATTACACAGTTCTTCCTGAACTTCAGGCTTAGAATCTTTGTCCCAAATCAGCTTCCTCAACCTTCCTTCAGCCTTCTAAGAAACTATTTTCCTCTTTTCTGTAAGATTAATTCTAATATTTGCAGACATCTTTATTGACTAAGAATGTAATATGTCTTCTAACTATACTAATGTTTTTACTAGGATTTTTATTGGTTTTATTAATAGTCTGTTTACAAAGTTATCTGGAATTTTTTCTATATTTTCCAGAGGAAAATAGTCCATAATCTCTGTTATTGTTAATGCATGGTTTTACAAAATGAGTGGCTTTTTAGTATATGTATTATATCAGAGATACATTGTATCCCTTAACACTATTGTTCAATTTGCATTGTTTTGAATTTTGTACAAATAGAATCATGCTATTTGCATACTTTAATGTGTACTTCTAAAAATATTATATTTGTGAGAGTAATCCATGTTAATGACTATAGCTGTGGTTCATCCATTTTCACTGCTGTATAGAATTTCACTCTAAGGGGGTAACAAAGTTTATCTATTCTCCTGTTGATCAGCAGTTGGTATTTGCAGTTCTCTGGTGTTATTTTTAAAATGTTATAAACAGTTTTGTACATGACTCCTTGGCACATATGCTGCAAGAGTCTCTAGTTCATTCTACCTAGGGATAAAAATGCTAGGTTTAGGGTATGCACATCTTCATGTTTCCTAGACAATGTGAAATAGACTTCCAAAGTGATTTTACCAACTTAAACTTCCACAATTATTGTATGAGAGTTATCATTTATCTACATCCTTGCCAATAGTTGAGTGGTTGCCAAATTGTTATGGTTTTAAATTTTTTTAAGATTTTATTTATTTATTTGACAGAGATCACAAGTAGGCAGAGAGGCAAGCAGAGAGAGAGGTGGGTGGGGGACGGGGAAGCAGGATCCCTGCTGAGTAGAGAGCCTGATGCGGGGCTCAATCCCAGGACCCCAGGATCATGACCTGAGCCGAAGGCAGAGGCTTTAACCCACTGAGCCACCCAGGCTCCCCTATGGTTTTAATTTGATTACCGATGTGTATGTATTTCTTTCCTTATCTATTCATAAGTTTTTCCCTCAGAAATGCCTGTTCATGTCTTTTGCCCATTGCTTTTCCATTGGGAGGCTTCTATTTTCCTTTCAATAGGAATGTTGTATATTCTGACTACTACTCCTTTTTCAGTTACATTGCTGCAACTATTCCCTTCCTGTTTGCAGCCTGTCTTTTCACTTTACAGGATCTTTTTATGAGCAGTTCTTAGTTTAATGTAGCTAAATTACATTAACTAAAGTTAATTTGTCATCTTTCTTGTATTATTTGTATTTTTTTAAACTTCCTTAAGAAATCTTTCCATACTTGGGTTATAAGACATTCGACATTTTCTTCTAAAAATTTTTTGTGCAAACCGTAAACTTTATTAATGGAAAATGGAATGGCTTATTAATGGAAATCTTGTCTTAAAAATGGCAGAGAAGGTCACATTTTTTTAAAAGTGGATTTACATGGTATTGAGCTGCATCATGGTGGCAGGATTTGCTTTCATTTCTTAAAAGATTCCACGAGTTCAAGGTTACTCTGGCTTGAGATTCAACTGTGCACCTGCCTGCCTGGAAACTCGGAATGAGTGGGGTTTAGTAGTGGCAGAGGAAGTAGGAGTACAGGTGGGGGTGGGAGGAGGGGTGGGTATGTGGGACTCAGCTGCCTTGCATCCTTTGCCTATCACACCTAAATCCTCAAGACATTTGCAGTTGATTTTTGTGTATGATCTGAGTACAGGTCCAAATTCACTCTTTCCACACAGGTAACTAGTTGTCTCAACACTTTTTAGGTACAGTCCACTCCATCTTCCACCAATACAATATCATCTTAATTATCAAGGTTCTGTGTATCCATGAGTCTCTTTCTGTGTTCTCTGTTCTATGCTATTTGTCTTCCCTGCCATTATCAACTATCTCAGTAATTCCAGCATAATATTGTTTTGGCCAGCTGGTAAGATGAGCCTCCCTTCCCCTTTCTTCTTCTTTGGGACTATTGACTATTTTAGGCCTTTGTTCATCCATATAAATTATAGAAGCAGGGGCGCCTGGGTGGCTCAGTGGGTTAAGCCTCTGCCTTCGGCTCAGGTCATGATCTCAGGGTCCTGGGATCGAGCCCCGCATCGGGCTCCCTGCTCGGCGGTGAGCCTGCTTCCTCCTCTCTCTGCCTGCCTCTCTGCCTACTTGTGATCTCTCTCTCTCTCTCTGTCAAATGAATAAATAAAATCTTAAAAAAAATTAAAAATTATAGAAGCAATTTGTCAAGGTGTGTACATGCAACACACACACACATATCTGTTGAGATTTTAATTAGAATGTAGTGAAGCTATAGATTAATCTGGGAAGAACTGACATGATAACAATATTGAGTCTTCCATGAATACAGGAGAGATCTCAATTTATTTAGATTTTCTTCAGCGTCTTTCAATAATGTGAAATTTTCTCCAAAAAGTTCTTGCACATCTTTAGTTCATTCTCTTCTGAAGAAACTACTTTTTTCTATTATAAATAGTATCTATTTATAAAGTATATATTTGTTATTGATAATTAATAGAAATGCAATTGGCTTTTATCTACTATATAACTGGCAACTTTGCCAAGTTCTCTTATGAATTCTAGTTATATGTATGTAGATTCTAAGATTGTCATATTGTCTATAATTGATACTTTTATCTTTCTTTTCTAAATCTTACATTTCCAATACATTCCTATTATATTACTAAATTGTCTAAAACCTCTGAGAAAATGTTAAAGAGAAATGATGATGGGACACCCTTATCTTGTTTCTAATTTTAAAAGGATGGCTTTTAACATTTCATCATTATATACAGTGTTTGACATCTCTAGCACAGAGATGCCTTCTATATTGGAGCACACTTTTTTCATACTTGATTAGGAAGACCTCAAGTTTAGACTTGGAACAAGAGGCAAAATCACATGCCTTAGATCTAGATTACTTAGGCTAATGTAGTATAGAAAAAGGATTTTCTATGTGGCCCACTAGAATTTGACATTGGGGTTTGGAGCCAAAGCCCTATATTCTCTATACAAACGTTTTCCTCTGAGACCTTAAGGGCAGGATTTGAGTAGTTCTGAGTCCCAGCCAAAACCACTTCCTAATGCAGTGGATGAGTATCAGAATCAAATGTTGGTGGGCCCCACCCCAAAGTTTATGACTCAGCAGGCCTGGAGTGGGGCCTGAGAATTTGCATTTCTAAGAAGTTCCCAGGTGATGCTGATGTTGAAGGTCCATGCACCACACCTAGAAAACACTGTCCTGGGGCACCTGGGTGACTCAGTTGGTTAAGCATCCAACTGTCAATCTCAGCTCATATCTTGGTCTTGGTCTGAATGCATGTCTGGATCTCAGCGTTGTAAATTCAAACCTAACTTGGGCATGGAGCCTACTTAAAAACAAAAACAAAACACTGTCCTAATACCATCTCCTTAAAACATCTCAACAGTGACCATCAAGAGACAAGGAAACAAAATTATTAAAGTGCTTGAGAAAGAAAGAGGCAGACTGTAACCATGAATACCAGCCCTGGACTCCATGACTGGAGGATGACAGATGGTCAGTCCAAACATGGGAGAAATGAAAGAAGGGGGAAACACAGGAGGAAATGGGAGATTTGGGACAGAACAATGGAAGAACTCATAGGAAAGTATGAAGGAGACCACAAATAAGCAAATAAATCAGGGGGTGCTGATTATTCAGTCTGCATCCAACAAAGGACATGGAGGGGAAGGAAGACAGTGAGACCTGCATAGCTTTTGGGAAGGGCAGTGATGGGATGGCCATTTAAGTGAAAATTCTTTGCTAAGATCTGTTCCACAAAGAGATGGGCCCCTGCCAACTAAGATAGTAAGTGCTGGATAAATCAGAAACTTAAGTCCCAGGAAGTAACAGATTTAAGCAGATAAACTGTGTTTATTCTTAAAGTAACTAAGAAAATGTAAGGTACCTCAAGCAGACAAGCCTTAAAGTCATGTTCATTACTTCAGGAGCTGCAGTCCCTACCAGAGACGCTTTTACTTGGACTTGGGTCCAGTGAAGTGCCCGGGGTGGGACAGGGAAAAGGAAGAAGTTGGATTCATTGCCCTAGTGGAGCGAAAACAATACCAGAGGTGCCAGAGAGAGCCAAAGACTAACTGCACATAGGACTAGAATCAAACAATGCTTATTGATACTGGGTTTTTACTCACCTACAGTGTAAATAAGCAACTGATACAAAATAGGAAGGGTGTAAGTTCTCCACTCCCCTTCGATACCTGCTGCCAGCCAACTTCCTGTCAAGGGCTAGCTGGCTCTCTGGGACATCATGTTTGAAAGCTGTCTCTGGCTTTGATAGTTAGTATACAACATCTCATAGCTAGAAGGAATCACACAGATGGTCCTCATTTGTTGGGCCCATACGGCAGGAGTGACTAACCAAAAGTCAATGTGAGTAAATGTATTCATTTACTTTATTTTACATATTTGGCATTAGGACTCTTTGATTTAACTTATTTACATATTAAAACATATAAATCAGTATCTCCATATTTACCCTATAAAATCTGAAAAGCTTGCCTTGGATATATGTAGCATGTTGCCTCTAGGTAAACTCAAGTAGTTTCATGTGTATACGTGTATAAAAACCATTGAGAATTATATCCCTATGAAGGATTTTTATCCCAAATTAGTTCAAACAATTTTTAAGCAAGTTGTTTCATTACTCTGTGATTCATTGCTCTTGTGAGGCTAGAAGTAAAAACACTTTAATTTCTAAGAAAGAAAGGTGCAGTATAAATTCAAGGTAGTTCTTAGCATTGTAGATTCTACTAGTGGGACATGGAGATCATCTGTCCACACTCACCCATGGCCCGATGTCCCTTCTGCTTCCCTCACACCGGCTCCTCCAGCCTCTTCCTGAACACTTTCACACCCTCACTTTGGGAGGCATATATTTCCATTGTTGCATTGTCCTAACAGTGGTAATAGGAAACTTTTCCCATGCCTAGTAGGTATAAACCTACTAGGTTTATAGCTTGTACAGTTTTGATAGTTAGAAAATTCTTTCTTACTTCACACCAAAATCTGTCTCCCTGGAATATCTGCCTCTCTGTCCAGTCCTATTCTTTGTACCCACCGAGAAAAGATCCAAGACCTCTTTCAGCATCCTGAAGACTCCAATCATGTCCCAACTAAGAGTTCTTTTCTCCCAACAATCAGTGTTAGTTCCCACAACTGTTTCCTCCTCATGGTTTCAATTTATTTCCTTTTTTTTTAAAGAATTTATTCATTTATTAGAGAGAAAGAGCATGATTTCAGGGGGAACAGAGGGAGAAGGACAAGCAGACTCCCCACCAAGCTCAGGGCCTGACAACACAGGGCTCCATCGCATGACCCTGAGATCAGGATCTGAGCAGAAACCAGGGATTAGAAGCTTATCCGACTGAGTCACCCGAATGCCCCATCACTTCATTTTCAAGCTTTTATTGTCCTATTTGCCTTCTCTGGACAGAAGCCAGCTTGTCTGGATGCCCTTCTCTAAGACTGAAATATACATACCTGAACACCGTGTGGCATAGCAAGTGTAGGCCAAGGGCAGGTATGATAGGGTTCGTGGTCCTCCTGGTCCTTGTTAACAACCCACTGCTTTAGTAGTCACATGACCCTGTGACTCATATATTGGCTATAAACACTATAGACTCCTTCTATCTTTTTTCTTACTATAGGAGTATAGTTGCTAAGTCAATATCAAAACATCTATCTAAATTACTCAAATCAACACTCATTTTCTTATCCATCAGTTGGACAACCATAGCAAAGAGAGGTCAAAGATAATTTAAGATGACTTGCACAAGCTGGTTCCTGACTATTTCAGCTGTGGTTTCTAAGAGGTGCAAGCCCTCCACTTGAAGATACCTTTCTCATTTCTTCCATGTGCTTCCTTCTCTTAGCCAAATTCTGCCAACTGCCCTAGACCTTTATCAGTGCATTTTCTACCCACATTTAGCTCCTCAACATCTGACCCTGTGTTATCCCCTCTTCTTGAAAACTCCAAGGTGACTCTTAGAAGTACTTGCATATTTGTTGTTGTAGTATACTATTTACTTATTCTTTTGTCCCTCTGAACTTTCATTTACCAGATTCTTTCAGTTGCTCTTTTAGGTTTGTCGATTCTACTTTATGACTCTGCTCTCTTTTTTTCTGCCTCAGTATTCACTTAAAGATCCTTTTAAGAGTCTTTAATGGGGACTGTCTACTTTGCTCATTAAAGTCTTTGATTTGCGCTGGCTTCTAAAAAAAATGTTTTCTTCAGAACTTCTCTAAAAATATGCTACAGTAATTTTATGGTATCTTAAAAGGGGGTACAGACAAGCAGTTTCAGAGCTGGAAGAGAATCAAGTTCTCCAATCTCTCACTTGGATGACTAAGAAAAGAGGATGCAGACATAACCTTACTGTTCTCTCTTAGTTCAGTATGTTCAAAAACCCCAGGGAGACAGTGGACTAGACAAAAGGGGTGAGAGTGGACTGGGAACATTAAGATCATCAAATGACACATGCTGAACACATCTAAGTCCCAACTCTGGCCCAACAGAGAAAGATGTACTACTATTCAGGTAAACTCAGTTGTCATTCACTCTGTACTTGGATTGTACAAGAATGCTTTATAGTCTGGACTCTAATGGTGAGAATTTAGCCAAATAAAATCTCTTTTGGCTGCTAAGGAGTCCTTGGAGTGAAAATAACAAAGAAAAGACCATGTACCCTAACTGGACACATGGCAACAGAGCAGTAAGGTCAGTTCTTTGTTTGAAAGCACCCATAGCACAGTACTTTTTCAATGACTGGACTAAGGGTCACACCAAAGTCCATGATAAATGACTTGCTTTTCTTCTAAGTCATTTATTAACCTCAGGATTGTGGAATGCATCACCAAGAGACTAATATTTGCCACTGGAAGGACATAAACCAGAGTTTTCTGGACCACTAAGGGGGAGGGTAGAAAGGAAGTAGGTTTATCCTTGCCTTTGCTATTCTCCCAAATGTGGCCACCTCACTACCCTGAATAACAGATGGATAGAGAGTCTTTGATCAAACATATGAGAAAGCTGAGCCATGCTATGATTAAAGCCCCCTGACTTCAAGAGTAGCCAAAGTCCCAACTAACAGTTGGGCTATGAATGAGGCATAAAATGACCTACAAATTTATTTTAAATCAACATACAGGTGTGTGCACAGACAAATTAGGGTGGTCTCCTTTTAAGTAAAGTCCCTTGAAAGGCTTTCCACTTATTGCATGAGGGTTCTATTGCTCAAAAGATTTGGGGGGATTTGGGTGCAGGAAAACACACTTGCACACAAATGACAATCATTTATATTTACAGGTTAGAAATAGCTGCTAATATTTCGCTATATTTGCTTTCAACATTTTTCTTAAAGAAATCTGTTTCTATTGTTTCTCATTAAAGCAAAACATGGCTTAATTATAGATATTTCAAGTAATGCAGACAAGAACAAAAATTGAAAGGTTTTTTAAACACCTCAAGGTCCATCATTAATATTTGGTGTAAATTCCAATAATTTCTCTATATATGCCATTCTTTTGAATTTCATCAGTTTGTCAATTGACAAAGTTTCCACCTTTGAGAAAGTTTTTTATTTGATTTTTGGAAATAGGTCAAAGTTGCCAGGAGCCAGCTAAGTCTGGTAAATAAGGTAATGATTTACCTGAGTGACAAGATTTTGGTGCCAAGTCAGGTGTAATTGGTTTTCTTGGACAGAGAGGCACCCGTTGTCAGAAGTGCTCTGAACTCCAAGAGCTATCCTCTGAAGGGCTGTCTCTGCAGGATGTGTACATGGGGTGGCAGAAGCCTTGGGAACCATAAGCTCTGGAACCAAGCCAGGACTGAGTCCCATGTAAGCTATGGGCCTCGATCCTTACCCATGAGGAGCCTCTGTTTGCTCATCTTTAATGGGATGTTCATAATATCCACTTTTCATGAGCAGTTATGAGAATCTAATTCAATCATGGACATGAAAGCACTTTTGCAAACTGTCCAGCCCTGTACAAATGTAAGGCACTATTATTTAAGTATGTGTGTCAAATTAATCTTATTTCTTGATGGGCACACCTCCTACACACACAGTCTCCATGGACGGCCACATCATCAAAACATAAGTGGGTAGGACTATTCTCTTCCCTTCTAGTTTCCTTCAGCTGGAGGTTTATCCCTTCAAAGCTGCCTTGCCCTTGACCTCATGATCATTTTACCTGATTTTTCCAGTACCTGAGCATAGGCAAGGGAAATCAGAGAAGACCTGGTGAGACATTGTTTAAATCACCACCACTGGCATTTCTAGCTTTCAGAAGCCCGGGGGAAAGGAAGTGGTAAACAATCTCAGTCTGGGATGCCTGTTTTGGAATTTTAAAAGGATCTGGTCAATTTATCGTTTACCTGAAATATTTTTTTGACATTATCTCTCACAGAACAAGGGAATCTGAGAACAGTTAGGAGTTCCCATGATGCATTAAAAAGGGCAAGAAACTAAAAACTATAGTTATCACATCCTCAAAAATGGGCATAATAACTGTACCATCTTAATAGTTGGCTGGGAGGACTAAATTTTTTTAAGATTTTATTTATTTATTTGAGAGAGAGAGAGAGAGATCGAGATCACAAGTAGGCAAAGCAGCAGGCAGAGAGAAGGCAGGGAAGCAAGCTCCCCGCTGAACAGAGAGCCCAATGCAGAGCTCTATCCCAGGACCCTGAGATCATGGCCTGAGCAGAAGGCAGGGGATTAACCCACTGAGCCACCCAGGCACCCCTGGAGGACTAAATTTTAAGCACTATTTATGTAGCCAGTACAGTCTGACACATAAAAAGTGCTCAATGTTAGCTAGTATTTTTGGTGTTATTATTAATACAAAGATTTGAATTTATAGACTCTTAAGTTATAAAGACGTCAGGACATGCTATCAGCAAATTTTGGCACGTAAAAGAATACCTCAGCAATAATGAGCTAATGTTACTTATATATACAGATTTAATTTCACCATTTGGATTGTTTTACAATTTATATTTTATTCATTCAACATGTATTTATTGAGTATTTACTACATATAAGGCATTGTGCCATCCATTGGAGATACAACAGTGAACCAAAGAAACAACATTCTCATCCCCATGGAGCTTACAATGAAGGCAACAAGCACAAACAAATACTTATGCGTACAAGCGGTGCCTTCCTGGAGCCGGAGTGGGAACTGGTTCAAAACCTTGGTCAGGGCTAGGCCAGCAATGAAGGTTAGAGTGGCAAACCCACCAGTTCAAGGTTAGAGGGATGAAGAGGTACCATCTATGATACCAGTTTGATGAGACATTTAGTGGATGATGCAGACATGTGAGCTCTATTGTAGAATACCAAATACTATGAACTCAATGTTGTTTAGCTTCTTGTGATTTAGACAAGAGGAGCTTCTACCTTAAAGACTTGGTTTGCTCTAGAGTGTGAGGCCTTAGGGTAGCCTTCCTAAGAATCTACTTGCCTTTCTGATCCCATTCTGTTTCTCTCCATCTCAACGTTGTGCACATAACGTAAAATATTCAGAATTCTGTGAGAAGTTTCAGTTCAGTATTGCCATACTGCTCTGTCTGCATGTACATATGTATATACACACATTGGGTCAACCATGATAAGCATGTGTGGAAGTTGTGGCGTGAGGAATAGCTACATCCAGGTGCATTAACCTGCAGAGCAACAAGCATCTCCATGCTTGCTACGAAGTTAAAGAATAAGCAAAACTAATCTAGAGTGATAGAAATCAGAATAGAATTTGAGGGTGTAATTGGGAGAAGGCATGAGGGAGTCTTCTGGTATGCTGGGAATATTCTATGTCTTGATCTAGATGGTGTTTATATGGCTGTTGTACCTTTGTAAAAATTCACCAAGTTGTAGTTTTATAATTTGTGAACTTCATTAAGTTATGCTCAATAAAAATGTTTTTATTAGAGAGAGAAATAGAAGAGATACCTGAACCCAAAGCACATAAGACAAAAGGATGGTCCATCCTAGTAACAATCCAAAGGAGTAGCAGTGTGTCTCCTCTCAGAGCTTGCTAGGATCTGACCTCTCCTTCCTACCTTGCTTCCAGTCTCAATCCCCAGCCAATGTTAATGCTACCCAGCCACATATAGAAAGGTTGGCAATTTATGCCAATAAGTCAGGTCCAGTGAAGTGTCGGACAGTAATGATTATTTCCAACTATCGGGAATTCAGCGAGACACAGACTGAAAATTTCTAGACAAATCCAAAGCAGCATCCCTGTTAGTCATCATCAGTATCCCTGATGATCACAGTTAAATACAAATAAACAGAACAATCATAGAATACCAAGGATTTACAGCGCTATTAACTTGAAATCCTGGAGAAGAAAAACAATAAGAACAAGAAAATTAACAGAATGAAATTATATTTGTCTTGCCTTTCAACTTTATTTACTGTGTCCTTTTCTTGAAGATTCTACAATTCACATTAGGCTATTGAAGGCACTGATAAGCCCTATAATCAGCAGACATATTTACTCTTATTTTACACAGTGTTTCCTTATATATTTGATCAAGAACATTTTGGGAATCTAAGGTTATCATTTATTTTTTCCCCTCATATTCTTCCTTGGAGAATCATCAAAGTTCACCATTCCAGCTGCCATCTTGGTGCTATAACGTCTCTCTTGTCTTATAAAGCAAGGAGGATGTCTGTTGAGCACATCTCCAGCCTCTCCCTATAGCTTTAGGACATCTCAGCCCATAGCAAATTTTTACCTAGATGGTCTACATGGTACAGAATGGAGATCTAAAAGGAGTTCAGAGGGAACTCTGAATTCATTAACCTTTCATTCAATGAATATGAAGAATGAAGCTGGTGGTATGAAAAGGCTCTATTTCTGCAGTTTTTATTAAGCCACCTTGAGAACTGAACCCTGAACTCAATGAATCTTAATGAACAACTATGGCAAGTATAAAATACCTTCTACTCACATCTGTCTTATCTGTCATTTAACTCCCATCTTCTCCCACCTCCTTTTAGATCCATGAAGCTAGCACATTTTCCACACAAACACCTGAATCCACAGTGATTTAGACCCCTGCTTCCTGCCACAGACACATTAGCTGAGAATTCTCCCAGAAAGGGAGAATGGGGCTGGCTACTTTCTTCTAGGACTGAAGTGGGGTTGGGCTTTCTCTGAGAAGTCCTTTAAAAGACAGCATCATTATTTCAGAACAGATTCTACAGAGAGGTAATGGAGGCCCTTGGGAGGATCCATGCCCAGCTGGAGGTAAAGACAATTCACTTTGTCTAGACCCTTGGTTTTCTCATTTGCTAAGTGATTCCCAAAGTTCTTACCAGCGCTGATAGTCCACGTACCCAGGGTGTGTGCATAGGTGCCTGGCAGCTTGCCCGCACCACTTGTCCATGAGAGGCTCAGGAAGCAAGGAGGATGTCTGTTGAGCACATTACTGTATCATTTCTTAAAGCAAACAAAAACAAAACAGTTTTCTATTGGCATCTAAATGACTCTCTGGCCAGGTTAATATGACCACTTCAAAGTAACAAGTCCTTCCTGAAATGTACATACCTACAAGGGACACCAGCAGTCTGAGGAAGGAGTGGATTAGAATGGTCCCCTGGAAAAACACTGAATCAGGAATCTGGAATCTGGTTCCAGCTGAAGCTTTGCTAGTTACCAGCTGTGTGATATTGGGCAAATCACTTAAACCCCCTCAATCTCGGGTAATCTTGTTGTGGCTCTGGTTGTTTGTTTGTTTTCAGCATTATGGGCCTAACACTAGGAATCCCTTCCCTGTCTAGCTCACAGAGATGTTAATAATGCTCCATTTTTTCTTTCTATGTCTATGCATATTTTTAAAACCAGTTAGTTTCACCGTACATGCTGTTCTGTAAATTTGTTTTTAATTTATTTAACAGCATATTATGAGAATTATAATATGCCTTTAGGTGGTTTTATTACCTGTTTTTAAGGACTGCACAGTCTTCTGAGATTGTACCATCTTGGCATGCCAATCCTCACTTGTGGGACATGGAGTTCCATTTTTGCTATTAGAAATAAATAGTATTGGGATACCTGCGTGGCTCAATCAGTTGAGCGTCTGCCTTTGGCTCAAGTCATGATCCCAGCATCCTGGGATTGAGTCCCACATTGGGCTCCTCACTCAGTGGGGAGGGAGGGGAGGATGAATTGAGGAGAGGAAGGGAGGAAGAAGGAAAGAAAAAAAGGAATAGTATTGCCAAGTGCAGAGTAAAGGAAAGAATCTGGTCTTCTCGAATAGAGATCGGATCTCTCATGGGCTACTTATACAGACTCATCTATCTCTGGCAGGAATTGAGATCTCAAGGACAGAAAGGACTAAAGGACTGGTCACTTAGAGGAGAGGAAGAGGCTCAGGAGAACATGGCAGGAGCTGTATACCATCTGTTTATTGGGAATTGAGGTACCAGACACTTGTATGTCTGTTAGAACAACCCTATGAGATAAGGGTTGTCCCCCATTATCTAGGGACATTAGCTAGGCCGCCCTAGCAAGGGTGAACTGAATGTGCGCTCCTGGCTACCAGCGTTAGAGGGGAAGCTAAGAGGGGACCACAACTACCTGCTCCTGTGCCTTTACCCTCTCTACTCCCCAGCAGGTATCCTCCCTTCCCTCCCCCATCTACATGTTCCATCCCCCAATGCCCTACTCCTCTCTGGTACACCCCCCCCAGATACCCACTGACTTATCCTATCTGGAATTCCCAATCACATATTTAGCATTTTATTATAAATGATCTAACTTTCAGATCCTTTGGGTTACCACAGTTGATTAACACAGCCTTGCCTGTGTGCAATAAAGGGCCTACAAGATAGAAAAACTCCTGTTTTTCTGAAAGTATTGTTAAAATTTAATAATCCCACAATACAGTGAAGATAATCTATGCAAAATGCTTGTTTTATTGTGAACAGTCTTAAATTTAAAATATACACTTTAAGTCTGCTAAACATTTTTTACCAGCCTCTCTATTTCTCTCTCCCAGTTCCATCCCACCCTCAAAATCAGGATGCACACTAGAACCAAAATTTCCTACTTCCCTACTGGAGTGCGTTTATAAGGTTTGTTTGCATTTCGGCTTCCATTCCTTACCTAAGCAATGAAGTGACAGAATGAACATTCACATTCTATTCCTGGCACTGCCAAAGTCTGGCCATGTGCCTTTGGCAAGTTGTCTCCCCTCCCTGAGCCTCAGTTAACCCGTTTGTAAATGACAGATTCAGACTAAACATAGACATGCCGCCTGGATTTTACTGGATTCCGACTATGTATTCATTTTGCTCAGAGTGTGTCTCTGGTCTTAAATTATCAATGACTCCTAAAGGAGCCTAAGGCCTGGGGAGGCGATCCCCCAAACTGGCCCGAGGCGCTTAGGGGCGACCGTTTACGTGAGTCCCCTGCCAGGAGCAGGAAAGTGCAAAGGCAGTGTCACCTCTCGCCGTGGGGCCGGCGCGCAAGGCCATAGAAGACCTCTCCCCCAGCTCCACGCATTACAAGTCAAAACAACCTCACTTCCTTGCTGACGCCACGGCCAGGCTGAGGCTGGAAATCGATCTGCGATCTTTCTGCTCCAGCACAGCCGGGCCCCTGGCCCATGCGGGCGCGTGGACGCGCAGGCGAAACGGCTGGGAGCTGCGCCGGAGCGACGGGCGGGGGCTGCTGACCGCGGAGAAAGGAGCCGGCTTCCGCGAGGGGCATCCTCTCCAGCCCACTATCCCCCCAACCCAGGACGGTTGCTGAGCCCAGGGGGCTGGGCGAAGGGAGGAGGGAGACCCTCTCACCCGTGGAAGGCGAGGGGTGGGGACAGGCAGAGTGGCCAGCCCTCTGCTAAGGCTCCGCCCCGCAGGACTCACCAAATCGGTGCTGTCCCAACTCAATCAGGGGGAGTGGCAGAGCCGAGACTAGAACCAGGGTCTCCTGACCCCTTCTAGTTCTCTGTCACCAGCAGGGTTTCCCAGCCAAAAGGCTTTTTCTTGGTTTCTCCACAAACATACTTCCAAGTTGCTGCACTGACCTATCAGACTGATACATAAAGCATCAGAGATTTGCGCAGTTGAAACCTGAAACCCATCTCTCCCTTTGGGATCTACAGCGAACCTTCCTTGCTTGTTCTACTTGCCATTAGCTCAGAACTTCTGCAGCTTTCACACTGTCATCTTCTGGCCTATGGTCACCCTGGGAGACATGAGAAAACGTCCTGATCATGATCCCACTGTAAGAGTGTGTCACACAGCTAATATCCACCCTGTGGACAGGATGCTAACTGCATCTCTAACCCAGCTGCTGGGTGGCACGTCTGACTTTCTGCTCCAGTCCTGTCTCATCATCATACACTTGCTATCTGAAGGTAGCTGTACGGTGGGTGAGCTCAACCCGGTGTATTCTGGGACCAGAGAGAAACAGCAAAGTGACCTCTCTGCTCAATTAAAGTAAGGCGAGGGGCGGGGTGGGGGGGGGCGGCATTGCTATCATCATGTTAAGACGTAACATTTATCAAGTATCGACTGCGTGCTAGGCTCTGTGATAAGTTCTTACAAGATTATTTTAATGTAATCCTTACAGCAACCCCACCATCATTCCTGTGTTACAAAAGAGCAAACAAAAGCACAAAAATTATACAGCTTGCTCCAAGTCACCAACTAGTCATTGTCAAAGCAGAGATGAGAACCCTGGGTTCATTCAGAGCCTGTGCCTTCAACTGTTATGCCCTGTTGTCTCTCATGATGGAATGAACATTTTGATTTTAAGGGAAAGGATAGCAGATGGGGAATAAGGAAATTTAGCTTCCATTCTTGCCCTGCCTCTTCACAGAGGTAAGAGAGTAGTACCTCTCCACAGGAAGAAAAACCTCCAATCATATAACCTTGCTTTTAGGGTATATGAAACACCTGAAACATACAGAATTATGTGCAGATGTGCATTTTTTCTGGGAAGAGCAGACATAGTTGCATCGGCATTTCAGAAAGAGGCATATAAAAAAGTGGTCTGGACTACCTCATCTTTATAGCCTTTTTCTTGCCAAACAGCCTACTCTACACTGTCTTCTAACATTTTAAATAATGATGCAATAGCAGCTTCAGACTCCAGGACACCTCTCTGGTTCAGGGATGTGAAGGGCTCCTGGCTTCATGCTGGCCTTTCCAGCACACCCGCATGTCCAGATAGTGATCACAGGAAGGACGACATTGGGATGGGATCATCAAATTCATCCTCTACCTATTTGCAACACCTCAGCATTTTTGCTTTAGCCTGTTGTATTCGTTACTTGCAACCAGACTCTAAGTTTGTATAGAGGCACAAAGAAAAGATTTCAGAATCCTTTTTAATTATACTATAAAAAGAATTTTAGTGGTGGAAACTCCACCAGGCTTGGGGTAAATTGTCCATTCATTATTGACGACCTGCACTGTCCAGAGCATAGGGCAGTGAAAGACCAGATCCCTGACTGCCTGGAGATTCAGAGGGACTAGCAGGGAAATGCTAGGAAGATGGAGAGCACTAGGAAGAGTGAGGCCTAGAGAGGCAGGAGGGGCTTCCTTGAGAGGTGATGGAATTTGAGCCAACCCTGAAGGATGAGTAGGAATGAATTAAGCCAGATATACAAGTCAGAGGAGTGGGGGAAGAGCACCCAAAGCAGAGGAAACAGTTTGTGGGAAGGACCTGAGACAATAAAGAACCTGGCCCGTTGGAGGAAGTGAAGGGCTGGGCCGACTAGAGCACAGGAAGGAGAGTGGTATAGGCTGTCCCCACATCTATAATGAGGCTGCTGAAGGAGGCAGGACCAGCGTATGCAGAGCTCCTGGAGTCAAGAAACATGGGTCCCAGAACCAGCTGTGTGATGCTGTGTGTGTGTGAGAAAGAGAGAAAGAGACAGTCCTAACTGGCTGTGTCATGTTAGCAAGGCAGGCGACATCTCTGATCTTCCATTTCCTTAACTTAAACATGCAAGGTTCGAATTAGATAGCTTCTTTTTTATTTATTTATTTATTTATTTATTTATTTATTTATTTATTTGACAGAGAGAGATCACAACTAGGCAGAGAGGCAGGCAGAGAGAGGGGGAAAGCAGGCTCCCCACTAAGCAGGGAGCCTGATGCGGGGCTCGATCTCAGGACCCTGGGACCATGACCTGAGCTGAAGGCAGAGGCTTAACCCACTGAGCCACCCAGGTGCCCCCGAAATAGATAGCTTCTTAAAGTCCTTTCTGGCTCCACTATCCTGTGACTTTTGTGACTTTAAGGAAGTGAAAAAGAGTGAGTCAGTGAGACTAACTGGTCAGTGAGAAAGAGAAAACTGGCCCCTGATACTGTGGAGATGGGAGGCACTATCAGTAAGTCCTTGATGTTTTCCTGCCAAACATAAGCAACTTCATAGAACATCACCATCAAACAAGACCAGTCTGTGACTGTGAAGGACAGAGACAGAAAAAAAAGCACTCCACAATCATGTCTGAGTGCAGATTAAAAAAAAAAAAAAAAAAGTTAACATTATCCAAACCACAAAAACAACCAAATATCCCCCTATCCTGGCTCAGATGACTACTGCATCTTTACAACTGCAGCTTCAGCCTCACTCTAGTCTTCCTTCCCTTTAGACAAGAGTCACTAAGATGCCCTCCCCAAATTCCCCTCACACAAGCCTCAGCCCTGTAGTTCTTCCTACTACCTTCTCTGAGATGACCCACAGTTCTGCTTCTCCGCAGTGAGTAACAAACCACACTTGTCCAACCATAGGGCTGTGCCTCCAAAAGGGCCAGGACGAGGGCCAGCCATCACAACCAGTGCCTCTCCCATTCTGCATCATAGGTGCCTCCCTTCCCTCTTGCCCTGGTGGTGCCTGGCTGCAGGGCATTGACGTAAGTCCCCTCCCCTTCCAATGTTCTCTAATCTCCCATCAAGAACCCTACTCTGAGCTTCAGGGTCTTGGGAAGTGGGGCTGTGATGAGGAGGAGAAGAAAATGAGAGAAATGCAAGAGGACAGCTTCACAAAGGAATTTGCATCCATCAATGATAAAAGCAGAATGAAAGTGATCTCAAAGCAAACACTTCTTCCCTCACTTGAAGTGCTGGGCCTCCTCCTTTCAGGCCTCCACCCTGCAAAGACCAGGCATGGACTTCATGGGAGGTAGTAGTATTTCTGTTTCCCAACCAAACCACACCAATCATACCCTCCCTTAAGGTCATCTTCATAGGAAGGTAGCTGGTTCCCAGGGAACTGACTCATTTGGCAGCATCAAAGGGGATAAAAATTGTTGCTGCTGGTGATTCAGTGTCTCAGCTTGGACTTCCCATCTTTAGCTACAGTTTTTTCACTGGGGGGAGTCCCCACCACACAACCCACTCCATTCTCTTCATGTGAGAAAATGTCAAACAAACAAGACCCCTGATGTCTCCTGAGTGAGTCAGATGGCAACCAGGGAGAAGAAGTGCCCTGTTTCTCTGGTCACAAAACAGGCTGTTGGACTCATTGCCCTAATTGAAAAGGCTAATGGAATCAGCTCCTTTGAACTTGCAGAAACCATCGTGCATAGCAGGCACATAACTATTTCCAACACTGTCAGCCTACAGTCATAGCAAAGATGAAGTCTTCCCTGTGTTCAGTTTACTTCAGGGGGCAGCAAACTCTCTGTGTAAAGGACCAAAGAGTAAATATTTTAGGCTTTGTGGGCCAATGTCTGTTGTAACCACTCAAATCTGCCCTTGTAGCACCAAACCAACCATAGATAATATGCAAGTGAATAGGCCTGCATATATTTAAATAAAATGTTTACAAAAAGAGGTGGGCCAAATCTGGCCACGGTTGGCCCCTTGGTCTAATATAGTCAGCCCATGGGCATAGCTGAATAGGAACAGAAATAATAACCTTTGCCATTACTTTTAAAAGAGCTTATTTCTCATCAGAGAGATTGGGAGAAGTCTTATAACCCACTTTGGAGACTTCAGAAAGACAAAAGGAAGCAAAAGAGACAAAGAAGAGAGAAGAAAATAAAAATAAAATAGGATTTCACTTCAAAAGAGGAATGGAGGCATCAAAGTGGAAGGAGATCTTTGTAAGGCCTCTGTGGCCCCTCTTACCCCAACAGGTCTTCGGGAGCCTTTCACAGGCTCAGGAGCAAGCAGAGAGACTCTGATAGTGCACTGGATAGCCACAGGCTGTTGAATGTTCAGGACCATTACAGCTTCTGAAGGAGAGGTCTTTCTGAGCCCCCAGAAGGGCTGACAGAGTGAGCAGAAGACAACAGGGGGTACGGGACAGAGGGGATTTGTGAAAGTGACTTTTCTTCTTTTAAGATTTTATTTATTTGAGAGAGAGAGCATGCAAGCAGGAGGAGGGGGAGAGCCAGAGGCAGAGGGAGAAGCAGACTCCCTGCTGAGCAGGGAGCCCAAGGTAGGGCTCAATCCCAGGATGCTGAGATCGTGACCTGAGCCGGAGGCAGACACTTAACAGACTGAGCCACCCTGGTGTCCCTGTGAAAGTGACTTCTAATGGCCACATGTACACAGGATCCTGGGCCTTCCTATCTGGAGCTAATCCACCAGTTGTGAGGAATATATATCCATTTGGCAAATCTGAAAGAGGAATTTAATAATGAAAGAATTAAGTTTAAAATTAGAGCTCCCAGGGTGCCTGGGTAGCTCAGTGGGTTAAAGCCTCTGCTTTCGGCTCGGGTCATGATCCCAGGGTACTGGGATCGAGCCCCACATCGGGCTCTCTGCTCAGCAGGGAGCCTGCTTCCCTTCCTCTCTCTCTGCCTTCCTCTCTGCCTCCATGTGATCTCTGTCAAATAAATAAATAAAATCTGTAAAAAAAAAAAAAAAAAAAAAGTTTAAAATTAGAGCTCCCAAGATTCTGCCAGAGAAAGGTAGAAGAGAAGGATCACTAGATAGGTAAATCCCCTGGCTGGGAGAGAAGGCAAGAAGTGGCCAATCTGTGGTTAATGGCCATTTTCTATAGTTCACAAATCATGCATACTTCTTATAGATGCAGAAAGTCACCCTAGCTACTGAGCGGTGATTTATGAAGTATGTTTCCTGGAATACTGGTGTTGTAAGATGTTAACAATTATTACATGAGAAAAATTTCAGAGAAACTGAAGAATAAATTGACACTGACAGGAAACTACTGTGTGTGTGCACGCCAATGCATTTCTGCCTTGTTACGTTATGCTTAGAAAAAAAAGTTATAACATTGGGGAAAAAAGGTTCATTTTGAAATTATTCTTAGGAACCAGATTTTCCAGAGCCAAGAACAGACTACTAACCTATGCTAATGCAGATAAAAAAGAATTGTTTAAAATAGTCTAGCAGCAGTTCTCAAACTTGAGTATACACTGGATATAGAGCTTATTAAAACCAGATTGCTGGACCCCCTCCCAGAGTATCTAACTCACTAGGTTGGGGTGGAATGCAGGAATTTCTGTTTCTAACAACTTCCCAGGTGATGCTGTGGCTGATGTGGTAGTCCAGGGACTTTACTTTGAGACCCACTGTCCTGCCCCCAGCCCAGTGCCTGACAGATATGAGAATCTATTCAATATTACATTTCTGCCTGAGATTTACCACATTGCAGGAAATCAGTTAGATGGGTTTCCACCACATGTGAGGGTATGCTGGATAATCCAGCTTCAAAGTCAGGCTTATGGAAACATATGTGGCCTTATTTGGGGAAAGTGTTACTATACTTTGAGATTGTCTTCTCCAAAACAGCTTCAGGTGTCTAGTGGACAGTCTTCTCATGGGGGCAAATGAATGTAGCATGTTCCATGTTTTTAATGTACCATGTTTTTAAATGACAACTCATGATCCTCCAACAAGTACAGATTTAGAGATGCCAGTTATTTCCTGGCATTTCTTACCAGGGGGACGTTTCTTCAAAAAATAGAAACAAAATTCAAAATGAATGTAACAGGGGGCGATAGTTCTTCAGAAATAAAATTCAGTTTGAACAACTGCAATGTGATATATCTGGAGATTTTTTAAAATACCAGTATAGATTCTGACAGGACTGTGAAACAAATGTATATTAGAAAAACAAGGAGAACCCAGATGACCAGAATGTTGATGCGAGTCACCCAAATTATAGTGTGTGGACAAAAGGCAGCAAACATGTCCTGAGATCTGTCACAAAAGGGCAGGGACACAATGCCTGTCAACCTCAAATCAGTCTCAAGCATGGTTCCATTTTTATTAGCATACTCTAAAGACTGACATGAAGAGGTTAGAAAAAGTTCACAGGATATTAACATATATCTCTAGAAAAATATGAAATAGCCCTAAGCAGAAAGGTTTGAAAGAAATGTGGATTGTTAAGCCTGGAAAAAAAGGAAGGCAACTCTATTGCACCTTTAAATGAATTAGAGTTTTCTGCCTCTGGACTTTTGCTGCAGTGATAATGTAAGCTAAAGGAAGTAGCCCTAATTTTTAAAATATATGTGATTTTGGTTAACTTTAAGGCAAAATGTTCTTTAAAATAGGATGATGGGAGTATGTCATTTTGGGCCTTAGATTTTGCAAGAAGCTAACAGAAGCTGGGATTTTCACAGAACTCTTCCATGATTCCTGCACAGACAAGAGCAAACCTGAAGGAAGTAATTGTCATTATCACTGAAACAGCCCAAACGCCCACCAGTGGGAAAGTGCATGAATAAATTGTGTATATTCACACAATGGGCTATTATAAAGCAGTCAAAACGATGAACTATATAGTAACACATAATAATTGAATCTTATTAATATAACATTAAGTGAAAAAAGTCTCAGAAGATTACATGTAGCATGATGCCCTTTTAAAATGTTTAAAACAATTAAAATAATTTTAGTGCTTCTTAGGAATACATGTAAATACAACATAACCATATAAAAGGAAAACAAGAGAGATGGCTACAGTGAGAAAGACTGGCAATATCACCGGTGGGCAAGGATATGGGTCAGTGGAAATTCTCATTTACTGCTGATGGGAAGATAAACTGGTTACAACCATTTGAAAAACTTTTTGGTATTACCTACTAATTTAAACATACACAAACTCTATGACCCAGCAATTCCACTTCAGGCATATACTCAACCTATTTCTCAAAAAGACATATTCAATAATGTTCACAGCAGCACTACTCACTAAAACCCCAAACTGTGGGACATCTGGGTGGCTCAGTCTGTTAAACGTCCAGCTCTTGATTTCAGGTCAGGTCACAAACTCAGGGTTGTGGGATGGAGCCCTGCATAGGGCTCTGTGCTCAGCATGGAGTCAGCTTGATTCTCTCTCTCTCTCTCTCTCTCTCTTTCTCGGCCCCTCCCCCTGCTTGCGTGCTCTCTCTCTCAAAATGAATAAATAAAATCTTTAAATAAAACTGTTCATAACAGGGGAATGGATATTATGTGCAATATAGTCATATAAAAATGCTATATGACAATGAGAAGAAAACAAACCATGGTTACACAAAACAGTATAGATGAATCTTGCAAACATAACATTGGAAAAAAGAAGCCAGACACAAAAGAGTATATACTACATAATTCCATGTGTATAAAGTTCAAAAACATGAAAAACTGATTTGTGATGGTAAAGGTCAGGCTACTGGTTACTTTGGATGAGAATAATGACTAGGAAGAAGCATGAGTGAGGTCTCTGGGGTTCTGGTTCTATTTCTCAATCTAGTTTCTTGGATTCTGGTTTCATGGATGTGTTACATTGTGAAAATTCACTTATGATTGGTGTATATGTCTTGATGTCTTATATTTCAATTAGAAGTTTGAGAGACAGAGAAGAGAGAAAAGGAAGGTAAAAATTTTATTTAAAAAGAATGGGAGATATGAAGTAAAAAGTGGAATGGATGTAAAAATGGAAATAAAAAGAAGTAAAATGGAAGTAAAAAGAATGAAGAAGTAGTATGCTTATGGGTTAAGCATATTTTTCAAAATATATTTCAAAGTATATATAGTATGACTAGATAGTAAAATCATTTTTGCAGTGTTTTTCTTTCATATTTAATGTTTATATCTATTTACATAGCCATCTTTTTTTTCCTTAGGCAACCTTTTTTTAAAAATTTTTATTCAACCTATTTTTATTATGAATTTATGTGGGATAAGGAAAACTCAAATATGCCTATCCCAACCTTTTAAATAACATTTTACAGTAACATGTTTTCTGATTTTAAAAATTATACATTTTTTTAAGTTTCAAAAACAAAAAGCAAAATGGGAAAAATCCATAATTCTACCTGAGAACAAGTCACTCAACATTTTGATGTATATCTTCCCAGTCTTCATTATGATTAAAAAAAAAAACTTTTAAAGCCAGGGTTGGTGGGGTGGAGGGGAAAGCAAAGAAATGATGGATGTGTGGTTCAGGATGATGGTTTATTTGGTGGGAAAGACATAGGAGCACAGGATGCAGGAGGGGAACCTATAGGGAGGGTACTACTAATGTTCTTTGGGATGCTTATTTATTATTAAAAATAACTTAAAAATAAAGAAATAAAAGTGAGTAAAGGTGATCAAAGGATATAAACTTCCAGTTACAAAAAAAGTAAGTCATCAGATGTAATGTACAACATGCTGACTATATAGTTAATAATACCACATTGTGTATTTGAAAGTTGCTAAGAGATTAAATTTTAAAAATTTTCATCACAAGAAAAAAAATTTATAACTATGTGTGGTGGTGGATGTCAACTAGACTTTTTGTGGTGATCATTTCACAATATACACAAATATTGAATCATTATGCTGTGCACCTGAAACTAACATAATGTTATATGTCGATTCTATCTCAATAAAAAAATCTCCAAACAATACTAGAGAATCAATGAACAATGGAAGTAATTTAAATAATAAAAGAATTCAGTTAGTTATCAACATATGTAATTAACATACAAAAGTCAACAGCTTCCATAAACACAAATAATAGCTAGAGAACATAATGGTAAAGAAAGCGCCATTTATAATAGCAACAAAAATAATTAAATACTTAGGAATAAATTTAAGAAAAATGTGCAAAACCAATGAAAGGAAACACTCTTGAAAGACATGAAATTACTCTTGAAATAAAAGGAAAGGCATCCTTGAAGTTCTTGGATGAGACAACTCAACACCATAAAGATGTCAATGTAATACAATCCCCATAAAAATATCTACAAGCTTTTTTTATGAAGCTGGACAAGTTGATGCCAAAGTTTGTAAGGAAGAACAAGCATGCAGGAATAGCCTAGAACACACTAAGAAATAAAAGCTATAAATGTAGACTAGTCCTACCAGGTAACAAACTGTACTATGAATAACCCTAATTAAAACAAGGTGCCACTGTGGCACCTGTGTGGTTCAGTAGGTTAAGACTGCGACTCTTGTCTCAGCGTAGGTCTTGATCTCAGGGTACAAGAGTTCAAGCCCCACGTTGGGCTTCATGCTGGGCACGAGCCTACTTAAAAACAAAAACAAAAACAGCTACTGCCACTGCCATAAGAATAGCCATACAGACAAGGATAGAATAGATAAAAGTGGTATCTTCAACCACAGAGCAAAGATGGGCTATTTATTTACTTATTTATTTTAGATAATTTTTTTAATAAATGTTGCTGGCACAACTAGGTAGTCACTTGGAAACAAAGGTAAAATCAGACCCATATCTCATATTATACACAGAAATAAACTCCACACTGATCAGGAAACTAAATGTAAAATAAAAAAATTAGATAAAAAATAAATTAACAAATTAGAGTGGAAAAAAATATGGTGAGCTCCTCTATAAACTCAGTGTAGGGAAAATCTTTCTAATATTAATTCAAAATCCAGAGACAATAAGGGAAATAATTCATAAATTTGACCACATAAAATGTATTTTAAAGTTGCATGGTAAAATAAAGTCAAAGAACTGCCAAATTAGATGAAAATATTTGTAACGGGGACCTGAGTGGCTCAGTAGTTAAGCATCTGCCTTTGGCTCAGGTCATGATCTCAGAGTCCTGGGATCGAGCCTCACATTGGGCTCCCTACTCAGTGGGAAGCCTGCTTCTCCCTCTCCCACTCCCCCTGCTTGTGTTCCCTCTCTCGCTGCCTCTCTCCGTCTGTCAAATGAATAAATAAAATCTTAAAAAAAGAAAATATCTGTAGCATATCCCACAACTTAAGGTATTATATTAGCTTAAGGACTAATATCCATAATATATAAAGAACTCTCAAATTTTGAGGGGAAAAACCCAAAACTCTGATAGAATAATGGGAAAGATAAATGAACAGAAAAATTTTTCCATGAATAAAAATAAAAATAATTTAATAAATAAAAACAGAGCAGGTATGGACCAGTGGTGAGGGTGTATCACCAACTAAGGATTATGCTTAATCCAACTCTATGTACCTAGGGGCCAGTCAAAACTCTAGGAATCCCCATAATAGATTTTATGCTGAAAATGAAAGTAGCTTAGTCTCCTAAAAACCTAAAATGCTATTACTAAGATACATTTGGGTGCCCAGATAAACAGGGGAAAAAAGAAAATGACTTCCCTTCCCTTTTGTTGCTGAATCTCACAGTTTTCCCCATGGGTTCTGAATTCCAACTCCCACACTAGGTAAGAGTGGCCACCATGATCCAAACATTGAGGTGTCAGAAGGTTTCAGGGTGAACCAGTTATTCTTCCCAGGTCCCTTCCACCTCTAAAATTCTGTATACCATTTTTAATTTTTTTATTATGTTCAGTGAGCCAAAATATAGTGCATTATTTGTTTTTGAAGTAGTGTTCAGTGATTCACTAGTGTTCACTAGTGATCACAACACCCAGTGTTGATTAATGACCTGGTCTCCCAAAACAGCCGCTTAAATCTACCCACTCAGTTACTGAGGCAAGAATGGCTTTCCCAGACTCCCTCCTCCTAACTGCAGTCGTCCCCGGGGGCACTTCTTATTCCCCATAGCAGAACCCCCGATATATATTTGTTTCTGTGTTTATATCCCTATCATTGCTTATAAAAATGAAAGATTTAATAGGGTGAGGAAATGGGATGAAATAAGCACAGAAGGAAAACGCAATATGTTGAGTAATGTTAGAACACAAAAATGCACTCTTTGATTTCTATATTCTCTAGAGCTGGAACTCAAATTTGGCTTCAGCTTCCTAGCAGGCAGAGCAGAGAAGCAAACAGGAGGAAAGAGAAGATTTGATAATGCCCATAAAATTGGAGCCAGTTTTTCCAAAGACCGCATTTCCATTCGCTTAGAGCTGTGTCCCAGCAGTATGTTTCAACAGGCTTCTGCTATCAGCCCGTGAGAGCCAACAGCTAAATAGCAAGGATTTTTCCAAGTTGGTTGTTAAATCATTAGTAGCTTGAAATCTGCCAAGGTGGGAACATTCAGCAAACACTACAAATCAGGTCATTTTCTCTTTCATTTATTTTTTTCCTTTTCTTTCCCTATTTTTGCCTCCAGAGAGCCAGTTTACCAGCACACCCTGCATTTTCCAAAGGTCCTTGTAGGGGAACACCATTCTAGGTCAGAGTTGCTGCAAGTGGGAGGGAGAAAGGTTTGGTGTACAAGCTTGTTGAATGCCATGGAAACATCCTGCAGGAAAAGAGAGGAGGAACATCTATGCCCAAGATCAGAGAATGACTGGACCCCACCCCCTCTTTCCAATACCACCCTTTGGAATTTCATTCCCGGGATTACAAGAAATACTATGCCCAGGAGGGATGGACATACCTCCCCATTCAAAAATGCATCCAGAAAGACTGGGGAGGTCCCAGGGAAGGATATGATGCTTTTCATGAGGTTAACATTTCCCAAGACTGTGTTTCACAGCATTGTTAATAAGAGTCCCATGTTGAAATAAATTTCAGAATGAGTGGGTTAAAGTTATCTTTAATGCAGGACTTCTCAAAGCCTTTGGGAGGCAAATGTGTCCTTGTGGCACAGAGTGTACATCAATTCCCAAACTTACTTTACCCGAGGACACTGTAGTAGCATATCTTGGGACACCAGGCTAAAAATACACCTGGCTCATCAGGGTTCCTTGCAGTTTTGAAAAGTAGTACCAGGACATTATTCCACAGAAATATTTTTTTCATATAGGACTTGAAGCTCTGACATTTTTCTTTATAAAGACATGAGTTGCATATCTTTGCTTTTCACCTGAACCATTTAATTATGCCCATAGGTGTCCACACATCCATCAGCAGAGCTTACTTAAGGCATGAAGGGAATCATTTTAGGACAAGAAATTTCCTAACTCATAGCCTGTGTCCCCAGGAACTCACTCTGTCCTGTTGTGGAAACCAGGCATCGGCAATGTCAAAGCCCAAAGCCAGCACACATTTCAACTTCTAAGACTACAGCAGAGAATGAGCATTTCTCATCATTTTTTAACCTTGACATTTTCACCTTCCCTCAACTCCCATTCCATTTCCTTTTTTGTATTTTTCCTTCTTCTTCAAATAGCCTTATAAACTCCTAAGATGGTTTACTGTGATGTGGGCAGCCTACATATATATTCATTCACCTAATCATTTATGGTGTCCTTCTGGATTCAGGGCCACGAATGGGAAAGACCAGGCCATGTTGTCACAGAGCTCATAGTACAACATTAATGAATGTTCATTTCCTCTCCTACTTATCTCCTTTATTTGCTTTGCCTTGGCTCTTTCTCCCCATTTTGCTTGACACTCTATGCTGTTCCTCCCCACTCTTGTTCATCCTTTCTCCTCCCTTCCTTGATAGCTTTTTCCAATGACTAACAGGAACCCAGCTCAGCTGGTTTTTATCACGCTCCTGTCCTTGCATTTTTCCAACTCAATTAAGCCATTACCAAGACTAAATGAGGCATGGACTCTCCAAAAGTCACACCTGTTGTCAGGGAGATGGAGGGTAAGAACCTGTGCAGCTGGCGGGCGAACAGCAAGCCAGGCTGGAGGGAGGCAGCCGAGTGTGACTCGGCAGCTTGTGTTCCCCCAGTGCTGAAAGAGGGCCCTCATTTTAAAACAAGATGTCCCTTGCTTTAATACAGAAGGAATGAAGTCTGACACAGACCTGAGGATGGTCACATTAATGATGACAGATAAGATGTCTCTAATTTTTTAACAAATGCACCCCTGGTGCGTATAAAAACCCACATTGTGGATGTGTCCTCAGCTAGATAGAGGTAAAGAAAGCTGTAACCAGAGCCAGGTACATGGGTTTTGTGATTATTGGTTGAACTTTCTCAGGTTTTTCCCTATTCACCCCTCATTAAAGTGTACACATTTCACCTTTTCTGCAATGGTGGCTTCACACCTTACTGTTACTGTTCTTTATGATCAGTATGACAAAAGAGGCCAAAGATTATAGTATAATAAATCACAGACAAATCAATGTATTCACTGTATGTAGATAAATGATTTCTACTGGAAATCAATTTTGGTTTCATAACCACCTTTTCTCTAGGCAACCTAGAATTTTTATGTCTGCATGTTAGGAATCAACAAATTATAGTTTTTGAGCTTGTCGTGCCTCTAATTTACTGAGTGGTTTTATTTATTTATTGTTTTATTTATTTATTTATTTCTGAGTCGTTCTATGTTTAGAGGTCTATGCTTTGGTTTTGTCTAGCTGAAATGTAGACAAAATCATTCTTCTCTAGAGTTAAACAATTTCTGGAAATGTTAAAGCCAAGGGGTCAAGAACCAAAGTGGTTTTTACTTTGATGGAAATCGAAATGTTGCAATGTTGTCTTCTAACCTTGCCCTTCTATCCTCTATTCATTCACTCCTGACTCTGGAACTTTTTGGACAAATTCAAGTTCAAGAGATATTGACACTTTTCAGTATCAGGTACCATGTTCAGTACTGAGAAGGCAACTGTGATCATGATGAAGATCCTCCCCTCAGGAACCTTTGGTCTTGTGGGATGACCCTTCTCTATTCTGTCCTACTATTCCCCCCAGACAACTGTTCGTTTTTACTGGTCATGTTTCGTTCATTCTTTCAGCAAATATTTGTGGGGCACATATTAAATTCTAGGCATTATACTTGGTGCCAAGCTACAGGGATGAGAAGAGATAGGCCATATCCTCAAGAAGTTTCTGGTCTCCACTTTGAATTAATTCTCCTTGAAGTAACTTCTGCCTCTGTACTTTCTCAACATCTACTTCATGCCTCTTTCTAGCATTTGCATCACTACTTATAATACGTATCTTTATCTCCTTTTAAACCATGAGTACCTTGAAGGCAACAATCTCAACTTTCTCTCCTAGGTTCCTCACATCCCCTAGTGTTTAACACATTGTGGCAGGGCTCAATAACTGTTTTTGAATGAATCAATAATTTACAAATTAATGAACCTATGGAGCCATAGACCAATTTTCCTGATCTCCCATCCCACATCTCTTGGATTAGGAACTCACCTATCAGTCATCTGTTAGTACTGAAACACTCATCATGATTTCAAGGACCTTCTAAACATAAAACAAGCTGGTACACGGGTCATTTCCTCTTCCAAATATATTTGCCTTTGAGATAAAGAACAAATACTAGCTTCAGCTTGTGTTTACAATACTTTTTTACAGGAGGACAAACATGATTATATATGATTTAAATGAAATGAACTTATAGTAAGGAAAACAAATGGGTTCACTTGCGACTCTTGGATAGATACTGTTAATATAGCTACAGAAAGAAGAAATATAATAACAATGGCTTAAATGAGCTAGAAGCATTTTCTATCTGTCATGTAAAAGTCTGGGAACAGTCTCATACAGAGGTTCTGCTCCATGAAATCATCAGCTCATGGCACCATCATTCCCTAAGATAGGGTGCCTGGGTCAAGATGGGCTCCAGCTGTCACCTAGACCTCCAATGCAGCAGAAGGAAGGAAGATGGGTGAAAAGACAAAGGACAAATACGAACTCTTAAGCAGTTTCTTGGAGGCTGCCACAGGCACCTCAGCTGACATCCCACTGGTCATAAAGGAAGTTGAGGGAAGTGGTTTTTATGTCAGGTAACCACATGTCAAGCTAAAAACGATTTTAGTGTGGCATAAAAGGAGTACAGACAGGAGGGATACAATCAGATGTCTTTACTGCAGATACTGCAACTGAAGTGTTAGTGACTAAGGACTTATGTACTTTGATTCCTGCAAGCTGAAGTCACAATGAACTCCAAGTGTTAATTCACTGTGCTATGATCACAGTTGATACTGCTCTGATTGTCACTATCAATGACAGCAGGACTGAGGGAGAAGGAAAAGAAACCTTTTGCAGTAAGGAAACTGGGGGGGCAGTGGGAGTCTGGGAAAGGCGGCAGCAACAGCAGTGGCAATAGCAATCGAAAGGGGAAGATAGGGTGGAGAAAGATGGTAGAGTCAGCGGGACAAAGTGGTTGGATATTGGAGGAAAGAAAGAGGGAGGATTTAGAATGATTTAGCTTTCAAACAAATTAGACCCTAGTAATTGGACTAAAAAGGGCAGTTTGGAGACTGCATTGGACTGGTGGAGTTAACGGCTACAAATTGACCCGAAATCTCTCCTTGATCTATTACTTCTCACCATGAATTTTCTTTTGAACGGACTAATGAAGTTAATAAACTTCTCCAAGTAGTTAATCTTTCACAGGGAAAATTTAACAGGTCTTAGTGACCTACCTTAATCAGTAATAATGTTCACTCTCCTAATTCAGTACACTACTCCGGACTCCTTAAAATTCTTAGTTCTTGAGGTATTCTTAATTCAAGTGCCCTAATTTCTCACTTGAGTAAGTTGAATATATGGAGAATCTATTCCCCCATCTAGAAAATAAAGTTGGTACTGCAGTTGTGAAATTTAAAATACACTGGATGTTTAAAGGACGTGACACAATGCCTGGTTCAATAAATGCTAGTTTTTGTCTCCTTCCAAAGTGCTTTTTTTTTTTTAATGCATTCATTCAACATTTATTCAGCACTTACTATTGCAGACATGGCTAAATGCTAGGGAACACAGCTGAATTTAGTTCTTGAAACCAAAGTTATCATTTTTTTTTCACTTCTGAATGTTGAGATAAATTCTGATCCCCTATACCAATGTGCCTGCCTACTGGACTGGGAGTTCCTGAGGGCCGGGAACATGCATACATTTGTTACCTTTATATTCCCAGTCCTTAACACATGTACTTATTAAATGTATGAATGAATGCATGACCAAGGTCCAAGAAATGAAGCCAAAAATCTAAATGCAGGACTGGAGTCAGAGAACTATGGTAGTTCTGGATGGATCGTGGATGTTCAGACATGAGGTCATGGAAAAGTTCAGACATTATGGGAGACAATTCCATGAATGCTGAGTGTCCGTGGGGGTACTCCTTCCACATGGGGCCCAGCATCTGCTAGAATGGCTATTGGAGGAGGTAGGGTTCCTAAAGGGCAAGAGGTAGCATGTGACATGGGAAATCCAGGCTGTGCTCCACCCCTAAGCTGGATGCCTCAGTGTGGGGCTGTGTCTGGCCCAGAGGAGTTCTTTTCTCCATTCACGCAAAGGTCCCAGTTTGCCAAGCTACACCCTGTGGATATGAGCACCTAAAAACTGAAAGATTAGATGTTTTCCAGGCAAAGTTTAGGCCAGAGGGACCAAAGAGGGGGAATGGCATGTGTGAGGTCTGAGAATTTTACAAAAAGCCTGGTGTACTTGAGGAACTGAAGGCATTTGGGGATGACTGGGGCATGGAGTTCAAAGAGAAGACCACCAAGAGTGAAACTGGATCACAGCTAGCATTTTCCGTGAGTTTACTAGTTACACTGTGTTAATGACCCTTCATGCATATTTATTCAGATCACAGAAAATGACTTTACCAAAGTCGTACGTTAGAAAACAGTGAAACTATGATTCAAAGCCAGGTTTAACTTCAGACCCTGTGCTCCAAACCACACGTTCCATGGCATCCAAAGATTTGCAAAAGCCGACTGCAAAGGAATGAAACTGGAGGCAGGAAAGTCTATGAGGAAATAGTTGCAGAAATCCAGATACGAAAAGCTGGCAGACTTAAGATGGCCTTGGAAATAGAAAGGAGTAGATGATTTCAGAGATTTAGGAAGCACAATCCACAGGACTTGGTGGTTGTTTGAATATGAAAGGCAATGATGAGAAGAGAGAGGAGGCTAGGATGACTCCTTATTTTGTCTTTGTGGATGGTACACCATTTGCTGAGATTAAAAAACAATGAAGTATGGGGCACCTGGCAGGCTCAGTGGGTTAATCCTCTGCCTTCAGCTCAGGTCATAATCTCAGGGTCCTGGGATCAAGGCTCACATCAGACTCTCTGTTTGGCGGGGAGCCTGTTTCTCCCTCTCTCTTTGCCTGCCTCTCTTCCTACTTGTGATCTCTCTTTCAAATAAATAAATAAAAATTTTTTTAAAAAAGAAAGAAAGAAAACACGTGAACATATGGGTAGGTGGAAAAGGAAAAAAGGGGAGAGGGAAACAAGCCATAAGAGACTCTTAATGATAGAGAACAAACTTAGGGTTGATGGAAGGAGGGGGGTTGGGGATGGGCTAGATGGGTGATGGGTATTAAGGAATGCAATTGTGATGAGCACTGAGTATCGTTTCCAAGTGATGAATCACTGAGTGCTACTCCAGAAACCAATATTGCACTGTATATTAACTACCTAAAATTTAAATGAAAATAAATGAATAAATTTAAAAAAATATTGTATTAAAAAAAAAAAAAAACAATGAAGTAGCAACCAGCAACCTTGGGAGAAAGGTGAGTTTAGAGCCTGCCAAGTTGGAGGCACCTGTCATCCAGGTGGAGATGGCCACATGACAGTTCAGTACTGGCCCTGAACCTCAGGAGAAGCTGTATAGTTACCCAACATGAACATATAATTGGTAATTGACCCAGAAAGTGGGTGATAGGGTGTAGAGAAGAACAAAGATTTCCTAGCAGAAGGACTTTTCCCTAGATGTTCCCCAGCTGTTAAGCCTTATCAACATAATCTGACCTTTGATTTATGGGCATCTTCTACAAGAATCATTCCTCAAAAGTTTACAGAGTATTATATTATAAACTGAAACCAGAAATCTATGATAAGGTACAAAAATGAGAATCTACTATAATAAAGAAAGAATAAAAAAATGGCCTTTTCTGACATTTTTGATTGATTTAAAGCCAAATTTAAAATTAAATATGACTATTCTGTATTTTCTGTAAGAACATAGGTGCTGAATAAAATATCATTTATATAACAATAATGCAAGGAACTACTTCTACTAAGAAAATTCTATGCATTATTCACGCAGAAGAATGAATGAATTAAAATCCAGCAATGACATCAGTGGAGGCCTTAGCTTATCAATTACCTCTTTAAAATGCGGCCTCACAACTGAACACAGTCCTTCTCCAATATGGGCAAGTAAAGTTTTCTGTATCTTACACAGAGTGCTATAAAAATGAGACTCTCAGTCATGCCTTACCCTCCTGTTACCCACCAGCCTCTCTAAATGGAAATTCTAAGCCATGTTAGTTGCAGTCATCATAACAAGACGGGATTTAGGCTTAGCTGAATTCATTTTATCTCTTTTCTTTTAGAAAGCCTCACAGACACCCTTTACGTGATGTGGCTTCTAAAGACTCAAGGACCACCCACCTAGTAGTCTGCAAAGGCAAAGGCAGAAATGGATATTCAAACACCACAGCCTCCGTTCTGTTATTAATTACTCTGTAGACATGTGCCCACACTGTAGGGAGTGAACTGCACCAAGGGGGAAAGTTCCAGGGGCCCCCAAACCACCAGCACTCTTGTTTTCCCCCTGGAGAGAAAGCAGAACTATGGCGTTTTATAGCTGCTGTTTCATCCTCTTGGCAAGTACCTGGTGCACTTCTGCCTATGGGCCTGACCAACGAGCCCAGAAGAAAGGGGACATTATCCTCGGGGGGCTCTTTCCTATTCATTTTGGAGTAGCAGCCAAAGATCAAGATCTAAAATCAAGGCCGGAGTCTGTGGAATGTATAAGGTAAGGAAATGAGCCAAGTCAAAGACTCTCTTCTATTGTAGAAAAACTGTACCAAACCCAAAGTAATTTTTTTGAAACTTGGTTCTCTCTTTTTAAAGATGGTGATTGGTAGTCATGCTGAAATCACTCCATTCCCTTTTTGAAAGAAATTTTTCAAAAAGTAGAATGTCAAAAATATTGAGTAAAAAAAATCCATGGCCTGTTGGGGATATGTGTCCAGTCACGTCGTAAATGAATCATCATTGTTCATCTAGCAGCAGTGTTGCTGAATGAAAGACTAAGTACCTAGATGGAAATTTATTACAGGTCTTGCAAACCTGAGTAGTAAAATCTCCCATTTACCTTAAGTGCCCCAGGTATGAAAGTCAGTAATACCTGAGTGTTGGCTGCCTCACTCTCATTTTTTATTAAAAAGGATTTTAAAGTTGAAAGAAACTTCAGTGGTTGATATGATACAGGCATCTTCAAAATGCAGACCGCAGGATTTTGGAAGTCCTTCTTATAGAAGGCTGCAATCCTGCTGCTTAACACAGAATACACCTAACGCCAATGGAGAAAACACAGAGTCTATCTAAGTGTCTCACTGAACTCTCTCTTCGGTTATTGGAAGACAGCTATCATGTCCCATTGAATCACTTCTTTTCTGCGCCTGAGTCTTGGTTTTCTGAAAAATTACTTCATGACATGATTTCCAGACCCCTCACCATTTTCATTGCCCTCCATCTAATGTTCCCTAATTTATCATGACTATGATACGGCATCTAGAATTAGGCACAATTCTTTCAAACAAGATCTGACTTCTGCAGAGTAGAATGGACTGTGTATCACTTCCCTTCACAAGGGTATCAGAGACCAGGAATGCACCCCAAGTTTTTACCCAGCTTTTAAGAGAAAATACCACTTTCTCTCTAAGACTTGCAATGCTCAAAAGGGATCCTGCATTTTTTCCTACTCTTCCTGTTTGCGGGAAAATGAAAATGAAATCTACAATTGCTCCAACAAAACCGGATTTCTGTTCATGTTTCTAATGAAAGCTGGAAAATTAGATAAAATTTTCACATTTTTCTCATGAATACAGAAAAACTAAGTACAGAATTTCAATTATGCTGATTATATACCTCACATAACCTATGTGGACATATACCCTCTTTGTTGTGCCCTACTGGACAGAGTTTTGTGTGTGCTACATACATACTTAAGATCAAGTAAGAAACCCTGAAATACTATATTTTTTAAATTATATTTAAGAAAGACAATAAAAGCAGTATAACTGTTTTATGTAAAGAAATAGTCTATAACCTCTCTAATTTTGCAGGTTTAAAACAAATAACTAAAAAAATAAATGATGGAAACATAAAGAAAATAACTAGGAGAAAATGTCACATTAAAAGTTAGGAACCTAAACAATACAGCGGAGTATATAGCAAATTGTATTTTTTACCACCTGTCATTGAGTTCCTGTAATCTACCAGGTAAAGAAAGAACCTGAGGAGTTGTTACATTTCTTCCTTTGGGCACGGATACACTGATTCCACATAAACTTCTAGCTCTTACTCTGGGCCAAATCCTGAGAGATGAAAACTATGTCACTGACCCTACTTCTCTTTGTTAAATCTGCTTGATATTTATTTAAAATAATGTTCTTTGAAAAGCAATGCACCCTTATTTTTAAAAACAGAATATATAAATAAAGGAAAAGCCACAATTTTTAAAACCATCCCTCCACCACCCAGAAATAACCAGTTTGTAAACAGCCCTTCTAGATATGTTTGTTAGTTTACAAAGATGAGACTCATCATTTCCCCTTCCCCTTTAACCTCTAATAATGTCATAACCTAAATTTGTGACCCTGCAAACCTCAAGTGATTTTTAGGCTCCAACCTATTAAAATCCTAATCTTATTTATATTTTCTCTAATCTTTCTTTAATCTGTATTATTTTTTAATACTTCACATTATCAACTTCAAATTCTTTGCTGGATGAAGCAGAAACAAATTATTCATTCTATTACTACAATCTTTGTTATCATTACTCCCTCTGTGTAAAGACCAGAGTGAGAATTTTACATAATTATCTCATGTTCACAGCCACCATATAAAAGGTAGGCACTGTCCCCATTTTACAGAGAGGTCTCTGAGTCTCAAAGAACACATCACGAAACAAAAGGGTAACAGAGCCATGCATGATTCAAGCGCAGCTTTGCCCAGTCCCTACTCTCAAGGCATTGACCAGAAAGCCTCCCATTTTCTTCCATTTCTTCTTTCTTCCAGGTACAATTTCCGCGGGTTTCGTTGGTTACAAGCAATGATATTTGCCATTGAGGAAATCAACAGCAGCCCAGCCCTTCTTCCCAACATGACACTGGGATACAGAATATTTGACACCTGCAACACTGTTTCTAAAGCCTTGGAGGCTACCCTGAGTTTTGTGGCACAGAATAAAATTGATTCTCTGAACCTTGACGAGTTCTGCAACTGCTCAGAGCACATCCCCTCTACTATTGCTGTAGTGGGAGCAACTGGCTCGGGCATCTCCACAGCGGTGGCAAACCTGCTGGGCCTCTTCTACATCCCCCAGGTACATGTAGTGCTGCAGGGTAAGCTGTGGGGCAGCAGGGTAAGCTGCCCTCAGGTGGGGCAGCAGGGTAAGCTGTCATCGGGACTCAAAGAGCTGCCATGCCCACTGTCCATACAGCTTGCTATTTTCCTACCTCTGGTTTACATTAGCACAGAAGGCCTTTTAATTAGTCAGGGCACTGTACCATGACCATTTGGGATTTCTGAGACCCTAACATCAATCATGTCAACTAAACCTTCACAACTCTTCCAAAATTCTTTTAAAAATACCGTGTATGAAACTTTGTCTTTTTTTTTTTATCAGAGTGTTCAGTTATTTCCTTTTCACTCCCTTCCTTCAGTGAATGCCCACTGTTCTGATTTTACTAAAAGGAATGAGACCATGTGATGTAAATCCCACTTTTCAAACTCAAAATATCTGTCCCTAATCCTATTCCCTTAAAAGTCTACCTCTCTATCTTCTGGTTGAGGGTTTAGCTCAGGGGGAAGAAGAGTATACTTCCTCACAGAACAGGAACTTATTCATTACCTTGCACATTCTAGAAATGGAAAATATTCTATTTCATTCAACAAATATTTATAGAACATATATGAATAAATAGTATCCATCCTGCAAGAACTCAGCCTAGGTGGAGAGATGTCTGTATTTTGAAATACTAGTAAACAGTTCACTGAAACAAGTGCTATCATAAACATTTATTCAAAGTTGCATATTTTCCCCCTGTGAAGTACACCTTTTTGCATGTTAATATTCACAGATCTATGATATCATTTTATAAGAGTGAAAAATTGGAAACAACCTAAATGTCCATGGATGGGAGAATCAACTCAAATGTAACATCATTTATGACAATTTTTAAATCAAATTATAAATGATAATTGAATTTATCATTTTCAATGTCTAATATACAAAATTTGTAAGAGTACCTTTCATAAATTCACATTTATATGTTGGGAGTCTCCATTTCTTTGGTGATAGACATTATCCTTTTATATACATGTGGCAACTCAAAAAGTCTTGTCATCATTTCCCAAATCCTTACTTCAGGGAATTAAAGGTGCTTCCCATGGGGAAGCCCTGACTATAACTTTTGCGCAAAATGATCTAACAATGCCCTTATCAGTAAATGTGCTGGGCAACATGCAAATATGCATCTTATAATTTTGGCATATTGTACAGAATCTTTTTTAAATACACAAAATGAGTTCTTGTAGCCAACAAGGCATAAGATATAATCACCACCGAATAAATAAAGAACCCAAAGTAAAGGTTTGAATTCTTTGTGGCCTGGATGAAAGATGACTTTAAGCTAAATTGGAATTATTAAAGTGAAAACTATAATAATTCTCAGTCAAAACAATGTTAAGTGTATCCACAGCAGTGGTTCTCTGCTGTGACTGCATGTTGGAATCACACGGGAAGCTTTAAAAATGCTGATGCTTGGGTCTCACACCCCAGAGGTCCGGGCTTAGGTGACAGGAGAAGCAGCCCGGGCGGCAGGAATTTTGAAAGCTCCCAAGGTAATCCTTCTCTGCAGCCAAGTTGGGAACCGCTTCTCTGCAGGGCGGGGACAGAGGCCCAGGGGTAATTCTTACGCCACTCATGCCACCAAGTGGATACAATAGGGCAGACCAGCTGGACCAGTTGTGGTTAGAAGTTTTCTGAATCATTCATGAACTTTTCCCCTCTGACAATGAAAAAAAGTTTTTTGTGTTTTTAAGGGTTTTTTGCTCTGTTCTGTTTTGTTTTGTATTTTGGTGGGGAGAACAAGTAATGAACTAGTATTTTTGCCCACTTTTCTGGTTCCTTTTAAAAAACTGGACAAATATTATAACTCTTAATTTTAAGAGAAACCTATCCATAGTAGATATATTTGTTTGTAATTTTAATCCTTTTAAAGTGCTTATCAATCCACTTTTCAAAAGAAGAAGTAAACAATAATGGAGGAATTTACAAAATGCCTGAGTAGGTTTTTCATCTGCAAATATCTGATTCAGAAGCTTGCTGTTTATGTCTGCAAGTAGAGCTCTGTAAAAACAGTAACGTCTCAACAAATTACTTAACCTAACTACCCATACGTCATGAACTCTCGTAACAGCAAGAAGGAACTTATTCCGATAAAAGGAAAAAATGTTGATTTCCTATTATAACTTCCATAATCAAAGCTCTTATCAGAAAAATCATGCCCCCTTAGTAAAGATGGCCCTGGACTGGGCAGAGGGAGAGGGTGAGTGAGAATCTTAAGCAGGTGCTATGTCCAGCACAGAGCCTGACACAGGACTCAACCTCACCACCCTGAGATCGTGACCTTAGCAAAAAACGAGCGGGACGCTCAACTGACTGAGCCACCCAGGTGCCCTGGCTCTGATCTTTCATACACCAATGTCTTTCATATTTTTGATGTAGAAACTATTCATTGACAAGAAGGTATATATTGGGAAATTCAAGGAGGGCACATGACATGATAAGCACTGGATGTTATATGCAACTAATAAATCACTGAACACCACATCAAAAATTAATGGTGTACTAGATGTTGGCTAATTGAATTTAAATTTTTAAAAAAGATCTCAAAAAAGGAAAATTCACTTTAAAACATTGAACATAGAAAACTAATTGTTTCAACTGGTGAGAATTATTAAAAGGACATTCCCCCCAATTTTTTCAACTTGGCTTCCTTTAAAACCTCTCTAGAAAACTAGAGAACAAGAGATATTAAACACTCTTTCATTACCAAAAGAGAACAAATGGAGGGAGAGAGAAACTAGGCAGAATAGGAAAGAGGAGCTTCCTTGGAGCTCCTCTGAAGAGCTGTGGGTTTATAACCCACAGGGAACCTCATTCCTTCCAGAAGTGAGTCATGGACAAAATGTTCGTCATAGTGAAGGGGTAGTTAAAACGTTTAGATCAGAACATGGATATATTATAACCAATGAGGCAGCACAGAGGAAGTTAGGAGCAACTACAAAACAGTGTATAGAAGACTTTCCTTGATAGGATAAGTAGATTCCACTACTGCTGGGTTGACTTTATGACCAGACCCATTTCTGAAGGTAGCTCTAAACAATCACCCACTGGGAATTAGAATGCTCCCTGAAAGACAGATGTTTGAGGGCTTACACTGGAGAGGAACAGATACTGGCTGTCTTCACCCTTTCATCCTGTCTACCATGAACAGCATCTTTGATAAATTAATGAATGTTCAAAAAACCACCTCTGCACAGCCTCATTCACTGGTACCTCACTCACTTATATGTTCTTTCCAGGTCAGCTATGCCTCCTCCAGCAGACTCCTCAGCAACAAGAATCAGTTCAAGTCCTTCCTCCGTACCATCCCCAATGATGAACACCAGGCCACCGCCATGGCAGACATTATTGAGTATTTCCGCTGGAACTGGGTGGGCACAATTGCGGCTGATGATGACTATGGCCGGCCAGGGATTGAGAAGTTTCGAGAGGAAGCGGAGGAGAGGGACATCTGCATCGACTTCAGTGAACTCATCTCCCAGTATTCTGATGAGGAAGAGATCCAGCAAGTGGTAGAGGTGATCCAGAATTCCACAGCCAAAGTCATTGTTGTTTTCTCCAGTGGCCCAGACCTTGAACCCCTCATCAAGGAGATTGTCCGGCGTAATATCACAGGGAGGATCTGGCTGGCCAGTGAGGCCTGGGCCAGCTCTTCCTTGATAGCCATGCCTGAGTACTTCCATGTGGTTGGAGGCACCATTGGATTCGCTCTGAAGGCTGGGCAGATCCCAGGTTTCCGGGAATTCCTGCAGAAAGTCCATCCCAGAAAGTCTGTCCACAATGGTTTTGCCAAGGAGTTTTGGGAAGAAACATTTAACTGCCACCTCCAGGAAGGTGCTAAAGGGCCTTTGTCCATGGACACTTTTATGAGAGGTCATGAAGAAGGTGGTGGCAGGATAAGTAACAGTTCCACTGCCTTCCGACCTCTTTGCACAGGGGATGAGAACATCAGCAGTGTGGAGACCCCTTACATGGATTATACACACTTACGGATATCCTACAATGTCTACTTAGCAGTCTATTCCATTGCTCATGCCCTACAAGATATATACACATGCTTACCTGGAAGAGGGCTCTTCACCAATGGTTCATGTGCTGATATCAAGAAGGTGGAGGCTTGGCAGGTACATCCTTCACTCAGATAGCAGTTCACTGTGTATTAAGGCAGAGTTGGGTGGATCCAGGCAAGACAGATAAAGTGGTTACCTCAGAAAGGCAGTATTTAAATGACATTGCTATACATAGCTTTGGATTCAAATTGCCTTTTCAAACATCTGAGCAACTGACTTCCACAAAATTAATAGTCATTTAATTTGACTATCTGTTTAAAGACTTGACTCAACTGTTCTTTAGTCCAGCAGTTCAGAATACCTAGAATATGGCCTCTAAAAGTTTTTAAATATCCTGGAACAGATTTAATACTGTGTCAAGTATTTTTTAAATGCTTAAATTACAAATATTGTTCCCTTTTAGCAAGTATTTATTGAGTACCTATTATATTCCATGTACTAAGGGACATAAAACTAGTGTTACTGTGTTTAGCCACTACTTTTACCGTAATATTATTCACAATATAATGTGCTGGAACACCCAGTAAGCCAACTAAGTTTAGGAAGCTAGCAAATCAAGGGCATAGGGAAAAAAATTCTTCTTAAAAAGATTTGATATTGGATATTTCAAAAAGAAACACTGAAGTAGTTATCATAGAAAATGATTAGATGAAGGTGGAATTTCTATACTTATTTTATGGTTTAGTCTTGTTTTGTATTTTTTATTTGAATTACACATAAAGAGACATCATAATCTTTTTCATTTCATGGAAATTCTGAAGATAAAAGTTTGGCTGACTTAAATCCTACATAGCTGTTATGTATTGCATACCTTGATTTTTCAACCAAACCTCATTTTACACTCTTTTTGTATTTTCCTCAGTTCCAGACTGACCTATCAGAGAGTGCATGATCATTAAGGGGAAGGGAAGGGGACATTCCTGAACATGAGTTGAATCACCCAGCCTCCGGCTTCAGCTCCAGCTCCCCAATCTACTAGCTGTATCATCCCTAGCAAGCCATGCTTTAAGTCAGTCTCTTCATCTGTAAGATGGCCCTAATATTTAGCCTACTTTCCACTCAAGGTTCTTTTGAAGGTGAAATGTGACGACATATGTGAAAGCAATTTATAAATTTTCAAGCTCTAAATGGATGGTGATTATTATAGTAGTATTATGCCTCTAATTAAGCTATCAGTTAGGTTAAATGGTAACTAAAACAACTGTGTATGTAGAAACCAACTACCAACTACCACAGACCCTTGGAAAAAGATACCAAGAAACAAAGAATGTATAACCTATGTCAGTCATTTTAGAGCTCTCATGGGATCAGGAGTGACTCTCTAGGGTGACAGAATGAGCCAGGATTGCAAGTACTTCTTAGTCCTTCTTATATAGAGAAAATCTCACTCAGATGTCATTGTTGGCTAAACTTTGTCATCTCTATGAGATACTTAAAAGTTTCTTTCCTTACACTGCACCACCCCCTTCCTGTACTCTGGCCAAAAAAAAAAGAAAAAAGAAAAAAAAAGCCAGGAGGAATTCTAATGACAGTCAAAAACAAAAAAGACTTGAGGAGCCATAATGATAAGGAGTGGAGTTTTAAAAAGGAGGAATAAAGGGACAATATTTTACTAAATACTGTTGTCTTTCCTCCCTTCCCTTCCATGTCCCCTAAAAGGAAGACTCCAGTCCTTGAAAAGCCTATAGGACAAAGGTGAGGTTGAAGGGGGAAGAGGCTTCCAGTAAGTAATTTGACAGTTCTGTTCTTCAATGGCTCCTCTCCAAACAAGGAAGATCCAGATAGTTAAAATCAAAGCTTAGGCATATGTGAAAAAAAAATTGTAAGAAGGAGGTTACAGTCAAGAGTTTTAGTTCCATACAGTAGAAAACCCAAACCAAATTGGCTTAATCAGAAGAAACTCATATTATTAGAGGCTCATAATACTGAAAACTGGAGAAGTATTCCAGATACAAGGAGATGTTTTCATCTCTATCTATGTTCCTTATTCCCCATGGTTAGCAGTTTTCAGTCTCTACAGTAGCTTCAGGCTCATAAAGTCTTTACTGTTAGGCTCTTACTTCCCAGGATCTCTTGTAAAATTCCCAGAATTTCCCACGTTGATTGAACAGTCCAGGATCACACATCCATCCCTGAAGCTAGGAGTGGAATCCTTTCAAATTATATAAACAGAGTAAGAGGGGGAGTGGATCCCCAAGGGGAAATCAGGATGCTGTTACCAAAAGGAAAGAAAAAAGAGAGGCAAAGTAGGCAAAATAAAGAGCCATCACACAGACACCTTGGCCAACAGGTTAAGTACAGGTTAAGATGTGCACTCCTGGCTCACACACAGCCTGGCACAATTCATCCAGCAGAGAAGACAGATAGGAAAATAGGGGCACAGCTCTAGGGAGGAATAATGTGGTCATTGGCCAAAACGTTCATGTACTTGTTGTAAGTCTCCTTTAAGCCTCGGGAACCCACGCAGTTGGTGGGCATTCTGGAATTTAAGATATTGGCCATGTCTGTATCTATCAAGAGATGGACTCACAATTATTCACTCTCATTATGAAGACCTACATGAAAACCTATCACCTGATCAGTATACATAATCTCATCCAAAGATCTCAGCCTGGAATTCCACTCCCATCTCTCTCAATTCTCTTATAAGCCAACCAGCCTGACACATCCCCACAAAAGCATCTACAAGGTTTTGTTATAGCATTTTTGCTTAGATCATATCCCACACCTGAAGGCCATCAATTTTCATTTCCTGTATCCACTGTCCACCACAAACTTTTAACCCTTTTTCAAAACTTTCTCCTAGAAGTCTTTGCAAGTCATACTCCCACACACACTCTTTATGGCCACTCCTTCTTCCTCATTTTTGCCATTTATATACTCAACTTAAGCTTCTATAACTCTTCAGTTGACTGAAATAAATTCTTATTAATTAAATTTCTCATTAAATTGGGTCAATCACAAGTTTTTTCTTTTGTTGATCTTTGCTCCCCCTAAAATTTGTCAATCAATTCATATGCCTTAAAGTATCACTAACAGATAATTTATGAACATACAATATACAATTCCCTCCTGACCTCCTTGGAGATGCCAAGCCCTTCTCCACTGCTCCTCTCTCTCTTCACTCTGACTCCTCTAATGTACTGCTCAGAACTATGGCCAGAACACCTGACACCTGAGTATGTGTAGAATAAATGAAAGAAAGAACAGAAATCTAGTTAATTTGGCCTTGCAGAAAACTGTTCAATCCAACAACCCATCCTTGAATCAATCACTCTAGTCCAAGTACTCTAGACTCTGATTGGATAAGCCTGTGTGACATTGCCCAACAATCAAATTTGTATGGAACATTATGTAAGGAAATATGGAACCACCTTCTTCTTTCTCTCAGGATGATTGTACATAAGGCATACTTTCCCCCCACCTTAAACCAACCGCTCACTAGTCAAATAATAGGTATGCATAATGACAGAACCACGGTGATAACAGAAGTCAAATGGAATTGATCATTCCAGGAATTGCTAGTACTACTGGGATTTGGAGAGGGGGGTGAATTTTAACCAGAAAAGATGGGGGATATAAGGAAATATGGTTGAGAGTAGAGAAGGGAACTGGTCCTGGATCTTCCCAACACTCTTAGTACAAGAAGTGGGCAAGAAACAATAGTCTCTTTATCTGTGTAAACCATCCCCCATTCACCCCTGTGTGGATGGGGTGCTTTGTACCATCTCATCCCATTTTCCCTCTGTGCTCTGATGCCAAGTGTAAGAGCTGGAAATCCTAGATGACAGTGGGGGGTTTCTAGTCTCTAGTCTTTGGTTTAGTTCAATTAAACATTAGAGTATGTGCCAAGAGGTGGTTCCCATTTATGCTTATAATGAGCAAGTTTGACTTTAAAATCCTTGAGAGGAAATACCCTAAAAGGCCACAAGATGGAAATAGTACCACATAAAAGACAGTATATGACCATCTCAGTGTTTACACGTTGTACTTTGTCCTTTTCGATGTGTTTAGTTTTATGAGCCCATCAATTTCGTCTGGATATTATCTTCTATGTTTAAGTCTTCCCACTAGCTGTTTTCCTTTCTCTTCCCCTACATTTATTCTTATTTTCCTCATATTTCTCCCCAAGTAAAATAATTTAGAAGCATATTATACTCGATTATAATCTCAAGTAAAATTTTATATTTTCTTTTTTAATGGAATTATTAGTCCTTTCTTTTAAAATTCCAGAAGAAAAGTGCTCTGAGGAAAATACCTAAATTATTTTGTAATGTATATTCTCTTTTGTGGGTCAATGAATATCACTTTAAAGATCCCCTATATTGCTTTTAAGGGTGAAACAGTTTCCATCTCAATCTTCCCTATTATGCAAAGGTATTAATGTAGAAAATTAGGTGTTCAAAGGCAAAACTTGAAAGTCAACATGTTAAAAGAAACATTAAAGATGTCTAAAAAGATGACTTAGACATATGACTTAGAAAACAAATAATTGACTCTTAATGGACAAGGTACCAATTTTGACTAGAAAAATTCAATACTCTTGATTTTATTTATACACCACCTATGAGGATGAAACTACAATACCATACTGGTTAGGATTTGAAATAAGGACAAAAACAAAAGATATCATCTGAGATAGGCCTTGAAGGATGGACCAGATTTTTTGGAAAGGGTCTATTCCTTGGAGAAAATGTCAAATTCAAAGGCAAATGTACAACCACATAGGTAAATCCCCAAAACATCATGTTGAGTGAAAAAATCCAGACTTAAAAGGAGTCATACTCTTTTTATTACTACACTTATATGATATCCTTTCTCTAACGATAGAAAAAAAGAACCACTTTCTCTAATGATAGAAAGAAAACAGATCTACAGTGGCCTAGGGCTCCAAGTGGAGATGGGGACTAACTGTAAAGCGACATCCGGGAAACTTTGGGGATGATAGTAGTGGTGGTTATACAGGCATATTTACCAAAACCCAGAACTCTACTTTTAAAATAGGCATATTTTATCCTATGTAAACTATACTTCAATATAGTTCATTAAAAATATAAAACAATGAAAAGTCCCTGGAGTGGGCAAGCTCATGCCATGCATGGAGATGGATGTTATTCGGTATAGACCCCTTTCCCGGTTAAGGCCTTTTACATTGCCACAAGCATTATACTTGTCTCCATGATCCCATTTTAAAAATAAGCCCATCTTCTCAACTTAAATTTTATACTAGTTAACCTGTTGTAACTAGCAATAGACAATGTAATAGATTGAGTATCTAGTTGACAGTTTGGACACTAGAGCCAAACTAACTAGATCTAAATCCCAATTGCTACTTAACAGTTGTATGACCTTGGGCAGTCACTTAATGTGCCTGTGTCTCATCTTCCTCACCTGAAAAATGGAGATAATGAAATGTATAAGTTCATTATAAGGATGACACTAGTTAATACATAAAAAGTGCTTAGGATACTACCTATACATAAGTGTTCATGTTAGTATTAAATATTAGTCTTGAGTATTATTCTTTTGGAGGTGAGGAGGTGAGGAAAGTAAGACCCAAAGAAACCAAAATGATTTGCCCAAAGTCATATGTCTAGCCAATAAGAAAGCCCATATCTGCCCTAGGCAGTCTGTTCCCCTGATAACACCAATATCGCCACTCTTAAAAGAACCATGTACCCAACTGTCCCTCTAGGCACAGGCTTTCTAGCTTCTAAGTGACTGCTGGGTCAGCCAATGGCTTCGCAATGAAGACAGTGGTCCATACTTTAAACCTGGATGATCAGCAGATCACCATCCTGAAACTGATTCATATAGAGACACAAAGACAAATTACAGTGTGCAAATAAGTAAGAGTGGACACAACGGACCAAATTAGAGAATGCCAAACATCCCTTTGTCCATCTTGAATATAACTGTATCTCTTATCACTAAAAAAGTCCCTGTTTGGCCCATATTAGGTGCTTAATAAATACTTGTTGAATGAACAAATAAGGAAAGAAAGAGAATGGGACAATGGTAAACACTGAGAGAAGACAGCGGTTAAATGGATAACTACAAAACAGTATAGAGACACAGGCACAGAAAAAAGAAAGTGAGTGGTCTGAAAGAAGTTAGCAGAAAATGCTCTTGCAAAAAACCCCACAATAACTCGGACTTCATAAATTTGTGCTGAAATTTACCTCTTCATTATCAATGAGATAAATGATGGGAAAAATACCACTTCAGTAAGGATTTTAAGAGTATTAAAAAAAAAAGTACAAACAGGATTATTGATACATGAAGATACAGAAACAATTAAATTTTATTCTTATTTTTAATTGACACAGGCGTCCTAAGAATCGGGAACAATTTTTAGCCTGATTTGTACCAATGAATCTCCTTAAAAGGAGAAAAGACACTTTTTGAAAAAATCCATTTTCGCATTTTCTTTTAAATTTTTAAAGGGGGGGTTGTCCTTCCTGCAATTAGTTTGAATTAATTTACCACAGCTAATTGAATAATTCTGTTTCTCTATTAAGGGACTGCCAGTCCTACATTTTAGGTGTTGGCCGCTCCCTTCACCTTCTGGCATACTCTGTCATCAATCTTACATGGAACAGTTGTTTGGGGGACTTACCCTTTTTTAAATCCAGGATGTTTTTCTTTTTAATTCAGAATGTATGAACTTAAGTTACAGCTATATCTCAAAGGGAAAAATTGTGTTGGTTTTTAATCCTATAGTATAATTTTAAGTATTTTGCTTTTAAAAACAAGTTTAAGTTACAACTGTTTATATAAAAGCCTTAATTTTTATGGTCTTCAATGAAGTTTTTCAAAAAGTGAATCCTAAGTCTTTTCACCTTATTTGAAAGTCCTTTTGTTTGCTTATTTGTTTTTGTTTATATATAGAACTTAGAACTTTATCTTTTCAGTCTGAATCAGCAGAATTCAGCCAACTATACTGGCTAGAACCTCCATTCTATAGCTACAATGTATAGCCACAGTGAGAATGCACATTCTTGTTTTGATCCTGATCTTAGAGGAAAAACATTCATTCTCTCACCACTAAGCATAATGTTAACTGCAGGTTTTTCATAGATGTCCTTTATAGGATTCAAAAAGCTCCTTTTTACTCCTAGATTATGGAGAGTGTTTATCAGGAATAGAGATTGGATGTTATCAACTTCTTTTTCTATATTTATTGAGATGATCAGATGGTTTCCCTTTTGTAGTATGTTAATGTAGTCAAATGTTAAACCAACCTTGCATTCCTATGATAAGCTCTACTTGGTCACAGTGTATTTTCCTTTTTGCAGATAGTTAACATTTGGTTAAGAAATTTTGCTTCTACATTCATGAGAGATATTGGTCAATAGTTTTATTTTTGAGTAATATCTTTATCTGGTTTTGGTATCTGAGTAATACTGGCTTCAAAGAATGAGTTAGCGAAGCCAGCTTGGGCCAATTTTCTTTGTGGGAAAAATTCTGAACTGTAAATTCAATTTCTTTAAAACTTATAATGCTGGGGCACTTGGCTGGCTCAGTCAGTTAAGCGTCTGACTCTTGATTTTGTCTCAGGTCATGATCTCAGGGTCATGAGATAAGCCCTGTTTTAGGATCTCATTAGGTGTGGATCCTGCTTAAATTCTCTCTCTCCCCCTCTCTCTCTGTCCCTCCCCCACAGCTCTCCATGTACACACGCATACTCGCTCTCTCCTAAAATAAAACAACACTTATAGGGCTATTCTGGTTACCTCTGAAGATAGCTTTGATAGTTTGTGTCTTCCAAAGACTGTATCTCAATTGTTAAATATATTGACATAAATTTATTTAGATTATTGTGATGAAATTGTTATTAATATTCTCAGACTATCTGCAAGATCTTTAGTGATCTCACTCCTCTCATTATTTTTTTGGAATTATGCATCTTCTCCTTTTTTTCTGGTCTATCTGGGTAGAGATCAACTGATTTTACAGATCTTCCAAAGAACCAGTTTATGTTTTAATGACTTTCTCTCTATTTTCCTGTTTTCTGTTTCACTGATTTTTGCTCTGATCTTTATTATTCCCTTTTTCCTGCTTTATTTGAATCTACCTTGCTTTTCTTTTTCTAGTTTCTTAACTTGGAAAGTGGGGTCATTGTTTTGAGACCCTTCTTCTCTTCTAACATAGTAATTTTAGTGTTACAAATTTCCCTCTAAACGTTGCATTAGCTGTAGCCCCCCCAATTTTTATACACTATGTTTTCATTTTCATTTAATTCAGAAATATATTCTAACTTTCCTTTCATTCCTTCTCAAATGCATAGGTTATTTAGAAGAGTGTTACTGGTATCTGAGTATCTAGATTTTCCAAATATCTTTCTGTGTTCATTTCTAATTTAAATCCTCTGGAGTCAAAAAATATACTTGGTTTGAATATTTTTAAATTTATGGAAACTTGCTTTATGACCCAGAATATGGTTTATCTTGGTAAATACTCTATGTGCCCTTAAAAAGAATGTGTATTCTACTGTTATTGGCTTCGGTGTTCTATAAATCTCAATTAGATCAAGTCTGTTGATCAAGTATTATTCAAGTCTTTTATATCCTTATTGATTTTCTACCTACTTGCTCTTTTAACTAATACAGAAACTATGTTGACCTTTTCTTATTTATTCTCAGACTAGTGAAAACCTCATCATGGTTTGACATTACCTGACAAATGCAACAGTATTAGTTTAATGCCCATACTATTAACCAAACATTCAACAGACATAGTTTGAGTATCCATTAAAATTCAGGCCTTCTACAAAACACTGGGGATAGAGAAAGGAATAAATCTTCTTTAGAGGAAATGTGTCTAATCTTAGGTATAAAATGTCTAGCCACAAAAATTCTGGCTAAAATGCTTCCTTTTCTGGATAAGATGTTTGTACTGCTCTTACCTTCTGCCTACCATTTTTTCTCTGTTCCATTTGAGGTTAGAATTGCAATGTCTCATTCGTAAATTCTCAACATCAAGTATGCTCAAGGTTACCTTGTTGTCAAGGTCTCTACCTGCTGCTAGATACCAGCTCCACCGGGAAAGTCATATTTGGATATGTGAAATCCCTTCTGATAGGTCCTCTTTTAAACAGCTTTTTAAAGATATAATTCACATACCATACAGTTCACCTATTAAAGTGGTTTTTAATATATCTGCAGAGTTGTACAACCATAACCATAATCAATTTAGAACATTTTCACCACATTAAAAAAAAAACTTCATATCTTTAGCTATCACTCCACCCCCTTCACTCCCCCATTAGTAAATAACAACAAATCTACTTTCTGTCTCTATATATTTGGATATTTCTGGACACTTCATATAAATGGAATCATAAAATATGTGGTCTGTGTGACTGACTTCTTCCACTTATCATGTTTTCAAGGTTCATCCATGTTGTAGCATATATTAGTACTTCATTCCTTTTTATGGCTGAATAGTATACCATTATATGGATATAATAATTTGTCCATTAATCCAACTGAAGGACATTTAGATTGTTTCCACTTTTTGATTATTATGAATAGTGCTACTATAAACAATTGTGTTCAAGTTTTTTTTAATTCAATTATCCAACATATAGCACATCATCATTTTCAGATGTAGTGTTCAATGATTCATCACTTGCATATAACACCTAGTGCTCATCACATTCCATGCCCTTCTTAATGCCCACCACCCAATTCTCCTACCACAACCCTCAGCTGGTTTCTCAGGGTCAAGAGTCTCTCATAGTTTCTCTCTCTCTCTCTGGTTTCTTCTCATTCAATTTTCCCTCCCTTCCCCTCTGATCCTCTGCATGATTTCTTATATTCTGCATATGAGTGAAACCATATGAATATTGTCATCCTTTGACTTATTTCACTTAGCATTTAATACCCTGCAGTTCCATCCACATCAGTGTAAATGGTAGGTATTCATCCTTTCTGATGGCTGAGTAATATTCCATTGCATATATAAACTACATCTGTTCATCTGCTGAAGGACATCTTGGCTCCTTCTGCAGTTTGACTATTGTGGACATTGCTACTATGAACATTGGGGTGCAGGTACCCTTCAGAACACTGCATCTGTATCTTTGGGGTAAGTACTAATAATTCAATTGCTGGGTTATAGGCTAGTTCTATTTTTAACTTCTTGAGGAACCTCCATACTGTTTTCCAGAGTGGCTATATTAGCTTGCACTCCCACCAACAGTGTAAGGGGGTTCCCCTTTCTCCACATCCTCACCATTTGTTGTTTCCTGTCTTGTTCATTCTAACTTAATGGCTAACACTAGTTAGCCATTCTAACTGGTTTAAGGTGGTATCTCATTGTGGTTTTAATTTGTATTTCTGATGACAAGAGATGTGGAGCATTTTTTCATGTGTCTATTGGCAATTTGTATGTCTTCTTTGGAAGAATGTTCGTGTTTTCTGCTCATTTCTTGATTGGGTTATTTGGGTTTTTCTGGGTGTTGAGTTTGATAAGTTCTTTATAGATCTTGGATACCAGCCTTTTATCTGATATGTCATTTGCAAATATCTTCTCTCATTCCATAGGTTGCCTTTTAGCTTTGTTGACTGCTTCCTTTACTGTGCAGAAGTTTTTATCTTGATAATGTTCATCAATGAACCCAATAGTTCATTTTTGCTTTTGTTCCCCTTGTCTTTAGAGATGTGTCTTGCAAGAAGTTGCTGCAGCTGAGTTCAAGTTTTTGTGTGGATATAGGTTTTCATTTTTCTTGGGATGGCACATAAGAGTAGAATTTCCGAGTTGAGTGGTAACTCTATTTTTAACTTTTTGAAGAAGTGTCAGAATGTTTTCCAAAGTGTCTGCACCATTTTACATCCCCACCAGCAGTGTATGGAGGATTCTGATTTCTCTACATTCTCATCAACCCATTATTATCTAGTCCTATGCCTTTTATTATTAAATCTAGCCTCTGTGCCTTAGCTCCTCTTTACCTATCTACTTTATTTCCCTTTGTTCTCTAGCACATACACAAATTTTAAGAAGCTGGTTTCTTTATTGCCCCCATACCACTTCATATTTATTCCTAACTTGATCTTTGTCCATGCTTTTCCCACTGTTCTTAACACCATCCTTCCTTCTGTCCTCTGCCAATCCAAATTTCTACCATGTCTCAAGCCTGCATTGAGATTTTTAGTAGCCCTTTTTAATTTCCATCTCTCCTGAATATAACTGTATTTAGAGCTGATACCCCATAAGTTAGAGCTTAACTATATTTTATCTCACGTGGTTTGTTATTTCTTCCAATATTTATGTCTTATTCCTTATCTCTCTAACCCATTTGTAAACTCCAAGAGGACTATATTACTAAGCCTTATACTACTGCAGCCTAGTTCAGAATACATAGTAGATACTCTATAAATATTTATTGTTGATTCATCCTAACAGCATACAAATCTCCCCTTATATTTAAAATGAGGTTTTTAGTGGAAACTTTAAGAAAATGGTTTTTTATTAGCTCCTTCTTCATTCAAATTAAGATTATGGTAGAAATCTCCATCCCAGGCCAATAGAAATGCAAAAGGGTTATAGCCAGTGATGATCTTTGAGTCACTTTTCTGCCCAATTTGACCAATGTAGAAGAAAACCATTTAATTATAAAATGATTGTCCCTGTTCCTTTTCCTATTCACCCACTGATGCCTGGAGAGTTTCACTGCAGAGAATCTATAGACAGAAAAAAGGATAAAGGCAGCTTGATGCCTGGCATAATTGAGAACCAAGGAATTAAACCTGAATAGAGAGTAAATTTATACTAAATATTCTAGCTTTACCACTATATATGTTTTTAAGATTATTCTTCAAATAAGAGTGATGCTTTTTAAAAAATACATTTAATGAGGAAATATTACTGACAAATACTTGCCATGGACCCTCTAAACAATTTATATCGGAGGCAGGATGATGTGGTAGGAAAAGCTCATATTTCAATCATAGCTCAAGAATTTCCTAGCTTCTGACTGGCAAGTTTCTTGACCTCTCTATGCCTGTTTCCTCATCTATAAGATAAAGGTAATAATAGAGTTGTTTTGAGGATTAAAAGAGATATTGTGTAAAGCATTAGTACAGTGCCTGACACATAGGAAGTATAAACAAGAGGTAGTTCCCTGCCTCTCCACTCTTTTCATCTCCTTTTACACACAACAGAGCAAAGACAGAGTTAGCACAATTGTGGAAATGACCATGAACCCTGTACAATTAGGATAAAACCCTTGCACTGAAAAGTAATGGTGGGTATGTGGGATGAAAGTATAGGTTTTGGAAGCTACTTAGAGAAGTTTGAAGCATATTTCATCTGAGACCTGAGAGATCCCCAGCAGGTTGTGGGAAAAAGAAGGAGAGCTGAACGTATAAAAAAGGAGCAAATCTGGGGTACCTCTCTGCAGACAGGATTAAGAGCTCAGTAAAAATGAAGGAAAAAATATAAGATTGATGACCATTGAGGAAAGCTCTGGAGAACACAGGTGGTATGAATCCTTAGTAGGATTCATTCTCCATCTTTTTGAGATAGCTAAGCAGTTCTGGATGCAGAACAGAAGAACAGGTAGCAAGGAGTGAGGTACCCCCTTTCCTCCATAGGTCTGGACAAAAGTCAGGGCAGCCAGAGTCTAGCAGGAGCAATGAGGACACTAAAGGAGTAAATCACACAGAGAAGGTTAGGTGAGGCACCCAGGGTGCTATGTTTGTGTGCATATGTGGTCTGCCATAGACTCTGTCCCCAGACTTGTCCCAGAGTTGTTTTGAGAAAATTCAGGTAACTCCTTTTCCCCATTTAATTTTCCTTATAATAAGTGTTTATTTGAAAATAATCTCATTACCGATGTATTAAAAAGCAGTGTCAACTCTGGAATGGAATGGAACATTAAAGCGGCCCTCAAGTAGTGGAACACTCAAGGTCTAGCTCAATCAGCTCAGTTTGTCATGCACATTAATATGGATAATGGGTGCTAGGCCCCAGTCAGACTATCCACTAGACAAATTCAACCCAAAATTTTTTCCCAGTGTCAAATTAGATGCTGGTTTTTATGAAAAAAGGGAGAAGTGCCTCTAGATGTACTTCTGGGACCACCAAACCACAGAATAGAAGAAGTCCATACCAAGGTTTGTAGAGACCCTGTAGCCTCTCTGGCCCAGCACTCTCCTTACAAAAGTGAAGAAACATGCTCAGAGTTAGAGAATGATAAAGCCCAGTGACTTGTGAGGTGCAGCAGAAGCAAGCATCCCTACATTCATAAGCAGGACTGTGTCTTAATCTCTCTTGGTGGCTCAGTGACCCCTGGCATGTCCCACATGAAAGGGGCTGAGTGTCCACTGCCTCCTCCAAGCCATGTCAGGGGCATACGGGAAGCAAAGCCAGAAGCCTAATGATGCTACAACAGAGCACAGCTGTTAAGAACGCAGGCTTTGCACCATTTGCTAACTGTGTGACCCTAAACAAGATACTTCCTTTTCTATGCCTCACTTTCCCCATCAAAAAAATGGGGGTGACAGTACTATTTACCTGACTTCAAGAAAGTGTTTCCTACCCCAGTTACAATTTGAATACCAAGTAAAGCCCATGGCTTACCAGGGCTGTTGCTAACACATATAAGTACCTTAGTGTAAATTAGAAAAAGTGTCTCTTCCCAAAATATTTAACCATACATGGCAGCCTTGTGGCTTGTACTCAGAATCTTCATTCCTCTTTAGGTCCTGAAGCACCTACGGCACCTAAACTTTACCAACAATATGGGGGAGCAAGTGACTTTCGATGAATGTGGTGACCTGATGGGGAACTATTCCATCATCAACTGGCACCTCTCCCCAGAGGATGGTTCCATAGTGTTTAAGGAAGTCGGCTATTACAACGTCTATGCCAAGAAAGGAGAAAGGCTCTTCATCAATGAGGAGAAAATCCTGTGGAGTGGGTTCTCCAGGGAGGTATGTGCTCTCCATCAGAACAACAGATGGCTCTACTATGGGCAGGAAATTGTGCTCGGCCTTGGGGGGAAGAGGGTTGGGCTTCACCACTAGACTTGAAAAATGGTAAGTCTACTTCCTTCAACTCACTAACTGTGCACTGCCAAGGTTCTCTGTGAAATCTATCAGTGTCTAGTACACTAAAGAGGAGAATCCTCAGAACCTGAGCCCCATACCTACTATATTGGAAAATTTGTTATTCTTTATAGATCTGACTCCTTGGCTAAATAGCTAACAATTTTCTTGCCTAAAACTTTCCCCAACTAGTGCAAAATATTTAAGCAAATATAAACATCATTCAAGGCAGAGCCTGGACTATTCAGAGTTAGTTCCCTGTCATCCAAATAGCTCAAGATGGACTTATAAATCAAAAGGACAATTTCTTAGAAGATATATGGGTTGGTGACTTGGGAAAGAGAAAATCTCTGAGAGTACTGTGTTACTATGTTTGAGAGTGCTAATGTGTACCATCCTTCACTATTTCTTTTCCTTTCTTTCCCTCCCCAGGGTCCCAGGAAACTTAGAAATCCTCAGGTCCAATACTGCCCTTTCTATCCCTCTTTCATTAGAAGATAATGCCAATCATCTTCTATTTGAGTTTTTAAAAAAAACTTCTTGTCAAACCAGTTATTTCTTTTCTGTTAGAACAAAAAAATTATTTTATTGTTTTCCCTGTGTTTAACTTTCTAAGATGTCTCCAAACCAGGCAGAGAGGTGGGAAGAGAAGGGAAGAGTCTTACTAAAGAGACACTGAAAATAGCATGAGCTCTTCCATGTTATCTGACATGATCATATGGAATGAGGCAGAAGTAGAGCTTCTGAAATGGTGAAGCAACAAATTAGACAAAACTGTCAAAAACAACCATTTAAGGATCTGGCAGTCAACCAAAATCAAACAAAAGGTGAAGTGTCTTTTTAAGAAAAACTAACGAAATTCGGATATGAGAAGTCTAGCATTTTAGTTTTGGGCAGCTCCCCAATTATTTCTAACAATCTGGTTGCTGTTTCTTTTAAGTTTTCTATGTGGACAATCATATCATCTGCAAATAATAAGTTTTATTGAGTTATTTCCAATATTTATGCCCTTATTTTTCTTGTCTTATTCCACTAGCTATGAACTCCACAATGTTTAATAATAGTGGTGATAGTGGGCATTCTTGTTTTAAAAGAAATGCTTCTAATATTTTCTCATATAGAATGATTACCTAAGAATTTTCTATATTACCCTTTACAAGTTAAAGATGTTTTTTCCTAACTCCTTTCTCAGCTAAGTTTCTAATCATGAGTTCATGTTGAATTTCATCAAATGTTTTTTCTTCATCTATTGATGATCATATGATTTTTCTGCATTAACTTATTAAGGCAGGGGATGACATTTATAGATTTTCTAAGGATAAACTTGTTTGCATTCCTGGCATAAACCCAACATGATCATGATATATATTGTTTCTTATGTCCTTTGAGTTTGTTAATTGTTTCGGTACTTTTCATCTTTTTTCAAGTGGTGAAAAACAGTTACATTCTTTCCAGATCCTTTCAGATTCCTTATACTTAGTATATAGCTCCAGACTTCTGTGTATTTTTCCTTCCAATAACCAGAACTCACCACTCTTTTTCAGGAGACAACCAGCAGGCTAATGGAACCCACTTTGCCCACAGGCTCAGAGAGGTAGAAGAGCCTAGGAATTTACATTTCCCTAAGATGACCTTTAAAAATGAGTGGTGTGGAAGTATGAAAGCCCTGGCTCCCTTTTCCTCAGGTCAGGAGAGCTCTGAGGAATAACTTAGAGTCCAGGGTTCTCCTGTGGGATCAGGCAGAAGCTAATCTTTGAGGGTCTTTGCTCAAGATAACACCCTTGTTGTCTTCTTCCCTTCTGTGTCTGACTTGCTCCATTCTCTTCCTGGTTCCCCTGAGAGAACTTTCTTTATAAACTACTTGTACACAGATTCTCAACTCAGGTATGCTTCTGAAGACAAAGTAGTGAGATGAGCCTGTAATTTCTTTTTTTTTTTTTTTGTTTTCATACTGCTCTTGTCCAGTTTTGGAATCAGGGTTACACTGCCCTTATAAGAATGAGTTAGATGTTCCTTTCTTTTTTTTTTTTTTAAACCTTTGGTAGAGTTTACATAAGATTAAATTCATCTGTTCCTTGAAAGTTTAGTGTTATTTGCCTGTGGTAAACATAGAAACCGAGTGGTCATCTCGGTTATGAATATGTGGTGGGGGAGGAAGCAAGGGGTAGAGGAAACCATACAGTTAGGTGTAGGTTATTGTCCTGGTCCAAGCTTTTGTTTTGGGTGGTAATCACTAAAAATGATTAAAAGAGATTGAAACATGAATAAATAATGATGGAGAAAAAAAACAAGGATTATGGTCAATCAAATTCCATGCACCCTTAGTCCACTAGGGAAATAAACAAATAAATAAAATCTCTGTTACCTGAAATTAATATAGCTATTGCAGATTTCTTTTGGATAGTAATTGCCTGACATATCTTTCTGATCCATTTACTTTTGACCCCTCTATGCCTGTCCTGCCTTCCTTGCTGAATGGTTACAAGTATCTCATAAGTCTCCCTATAAAGCCTAAAGTAATATTGCAGGAATTACAATTCACTACAAAATTCAAAGTCTCATTTTCAAACAAATTTCTCATCTCAGCATCTCCCCTTGTAATTGTCCTATTGTGTGTAGGTCCATATCCCTGTATCTTTTAGTTTGTCTTAAACTACTGTTTCCATGGAAAGTAAACAGGTGTCCCATTCTGAGACTTGGAGGGAATGGAACAGGGGATTATTTAAAGTGGATTTTGGTCACTGTGTGGAGTCTCAACAACTAATCTTTCCAGAATCCCATGAGTGAGTGAGTGTGTGTGAGTGAGTGTGTGCCCATGTGCAGGCACTTGCCCATGGACATCTCTCCTTTTCATAGATAACAGGAACAAGGGTCTCTGGGGCTTCCTCTGTCTGGAATGGGCCTGAAGTCTGTTGTACTGGTCCTTGTGCACAAACTCCTCCCCCGTACTTACGTCAAAGGAGCTGTGAACCTGATCCCACAGCTGCAGCCCTTCACTTTTGTGCTCTCCGTTCTCCAGGTGCCATTTTCCAACTGCAGTCGAGACTGCCTGGCAGGGACCAGGAAAGGCATCATTGAGGGGGAGCCCACTTGCTGCTTTGAGTGTGTGGAGTGTCCTGATGGGGAATATAGCGATGAAACAGGTAAAGGGACATGCCTTCATGGACACCATGCAAAGCTTTGTCCACTTTGGGGCCCTGGGGTCAGTGATGTCCCTGAAAGGGCTACACTGAGCAGGTACTTAGCACAGTGTCTCACTGAACAAGGTATGTCTGAAAGTCACATTGGGCCGAGCATTGAGGGGGATAGAAAAGAAATATTAGATGTCTTGTAATACAAAAAAGCTTAGACATCTTTCTTTTACTTTGATACCACTCTTCAACATTGTATTCCTTTTCTTACAGCTCAGGAGCCCTGAACAGACAAAGTTCTGTCTGTTCCAGACTACAGAGTTCATAGGCCATGATATATTGCCTGCTGGGTGTCTGGCATTGCATTTGCTATCTACTTATGCATTTCCTGTGCCTCAGTTTCTTCATCTATAACATGGGAAAAATAAGCCCATTTTATAGAGTTTGGGAAATCAAATGAGTTAATGTTAGTTTAGCAAAAGGTAAGTTCTAGATAAATATTAAATAAAAACCTTACCTGACATATCAGAGGCACCCTGTAAATATTAACTATAATTATTTTTATTGTTATTATTTCATTTCATCCTCACCACAATAATGGGATTATTTTTTCCATTACAGAGTTGACTCAGAGATGAAACTGAGACTCAGGGAGGTTAAGGAGCCTGACCAAAGCTACACAGCTAGTAAATGGCAGAGCCAGGATTCCCATCCAAATCTCTGACTGAAAGCCCATGCTCCCTTTACTCCCCAAAACTGCATGCTGTTTGAGACATAGAGGAGACTTAATAAATGTCTATTGTCTCAATGAGTCTGCAGTCTCCCTCACTGGAAAGGCATAGATATGGATTAAGGAAGGCAAGGTCTTTTGTGTGGGATACTCTCCCTTGCTCTAAGAGGAAGTCTATTCTGACATGTCCACAGAGCCCATCCATATATGCAAAATGAGTCAGGCTGAGTGCATATCACTATAGAAAGTTGATGAACTATGCTAGACACCTAGTGTGTAGGTAGCCACCTGTCCGGAAAGATGGATCATTCCCTGCTATAAGCCATCAGCAGGTGGTGCTAAAGAAAACATGTGGCATGACCCCCCACTGTGTATAAAGGAAAAAATAACAGAACTATTATAAATACATGAAATTAAATAAGTATATTATTAAACATAAGTCAGAGTTCAGTGTGTTTCTAATGTAAAAATCACAATTATTTCATCAACAAAGAAAATTTAAAGTGACCACATCCAATAACCTGTATACCCTTACCACCACACTCAAACTCACAAATTACAGTCTATGCCATACAGTATCTAACTCTTTCCTGGAATAATTATAGATGCAAGTGCCTGTGACAAGTGCCCCGATGACTTCTGGTCCAATGAAAACCACACTTCCTGCATTGCCAAAGAGATTGAGTTTCTGTCCTGGACAGAGCCCTTTGGGATTGCACTCACTCTCTTTGCTGTGCTGGGGATTTTCCTGACAGCCTTCGTGCTGGGTGTCTTCATCAAGTTCCGTAACACACCCATCGTCAAGGCCACCAACCGAGAGCTCTCCTACCTCCTCCTCTTCTCCTTGCTCTGCTGCTTCTCTAGCTCCCTGTTCTTCATTGGTGAGCCCCAGGACTGGACATGCCGCCTGCGCCAGCCAGCCTTTGGCATCAGCTTCGTCCTCTGCATATCATGCATCCTGGTGAAAACCAACCGTGTCCTGCTGGTGTTCGAAGCCAAAATCCCCACGAGCTTCCACCGCAAGTGGTGGGGGCTCAACCTGCAGTTCCTGCTGGTCTTCCTCTGCACTTTCATGCAGATTGTCATCTGCGTCATCTGGCTCTATACCGCCCCACCCTCAAGCTACCGCAACCATGAGCTGGAGGATGAGATCATTTTTATCACATGCCATGAGGGCTCACTTATGGCACTGGGCTTCTTGATTGGCTACACCTGCCTGCTGGCTGCCATCTGCTTCTTCTTTGCCTTCAAGTCCCGGAAGCTGCCAGAGAACTTCAATGAAGCCAAGTTCATCACCTTCAGCATGCTCATCTTCTTCATCGTCTGGATCTCCTTCATTCCAGCCTACGCCAGCACCTACGGCAAGTTTGTCTCTGCCGTGGAAGTGATTGCTATCCTGGCAGCCAGCTTTGGCTTGCTGGCCTGCATCTTCTTCAACAAGGTCTACATCATCCTCTTCAAGCCATCACGTAACACCATTGAGGAGGTGCGCTGCAGCACTGCTGCTCATGCTTTCAAGGTGGCAGCCCGGGCCACACTGCGCCGCAGCAACGTCTCCCGCAAGCGGTCCAGCAGCCTCGGGGGCTCCACGGGCTCCACGCCCTCATCCTCCATCAGCAGCAAGAGCAACAGTGAAGACCCCTTCCCACAACCTGAGAGGCAGAAGCAGCAGCAGCAGCCACTGGCCCTGACCCAGCAAGAGCAGCAGCCACAGCAACCCTTGACCCTCCAGCAGCAGCCACGGCCACAGCCGCAGCCGCAGCCGCAGCCACAGCCCAGGTGCAAGCAGAAGGTCATCTTTGGCAGTGGCACCGTCACCTTCTCACTGAGCTTTGACGAGCCTCAGAAGAGTGCCATGGCTCACAGGAATTCCACGCACCAGAACTCCCTGGAGGCCCGGAGAAGCAACGAGACCCTGAGCAGACACCAGGCATTGCTCCCGCTGCAGTGTGGAGAGACAGACTCAGAACTAACTTCTCAGGAGACAGGCCTGCAAGGGCCTGTGGGTGGGGACCACCGACCAGAGAGAGAAGACCCCGAGGAGATGTCCCCGGCACTTGTAGTGTCCAGTTCACAAAGCTTTGTCATCAGCAGTGGAGGCAGCACTGTCACAGAAAACATACTGCATTCGTAAAATGGAAGAAGGTGGCCAGTCAGGAAGGATCCAGAGGGGTTTCCTGGGAACACATTCTCTGACAGGAACGAGGAATCACCCCAGACTCCTTTCTTTTGTGGAAGGAGGAATAAAACACACCAAACACCTCAAACTCTGTCGAACTGTTTGAAATAACAGTGAATTGACTCATGTTCCCTTTAAAATTAAAAAAAAGAAGAGGAGCCACGTGACTCTGTGGTTGGGTATGTCAGAGAGAACACCATAATCAGATTTGCTCTTCACGTCTCTTCTCTGCTCTTGTCCTCTGTTCTATCACACCCAAAAGTCGAGAGATGAAACAAAGGCTGTAAACAACCCACCTATTCCCTTCTTTTTTCCTTAACACTGAAATGCCTACTCTGAACATTGCAGACACCCTGGCCCAGAGACAAAAGTGTGCAGAGTGACAAAACATCAGGCTGGCCACCATTAAATTTAAGAGTCTGAAAGACAGAACGTCACCAGTGCTATCCAGCACCTCGACAATGGGAAGAACTTCAAATGTTCAAAACCATAAGGTGAACATGTCCCCTCCTATTTATGAAAACTGTAAGATATTTGGTCTCCTACTTGCTGCTGCTATCATGTAACATCTAGAAGGTTAGCATCCCTCCTGTACGAACTGCATTTGGTCAAGAATATGATAATGATGCCATGTTTAGATTCCAGGATCACAAGAATCACCTCAGATTGCTGGGAAGGGACTCAGATTGCATGAATCCAATGAGCTGTATCTGTAATTAATATTCCTAACATCTAGTTTTACCTTTAAGAAAATGCTTCTGTTATAATAGTTCATGGACAATATAAACTGAAAAAAAAATGTCACAGTCTGGTTAATAAAAGGCAGTATTATTGAACTCCTTGCCCACCCTTGCCCACCCCACCACCTTCACCTCCATGAGCTAAGACCAAGTGAGTCCCAGGGATCCAGAAATTCCCCCCATCTTGCCCCCAAGGCTTTCTGAAGCCGGATCCACACCTGACCCTGTGGAGAATAAGCTTCCAATCATTAGCCTCTACCAGTTGCTGGGGTAAGAAAGTGTGATTCCAAGAGATCTCTCATAGAAGCTTAGCCTGGCACTCCCCCTCCACACACACACCAAATACCATACCTGTATCCCCTCCAGAAATGGGGATCTGCCTATGGGTGGTTAAAGTGATTGAATGGCACAGCTTCTTCTGAGCATTCAGACTCTGGAGCCAGAGAGACCTGGGTTCAAGCCAGTCACTTACAAGTTGGGTGACCACAGGCAGGGAACCTTAATTTCACTAAGCCCCAATTTCTTTGTCTCTAAAATAAAGGTAATAATCATTCTTTCCCCACAGAGCGCTTATGTGAATTAAATGAGATAATGTATGTAAAGTACTTTAGCATGGTGCCTAGCACATAATAAACACTCAATAAATATTAGTTAATATTATTACTGATATCGCAATTATTTTTTTCACTTGCTTAGAATATAAAACAAACTTTATTTGTTTACCATTCAGATTTTAATGACAAGTCCACTGATGACAAAAACTTCCTTCATAATAACCCCCAAGAATTCTGGGACCTGGTTCAAGGGATTGGGTCAGTCCTAGCAACACTGGCTCTGGGTGGCAAAGCCAAAAAGTCAGTCAGACCCCCAGAGGTCCCCATGCTCTGCTTCTCTGGTTCCAGCACCAAGGGAAGACTGTCACCAGTTTGGCAGTAGTTTCTTAGATCACTCTAAATGCTGCTCTTAAGGAAAGCCAAAACATAGCAACTAAATCTATGTGAGGCCTCAACTTCACAGCTCTTGATGACTTCTTCCTCTGACACATTCTAGGGCACCGTGTGGGTGCATGTCTGGAACATGTTGGTGAGGTATCTGCTCCCCAAGCCAGGAAGGGCACCAGCCACAGGCCCCACCTGCTGCTCCTGCCCTCATCATACCACTGAGCAAGGCACAGAGCTGCGTGAAGATTTACATTCAACATTTTACTTCACCTTAAAACAAAAACAAAAACAAACAAACAAAGGTAACTGAAAAGCTTGAGGCCTTGGCTTTTATGGATCAAAATAGCCACGGAGAAACACACTTCGCTGTGCAAAATGTCACCCCTTCATCCTTCAACATGCAGCTCACCCATGTTGCTGATCTGGAGGGGGCTCATCAAGAAAACATGCAACATTTACATTAAGCTCCATTTCACCAAGTGCTTACAAATAAAACAGTATTTCCCAATATTCTTGTCAGAATGGTAGACTCGACATCATTGTCCTCATTTACATGCCGCAGGCACAACTCTCAGACAAAATCAGTGGGGTAAAACATGAACTTTATTTTTCTGTAACAACCTAGTTTCTATCTCAAATTCCCATTCAGCCTAGTGACAGCCCAATTTATCTTAATTAAATTGGGGTTTTCTCAGTAACTTCAGAGTTTTCTGAATCGATTCAGAGGCCTCCCCCTTCCATGAGAAGTTTGCTATCATTGCAAAGAATGAGGTAGGGGTCAGGAATACAACAAGTACAGGGTTGGATGAGTCACGGAACAAAGGTGAATTCCAAGGACAGAGAGAAGAATTTTAGCCTTGAGAGGAGCTGCTCAGCTAATGGTATAAGTGGAGAACAATTAGAAAAGACCAAATAGGGGCAGGAGACTGGGCAGAACAAGCAGAAAGTGTATTTTGGGACTAGCGGGACAACTGTGACCCAGGCATCAAGTGGGCAAGGGGGACCACCTCCTGTGCTGAAATGACCACCATATTTGTCCCCTCCCCTGAATCATGCACAAGAGTGGGGAGAGTTTGGAATGGAGGTAAGGATACCTGTTTATAACAAGAGCTGAATTAGAGGAAGTGGGTGGGGGAGCAATAGAAATTATTACCAGCAATCTCCCTCTGAAACTGGGACATTAGCTACCTGGATAACTACCTAGAGTAGGAGGCTAGAACTAATACAACAATTAACTCTACAACTGATTTCCCAGCAGATGGAGTTCAAATATTTGTGAGTATAATGGATCAAAGCCCAAGAATAACCCTCAGGGTTGGAACAGGATTTGATCCCTGATAGAATTATCAGGAAGCGTTTCTGGAAGAATGTGATTCTTGATATCAACCCAAAGATGTGGTTATTGCTCAAAATCTCCCAATTTTCTTTAAATGTTTTGTTTCTATCTGACCTATAAAAATATTCAGATGTTTTTAGACATTGTTGCTTGTGGTGGACCGATCATTTCTACCTCTTTAGAATTATCTATAGTTCTCAAGTTTTGTATATTAAGCACAAAATTGTATCAGAAAAATTAAGAAAAGAATTTAAAATTGCCATGAGTGAAGTTTAAAGCAGATAAGCAAACTATATTAGATAAGAATTATCCAATTAGGTCAATTGTCACCCTATAAAGTTTTGCTCAAGCTATAATTAGTTCAAGTACTCTTCAGGACTATTTTTTTTTAAATCATTTTTTAAATTTATTTTCAACATAACAGTATTCATTGTTTTTGTACCACACCCAGTGCTCCATGCAATCCGTGCCCTCTCTTAATACCCACCACCTGGTTCCCCCAACCTCCCACCCCCCACCTCTTCAAACCCTTCAGATTGTTTTTCAGAGTCCATAGTCTCTCATTGTCAGGACTGTTTTTTATTGTTAGTCATGAATAGGTCGAATACTGGAGTAGTGAAACACCAGGAGTGGAATTCTAAACAGCGTTACAGATAAACTATATATGTCCTTAGGCAAAGTATCCAATTCATTTGTCTCAGTTTCTTATGTAAAGAGGATACAATATTACCTGCCATAATTGTTTATTTGGCAAATAAAATAACTGACATAAAAGTATCCCTCCCCCCTTCAGGAGTATAGGAAAAAGACAGAAAATCATTAAAACCACAGATGACTGAAGTTTAGAAGTTTTGCTTTCAGAATCTCAAAGAGTTCAATAATGTCTTCTATCAGGTTTCTTAGTTGGACACAATAAAATTCATTCTAGCTAGTCTAAGCAAAAAAAAAAAAATCTGTTATAGGATATTAAAATGCTTATAAAATTATGATCATCCAAGCTTGGATGCTACACAGTCAGGAACAATGCAGCCAGGAGAAATACCTAATCCCTCCACGGGGTTCTTTTAGCAAAAGCCTATTTCCCCTGCCTTCCACTTAGCACCCATGGCACAGGGAAGTGGACACTGGACTCTTCATTGCAGTTGGAGGAACCAAACTTTTCTACCACTGTGCTTGGCCCCATTCACCTCAACCTTCCAGGCCTCCCACTGGCTCTGGGAGTCTGGAAATGTGGCTTTTGCTGTCCAGCCTCTACAGTATAGGAAGACCTGCTAGGACAAGGTCAAGAGGATGATGGACAAGCCAATTTGCAGTACACCATGCTCACAAACAAGGCATTTTTAAGATCAAACAGAAAATGAAAAACACATTCTTCTGAGAAAAAGCAAGAAAAATAGGATTCCCTTTCATCTTAACAGCTATGATAGATAAAAAGTTACTACCCTGAAAATAGAGCTGCAGCTGGCATTTTGCCATTAGAGGCTGCCAGCAGATAAGAGAGAGCACGTGGGAAGTACTTCAGGCGGGGATACTGGAGGGGATGGGATGAGGGAATTATGTGCTGGATCCTAAGCCCATTAGTACAATTTGACTTTCTAAATGATAGGCATATTTTGTGTGTATCTGTCTGTGTGTATCTGTGTCTGTTTAATAGCCTGGAGAAAAATACATAATCGTTAAATAGTGATTATGCTGGGTGTTAGAATTATGAGTGATTCTTATTTTCCTTTTAATATTTATCTGGGTTTTTCCATTAATTTCTTTCTAAAATCATAGTTTGTAGCAAAACTAGAAAAAAGTGTTCTTAGATTATCAGATGTGATATTATCATGGTCATGTTTTTGTTTGGCTGGGTTTTTTTTTTCTTTCATTTGTTTTACTTTTTATTTAGAAATAATTTTTTAAACTTAGAGAAAATGTGTAAAAGCAAGTACTACATATAACCCTTTACCCAGATTCACTTACTGTTAATGTTTTACTCTATTGGCTTTGCCATATGTACTACGGTCAGTTAATAAGATGTGATGTAGGGTGAAGTATTTACGGGTGAAATCATATGATGTCTGGGATTTGCTTTAAAATATCATAATGTGTTGGGACACCTGGGTGGTGCAGTTCATTAAGCATCCAACCCACTGGTTGCAGCTCAGTTTGGATCTCAAGGTCATGAGATTAATCCCCTGCATTGGGCTCTGCACTCAGCACAGAGTCTGCTTAAGACTCTCTCTCCCTCTGCCCCTCCTCAGCCCCTACACTCATGTGCACTTTCTCTCCAAAATAAATCTTCAAAAATAAATAAATAAAATAAAATATCATAATGTAAGGAAGAAATAAGTATATAGGAAGAAAAGAAAGAACAACAGAAAGTTAATGGTTGGTGAAGCTGGGTAATGAGTACATGGGGCTCTATATTTCTACTCCTTTTACTTTTGTTACGTTTTTAAAATTTCCATAATAGAAGATGTTTTTAAAAATCATTCCAAAAAGTGAGAATTCATCAGCCAAAAAGATCACACAATAGAAATTCAGTGATTTGACTGGTCCCAGTTTGTCACAAGAGAAGTCAGTCCATCAAACAAACAAGAACCTGAAAGTCTGCCAAGCAGCTGAAATGTTAGTTGAAAAGCAAAAATATTTACATAAAATTAAGATATTTATAACAAATTTCAAAAAGTAATTCTTTGAAGCATATCAGAAAGGCCTTCTTGGAGGCTGATAAAGACCAGTCCCTCTGGATCTTCTGACGTCCTCTATTAGGATCTATCCTTAGGTAAATTAACTTCAGGCTGGTTTCATTTTCTGGATTGTCCTTTGGCAAAAGGTTTAAAGTTTTTATAAAGATCCTTCTCAGCCTTCGTGCCAATAGTTTCTCTTTTATGTATACACCCCTAAGAAAATAATCCAACAAGAAACAATTAATTAAGCAGCACCATATTCCAGCGACATGAGAACCCACCTGAGCCACATGCCCGGAGCCTGCACCCAAGGGAGCACTAACACACTGCTGAGGTTCTGGGATACAAAGAAGAAAGAATCCAGATGCCCAACATCCAGGGCATGGCTAAGGAAATTACACTATAATCCCATTGCGGGAGAGCCCACAAACAACAGATAGGACAAGCGTGTATACTATATCAAAACACATCATCAAGTTTAGAAGGTTAGGGGGGAGAGCAGAATAACACAAATGAAGTTTCATTGAAAAGGAAGAAGAGAAAATACAGGGAAGGAAAACAGAGTATTGTCTGCTTGCTTCTTTCTTTTTCAATGTTATATAACATCATTGAAAAGAGGGACAGAAAGAAAAAAGGAAGGAGGGAAATAGAAAAAAACGAGACTACATGTAGTATTTTATCTACAATTTAAGGATGAATAAAGCCAAGATTATAGTGGACAGCAGATGAGAAGAAACCATTTGTGAGTTCTTGAGCTAAATCCATCAGAATTCTTGACTGGATAAGCTATGGACCATGTTAATCCATTTCCCTACATCTTGGCCCATATTAAGTGACCTTAAATAAAGTGAAAGGTTAGAGTGCCTGAGTGGTGCAGTCTGTTAAGCGCCTGACTCTTGGTTTCAGCTTGGGTCATGATGTCAGGGTCATGGGATCAAGCCCCATGTCAGGCTCCATGTTCACTGCAGAGTCTGCTGGGCATCCTCTCTCCTTCTCCCTATGCCCCTCCTGCTTGTATGTGTGCTCTCTCTCTCTCTCTAAAGATAAATAAACAATTTTTTTAAAAAAGAAAAGAAAAAACTTCTAAGTTTTTAAAAAAGTTTTAAGTGGAAGATAAAACATTCAAAAAATAATTTTATTTTTTTTGAATGGCCTTTTCCATTCAATTTATTTCTGTATCAAAGAATAATTTTAAAACACACATCTTTGTTACAAAGATGTGGTAAGTAAATTTAACCCAAATATAAAACAAACAAAATATTATTAGCATCTCTCAATCTCTTTTCTAGTCTCTTGACCTTTCCCTTCTCCCCCAGCATGCTAATTATGGCACCAGACATCTATGTCCTGATCTTTCACAACTCTAACAGACCTATCAAAAAAGCAAAACTCAGGGGTTATAATCCTAAAGTAACTTTATTTTTGTTTCCCTATCCACCTAAATCTGCTCCATGGGCCTAATTCTCTTTTCCCTAAGTGAAAAACTTGGGTATGACTTTTCTGGTAACTGTTAGGTGATACAAGATCCTATTCAGTAATTCAAATGTCTAGTTTCTTGTTATAGTCAAACTCTTGGTTTAATTTAGTCCCCCTCCCATTCCTCATCTCCAGCTTCCTGCAGAGAGAGAAGCCATTAGTCAGGGAAGGGGCTCTGGTCAGCCATTTCCCTATTTATCCCACAAGTGCTCTGCCCTCTCCTCCTTACATATATGGCTATCCTCTCAAGGATGGGGCACAGAGAGAAAGAAAAAGTAAACTGGGCAGGAAAGTTCCCATACTGATTCATACCCAGCAGGTGTTTACAGATTACTCTTGCTCATGAGTATTTCCATGTGTTCCTTAGAGACCCCCTCCATTGCTGGGGTCCCCTCTCCTGCAGGTTCCTTAATGTGGGTGAAGAGTGAGCACTCTCCTCACTCCCAAATATTCCACAGTATTTCTAGTTTCTCTGTTTGCTCACGCAGGTGGCCCTCTTAGTCAGGATCTAAGAACATGCTGAAGATAAGCTCTAGGTTCCCATTGCCCTGAGATTCCTTCCTAAGTAGCAATGGCCACTGGGAAGAATAAATAACATAGTGTGGATATACAAAAACACTAGTTTGCTAAAACTTGGCACAACCACATAGCTGAGGTTCCCAAGATGTTCTTAAGCTCACAGGCTTCTATAATAACTGTTATTTGGAATTCAAGACCATGCCTTCAAAATCACTTCTTGGTCTACTGCACAAGCCCCTCCCAATCTCCTTCCAGACCTTCTCCAAGGTGGAGGTTGCAGATTTTCCCATTATAACATCATTAACTTAGAGTAGGCCTCAAGAGTAGAGATTTTGACTTAAACTGAAGCCTCTAATACACCTGGTTCAACTGTAGATATTTTCTTGGTTCAACAAACTGTTGTATACCCAAGATTCTGTAGTTTTTTCCTTCTTATTTTGTCTGACTGCCCCCAAAATCCACCTAAACTCACTAATTTAAAACATTTCACTCTACTAACTAAAACCTCATCATTTTCCTTTCCCTAGATTTCCCTACCTAATCAATAATATCCAACAATTTTCATTTGCCATTTCAGAAAACCCCACCAACATGAGTGGGACAGATTGTATTGTATTTAATGAGACACCAATAAGTCTGATTTTTCTTAAGTCTGAGAAAAATAGCTGAGCCAGAAACAATTTCCATTGCATTAAGAGCTATAAAAATTATCAAAATAAGAAGTCAGCACCCAGAGGGGCCTGTAGATGCTAAGTGGCTGTACACCACACCAGAACTTCACATTTTTGTAAAGTATGAAGTCTTGACACTACATGAGTCTGGATGTTCTCATTTGAACAGATAACCCAGAACCAGGTATGTGTGACCCACCTATGTTTAAGGATTCTTTCACCATACCTTCAAGTGACAGAAAAAGAAAACTAGAATTTAAGAGGTTGAGTTGAGGTGAATTACAAGATTTGAGCCATTTAGATCCTCCAATTATAATCAGAGAAAACACTTAATTTCCTTATCAAAATAAAAGAAAACTAGCAAATGAAACTATCTGACTTCAGATATATCAGGGTTCAATACAGCATCACCTTTTATTGAATTCCAATGCAAAACAAACATATAAGGTTGCAGTGTATTGGAAAGACTCTTGAGAGTAACTAAAAATTCTTGTCAGGTCACCACCTGTCACAGAATTGTGGCCCCAAATAATGTCTTCGTCCTAACCCCTGGAACCTTTGAATATGTTATATTACATAGCAAGAAAGAATTGTTATATATGGAACTAAGATTCTTATTAGCTGACCTTGAAAAAGGAACACTATCCTTGATTATATTCAGGTGGACCCAGTGTAATCACAGTAGTTTTTAAAAATGGAAGAGGGAAGCAGGAAAGTCAGGGTCAGTGTCAGAGAGATATCTGAAGATGTTACACTACTGGTAACATCTTGAAGATGAAGGAAGGGACCAGAAGCCAAGGGATAGCCTAGAGAAGCTGGAAAAAGTGAGGAATAAAGCTTCCCTTAGTCTTCAGAAAGGAATGCAGTCCTGCCAACACCTTGATTTTAGCCAAGACCCATGTTGGACTTCTGACCTCCAGAACTGTAAGGTAACAAATCTGTGCTGTTTGAAGCCACCATATTTGTGGTAACTTGTTACAGGAGCAATAGAAGTCTATTATATTTAGCCTTTTTAACATGTCAGTTGGGACTGGCTCTCCTGCTCTGACATTCTCTGGTTACAAGGCTTCCAGAGTGATAGAAGAAACAGTAAAATCATTTTGTGGCTTCAAATCACTGCAACTTCTGAAAACTTTCACATGATAATAGGAATTGGTTGTCATCAAATTAATTTGACTATATACTCTTAAATTCAAGTGACACTATAAAGAAAAGTTAGACAAATTGAAAATATTGGACGTTCTATAACACAACTGTCCTGGTCTCTTCAAAACATTAGTATCATTATTTAAAAAAAAAATTTTAGGGATGGGACAAGATGGAGAAGGAGTAGGGGACCCTATTTCAACTGGTCCCTTGAATTGAGCTGGATATCTACCAGACTACTCTGAACACCCACAAAATTAGCCTGAGATGTAAGAAGGTATATCTGGATCTCTACAAACAGAATATCTCCGGCAGTTGGTTTCGATGTATGAAGCGGGGAGCCATAATTCTGAAGGCAGATATTGGAAGATAAATGGAAAGGGGAGAGAGCCTCTAGGATCCTGCACTCCTGGAGGGCAAAGTCTCCCATGCTGGGGACTGGGAACAGACTCACAGATGGGCAGTAGCAGGGAAAGGACTTTAGGGCAGCTCCCCAGACTGAAACTGGAAGCTGCAGGGGTATGTGTGTGAACTGGGGGCAGCTGGTGGTTTTAGAAGCACAAAAGGCAGAGATGTGCCTGGACCTAGAAGCAAGGGATGGGAGTGCTGCCATGGGGTGCACAACCCAGGACACTGCAGTTTTTGGCAGCACAGACAAAAGCAGAGACAGTGCAGCTTGTAGTGCTTACTGAAGAACAGGCTGTGATCTCTCTGTTCTGAGACAGAGGTTTGGATATGGTCATTTCTGCTCTGACTCTCAGAAGAGATATGGAAAGCCACCAGGAAAAGCTGCCAGAGAACAAAAGTCCCCCCAAACCGATTTTCACTGAGCTCATCTCCCCCCCTACAACAGGGGCAGGGCAACTCTGCCCAAACAAGGTTGCCTGAGCAACAGCACGGCAAACCCCTCCCCCAGAAGACAGACTGAAAGAATAAGAGGCCAACAACCCTAAGGTCCTTATAAAACTTATAAAAGTTTTATAAGTCCTTATAAAAGTTGTGGTCAATAATTTGTAATCTGTAATCTGTACATTTCCTCAACCACCCCTCAACAGAATGACTAAATGGAGGAACCCCAACACAGGAAAAATTCAGAGACTGTGACCTCTGCCACAGAACTAACAGATATGGATATAAACAAGATGTCAGAAATAGACTTCAGGGTAACATTATGCAGCAACAATAGCTAGGATGGAGAAAACCATAAACAGCAACATAGATTCTCTAAGGGCAGAGAGCTGATCCAGCAGACCTTAAAAATGCTATCAATGAGATCCAATCTAATCTAGTTACTCTAACATCTAGGATAAATGAGGCAGAGGAACAAATTAGGGATCCAGAAGACAAACTGATAGAAAAGAAGGAACAGGAGGAGGCCTGAAACAAACAGTTTAGAATCCATGAAAACAGAATTAGAGAAATGAATGACACCATGAAATAATCCAATGTCAGAATTGTTGGGATCTCTGGGGCGGGGGGTGGGGGTGTCTAGAATATATGTTTGAGCAAATCCTAGCTGAGAACTTCCCTAATCTGGGGAATGAAACAAACATTCGTGTCCTAGAGGCAGAGAGAACCCCTCCCAAGATGAAGGAGAATAAACCAATGCCCCAGCATGTAGTAGTAAAACTCGTGAATTTTAAAACCAAGGAAACCATCTTAAGGTCAGTTAGGGGGAAGAGATTCCTTATGTACAGAGGGACGAACATCAGAATAATGTCAGATCTGTCCACAGAGACCTGGCAAGCCAGAAAGGGCTGGCAAGACATATTCAGGGCACTAAATGAGAAGAACATGCAGCCAAGAATACTTTATTGGCAACACTCTCATTTAGAATGGGCAGAGATAAAAAGCTTCCAAGACTGGCAAAAACTGAAAGAATATATGACCACTAAAACACCCCTGCAAGAAATATTAAGGGGGGGGGGTTCTATACAAGGAGAAAAACCCCAAGAGTGATGCTGAACAGAAATTTACAGAGACAATCTATAGAAACAAGGATTTTACAAGCAACATGATGACAATAAAATCGTATCTTTCAATAATCACTTTCAATGTCAATGACCTAAATCCTCCCATAAAAGGACACAGGTTTCCAGATTGGATAAAAAGACTGAACCCATCTATATACTGTCTACAAGAGACTCATTCTGAACCTAAAGATACATCCAGACTGAAAGTTAAGGGATGGAGAACCATCTTTTGTGCCAACAGACCACAAAAGAAAGCTGGGGTAGCAATTTTCATATCAGACAAATTAGATTTTAAGCCAAAGATTGTAGTTAGAGATACAGAAGGATACTATATCATTCTTTTTTTTTTTTTTTTGGATACTATATCATTCTTAAAGAGTATACCCAACAAGAAGATCTAACAATTATTAATACTATGCCCCCAACATGGGAGCAGCCAACTACATAAGCCAACAATATTAACCAAAATAGAGACATATTGATAATAATACATTAATTGTAGGAGACCTCAACACTCCACTCTCAGCAATGGACAGATCACTTAAGCAGAAAATCAACAAAGAAACAAGAGCTTTGAATGTCACACTAGACCAGATGGACCTCATAGACATATACAGAACATTCCACTCTAAAACAATAGAATACTCATTCTTCTCGAGTGCACATGGAACTGTCTCCAGAATAGTCCATGTACTGGGTCACAAATCAGGTTTCAACTGATACCAAAAGATTGAGATTATTCCCTGCATATTCTCAGACCACAATGCTTTGAAACTAAAACTCAATCACAGGAAAAAGTTTGGAAGAAATTCAAACACTTGGAATCTAAAGACCGTTCTGGTCAAGAATGTTTGGGTCAACCAGGAAATCAAAGATGAACTTAAACAATTCATGGAAACCAATGAGAACCAAAACACATTGGTCCAAAACCTATGGGATACTGCAAAGGTGGTCCTAAGGGGGAAATACATAGCCATCCAAGCCTCACTCAAATAGATAGAACAATCCCGAATACACTAACTAACTTTATACCTTAAAGAACTGGAGAATCAACAACAAATTAAGCCTAACCCAAGCATGAGGAGGGAAATAATTAAGATTGGAGCAGAGATCAAAGAATTAGAAACCAGAAATACAAAAAAAAAAAAAAAGAAAGAAAGAAAGAAACCAGAAATACAGTAGAACACATCAACAAAACTAGAAGTTGGTTCTTTGAAAGAATTAATAAGATCGATAAACCACTGGCTAGACTTACCCAATAGAAAAGAGAAAGGACCCAAATTAATAAAATTATGAATGAAAGTGGAGAAATAACTACTAACATTAAGGATACAGAAACAATCATCAGAAATTATTATCAACAATTATATGCCAATAAGTTAAGCAGCCTAGAAGGAATGGATGCCTTCTTGGAAACCTATAAACTTCTAAGTCTGAAAGAGGAAGAAATTGACAACCTGAATAGACCAATACCCAGTAATGAGATTGAAGCAATGATTAAAAACAACAACAACAACAACAAAAAATCTCCCAAAAAACCAAAGTCCGGGGCCTGATGGATTCCCTGGGGAATTCTACCAAACATTCGAAGAAGAAATAATACTTATTTTCCTGAAGCTGTTTCAAAAATTAGAAACAGAAGGAAAACTTCCAGACTCTTTCTATGAGGTCTGCATTACCTTGATCCCCAAACCAGGCAAAGACCCCAGCAAAAAGGATAATTTCCTTGGTGAATATGGATGTCAAATTCTCAAAAAGTTCTTAGCTAACAGGATCCAACAGTACATTAAAAAGATTATCCACCACGACCAGGTGGGATTTATTCCTGGAACGCAAGGGTGATTCAACATTTGCAAATCAATCAGTGTGGTAGAACACATTAATAAGAGAAGAGAGAAGAACCACATGGTCCTCTCAATTGATGCAGAAAAAGCATTAGACAAAAACACAGCATCCTTTCCTGATTAAAACTCTTCAGAGTATAGGGATAGAAGGAACATTCTCAATTTCATAAAATCCATCTATGAAAAACACACAGCAAATACCATTCTCAATGGGGAAAAGCTGAGAGCCTTTCTCTTAAGATCAGGAACACGACAAGGATGCCCACTCTCACCACTATTATTCAACATATTACTACAAGTCCTAGCAACAGCAATCAGGCAACAAAAAGAAATAAAACGTATTCAAACTGGCAAAGAAGAAGTCAAATTTTTCTCTTCACAGGTGACATGATAGTTTATGTGGAAAACCCAAAAGACTCCAGCCCCAAATTACTAGACCTCATACAGCAATTCAGTAATGTGGCAGGATACAAACTCAATGCACAGAAATCAGTTGTTTTCTTATACACCAACAATGTAACTATAGGAAGAGAAATTAGAGAATCGATTCCACTTACAATAGCACCAAAAACCATAAGATACCCTAGAATAAACCTAACCAGAGAGGTAAAGGATCCATACTCTAGGAACCACAGAACACTCATGAAAGAAATGGAAGAAGACAAAAAAGATGGAAAAATATTCCATGCTCATGGATCAGAAGAATAAACATTGTTAAAATGTCTATGCTTCCCAGAACAATCTACACTTTCAACGTCACCCTGATCAAAACACCACTGGCATTTTTCAAAGTGCTGGAACAAACAATCTTAAAATTTGTATGGAACCAAAAAAGACCCTGAATCGCCAAGGAAATGTTGAAGAAGAAAAACAAAGTTGGGGGCATCACATTGCCTGATTTCAAGCTCTATTACAAAGCTATGATCACCAAGACTGCATGGTACTGGCACAAAAACAGACACATACATCAGTGGAACAGAATAGACAGCCCAGATATGGACTCTCAACCCTTTGGTCAACTAATCTTCGACAAGGCGGGAAAAAATATCCAATGGAAAAGACAGTCTCTTCAATAAATGGTGCTGGGAAAATTGGACAGCTATATGCAGAAGAATGAAACTGGACCGTTCTCTTACACCATACTCAAAGATTAACCCAAAATGGATTTAAGACCTCAGTGTGAGACAGGGAATCCATCAAAATCCTAGGGGAAAACATAGGCAGTAACCTCTTTGACACTGGCCACAGAAACTTCTTTCAAGACACGTCTCCAAAAGCAAGGGAAACAAAAGCAAAAATGAACTTTCAGGACTTCATCAAGATAAAAACCTTCTGCACAGCAAAGGAAACAATCAACAAAACAAAGAGGCAACGCACCGAATGGGAGAAGATATTTGCAACTGATGTTACAAAGGGCTGATATCCAAGATCTATAAAGAACTTCTCAAACTCTACACCCAAAAAACAAATATTCAAGTAAAAAAATGGGCAGAAAACATGAACAGACACTTTTCCGAAGAAGACACACAAAAGGCTGATAGACGTATGAAAAAATGTTCATCATCATTAGCCATTAGGGAAATTCAAAGCAAAACCACATTGAGATGCCACCTTATACCAGTTAGAATGGCAAAAATTGACAAGGCAAGAAACAACAAATGTTAGAGAAGCTGTGGAGAAAAGGAACCCTCTTACACTGCTAGTGGGAATGTAAGTTGGTATAGCTTCTTTGGAAAACAATGTGGAGGTTCCTCAAAAAATTAAAAATGGAGCTAACCTATGACCCAGAAATTGCACTACTGGATATCAACCCCAGAGATACAGATGTAGTGGTAAAAAGGGCCATATGCACCCCAATGTTCACAGCAGCAATGTCCACAATAGCCAAACTGTGGAAAGAGCCAAGATGTCCTTCAACAGATGAATGGATAAAGATATGTTCCATATATACAATGGAATATTTCTCAGCCATTAGAAAGGATGAATACCCAGCTTTTGCATCAACATGAATGGGACTGGAGGAGATTATGCTAAGTGAAATAAGTCAAGCAGAGAAAGTCAATTATCATATGGTTTCACTTATTTGTATAACATAAGGAATAGCATGGAGGACATTAGGAGAAGGAAGGGGAAAATGATGGGGAGGAATTCGGAGGGGGAGAGGAACCATGAGAGACTATGGGCTCCAAGAAACAAAATGAGGGTTTTAGAGGGGGAGGAGTGGGGGATGGGTTAGCCCGGTGAGCGGTATTAAGGAGGGCATATATTGCATGGAGCTCTGGGCGTTATACACAAACAATGAACCATGGAACATTGCATCAAAAACTATACTGTATGGTCACTAACATAACATAATTAAATAAATAAATAAATAAATAAAACTTTATCTTCCACACACACACACAAATTTTTTAAATCTTTCTAAATTATTATAATTTAGAAAGATTTTAAAAATTAAATTATATTAAAAAATTAAATTATAATCTAAATTATAATTATATAATATTCTAAACAGTGCCTAAAGTAATATGTTAAATTTGAACTTGAGGGAAATTTGGGAAGTATAAATATGGACTGGTTATAAGATAAAATTAAGGAAGTACTGTTAATTTTCTCAGGGATAATAATACAGTTATGTCAGAGAATGTCCTCTTTTTTAGGGATACTCTTTAGGGGTAAGTAAATGATCACAGTATCTGTAATTTTAAAATGTTTCACCAAAAAGAGATATATATTTAAATATGTGGCAAAATATTAATTATTTAATCTGAGTGGTGGTATACAGGTATTTATTGCACAATTTTCCTGTATGTTTAACAACTTTGCAATAAAAAGCTGGGAATGCTTTTTGAAATTTATTTTTTAGAACTGCTTTTAAATGTTTGTTGAACTATTGCTCAGAAACTTTACATTTTATCTTAATATGCCTTTTGTGTATAGAACTTTCTAAAATTATTTGTAGGAACTTAGATTTGTGGCTAGGCTATGGCAAGATAAGTACTATCATATGTAAAGTAGTTTAAATGAGTTTCCAGTTAGAAAGCTGATGGGAAAAAAGTGATGTCATTCTATGAATCAGTGGAAAATTACTGCCCTGTAATTGAAGAAAGCAACCTGGTAGAATGGGGATTTTTGGTCTCAGCAGTTCAGAGATTTTCATTTCTTGCTTTTGCCAAGACAAGGGATAAAAATGAAACTCTGAAAATAAGAAATGGAAACTTATGGAAAGTTAAAAAAAAAAAAAAGACAAACACAAAAATTATTCCCTAAACCCAACATCCTAGAACCAGTAGCAGAGGGAAACTACAATAAATTTGTGTTATTCAATTTAACTAAAGTCTCAGAACTGTGCCAGCCATTTCCTATTGACATATTACTATAAAACGACATCAGAGAGAATTAAGAAATACCATTCTAGTTAGTATAGAGATAAGTACAGGATTAGCTAGCAATACAATGAAAAATACTTCTATGTAGTTTGTCTTTTACACTTTATTTAAAAATACGATTGATAAACATTTCCTATTTGTATTAAAGCAATAAAAGTTTTTATTGAAATTCTCAAATGAGGGGCACCAGGATGGCTCAGTTGGTTAAATGGCTACCTTCAGCTTGGCTCCGGTCATGATCCCGGAGTCCTGGGATCGAGCCCCATATCCAGCTCCCTTCTCTGGGGAGTCTGCTTCTCCCTCTCCCTCTGCAGCTCTCTCACGTGTGCTCTCTCTCTCTCCAAATAAATGAATAAAATCTTTAAAAAAAAAAAAAAAAAGTCTTTCCTTAAAAAAATATTCAAATGATGTTGTTAATTTTTTTTAAAGATTTTATTTATTTATTTGACAGAGATCACAAGTAGGCAGAGAAGCAGGCAGAGAGAGGGGAAGGGAAGCAGGCTCCCTGCTGAGCAGAGAGCCTGACGTGGGGCTCAATCCCAGAACTCTGGGATCACAACCTGAGCCGAAGGCAGAGGCGTTAACCCACTGAGCTACCCAGGCGCCCCATGATGTTGTTGATTTTTATTTGAAAAATGTACAGCTAAAATCTACAATGAAATCTGAGCAGAAAATTAAAATTTGAGCTCATGGATAGCATAACCAAGATATCTGCTGTCACCTAGTGGAGAAATGACTGAATTACAGGAAAACCCTGCGATAAGTACGTAGGGGAGATTACCAATATCTAGTTTAAAGCATGAAAAATCCTTCTAAATTTTCTATTCCAGAATCTCTGTTTCTTATACTGATGCACAAAAAAATTTAACTTCTCCCATTATGTTTACCAAATAGACCTGGTTTATTGCACATTCTGAACACAATAGGCTACATACTCAAATAGCTTTGCTTTTCTCCCATCCCTCACTATCTTTGACCAGGCTTTGCTGAATCTTTTTTTCCCGTCCCTTAACAACATTTTGGGCAGAATCTGTATTTCCAGTCACTTTTACTTATTAAAAATTCTAGTATTAGTAAAATTTGAATTTCACATCCAATTTAATGATCACACATTTTCCTCATCCCATCAGCAGGCCAACCTTGGCTTGAGAGACTCAGAATGAGAAATAGCTACGGTCTGTTCTTTCACTCCTACCCTTCTCCCTCTTCTTGATCTGAAAAGTGAAAAGTAACAAGTGTCTCTAACTTATCTGGCCACTCATATCATCCTCTCTTGGCTGCCTTCACTTATCTGGCTAAAGTGACTGTCAATGTCAATAAATGGATAATATATACCAATAGCATTTAGAGCCATCAACTGTCCTCAGAGGCAGGCCATTGTCTTTGCCCCTGCATAGGTAAAGAGGAGTCAGAAATTTAAGAGAGCCGGTGATTCATTAAAGTTCATACGACCCATAGAGTGAGCATGAGTCCCCAGGTCTTCCAACTTGTTGGTACCAGGGCCCTTTTTATATAGTTTTTATATAGTTTGTGGTAAGTACAATCTGACTACAGGGGTACCTAAGTGGCTCAGTTGGTTAAGCGTCCAACTCTTGATTTCAACTCAAGTCATGATCTCAAGGACATGAGAGCAAGAACCCCATAGGGTTCTACACTCTGTTTGGGATTTTCTCTCTCCCTCTGCTCCTTCCACCTGCACACTCTAAATAGATAGATAGATAAATAAAATCTTTTTAAAAATCTGACTACATGAGGAAGATAATAGGCAAGATATAATAATGTTACTTTAAATAACTATAGATTATTTCTTAGCTCTGATATTTAAAAAACAAGCCTAATTAAACACCATTAACTTAAACAATATAAAAAACATTAATTAAATAATGTAGGTCATTAATGTATACCATTAGTAATGAACCAATATATCATTTTAGAAAGATTAAAAATGAAAACATAAAGAAAAACTTATAGAAAAATAGTTGATTCCAGGTCTGTGGTAGAAAATATACAAGATCAATCTATGACATCTTTTTGTGCCAAAAAAGCAAAGAAACTATTAAAAACTACTGAAATTCCATCAAAAAGATATATGTGGCATAACACAAGCACCAATAAAAAGATAATGATGGTTACTGACTGAAACATTTCAGATACATAAAAATGCATGAGTTCATAATAATACCCTTCAACCTCCGCCCCCAAAAAAAGGCATTGGAAAAAAAAAAAACTAATTGTTACCAGTGGAAGTTTCCAGGGCTTCAAATCATTATCTGTTAACTGATAAATTAAGGGAAAGAATCAAGCATTTAGTCTGATTTTTCCTATATGAACCAACCGAATTTCAGGGTAATCTAATAGTTAGTGAAAAATAGTTACTGAAAAATTCTTCTTTATAAAACAATTTAGTTATCAATATACAATAATGCATTATATAATCATCAGTGTAAGTATATAAGTACATCAAAACTAATTAAATTGTATACCTCAAAAATGTACATTTTATGATATACCAATTAGACATCAATAAAGTTATCAAAAAATAAAAATAATCACGACCAAAAATAGCAAAAGAAATGAGAAGAAAATCATCATTTTCCTACACCCAATAAATTAATAGGTCAAGGGTACGACATCAGTGAATGTTAAAACTATTACACTAAAGCCTGATAGGTTTCTAATGGAGGACCAGGCTTACTCACCTAAACCCAGAGAATAATGTCTGTATCACTGAAGTGGAACAAGACATTACATGTTTCATGATCTATTGCAATGGGAAGTATATAGCATCCCCATGAAGTATTACTGCATAAAATAATGAACCCAATCTAATCAAGACTGAGGTGTAATTAGCAATTTACAGAAAATATGGAATATAAGAAAGTAGGTTAAATGACAATATGAGGCAGCGAGCAACCAAATCCTAGATATGTAACATCATATGAGATAAATAACCTGGTTTCTCCAATAAATCAATGGAGAAAAAGAAGGATACTATTTGAAAAGAGATTTAAAATAATCACAATGTAAGTGCCTCGTTAGTGCATTAGGTAGCGCATCAGTCTCATAAAATAATCACAATGTAAAAAAACTAGACATTAATGGCAAAACCAAATATAAAAAAGCCATTCCACCTTGAAGTTAAGAAGGCTTTTATTAAACAGAGCAGAAAGAGAAATTAACAAACCCATTTACAACTGTACCAAAAATAATAAAATACTTAGGAATAAACTTATCCAAGGAAGGGAAAGACCTGTACTCCAAAAATCATAAAACAGTGATGAAGGACAATGAAGATGGATACAAACAAATAGAAAGATATACTATGTTCATAGATTAGAAGAACCAATATTGATAAAATGTCCATAATACCCAAAGCAATCTACAGAGTCAAAACAACAATTTTGCACAGAACTAAAACAAAGAATAATAAAATTTATATGGAACCACAAAAGACTCCAAACAGCCAAAGCAATTTTGACAAAGAAGAACACAGCTGGATGTATTACACTCCAAGATCTCAAGACATACTACAAAGCTGTAATAACCAAAAAATCATGGTACTGGCACAACAGACACACAGGTCAATAGAAGAGAATAGAGAGCCCAGAAATAAACTCACTCTCATGGTCAATTTATCTATGACAAAGGAGGCAAGACTATACAATAGGGAAAAGATAGTCTCTTCAACAAATGGTGCTGGGAAAACTGGATAGCTACATGCAAAACAATGAAACTTGATAGCTTTCTTACATCATACACACAAATACACTCAAAATTAATTAAAGACCTAAATTCAAGACCTGAAGTCATAAAACATTCAGAAGAAAGCAGAGGCAGTAATTTCTTTAACATTAGTAGTAGAAACATTTTTCTAGATGTCTCCTTGAGGAAAGGAAACAAAAGCAAAATTAAACTATTGGAACTACACCAAAATAAAAAGCTTTTGCACAGCAAAAGAAACCATTAAGAAAACAAAATGGGAGAATATATTTGCAAATGATAAATCTGATAAGGGATTAATATCCAAAGCATATAAAAGAACTTACAAACTCAACACCGAAAAAACACAAATAATCTGATTAAAATGAGCAGAAAACATAAATAAATACTTCTCCAAAGAAGACATCCAGATGACCAACAGCCACATGAAAAGATACTCAAGGGATGCCTGGGTGGCTCAGTGGGTTAAAGCCTCTGCCTTTGGCTTGGGTCATGATCCCAGGGTCCTGGAATCGAGCCCTGCATCAGGCTCTCTGCTTGGCAGGGAGCCTGCGTCCTCCTCTCTCTCTCTCTCTCTGCCTACTTGTGATCTCTGTCTGTCAAATAAATAAATAAAATCTTTTTTAAAAAATACTCAATATCACTTATCCAGGAAATGCAAATCAAAACCACAGTGAGATATCACCTTACATCTGTCAGAATGGCTAAAATAAGAAGCACAAGGAGTAAGAAGTGTTGGTGAGGATGTGGAGAAAAAGAAATCTTTGTGCACTGTTGGTGGGAACACAAACTGGTATAGCCACTGTGGAAAACAGTATGGCATTTCCTCAAAAAATTAAAAAGAGAATTACCATATGATTAAATAATTCCAATACTGGGTATTTACCCAAAAAAACCAGAAACACTAATTTGAAAAGATATGTACCCCTATGTTTACTGTAGCATTATTTACAATAGCCAAGATACAGAAGCAACCCAAGTGTCAATGAGTAGATGAAGATAATGTGTCATATATACATACACACACACACACACACACACACACACACACACACATATATATGTATAGATACACATATTCAGCGATTAAAAAAAATGAATGCAGTCTTGCCATTTGCAGCAACATGGCTAGGGCTAAAGCTAGAGAGTATAATGCTAATGAAATAACGCATTCAGAGAAAGACAAATACCATATGATTTCATTCATATGTGGAATCTAAGAAACAAATTTACAAAGAAAAAAGGAGACAAACAAAAAACTCCTAAATACAGAAAACAAACTGGTGGTTGCCAGAAGCAAGGTGGGTGGGGAAAAGAGTGAAATAGATAAAGGACATCAAGAATACACTAACCTTGAGCACTAAGTAATGTGTAGAATTGTTGAATTATTATGTTGTATACCTGAAAATGATATAACACTCTATGTTTGAAAAAAGAAAAGAAACTTTCTATTAAACACCTTTTGGGTGGAAGGAAAAATATTAATAGTTTTCCCTGAAATTTACTGAGTTTGCAAAAAATAACGAGACTGAAACACTACATATTAGTATCTATGAGATCCACTTAAAAGTGATCTGAGGAAAATTCATAGTCTTAAACACTTAAAGTAATTACAATTAAAGAATGACAATAAGTGAATTAAATTCACACTCAAAAAACTAGAAAAATATAAACAGTAACCAAAAGAAAGGATAAAGAAGGAACTAATAAATCTAAAAACCAAAATTAATATGGTAAAGAACAAAAAAACTGCAAAACTAATAAATCAAAATTCTGGTTCTCTGAAATTTTTTAAAAATCAGAAAAAGTAATAATAAATTACCAGAAGGGAAATAACCATTAAAACAGAAAATATTTTAAATCGTAAGCTATATTTTGTACCTCACTATGCAAATACATTTCAAAAGCTGGATGAAATGGAGAATTTCCTACTAAAACACCGTCTATCAAAATTGACTCCAGCAGATATAAAAAGCTTTAACAGACCGATGTCCATATTTTAAAAAAGAGAAAGTTGCCAAAGAACTACTCACAAAAAAAGTACTAGGTTCTGTTTCTCTTTTTCTTTCTTTAGTATTTATTTTAATTTCAGTTAGTTAACATACAGTGTAATGTTAGTTTCAAGTGTACAATATAGTGATTCAATACTTCCATACATCACCCAGTGCTCATCACAGTAAGTGCCCTCCTCAATACCCATTACCTATTTAACCCACTCCCCCATCACCTCCCCTCTAGTAACCATCAGTTAGTTTGTTCTCAACAATCAATAATCTATTTCTTAGTTTGCCTTTCTCTTGTTTTCCCCTATAATCTGTTGTTTTGTTTCTTAAATTCCACATGAATGAAATCATGTTATATTTCTTTCTCTGACTTATTTCACTTAGCATAACACTCTCTAGCTCCAACCATGTTGCTGCAAATGGTAAGATTTCATTCTTTTTATAGCTGAGTAATATTCCACTGTGTGTTTGGAATATTATCCATTCATCAGTCAATGGACATTTGGGCTCTTTCCGTAATTTAGCTATTGTTGATAATGCTGCTATAAACATCAGGGTGCATGTACCCCCTTCAAATTAGTGTTTCTGTATCCTTTGGGTAAATACCTAGTAGTGTAATTGCTGGACGACAGGGTAGTTCTATTTTTAACTTTTTGAGGAGCCTCCACACTGTTTTCCAGAGTGGCTGCACCAGTTTACATTCCCAGCAACAGTATAAGAGGGTTCCCCTTTGTCCACATCCTCACCAACGCTTGTTTCCTGTGTTGTTAATTTTAGCCATTCTGACTGGTGTGAGGTAATCTCCTTGTAGTTTTGATTTGCATTTCCCTGATGATGAGTGATGTTGAGCACCTTTTCATGTGGCTGTTGGTCATCTGCATATCTTCTTTTAAAAGTCACCAGCTTGGCCAGGGCAGAGCCCAGAGGGCACTGTGCTGCTCCTACAGAAATGCTGGCAAACACCTCAGACCAAAAAACAGCAATCTGAAAATTACCTGGGACACACATGGGGAGATTATTTGTTTTTCTCAAAGTGCTTCGCTGAGAGGCAGTGTACATGGAGGTGCCTTGGGCCAGACACTAGGGAGTTGGGTGGCACCATTTCTCTCTCCCACTCCTCGGGATCAGTTTCAAAGAAAAATTGTATACGTCTTCTAAGACCAAATAATCTTAATACAACATAAATTGTTCTAAAGAAGAGAAACATCCAAATTATTTTCGTGAGCTGAAGCATAACATTGACTCCTAAACCTGACAAAAATTGCATAAAGAAAATGACAGTTGCACCTGGGTGGCTCGGTTGTTTAAGCGTCTGCCTTCAGCTCAGGTCATGATCCCAGGGTCCTGGGACTGAGTTTTGCCTTGGCCTCCCTGCTCAGCGGAGAGCCTGCTTCTCCTTCTCACTCTGCCCCTCCCTGCTTGTGTCCTCTCTTGCTCCCTCTCTCACTCTCTCTCTCAAATAAATAAATAAAATCTATATTTTTAAAAAATGAAAGAACTGGGCACCTAACTGGTTTAGTGGGTAGAGCATGTGACTCTTGATCTCGGGGTTGTAGGTTTGAGCCCCATGTTGGGTGTACAGATTACTTAAAAATAAAAATTTTAAAAATCTTAAAAAAAAAGAAAATGACAGAAATATACAACTTATGTATATTGATGCAAAAATTCTAAAATAAAGAATCTAATGCCACATTAAGAAAATAACATACCATGTCCAGTGGATTTATTTCAGGAACTACAAGAGTGGTTCATTATTAGAAAATCAATTACTACAGTTAACCATATTAATAGATCTAAGAAAGAAAATCATATGATGATCCCACAAAAGCCGAAAAAAATATTTCACAAAACTCAAAATCTATTCCTTAAATTAAAAAACACCTGAAAATATAGGAATTAATGGATATTTCCTTCAGATAATAAAATGTATACACCTCAGTCCTGAGCCCAGCATCCTACAGATGACATTATTACATATGCACAAAATCTTACAGAATCCATGGTAAAACTAACCAAATAATAAAAGAATTCTAAAGTTAGCAAGATATAAAACTAACATACAGATATACTAGCAATAGATATACTAGCAATAATCAGTTTCAAGACATAATTGAAGGAAAAAGTCTTTATTTACAACAGCAACCAAAAAAGATAAATTCTAAAGTATAAACATAAAAAATATGCAAAATCAACATGAGGATATACTTTAGATATACTAACAATAATCAGTTTCAAGACATAACTGAGGGGGAAAAGGCTCTATTTACAACAGCAATCAAAAAAGATAAATTTGTAAAATCAACATGAGGAGAACTTTGAAACATTCTTGAAACACCCACAAATAGACTTGAACTAATGGAAAGACATTTTATATCCTTAAATATGATCACTCATATTAAAAAGATGTCTGTTCTTCCTAAGATAACTTAAAAATTAAATAAGATTCTTCATAAGTATACTAATAAGCTTTCTTCTAGAATTAGAAAGCTGATACTAAATTTCATATGGAAAAATAAATATGCAAGAATAGCTTTTTTAAAAAATGAAAAAGAAGAGCTAAAAGGGAAAAGTAACTGTACTAGATAACAAAATATAAAATTTCTATAATTATAGTTTGGTACTGGCACATAAATAGACAGATCTATGTAATGGAACACAAAGTCCAGAACATATGGAAATTTGGAATGTGATCAAAGTGGTAGCAAAAAAATCACTGGGGCATATATAGGGTGTGAGGACAACTTGATAACCATTTTGAAAAAGATAAAATTGACCCATACCTCAAATCATACACAAAAATAACTCCAAATGGATCAGAAGTTCTAAAACTAAGAAATAAGATCAGGCGAGCCTGGGTGGCTCAGTCGGTCAAGAGTCTGCTTTCGACTCAGGTCATGATCCCAGGGTCCTGGGATCAAGCCCCACATTGAGTTCCCTGCTCGGGGGGAGCCTGCTTCTCCCTCTCCCCTGGCCTTGCTGATGTTTTCTCTCACTCTCTCCCTCAAATAAATAAATAAAATCTTATTTAAAAAGGGGGGGGTCATATAAATATTATATGAAATCAATGGTAAATTTCTTTATAACTTCAATACGGGAAAAAGCTTTTTCTGATTCAAAATCCAGATTCAGTAAAAGAAAATACTGATAAAGTTGACTACAAAAAAACTAAAAACTGTTCACAAGAGAACACCAAAAGTAAAGTCAAATGACAAATAACTCACTGCAAGAAAAATATCTGCAACATGTATCACAGATAATGGGCAATACTCCTTACATGTAAATTATTTTTATAAATCAAAGGAAACAGACGAAAAACCCAATATAAAAATGGGCAAAAAGTATGAATACATAATTCACCATCATGTGCTAGAGGAAAAGGCTGTGAAGGTGAACAGGTTCCTGTTCTGTTGGCCATACACAGTTACAGAAGCCATCAACTTCTCTTTTAAAAGAGGGATAAATACTAGCAAGCCACAAGGGTTGCTTTAAATATCAGGCTGTTTTAAAACACCTCTGAGGGCCATTTAATTTAAAATAATAGAATGAATTAGAAAGTTGTCATTAGTCTAACAGCAGGGTCAGTTTTATCTATGATTAATGACAACTGAGGACTGAGGATAGCACCAAAGTACATCTGCATTTTGCAAGTCTTTATATCTGGTTTTAAAAGTGAGTAAGTAGGGGCGCCTGGGTGGCTCAGGGGGTTAAGCCTCTGCCTTCGGCTCAGGTCATGATCCCAGGGTCCTGGGATCAAGCCCCACACTGGGCTCCCTACTTAGCAGGGAGCCTGCTTCCCCCATCTCTCTCTGCCTGCCTCTCTGCCTACTTGTGATCTCTGTCTGTCAAATAAATAAATAAAATCTTTAAAAAAAAAGTGAGTAAGTAAAAATAAATAAACAAAATTTTAAAAATATAAAAAATTTATTTAAAAAGTGAGTAAGTATGTATGCTTACCTTTTTTAAAAAACTACTTTCATTTCTAACAGTTGACTAGACAGCGTTATGATCTCCTTAACAATTTATTGCTAAGTAGTTGGAATTTCAGGTCTCCTCCAGCCATGAGAACCTGTGACACTGATAATTCTATGATTGCTCAGTTTGGCAAGCATAATCAATATACCGTTGGCCACTTGGTGGCAACAGACTCCTAACTGCCTGCAAAGTTCTTAAAAGGTACAAACAGCTTTCTAATTGATTTAGAAACTAATTTATAAAGACATTTCAGGCAGGACACAAATTGACTTAGTTGGAAAGGTCAGCTGAATGCTGAATATCCTTTAAAAGGGCATTAGAAGCAAAGCAAAACATGTCCTGTCTTTGTAAAAAATATAGTTGTGGATATGACCTAGAAAATTCTGTTAGGAAAGATCTTTGGAGGTAGAAAAGGGTAAGAGGAGGAGAAGTGTTGACATAGTAATGATAACTAAAAAGATATGCTGAAAAGAGATATGAGGAATATTAAGAACCTACTACTGTTTAATCATCTGAATTTGAGCAAGCCAGTTACTTTTACAGAGACTTAATTTCTTTCTGAGCAAGATCAAGAGGATCAGCAAATATTTTCTGTGAGATGTCAGATAATAAATGCTTTAAGCTTCATGGGCTATACATTGTCACAACTACTCAACTCTGTCCCTCAGCATAAAAGCAGCAAATAAGAATACATAAATAATTAAGCTTTGTTCTGTTCCAATAAAACTTTATGGACACTGAAATTTTAATTTCGCATACTTTCGACATGTCATGAAATATTCTTCTTTTGTTTCCAACCTTTTAAGAATGTTAAAACCATTATTAGCTAGCAGGTCATTAAAAAATCAGCTGCCAGCCTGGACTTGGCTCCTGGAGCTATGGTTTTGGCAATCCCTGTGCTGGATGGTCTATCCCTCAGGTCTGGCTAGGTCTCTATTAATTAAACTTCTATTGATTCCCTATTTTAACCTAACTCTGGGGTTAAACTTCATTTACACCTTTTGGCACCTTCTTTTACAGCCTAAAGCATTTTCTCAAGCTGTATTTACTCACATACCCATTAAATAAGAATTAATTAAGGAAGGCACGTATTGCATGGAGCACTGGGTGTGGTGCACAGACAATGAGTCTTGGAACACTGAAAAAAAGATCTATTATAAAAAAAAATACTACCTCTCTTATGAAACTCATATTATTTAAAATAGTAATGCTTGGTGTTCCAAACATATATACAAACATGAGTTTTCAAACTTTACATGTCCTTCTCCTCCTCTTACCACAAAGAGATTCCCAGACTTGTCTTCACACATCTGAAGATCACTGCCTTTTAGATGCTTAGACTTGAAAATTCCAAGTTGGAAAGCCCTCCAAAAACCTCACTTCTTCTTTCTGCTAGTAAAGAACATCAGTTTTCCACGAACACTAAAGAATGGTGCTAAACATAACACTTACTTTGTGGAACTACCAATTCCAGGTATGACCCCCACTTGACTTCCTCTCAGTCCTTTCTTCCATTGGTCAGAATCCAAAGTATGAAAGGGAATAAGAATTCCTGTATTTGTCCTTCTCCCCTATCCACCCAAGATCATGAGACCAGATATGATCAACTTCAAACTATATAATTGGTTACAGTAGCTCCAAGAACAAAACTTAGGGAACCTTCAGTATGGTCAGTCTGTGCAAAACATCTTGAAACTGGCGGTGCCTGCGTGGCTCAGTGGTTAAGCATCTGACTTCGGATCAGCTCGTGATCTCAAGGTCCTGCAATCAGCCACCTTGGGCTCTGGGCTCACCCAGAGTCTGCTTCTCCCTGCCCTTCTCCCTTTACACACCACCCCCCATGCTCTGTCTCCTTCTTTATCAAATAAATAAAATCTTTAAAAACCATATCTTCAAACTGTATAGAGAAGGAAAGAAAGAAGCTACCTGCTTTTAAATCCATACATGACTAGAAGAAGCCTTGAAACGTCTCCGAAGGAACAGCAATGGTCCCTGGGCCACAGCCGGGTGCCTGGGCGGCCGGGAATACCCGTGAAGCACCCCCAAGCAATGCCGAGCAGCATACGTCTACGGGGAACCAGAAAGGCTCTGTCTGGCCCACGTGACACACGTGCGTAGCTCTGAAAGGCGCTGTGCGCCTGCGCACCTCCTTCACTGCGCCACACTTGTACAAGAAGGTCATCAGGAAGGACGTCATCCACACTGCAGGCTGGGGCACACTTGATGCTAAAGGGGGTCCTCCAGGATCCCTACCCTGTGAGAAACAGAGCTGTTCTTCCCGGCTGAGGGCATCCACGTTAGCTAGTTCGTGTCCTGTGGCAAGAAGGCACAGCTCAGCATGGGCCATGTGCCCCCAGGGGACACCATTCCTAAATGCACGATTCGCCATCATGTGTTGTCTAGAGGAGAAGCCTGTAACAGAGGCAAGCTGGTCCAAGCCTTCATGAACGACGCCATTGTCACCTACCCAACCTGAAACCAAGGAGACCCAAATGAAGCTGCTCTCGGGCTCCAAGAAGGTCATCTCCTCAGCCAGCAGAGCTGTGGTCTGTGTAGTGGCCTGAGGTGGCTGCACTTAAAAGCCCATCCTGAAGGCCACTGTGCCTACCACAAGTATAAGGATGCACCACGCATGCAGGATGTGACCATGAACCCTGTGGAGAGTCTCTCCAGAGGTGGTAACTACCAGCTCATGAACAAACCTGGTACCATCCTCAGAGATGCCCCACCAGCTGCGAAGTGGATCTCCTCACTGCCCAGGGGACTGGGCATCTCAGAGAAACCAAGTCAATGCAGGAGAACATGAATAGGATTGAGGAGGCTCAATAAAGTATCTTTCTGCCACATAAAAAAAAAATGAAAAATAACAACAAAAAACACACTTCTGGGAGGAGACAGGGATTATAAAATCGCCCATCTACCATGCAGAAGTATTTCCCTGATAAGGAGCCTTAGAAGAAAAAAGGAAGTTCCTATTCACCCTCTGAAGTCACTAGAGACTATTCACACCCTTGGGGTATATGAGGAATTGGGGCCTAGAAGTTTAATCCACTTACCCCAGGTCTCCTAAGTCCCTTAGATACCAAGGTAAAGCTAGGACTCTAATTCAGACCTCCCTAGAAAAGCAGTTATCCATTTATCAATTCATTCTCTTTGTCTGTCTCTCTGCCTCTCCTATCTATCTTTATTTCTGTCTCACTTCCAGATCTCTCTCGCTATAAAGCATTAGGTCACTTATGTTTGAATAATTAAAGTCCCCTGAGAGTCAGTTGGCCAATCAAATCAGATTGAAAGACTTGAAAGTGAAAGGCTTGCCCACTGAGAATTTACTAGGTAAAATAACCTGCAGTGTTTTCTGTCTAATCTTAGCACAAATCCAGTTATGAGAAATGTGATTTTTGAAGGATAACCAGAGATAATAGAGCTCATGCTCTAAATACCACAACCTTAACTCTTAGATTAAGATTAATTAACTCTTAGATCTAAGATTAATTAACTCTTAGATCTAAGATTAATCTAACTCTTAGATTAGAGACTCAGCCTCTGTTTGACTTTTCTGAATTATAAAACATGTGACATCATTAATCTGCCCTGAAAGCTAATATAAAAAGCTAAGGTCTACTTTTAAAGTTCTCAAGCAAAATCTAAAGTTCCTAAATACTATAAATCAATTCCTAAAGTGCTCAATTCACTACTTCATTCCTCTGAAACAGTATGAAGAAATTTCAGGTATTTCTAAATAATTCCATGATACTATCAGAATTTGCATGAATTATATCCTACAGCTCTGCTCCATAAAGCTTTATGCCTCATAAAAATATATACCTTAATTTGAAGCAATGTAACTAAGAATGACACTGTTTCCCATTAGTACTCTTGTTAGGATTTTTGAAAAGTTTATTAATTTCTACAGAAAATAGAGAAATTCTAGTGGGTATAAATCTCAAACTAGAAGCACAAGATGACCACTAGCTTGAATAGGCAGGGGAAAAGTATAAGAAAAGTAAAAATATAAGTAAGTACCTGAAATATTATCTGGCCACACTTTTATTTTTCAGTATTTACATGGGTTCTCAGATATCTTCCAAAACATTTTTGTATCTGTTATTAGCATCCCTATTAAAATAAATAAATTCATTTTTACCTCTAACCCCACTTTCCTCAATTGAGTATTTCTCTGCTGTGTCCCTATGTTTCCATAATACCGAGAATCATAGGACTTGAAAAGATAAATTAAACCTGACCCACAAAATCAGGGCATCTGATCATCTGCACTAAGGAAACAGGGAATAGTAACATCTTCTAATCATTTATTGATTTATCATATAGGTGGGCAGGAGCCTAGATAGAATGATGTTTTTGCTCCATTATTTATATTAGCAAAAAATTAGAAACAACCTGAATGTCCAATTATAGAGAATTGTGGTTTGTTGGTTTTTTTTTAGGATTTTATTTATTTGACAGAGCCAGAGAGCCTAAGGAAGGGGAGCAGTAGAGTGAAAGGGAGAAGTATGCTCCACACCGAGCAGGGAGCCTGATGTGGGGCTCAATGGGGGGCTCAGTCCCAGAACCCTGGCTTCATGACATGAGCGTAAGGCAGATGCTTAACCATTTGAGCTACCCAGGCACCCCAGGAATTGCTTAAATAGCGTAAGATCACAGGATAAAGTTTTATGCAGCTGTTAAATGTCAAAATGTGGAAGACTATCTGATGATATAGGAAAATATTCACAATAAAAATAATAAAGCTAGTACAATCAATGCAATTACAACTTTATATAAAGTACATAATTGAATAGCACCTATGAAAAAGGTTGGAAATTTCCTTACCAGAATGTTAAAAATGATCCTTGTGTGTTGGTATTATGAGTGAGATTATTAATGATAATTATTTTCTTTCTGTATCTTAAAATATCTCTACAATGTGCATATATTTTTTCATAATCAGAGAAATAATGTTATTTGAAAAACCAAAAGCATTTATTGAGCTTATGATTTGTGCACCATCTATATGCTATATATCAACAAAAAGAATTTTTTTTAAGATTTTATTTGAGAGAGAGAGTGAGCAAGAGAGAGGGCACATGAGCAGGGGCAGAGGGAGAGGAAGAGGGAGAAGCAGACTCCCCAGCTGAGCAGGGAGCCTGACTTGGGACTCAAACCCAGGACCCCGAGATCATGTCCTGAGCTGAAGACAGATGCTTAACTGACTGAGCCACCCAGGTGCCCCTACAAAAGGATTAAAAAAAAAAAAAAAAAGAGTAGGGGCATCCAACTCTTTGATTTCAGCTCAGGTCATGGTCTCAGGATCGTGGGATCAAACCTGGGGCTCTGCACTCAGCACAGCATCTGCTTGTCGCTCTCCCTCTGCTCCTTCCCAACTCATGCACTCTTTCTCTCTCAAATAAATATATTTTTAAAAATAAATAAATAAACAAGAGCAGAGATCTTCAACAACAAGAATAAGAAAGAAAAGAAACATTTGCTGAGATAATCTTAGCCCTGGTTAGGTTCCTTGCTCACTAAAGAAGTGTTTTACAATAATTAAATTTCTTAGCTAGCCCATAGAAAATATAGTACTGATGTTTTTTAAATTCTCAGATATTAATATGCTTAGTAAAACCATTCTGCAATGCATGGGCACACTAATTGCTGATCCAAAGAGACTGTACTACAAGAGTACTGTCTCTCCACAGTTCACTTCAGAACTAGGAAGTAACTTGAATATGTCATACAGATTTCCAGTGTGCTGGTTCACAGGTTAAGTGAGTCATCAAGAATCTGTTGAGTAAAATTCTGGTCTGACGACTTGTCTTGGACTTCATAACTCCTGACTCCACCCTTTGTCTCCAGGCTCTGCTCTGGCTGTTCCACAGCCCCACCTACTCACATAGGCTTGCAGGTTAGATGAGGAGGAGCAATGGTATTTAGAAGGAGGATTGGAACTTGATCCAAGCATGTCTAGTGAAGAATTATGAATGTGAAGGATAAGAACCCACCTGTCACCCTGAATCTGGGTCTGATTTCAACCTACAAGCACTTTATTTTTTTCTTATATCTGAATCAGTTATCTTTAGCTCCCTTTGAAGTTATAAAGTGGTTTGCTTCATTCAGCGATGTCATCTTCCGCTGTCTTGTTTGATTTTAGCATTGCTTTGTAACTAGAGTGGTAGAAAGGGGATGGTTTCTATCTTTGTGCTGAGAACTGTACCATGGTTAACATTCTTTTAATCAACTCCGACACTCAAAATTACATCCCAGGTATTTAGGTCTAGTTGACCTTTGGTTAACATTAGTTTAACCTCCAGGATTTTGATTATCCTCAATTCATTCATTCCTTTCATTCACCTATGTATTGAATGCCAGGAAGTTTAAGACTATGTGAGGCACCAGGGATAAAATCTTGAACAAAACAGACACAGTTCCTGCCTATGAAGCTTTTGGTTTAGACAGTACAGACCAAAAACATAAAAGCAACATAAATGATTTAAAAAACAGAAAAGAAAGGAAAAACGGGCCATTATAATACACTGTAGTAAAAGATCTGATAGAGAAATTACAAAGTGTTACAGGAGTAGGTAGTAGTTTGGAGGTTTGAGATCAAGGTGTCAGCAGGGTTGATTTCTACTGAGGCCTCCGTCCTTGGCTTTTCTATGGTCATCTTCTCGCTTTGTCTTTCCATGGTCTTCTGTCAGTATGTTTGTGTCCTAATTTCCTATTCTTGTAAGGACACCAGTCATATTGAATTAGGGCCCAGCCTACTGAACTCATTTTAAATTAATCACATCTTTAATGCCCAATCTTCAAATACATTCCCATTCTGAGGTACTGGGGATTAGGGCTTCAACATGAATTGGGAGGAAGGGACATAATGTAGCCCATAACAGGCCTGACAGATAAAGAGGACTCAGACAGGCAAATGGAAGCACAGAGAGGGGTTCCCAGCATAAGCAAAGAGGCAAAGAGAAGGGTACCTTAGGAGAATTTAGCAAGAACCAAATCAGAAAGTTCGTATAAGCCATGTTAAAGGGAGACAAGTGTACCCTGAGAACAATAGAATGTTATTGAAGGGTTTTAACTAAGGAAACAATATGATCAGATTTGTTTTTTAGAAGACATATTTGGCTATTGTGTAAGAATGGAGCATTGTCAAAAGGGGAAGACTGGAGAAGCTACTGCAGTTATTCAAGAGAGACATAATCATGGCCTGAATGTGGGTGGTGCAATCCAGATGGAAGGAAGTAGATGGAGTCCATTGTAACCGACAGTAGATGGTGATCACTTCAAGAGGGGACTGAGTGTGGGCAAGGAGTGAAGAGTGACACCCATCTTTCCAAGTTGGGAAATGAGAGGACCAAGACATAGGACACAGAAGGAGAAGAAACAGAAAATGAAGGGGGTCATCGGAGGTAGATAGACCCTGCAACCAAGAGACCATCCATCATTACCTACCCAATAGCTCCACTAAGGACCACACGTTATATCAGAAAAAGAAAGAAAAAAAAAAAAACTTAGGTACTCAGCCTGATATGGTTAATGATAATGATGAGGCTTTTTAATCTCACCAATCTCAAATATAGAAAATTAATCCAAAACCCAAATGCATTATTCTAATATGTTTTATTTTCTTTATCTCTCTGTATATTTCTAGATCCTTCAAAGATGCAGTTGTGGATGCAAAATGTAAGGATGCTTGCTAGGCTATCTGGAAATGAAAATATTACTAGCTTCCATTCATGGGACACTACATATGCCAGACACAGGGGGAAATGCTCCACACACATTCTCTATTGAACCTTCACAGCCCTGTGAGGTGGTTATGATTATTTATATTTCACAGACAATTAAACTGGTGCTCAAAAGGGCAAAGTCACATACCCAGGGTTACAGAACCAGACAGATTCTTGAGCCCAGCCATCTCTGACTCCAAAGCCCATTGTATTAACCACTATGCTTTCTACCTCAGTGACTTCTCCCTTGAAAACATGAATGACTTTTTTTTAAAAGATTTTTTTTTTATTTGAAAACATGAATGACTTTAAAGCGATCTCATAAAAGCCTTCTTGCCCATTATGTACATTTTTACTGAAAAATAGGAAACTGTCCTTAGTAAAAACATCCCACAGACTGGAGTTCCACTTTAGAATATAGTACAAAGAATGCCCCTGGAATTGTGTAACCTAATATCTTCATATCTGTACCAGCTTAGATCAAACTACAAGGCCTTCAGCTTAAATTCAGAACAGGCATACAGACTGCCAAGCAACTCATTTATAAGAACAGATTAGATGAGTGACTGAGCAAACTGTCGAAACATCTGGACCAGCCCTTGGCCAGCAGAGCAGAGAATCTAAAGCCCAGCCGATTGTCAAGGCTGTCCATCTGTGAAAAATGATTATGGAAGAATGTTTAAAGGAGATCCAATGAATCTAGTGTTCTGGATACTTTAGATTTTAACTTTGAATTAAGTGAGCTCAAGGGATTTTCATGCTGATCATTTTTTTACTCAAAATTGATTTTGCTGAACTGCCCTTCAGCCAATATAAAAGAAACAGAATTTCTAAGTTTTGTGGAACTTGCATGTACCATAGTGATATGTTGAAGGCAGCTCTGTCACTGCTTTCCATCTCTCCTCTTGTAGGACTATGGAAGAAATGTCCATCAGACCTTGCCATCAGGGAATAGATGTGCTAATCAAAAGAAACTGGTTTGTTTTTATTTTCTCTTCTCCATGAATTGTTTAACTAATCTTGTTTTCCCTTTCTGCTTTGGCTTCAAGGACCTTAAAATCCAAATCTGTAGCTTGCCTCTGACAACTAGCCCTACCTTAGAAAAGCCACCATTTAGTGTAAAAACGACACCTTGGTTTCAATTTTTTCTTCTTCTTACTTTTATTTTCCTTCTCTCCTCCATTCCAGATTTCCCCAATTACATATGGTACAAGTTCATTTTGTTGCTGTGTTTGAAGTACGTAGGCATGCTGATTCAAATCCTTTTTAGAATATCGCAGGGTAAAAATAGAAAATGCTTTCAAGACAGAAAGTCTAGGTTGTGTGAATTATATTTAAACCCAGACATTAAAGAAAATAACCAGGGCCAAATAATGATTCTGTTTGCAACTATAAACCCCTCTTTAGTTGTTTCACAGGTTTCTCAATTCTGGCCAGGTCCCTGGCTTGTCCACAGTTGTTGCCCATAACAGAGATTGCCAAGGTTCTGGCTACCCACCACTGGCAGGGGTGCCCTGTTTTTCTTGCCAGGAAGCTGCTTGTCTCTCTGGAGCACAGCCATTTTCTGTCTGAAAATACAGAAAATATTTCTCAACTTATCTGAAAAATATAAGCCCAGCTTATCTGTAGAAAGAAAAGGAAAGCAGGGAAAGAAAAGAAAAATGTGACCCTTACCATTCTCCCATTTGTGAAATTGTGTTTTATCATTAGAGAGACACAAATATGCAGATGGACTCCAGAAGGAGTTCCAACCTATTGGCAAAGTGATTGACTGGATAAACCACGGGAAGTTCCCAAGTTGTGCAGCAACAATTTTTTTTTTTTTTAAGTATTTGAGAAAGAGTTTGGTTTTCTGGAGGAGGTGGAAGGGTGGGATCCAGTCAGGAAGTGTCAGCAAGAATCTGGTAAGGGTGTGATGAAAGCGTTGTTGAAGTGGCACCTGTGAAACAGCAAGGAAGGGTGAATTTGAGAGACTTACGAAATCAGAACTGCAGTATATCTGAGCAATATTGCCCCTGGATTTCTATACACTGAGCCTTGAGGTTAGAGTTTTCTAGTGTTTCCGAAGTATAATGCCAAGACCTCATTTATTCAGTGTAATGTAAGGTTTATATTACTAATAATCTATTTCAGTCTTTAGAAGGTCCCTCTATAAAAATAGAGTATTTCCAAATTATCCATGAATGTGACATAAGAGTTTTAAAGTTTAACTCTGCCTTCCCTTCCTTCCCAGGGTGGCTGGTTCCGTGGAAGGGAAAAGGAACACAGGAAAGGTTAAAATGGTGTAATTTAAGCCCAAGGTAGGTTTTTCTTTTCTGTAATGCAAATGCATGACAGAAGCTTTGATTGCCGCGACATCTACTTCAAAGAAGCATCCACTTCAGAGATGGCTATCTTGAATAAACTCATTGCCAGCCACAGGAGTAGATAAAGAGCCAGGCCACACCTCCCCCTCTCACCCGCACCAAGGCTCCTCTGTTTTAGAGATCTTGGTCGGTTTCAACAACTGAGCGTTTGGGCTATTTATTTTTTTCTCTTACTACACTTTAAATTCCTGCTCTTATGTTTTAAATTCACTAATAAAGAATGACTCTGCAAAACCTCACCCTCGACCTTAATAAAAGGAGATCCGCAGGTACACTCTTGCACTCTCTCAGGCTCCCTCTCCTACCTCTCTACCTGTGACTTCGATGTGTGGCCCCACGTGCATCGTGTAATTTCCAGGACATGTAAATAGTATACTCCCCCCCCCGCCCAAAATATACTGTTGCTGAAGGTGTCTTGCAATCATAATAAAAACCACAGGCTGAAAAAAAAGAAAAGAAAAAAGAAAAAGAAAACCAAGCACAAGGCTGGTCCAGCCACACATTGGTTATCTATAGGGCACAAAAACAAATGGAAATGACACAGAAAGCAAAGGGACTCCACAGGTTGTGTAGAAATATTGATCAGCTTGGTTTTCAATAGATGATGTGGTAGTGTTATACTTACCTTCTGATTAAAGAGCTCCACCTGCCCAGGCACAGAATCCTCAGCTACAATGGGGGGTGTGGTCACTGAGCTAAGACAAACACTTTTAAGTACCAGCCCATTACATGCTCTGCACTGGATGTTCCACAACACAAACCCAGAACCCATGCATGTAATTGAAGTAAATATCACGTGTTACCAGCATTTGCTTTAACTCTTTCCTTGGGCTGTTTTCATTTGTTTTCTCTTTGTAAAAATGGCTGCCTTCTAGCAACGAACTGCTCTTCCAGACTTCCAACTGTGCACCTCCCTAATTTATCCATAAACTCAGGACACCAACATTATAAGTTGCTAAGCCTCTAAATTTAGTACGTGCAAGAATCATCTAGGGAGCTTCTTTAAAATGCAGTTTCTAAGACTCACCCCCATGGGATGTGAATTTAATAAATATGGGATAGAGCTCAGAAAGCATCCCAGGGGATTCAGATCATATGTTGGGAAGTACTGCTAAGTTGAACCCAGCAATACAATCCACAAAGCTAAAACTCTTAAATTACCATTTCCCAAGAATCCTTTGAGAGCATGGCCCTATGCTTATGCATGAGTCGATTTTTCCCAGGGCGTAAACTGACACAAAGTCGTGTTGGGAGATGCCTGTGATCCCAGTGTGTGTTTGGGCAGGGGCAGAATTTTCTCCCTAGGGAGAGGTGCAGCAACACTGATTGCTTAATATTACTCCACCCTGGCATTTATTATTAGTCATATAAATTGACTGAGCCAACTCCAGTATTGCCAGTTTGTTTTACAAGCATTCTTGGTGGGTAGACCCTACAATTCACTTCCCTCTCCACTCCGAGTAAACGTGCAACCCAACTCATAGACCAGGCTACTGAGCTAAAGTCTGAATGATCCCTAAGGTCATACAAGCTTTTCTGCATTGTTTTGGAGACTACCCAAAAGCCACCAGGGTTGCTGAGAACACCAGTTACTTTATCCGGTGGAGTAGGAGGCGAATGATTGCTGTTACACTCACTTTAGAATTGAGAAAAACTGTAGGTTCCTGAAAGATTTATTCTTGAAGGATGACAACCTGGTTGTTTCTACAACCCTCCAAACTATGTTCCCAACCTCACCTAGTGTCCTGGCACCAAGAGGGGTGTCCTGGGGCCAGCATGGCATCCAGACTTGTTGGCTTTAAGTACATTAGTCCCACCTTCAGTCTCAGTATACATGGATAAATCTCCTCAAAGTTAGGCAAGTCAGGGACCATTAAAGCAGCTGTGGGTTAAAAACCACCTTATATCCCCATCCCAGCCTTCCCTACCCCTAGTGCGTCTCCATGCCTAACCACCGCAAGGTACGCACCTCTAACTCATGAAGTTCAGAACTCACCTTTTGGGAACATCATGAACACGCTATGAAGGCACACACATGAGTTGTGTCTCTCCACAATGTCTGCTTTATTTAGTCATGAAGCAAAGTTGACAGAATGATTAAGCAGGTCAGGATTCTAAACTCAGGGACATTTCACTTCGTGTTTAACTTGGCTTCCTACATGTCGCACAAAGCAAAGCACAAGACAAGTCATACAACAAACAAGTTAGAACAGAGGGTAGGAGGTTAACAAATAAAACGCAGTCAGTCTGTGAACATGCAGTTGAGGTAAGACCTCAGTCCCGTACGGATCAGGTCTTGGCCCTTACTGCTTCTTACGTTCAAGCCGTGAAAGATCTTTGTTCTTTTCAGAGATTGATCAGGCAGAGCCTTTGGCAGCAGCTCCCTTTCTGAAGTGGTCAGACACAGAGGGATCAGTGTCTGAGGAGTCTGACTTGTAAAAATCCTCTCTTTTTATTTTTTTAAAGGGACTTAATCAGTCTTGGGCCTTTGCAGACCTCCTCTGTTTCTGCTGGTTATCAGTTCTGAGAGTATCATCAGCTGATGCTGGTCTCAGAGATATCTGGTGTTAGCTGCAATGCCCTTAGCTGCTTGAGTCATTGCTTGACACAGGTGCCTGCCTGACCATAGTGACTCCATCTAGCTCTCTACAGGGGATCTCCTTGGGGGCTTCACTCTCTGCTCATTACTGGCAATCACCACCAATGGAAAGCCAAAGCCCTCTGTGGCCAGAATTTTTTTTTCCTTTGCCTTGTCTTGGCTAGAATTTTTGTTACCTTTTGCAATGGAAAGATTTTTCTTGCAGTTTCAAGAATTTTCCATGGACAGAGAAGACAGGGATGTCAAGGAAACTCCAAGAAGCTAGAATCCCATGAATCCAATAATTAGGATGTGGTTGGCTAAAGAATGCTTTCATATGTACCTTCTACTTTTTTAAAAAAATATTTTATTTATTTATTTGAGAGAGTGATTGAGCAAGAGAGAGCAGGGGGAGGAGCAGAGAGAGAGGGAGAAGCAGACCCCCTTGCTGACCAGGGAGCCTGATGATCCTCAGACTTGATCCTGGGACTCCAGGATCATGACCTGAGCCAAAGGCAGACGCTTAACTGACTGAGCCACCCAGGTGCCCCTGTACCTTCTAGTTTTTAAAGGAATTACTATCAGCTCAATTAATGATAATCCTTTAACATCATACTTAGTGGTGAAAAACTGAAAGCTTTCCCGCTAAGATCAGGAATAAAACAAGGGTATGTACTCTCACCAATTTTTATTCAATATAATCTTGGAAGTCCTAACCAAAGAAATTAGCGGGGTGGTGGGCAGAAGGCCTCCAAACTGGAATGGAAGAAGTAAAATTGTCTCTCTTTGAGAATGAGCAGATGATAGGATATATAGGGAAAATTCTTAAAACACCATCAAAAAAATGTGTTACAATTAATAAATTCAGAAAAGTTGCCGGATTTAGCATCAATATACAAAAATCAGTTGCATTTCTATACACTACCAATGAACTCTCAGAAAGAGAATTTAAGGAAACAATCTCATTTACAATAATATCACACAGAATAAAATACTCAGGTAATGATTTAACCAAGGAAGTGAAAGATCTGCACCCTGAAATGTATAAAACATTGATGAAAGAAATTGAGGAAGACACAAATGGAAAGATATCTTATTTTGATGGACTGGAAGAATTAATATTGTTAAAATGCCCATGCTACCCAAAGTAATCCACAGATTCAATGCAATCCCTATCAATATTCCAATGGCATTTTTCACAGAATTTTTTTAATCCTAAAATTTGTATGGAACCACAAAAGACCCCAAATCGCCAAAGCAATCTTGAAAAAGAAGAACAAAGCTGGAGGCATCATATTTCCTAATTAAAGACTATATTGCAAGGCTAATAATCAAAACAGTATAGAATTGGCATAAAAACAGACACACAAATCAATGGAACAGAATAGAGAGCTCAGAAATAAACCCACACAAATATGCTCAATTTGTTTTTTAAGTTTTTATTAATCCTAGTTATTTAACATACAGTATAATATTAGTTTCAGATGTATATGGTCAATTAATTTTTGACAAAGGATCCAAAATATACAATGGGAAAAAATATTCTCTTCAATAAATGGTGTTGGAAAAACTGGAGAGCCACATGCAAAAGAATGAAATTGGATCCCTATCTCTTACCATATATGAAAATCAAATCAAAATGTGTTAAAGTCTTAAATATAAGACATGAAGCTATAAAACTTCCAGAAGAAAACACAGTGGGTAAACTCCTTGACATTGGTCTGAGTGATGATTTTTTTAGATTTCACACCAAAAACAAAGGTTAAAAAAGCAAAAATAAACAAGTAAGACTGCATCAGATTAAAAAGCTTCTGCACAGCAAACAAAACCATTATCAAAATGAAAAGGTAACCTATAGAATGAGAGAAAATATTTGCAAACCACACATCCAGTAAGGAGCTAATAACCAAAATACACAAGGAACTCATACAACTTAATAGCAAAAAAAAAAAAAAAAAAAAAAAATTTTTTAAAAGGCAAAAAAACAAAAAAAAAAAAAAAAAAACCTAACACTCCTTAAAAAGTTTACTACAAAAAAAAAAAAAAAAAAAAAAGAGAGAGAATGGTACCTAGCTGGCTCAGTCAGTAGAGCATGTGACTCCTGATCTTGGGGTCATGAGTTCAAGCCCCATGTTGGTCATAGAGCTTATTTTTAAAAAAATTTTAAAGACAATATATACAATAGAAAAGCCATAAAAAAAGAAGGAAATCCTGCCATTTGTGACAAAATGGATGGATTTCAAGAGCATTATTTCACTAAGTGAAATAAGTCAGACAGAAAGAGACAATATATGTGTAAACTTAAAAAAATGGAACTCATTAGAAACAGTGAATTAGTGGTTGCTGGGGGGAGGGGTGGATGGATGGGTGAGAGTAGTTAAAAGGTATAAAATTCCAGTTATGAGATTAGTAAGTTCTGGGAATGTAATGTACAGCATGGTGACTATAGTTAATAATATATTTGAAAGTTGCTGAGAGTAAATGTTTAAAATTGTCACCATAAAAAAGAAGTAACTATGAGAGGTTATGGTTGTGTTAACCTTACTGTGATACTCAATTTGAAATATGTATATATGTCAAATCATCACACCTTAAACTTACACAATATTATATGTCAATAATATCTCAATAAAGCTGAGAGAAAAAAGAGAAGCGATAAAAAATCCTGGCTAGGATGTGAAGAAAAGGAACCCTGTACAGTTGGTAGGAAGGTAAGCTATCAGTTGGTAGGAAGGTACAGCCACTATGGAAAACAGTAGGAGGTTCCTCAGGAGATTAAAAATAGAACTACCATATCATTCTGCAATCCAACTTCTAAATGTATATCCAAAGAAAACAAATCACTATCTTGAAGAGATACCTATGTTCCCATGTTCATTGCAATAATACTCACAATAGCCAAAGTATGGAAAAAATCTGTGTTGGTTGACAACTGAATGGACAAAGAAAATGTGAACACACACAGGAATATTATTCTGCCTTAAAAAAGAAGAAAACCCTGCACATGGCTGAATTTGGAAGGCATTGTGGTAAATGAAATAAGCCAGCAGAGAAAAACAGATACTGCAGAGTATCACCTATATGTGGAATCTAACAACAACAAAAAGTCTAACGTGCAAAAACAGAGCAAAAGGATGATTGCTAGATGGAACACCTGAGTGGCTCAGTTGGTTAAGTATCCAGCTCTTGATTTAGGCTCAGGTCATGATCTCAAGGTTGTAGGACCAGGCCCTGAGCCCAATAATTAGTGGCAAGTCTGCTTGAGATTCTCTCTCTTCCTCTCCCTCTGCCCCCAACCCCTGCTCGATCTGTCTCTCCCCTCGCTAAAAGAAATAAGCAAATCTTTTTTTTAAATGATGGTTGTTGGAATTTGGGACTGGGAAAAATAGGGAAAGGCTGGTGAAGGGTATAAATTTTCAGTTATAATATGAATAAGATCTGAGGATCTAATGAATAACATGGTAACTACAGTTGATAATTCTATAATGTATAATTGAAATTTGTTAAGAGAGTAGAACTTAAGTGTTGTCATACACACAAAGGTAACTATGTGAGGTGATGGAGAGATAGATGTATTCATTACCTCTGTGAGAATTCTTTCACAATGTATACATACATCAAATCGTAGTGATATATACTTTTTTATTTATTTAAATTTAATTAGGCAATATACAATGCATCATGAGTTTCAGATGTAGTGTTCCATAATTCATCAGTTGCATATAACACCCAGTACTCTTCACATCATATGCCCTCCTTAATGCCCACCCACCAGTTTATCCCACTCATCTCCCCTTCAGCAACCCTCAGTTTGTTTCTCAGAGTTAAGAGTCTCTCATGGTTTGTCTCCCTTTCTGATTTCTTCCCATTCAGTTTCTTTCCCTTCCCTTATGATCCTCTGTGCTCTTTCCTATATTTCATAAATGAGTGAAACCATATAACTGTCTTCCTCTGGCTGACTTATTTCACTTAGCTTAATACTCTCCAGTTCCAACCACATCGATGTAAATGGTAAGTATTCATCTTTTCTGATGTCCATTGTATATATGGACCACATCTTCTCTATCCATTCATTTGTCAATGGACATCTTGGCTCCTTCCACAGTTTGGCTATTGTGGACATTGCTGATATGAACATTGGGGTGCAGGTGCCCCTTCTTTTCACTACATCTGTATATTTGAAGTAAATACCTAGTAGTACAATTGCTGGGTTATAGGATAGCTCTATTTTTTAACTTCTTGAGGAATCTCCATACTGTTTTCCAGAGTGGCTGCACCAACTTGCATTCCCACTAACAGTGTAAGAGGGTTCCCCTTTCTCTACATCCTCACCAATATTTGTTGTTTCCTGTTCTTGTTCATTTTAGCCATTCTGACTTGTGTAAAGTGGTATCTCTTTGTGGTTTTGATTTGTATTTCCTTGATGACAAATGATCCAGTCATGAAGTAGGTAGAAGACATGAACAGACATTTATCCAAAGAAGATACACAAATGGCTACCAGACAAGTGAAAAATGCTCAATATCACGTCATCAGGGAAATACAAATCAAAGCCACAATATGATGTACACTTTAAATACATTATAATTTTGTCAATTATACCTCAACAAGACTAAAAGAATCATTAAAGAAGATTTAGTGCAGACACTTACCAGTCACTAAAGTGTATATTTAAATAAAGTTTATAATCTAGAGAATATGTAAGTAAATATAAACACCTGGGTACAATTAGATACATTTTTCATTAAGTTTTCAACTATTCTATAAAATTATTTAATCCAACATTTTTTTTCCATAATATAAAACTACCTCCTTCCTTGTGAGCAACTTTTGCCAACTTTAGACTGTTGGAATGGATAGAGATGGGTCCTTGAGGAAGGATGGAGGTAGAAGAAACACTTGGGGTCTAACAAAGTTAGAACAAGTTTTTGAAGCAAGGAAACACCAGCTTTAACATGTCAACAGGTAGGTGAACACCAAACTGGTGTGATCGATAGGTACTATGAACACTCTACTTCCTATAATTTATTTGTTCATTGCATGCATAAAACTTCACCATTACATTTCTTCATCTCAGCCAAATGTCAACACTCATGGGTGATTTTTGTTAGTCATCTATACTTTTCTGTGAAAGATTTGCAGATTCTTTTGTAAGAGTAAGTTTTAATAGATGAGATAGGAAAAATAGGTGAGTACAGTAACCCCTAAGGGTATTGGGGGAGGGACGGAAATCTGAGAGCCTCACAATTTTGGCTACAGCTCTTCTTAAGCTCATGTAACTGGTTACAAGCAGTTGGCATTTAGGGCCTTTACCAACAGCAGACCTATATACACAATAGGAACATTGTTCTTAGGGGCAATAGAACAAAGTTAACAATCATATACCATTTCCTTCCACATTTCTTACTCTTTGGATCTAGATTTCCTTGGCAAGATACCTGATATTTGCTCTCCTTCCCCATTCTCTTGGCTTACCAGACCCTGACAGGGAAAAGGCCTTAATAATATGTGCATAAACCCATGTTTACATAGTCAACTTATCTGCATAAGATATCAAGAAAATTCAATGTGAAAGAAAGATGGATTTTTCCCCCCAATAAGTGATATTGGAACAACTAGCTATCCATAAAGAAAAACAAAGGAAATTTGACCTCCCTCACACACCATACAAAAATAATTTTGAGATGGATCATACATTTAAATGTAAAAGCTAAAATCATAAAATGTCTAAAAGAAAATATAGGAAGATATATTACTGAACCTTAATGTCAGTGAATATTTTTTAAACATAACATAGGCAATAACCATGAAAAAAGTGGACTTCATCAAAATTAAAAATGTCTACTCATCAAAAAACATCCATTATGAAAGTAAAAAAGACAAGCTATAGACTGGAAGAAAATTCGCAATATAAATATATACATGTGTGATGAAGAACTCACATCCAAAATACATAAAGAACTTTTCCATAGAGAAAAAAAGGAAGAGGCAGGACTTGAAGAGAGGCGTCATGAAAGAAAATATCAAAATGATTCTTACACCACATACAAAATAGATGGAAGACCTAAATGTGAGACAGAAAGCTGTAAAAATCCTGGAAGAGAGGAGAGGCAGAAACCTTTTGACATCAGCCGTAGCAACTTTTTTTTTTATATGTCTCTTAAGGCAAGGGAAACAAAAGCAAAAATAAACTATTGGGACTATCTAAAAATAAAAAGCTTCTGTATAGCAAAGGAAACAATCGACAAAACTAAAAGGCACCCTACAGAATGGAAGAAGATATTTGCAAATGACATTATCTGATAAAGGGTTAGTATCCAAAATGTATAAAGAACTTATACAACTCAACATTCAAAATGCACATAATCCAATTTAAAAATGGGCAGAAGACATGAACTGACATTTCTCCAAAGAAGACATCCAGATGCCAATAGACACATGAAAATATGTTCATCATCACTTACCATGAGGGAAATGCAAATCAAAAGTACAATGAGATATCACCTCACACCTGTCAGAATGGCTAAAATTACCAACACAGAAACAACAGGTGTTACAAAGGATGTGGAGAAAGGGGAACTCTCATGCGCTGTTGGTGGGAACACAAACTGGGGTAGCTACTCTGGAATACAATACGGAGGTGCCTCAAAAAGTTAAAAATAGAACTACCCTACAATCATAGTAGTACTGGTACTACTTGGTATTTACCCAAAGAATACAAAAACACTAATTCAAAGGCATTTGGAAGTAGCCCAGTGTCCACTGATTGATGAATGGATAAAGAAGATGTGGTATATTTATGATAGAAGATTATTCACCCATAAAAAAGAATGAAATCTCTCCATTTGCAACAACATGAATGGAGCTAGAGAGCATTGTGCTACGCAAAATCGGTCAGTCAGAGTAAGACAAATGCCATATAATTTCATTCATATGTGGACTTAGAAACAAAACAAATGAGCAAGGGGGAAAAAAGGGAGAGAGAGAGAAATAAAGAAACAGACTCTAAATTACAGGGAACAAAGTGATGTTTACCAGAAACATCACTTAAATAGGTGATGGGAATTAAGGAGTGCACTTGTCATGATGCATACTGGGTGATGTATGGAACTGTTGAATCACTATATCGTACAAATGAAACTAACATAACACTGTATGTTAACTAAATGGAATTAAAATATAAAAAGGAAATATCCAAGTGATTGCTAAGCACATGAAAAGGTGCTAAAAATTATTACTCATCAAGGAGATGCGAATTAAAATCACAGGGAGATACAGTATATACTCACAGAAATGTCTAAAATTAAAAAGACTAACATAACAATACCAATTTTTGAAGTGGATGATGAAACCAGAGCTTTCATGAATTGTTGATTGGAATTTGAAATGGTAAAACGACATTGGAAATTTTTTGGCAGTTTCTAATAAAGTTAAACATACACCTTCCTTACATCCCAGGATTTCCACTCCTAGGTATATACTCAAGAGAAATGACTTATTTATAGTAGATTTATTCAAAATAAGCAAAAATAGAAATAAGCCAAATGCTCATCAGTAGAATAAACAAACATGGCATATGCATATAATGGAATACCATACAGAAATAACGGAGTAAACTATTTGATAAAAGCAACAGCATGGGTGAATGTAAAAATCATTTTGCTGAGCTAAAGAAGCCAAAAGAATATCTATAGTATGAGATTTCTCTCATATGTGGAATTTAAGAAACAAGACAGATGAACAAAGGGGAAGGGAAGGAAAAATAAAATAAGGTAAAAACATGGAGGAAGGCAAACCGGAAGAGACTCTTAACTATAAAGAACAAACTGAAAGTTGCTGGATGGAAGGTGAGTAAGGGGAAGGGATAATTGGGTGATGGGCACTAAGGAGGGCACGTGATATAAGGAGCATTGGGTGTTATATGCAACTGACGAGTCACTAAATTCTACCTCTGAAACTAATAATACTCTACATGTTAACTAAATTGAATTTAAATTTTAAAAAAGAGAATCTATAGTATGAGCCCACTTATATAAAATTTAAAAACTGGAAAAGTACTGGTTGAGCAGACTGTAGTGACTGGGAAGGGATATGAGGGAACTTTCTGAAATGATGAAAATATTCTATAACATTATGTGGGTGTATACAACTATAAAAACTTAAGCACCTATTATTGAGGTAGACATTAAAAATGTGTTCATCTTGTCACATATAAATTGTACTTCAATTTTAAAAAAGTGTGGGAGGGGGAAGAATCCCACATGGAACCCCAAATATATGCAATCCAGATGGGAACTGGGAACTATCCAGCCAAAGAGATCAGTTTGGAGAGGAGGAAACTCTATGCCTCCCCAGGAGTTTGGCTGAGCTCTAAAGGCTCACTCTCCTTATTTCCTTCTGTCCGCTCTATTTTGCTACACAGCAACTCAGGCATGAAACTCTGACAACGAGTTCCCTTAAAAAAAAAAAAAAAAAATCCACTCCTACCAACCATTTTGTAAGTTTAGTCAACTTTTTTAAGCTTGAGGTTCAAAGTCACAGAGAACAGTCTCATCTTAAAGCACAGGCTGGCCCTCTTGAAACCTGGCTAGCTGAACTGTCTCCCCTTCTCTCCAAATGCAGAATAAAAACTGCTTTTCTCAAGACAAGATGCCAGCCTTCACACTCAGATCACAGAGTCACAGCTTTCTCCCCAAAGGCCTGAACAAGGAAGTTCTTTCATAAGAATAGAGCACTCCTTCTGAAAGGAATTCTTTCAGAGAACTCCTTCTCTGTGCTTAGCCACACCACTCTGGCTGAAGCAAAGAACAGAGGCAAAGCTTTGCAGCTAAGTCCTCTTTCCCCCTCTCCCATTTCTTCTCCCCCTCCCCTCCAAGCCCTGGGGGAGCTCTGAGAAACCTTTAGAGCCCTTGAGGGCAATTTGAAAACTACTGTACTAACATGGGGGGAGGAAAGACTGACAAAAGTTGAGTTTGAGAAAGGAGCCCTTTGTCCCGTGTATGGAGTTGGAGTAGAGCGAGAGCAGAGATTCTAGTTCCATGAGTGTTGATGGCACTGGGCCCTTTGAGTTCTGCCATGGTCACAGGCTGCCACCCACCAACTGGCTCAACAGCCCACGTGCATCTCTAACATAATGTCTGCTGAACAGGGGCTGTTGACCCCCAACTCTCCTCCCCTCCACTGATGCTTCCTCACCTTCCTCTGGGCTCTTCCTCCCACCTCCCACGGTCTTAGCCCCTCCTCCAGGTCTACCATGATTTTAGTTGGCAGGACTGACATGGCTTTCCTCAGTTCCATTGTTGGCCAACACCTCCTTGAAGGCTGGTTCTGCAGTTCTCTGCAGTTCTCCGCAAGGCCCTTGTCCAGCGCTAATGATGACAAGGGAAGCCCGAGCTTCGTAGTCCTCTGAAAAGTATGAGAAACTTATTCATATCATTTATAAAAAGTAGCTATTTTATGAGAAAATAATTGGGTTTGCCAAACAAGTCTTATCCCTGTCAAAGTTCATCAGAAATTTGTTTAAATATGTTATCAAGAAAGCTACTTTCTTCTCAGAAAGAGATTACAAATTATATAATACAAAAAAAGTTCTGTCCTAGACCATATTTGAAAAATAATTGTATTTCATGGAAGCTAACATCTGGCTACTACAGGAGAGACTCTTGTGCTTCTTAGTGAAGTAACAAGACAGAAGTTTAAATTATTGGTGACTTACTAAGATGGAATAAATTCAAATTAAGCAAGATCTTCATATACCCAGAACTCCTGTTTTGTGCCAGAGATCATTGGTATGTTAATGTTCCCTACCCTTCTCTCCTTTCTCATTTTCACGGATTTAGAATGTCCAGTCTAGCATTTTTTTTTTATTCCACAAGACTTTTTATGAAATATGATTGGAAATCAAATTTTTATAACTAAGGCCTCTGAAATATCAAGACTCACTATTTCTAATTTCTGCATTACATTAGCAATCCTTTGACTAAATTCTTTTTTTTTTTAAGATTTTATTTATTTATTTGACAGACAGAGATCACAAGCAGGCAGAGAGGCAGGCAGAGGGAGAGGGAGAAGCAGGCTCCCCGCTGAGCAGAGAGTCCGACGCAGGGCTCGATCCCAGGACTCTGGGATCATGACCTGAGCCGAAGGCAGAGGCTTTAATCCACTGAGCCACCCAGGCGCCCCTGACTAAATTCTTTTGCCAAGGTCTTCATTCTCCCTAGGATTTGCCTGGGAAAGGGGGAGAGGTGGTTTTCTTTTCCCAGTTATACATTTATATATTCAGTATTGACCAACTTGTTTAAATATGTTTTCATTCCTATATATCCAAATTCTATTTAATGGTACAGTTATCTTCCTGGTCATCCAAACAAAATACCTCCATCAAACACTGATTCCCTTTTTTCTTGTCCCTGCTTCCCTCCCAATACTCTTTTTATAAATTGTCATACCCATTCCTCTTCAATTCACTTGACACAACATTGGATCAGGATTAACTTTTCATTGTTCCACTTCGAAAACTCCCTGATCAATCTTTCTGTCTTTAAGATCTTGTCCCTCAATCCAGCCTTCACATTGCTTCCAATTTTATCTTTCTAAAGCACACACAGTTTCTGTACAGCTCAAAAATTTTAGTGAACTCTGTTACCTGACAATTAAAGTTTAAAATCTTTCACCTGTTTCTATGACCGATCTTCAATCAACCTTACCTCTTACTTTTCGCCTCACCACGAGCATTGCCAGGAGGAATAACTTTGTCCTCCTTTGGGGCACACACTTCAAATGGGGTCTTTACAACCATTTTTAAGGCAATGTGTTGATGCAGTGGTAGCTGAGACTCTAATGGAAGATATTAGAGGAAGCAGTATAAAACATAAAAGCGAGGGGCACCTGGGTGGCTCAGTCATTATGCATCTCCTTTGGTTCAGGTCATGATCCCAGGGTCCTGGGATCAAGCACCACGTCAGGCTCCCTGCTCAGCGAGAAGCCTGCTTCTCCCTCTTCCACTCCCCCTGCTTGTGTTCCCTCTCTCACTGTGTCTCTCTCTGTCAAATAAATAAATAAAATATTTAAGAATATATATATATATATATATATATATATATATATATATATATATAAAAGCAAGAATAAGACACATATAAACAAGGTGTTTAAAAGGTAGTGCTTTTTTTACCTCAGCTTTTTTGGGGGGGGTGTAACTTACATACAATAAAGTCCACCCATTTTAAGTGTACAATTTCATGAATTTGGATAATTGTATACCATTGCATAACCACCACCACCATCCAGATATAGAACAGTACCATCTCCTGAAAATATTTCCTGTGCCTTTTTGTATTCGATCCTTTCTCCCACTTCCAGCCAGAGGCAACCTCTGATCTGTTTTTGTCACTTTAATTTTTATTAACAGAGATATTAATTTTTGTGCTTTTCTTTTCTGTACTTCCGTGTGTGTGACTCTTCCTTATCAGAGGCATCCATACTACCTTGAGAAGAGCTAGGACATAGTAGAAATGTAAAGACAAAAGCAATATTTACTTTGTGTCAGTTTTTGCTTCTAAAAGAAATTTTTGAGACTCAACAGGGAATACCCAAGAGTAACAGGCATAGACTCTAGAAAGAGAACAGAAGATATGCTGCTTACCCCATGCCTGACCACTGGGGAGATTAGATATGTATCACCTGAACTAGTTGGTAAACAGAAAGGCAGAAATGGACATGGCCTTGAGAAAAAGTTGAAGGCCTAGATATGAGAGGACCTGACTTAGAAAGGTCACAGGAAGATGTGAAGGATTATCTATGGCCAGAACTAAGTCTTCAGATGACCCATGGCCTCTTGAGTGAGCACCATGTCATTCACATTTGCTCTTTCTCTCAATACATGGATGAGGGCATTCCATGGACATCCATCTGCATAGCAAGCCTTAGATTATCCTGTAAGACACCCACCTTCCTCCAAAAATTTGTCAAGCACCTGCCAAACTTTATAAAGAATGAAGCACCTTTCTAATATATAATTTATATAATATATTACACATTAATTATAATATGAAAGTATTAATGTATAATATAATAATATAATACAACCTCCAAAATATATTGTTAGGGATAAAGCAAAGCATATAATAGATTATGTGGTAGGGTACCATTTGTACCATTTATAGAAGAAAAGCATATACACACATATATGTATGTGTGTAGTTAATTATTTACATATTCGTACATATAAAGAATATCTCTGAAGGATACAGAAGCTGATGACAGAAAATAGAAGGGTGGCTGAGGAATAGAGTGGGTGAAGAATTCCTTATACTGGAAACTCTTGTTTTCCTTTTGAACATTTTTATCATGTGTGTGTGTTATATACTCTAAAAACTGAATAAAATAATGCAGATAAATATTCACCCAAAACAGCAATTTTGCTTCAAGATAATTTCCCTCCAGAAGCTGTCACATATGTACAAAAGGGAAAGATGCAATATTGGGGGTTTTTTAAAAGATTTTATTTATTTATTTGACAGACAGAGATCATAAGTAGGCAGAGAGGCAGGCAGAGAGAGAAGAAGGGAAGCAGGCTCAACGTTGAGCAGAGAGCTCGATGAGGGGCTCGATCCCAGGACCCTGGGATCATGACCTGAGCCGAAGGCAGAGGCTTTAACCCACTGAGCCACCCAGGCGCCCCACAATATTGTTTATAAGGGTAAAAAACTAGAAACAACCCAAGTCTTCATCAGTAGGGGAATAAGTATGTAAAATGTGGAATAGCATATAGCAGTTAGATAGGATAAATGGTGGTAGGTTGGTAGGTAGATAGATAGAGATCGATCAATCATCAAGTAACAATTAAAGGAAATAAGCCAGATTGATCTATCTGTGTGTCAACACGGAACATCTCAAAAACATGCTGGACAGAAAAAAGTATATATAGAGTACATGTTTATCATATAACATAAGTAAATTTTTTAAAAAACACACTAAGTAAACACACTAAGTAAATGTATGAAATGGTCTAGAATACCAAACTCACAGTGTAGTTTATCTCTGCGGAGGGCAAAGTTGGGGGGTCGGGGGTGGGAGTGGGAGACTGGTAATACTGTATTTCTTAACAACAACTACAAAAGAAGAAGGAAGGAAGGAAGGAAGGAAGGAAGGAAGGAAGGAAGGAAGGAAGGGAGAAAGAGAGAGAGAAGAAGGAAGAGAAGGAAGGAAAGAAAAGGAAAGAAAACAGGGAAAGTAGGTAAGATAAAATGTTAAAAGTTTTAAATCTGGGTGATAGGAATACAGGTGATTGTTGTTTTACTCTTTGTGTTTTTCTATAGTTCTAGAAGTATAAAACAAACACACAAACAAACAGTAAAATTCAAGTATCCAGCCAAGGTTCTCCACACAGACCCTTTTACTTTCTTTATAAAGTCAAGTAAATTCTAAACAATCAACCTTGACATTATTAATACATATACCTTTAAAGTATAAAACTTTGTATTAGAGGTTTTACACATTGGGAAACTCTGGTCGTGGCTCCAGATTTCATTCTTCAGATGCAATAGGATGGAACCAACGTCAAAGAGAACGCAGGGAAGTCTGACTCCCTGTGAGGACATGACTCGCCAGGCACACCCATTTGTTCATCCTCAGCCCTCAATCTCCCCAATTCCTACTGGCATATTCTGTTGAGGAAGCAGCATGGCTTGCTTTGAGAAATATTCATTTTCCCTGTGCCTTTTTGCTCTTTGTGAAAAAGAGAACCTTCTGGAGGCGGAGCTTGTTGAGCAACACCCTCTTTAAAAACCAGAGTCTCCACACTTCCTTGATCACTTCAGTTCCAGCATCCTGCCTAGCAAAGAAGCAATTAGCCAAAATGATACCTGGAGGCTTAACTGAAGCCAAACCGGCCACTCCAGAAATCCAGGAGATTGCTAATGAGGTGAGTTGGTATATCTCATGAAGAGGATTGATCCAAAATCTTGGTTCCTAGGGGGGCCGTGTTAAACGTGTGGGTGAACATGAAAACCAGCAGAACACTGAGAAATGTGCGGTTTTGTTCAGGCTTCCTTACAACTAAAAACCTTTTCAGCTGAAACCTCTAATAATCCCAACCATGAGAGTGATCTTGAACATGCAACATCCCTTCTCAGAGCCTCAGTTTCCCCATTTATAAAAGAATTTATATTGGGTCATCTTTATAGGCTTACAATGTATGATTCTAGGATTACTAATTCAGTTTCTCATGAAGCTTCTAATCTTACCAAATGGAGCCAACGTGTAATTAAATCAGCTTTTTAACAATTTGACAAACTAGACTTCACACGCTCTGCGGGGAAATTTTTTTAAATGGGTTAAATGAAGAACAACATTGCAAAGACAATCCACTTACACACTTCCTGCCAATTTGACTATATAGAAAAAATTATAGTCTCGTCATATTTAGAATATGTCTTAAACTAGATTAAACTAGAAGGGGGGGAGAAGTGGCATAGTCTATTCTGATTCTGAAACTGATGATGGTGAAAACAGAACTCAATGTTTTTAGCAAGTTGATACCTTTTTTAAGTGTTTGATTAGCTATCATCTATATGATAAAATTTTATTATACTGCTTATTTTATGAAAAGAAAATACATATAAATTACCATTTTAGGTTTGTAAATTGTTTCCCTATTTTCTTGTATCATTCCTTGTTTTTTTCTCTCTGAAACTTCTTTCTATGACCCTGGCAAATAAGACTGGCTTCTTGTGTAAGTGAAAGAGATAGGATTTCTATGTAAGGGCTCTGGAATGCTCTCTAGAGATGCGATGCCTGGATTTCTGTCAACTCATTCTTTGGGGATAAATGTTTCCCTTTCAAGAGTTCTTTTTGAAAATAGATACTTTTGTAGCTTTTCTTCTTCCAAAAGGTAATGTTAAGTCATTAGTACCTTTATTTGAGATCAGAATTCTCAATCTTCAATGTATAGGTCAGTATTCACAAACTTTAATGTATACATATATTACCTGGGGGTCTTGTTAAAATGGAGATTCTGACTCAGAATCTGGGGTAGGGTGGGTCTGAGAGCCTGAATTTCTAGCCTGCTCCCTGGTGATACCCAGGCTGTTGTCCATGACCTCACTGGCTACAGATCTGGAGATACATAAATCCAAGAGGCCTATGGGAGATGGGTTTTCTAAAAGCAGAACCCTGGGAGCACCTGGGTGGTGCAGTCTGTAGAGCCTCTGAATCTTGGTTTCAGCTCAGGTCATGATTGCAGGGTCTGAGATCAAGCCCTGCGTCAGGCTCTGTGCTCAGCACATAGTCTACTTAAGACTCTCTCCCTCTCCCTCTGCCGCACTCCCTGCTCTCTCTCTCTTAAATAAATAGATAAATCTTTTTAAAAAATAAATAAAAAACAAAAGCAGAGCGCTGCAAAAAAAGTTATTAATTCTATTTGTGAGATGAAGATCACACCTCTTGCTCTGCTGATCTCAGAGCTGTAAGGACTGCATAAGGTGATGTGCATAAAATGACCTGAAAACAAGAAAAAAATATGCATAGGTGAGGCTTCACAGTTATTTGCTTCAAATCTTTGCCCAAAGTTACCCGTGACCTTGGAAAATCCCCCTGAGGCTTTCCAGGAAACAGAGCTATAAGGGAAATGGGGGAATAACAGAGATTCCACATAGAGGGAGTGTGCAGAAAATTTCAATGATTTTTAAAAAGCCTATCTTGGTTAGTAAGAATAATTTTTTTAGTAAGAAGCTATAAGAAGGCCTTGCATTAAAAAAAACCCATCTGTGAGCCACATCTTAAATTATGAAATTAATTTGAAAGTGTGTTTCTTGATGCCTACCTGAGTCTCCAGCCCTGTCAAGGAGGCAGAATGAGAGATAGGTATGAACAATAGTTATATCACTCTAGAAAGGTGCACTGTGGTTTTAAAAGCCTTGTCCTCCATTTGACCTCTCATTTGGTCTTTATAACCCCTGGCACAGGGAAGGAAATCATCATGTCCATATCTCAGATGAGATTCCAAACTGAGATTCAAAGAGGTTAATATCTGCCTAGTTAAGAAGCTAGCCTATTTTCAGATTTTTGACCACTTGCCTTTTCCACTATACAGTGGCAGGAGCATGGAGAAGCATGGCGGTTGAGGGAAATATGTGGTATGGCAAATTGCCTTATCTGTGTGAGCAGCCAGCCTCAGATTTCAATCAATTTGAGAAATGAATATCAATGAATCATTTCTTGACTATCTCTTAGGTGTCCAGAATTGTGTTAAATGTTACAGAAGATACATAAGGACTTTAAGACATGGCCTCTGTCCTCAAGGGGTTTAGAGTCCATTTAGAGAAGCCAAGATAACTGGAACATAATAAAACAATCTCCAATTAGGAACATTGTTTAAATCATGGGTTTGGGACCAGGAAGGACATTAGAGTTTGCTCATCAAAGCTCCTAACTTTCAAGTGAATAATTACTGTGTAGTAGTTCAGCTTCTCAGGTATTAAGCTCCAGTTATCATTTGGCTTCCCTCTCCCAGGAGAACCTTAGGGGGCAATTCCCAAATAACTATTAGAAGGCAGAAGAATGGGCAGTTTAGGAAGCACTTTCCCATGAAGGATAAAATTAATCTCCCCACACACAACCCCAAGAGGCAGGTGTTACCAAAACCACCTGTAGGTGAAGAAATATAATCAAACACCTTCTCCAAGATTGCAGTTAGCTAGGTGCCCAGTCAGAGTCAGGCAAATGAGCAAGTGTTGGGAGTCATATGCTTAGTATGATCTGAGGTGGTCCTAAGGAAGACCACCACTACCTGTCGTATCCCTTGTAATTTTATCCCTTTGTTTTTTAATGTATTCTAATTTTTTTAAAGTCATTTTTAAAAATGCAGGTATTCTTAGAGGAGCTTAAGTTTATCAGCTCTCGCTCTCCTTAACAGAGAGTTTTCTTAGTGGAATGCCAGCTGAAGGAAGAACTCCATTTGGGAAAGAAGGGAAGGAGGGGGAGGCCATCTCACAGAGAGGCGAAAGCATCAAAGGAAAAATGAGAACTGCAGGTTTAAGGAATTGACGTCAAAATGAAAAAGGGAGGGATGCCTGCATGGCTCAGTCAGTTAAGTGTCTGCCTTCAGCTCGGGTCATGGGATCGAGTCCCACATCAGGCTCCCTGCTCAGTGGGAAGCCTGTTTCTCCTCTGCCTGCCATTTCAATTCCCCTGCTTGTGCTCCCACTTTCTCTCTCTCTCTCTCTCTCTCTCTGATAAATAAATAATTAATTAATTAAATAGCTTACTTTAAAAAAAATTGAAAGAGGGATGTTGGGTGAGGTCAGAAAGAGAAGAAAATCAAACAAAGAGTTCCAGGTTGAGGAGACTTGAACATTTCTGAATGCAGGAGAAAAGAGTCCCCATTCTGAAGATGAAGGAGACTGAATGGTAGTTATGTATCACGTATCACTACAGGATGCAAATAGAGCTTGGGTCCCAAGTACACATGGAAGAAATCCCCTTTCCCAGGATTCTCTGTATTAGTTGAGCATCTCTGCTATCCCCTTCTATCCTCTTATCCTTTCTAGGACAACAAGGTGCCATGAAGAAAAACAGCCCTGGTTTCTTCATTCAGAAAACATTATGTACACAGTACTGTGTAAATTGCTATAGGGACAAAAGGGACACAAAGATGGTTCTTGCCTTCAGAGAAATTTAGAAAGGGGATACACTCAAGGCAATAAGGGCTATATTTGACCTGAGAATTGGGATGGGAATTCTGAGTATGTTTATTGCAGGAAAGAACTGTTATTTCAATAATTACTCTTGGAAATGAAGGCTATTGTTACTCACTCACAGGTAAATACAGACACACACACACACACACGCACACATACACACACCCCTACGTCAAACCTAATTGCTGAATGCCATTCCTGGCATCCACACAGACCAGAATACCATACAAACACCCCCTCTGCATACCATCATGGATACCACACCCCGGAGCTTAGCATGTCACCGCTGTCACTCACCCACACATTTGTGTTCTCCTCTCTGACCGCAGTCTCCCCATCAATCACCTCTCCCACTGCCCCACACCCAGAGAACCTGCCATTCAGCCACACCACAATCTTTCAGGTCCTCACCCTCCCATCTTCATCATCAGAACATGCTCAGGCCCACTTGAGTGCTCATCCAGCCTGGACCGTGATTGGCTTCAGGCCTTCTTCCACCCTTGATTTCTGTTGACCCTGTGAAATTCTGGCATTCCAGTCCTCAATTAGAGATCACTCCTATTGCCACCACTTCCTCTTCAGCTTCTGCTCCAGGTTCAGAGAACTTTGCTCAAGGAAGTTGCAGAACCACAGAAACTCGCTCAGTACAAATTTATGAATGTATGCCAGCAAACAACTGCAACAGGAAACTAGGGCTGCAGGCACATTCTTTCAGTCACATCCTGTTGGCCCTTTTCTAGAGCCCCAGAGAGGCTTGGCTTCTCTTCTTTCTCTTCTTGGCTTCTCAATCTCTCCCATCCCCATGGCCCCTCCATCCTGTGTCTCAGTTCCGTCTCCTAAAGATTGCAGTCAAGTGGTACAAGAACACTCCCAATTTCCATATCCCTTGTTGGATCTCATTCCTCCCTCTAGTCAAAGACTGCCCTTCCTCTCTTATGTGGGGTACCATCATTTCTTGCATACTAGGTGCCTTGCCCCACGCTTGCCCTTCTCTCAAAAACAGTCAGATGACAAATGTCTGTAGGTCATTTCTCATCAGCCCTACTATACTTTCATGCTATACCCAAACTCTCCTTCCTTCTCTGTAAAACATGCCAAAATATGGCCTACCCATGTTGCCACTATTAACTTTCTATCCATTCTTCCCTATTTTATGCATAGTCCAAAGTTTCTGCAGAATGATTATAGATAGGGAAAATGCCTAGGTGTGTTGGGTGCAACATGGCTCAAATCCTCAGATCCCAGAGGACTAACAACTCACCAAGATTCATTCTCTACAACAATAAAAATATATGAACAACCCTAAGGTAATTGTATTTTACCAGCCGCTCCTCCCTGAGAGCATCCTTCTCCGGGCTGGGGCCCGAGTGACAGTGGCTGGGCCCATACTATTTCTTCCATCATCTCAGCCACAATTGTGTATGGCAGGCTGGGGAAGGGGAACACCAACTGTGTTCAGCTCAAGGTCTGTCTGTGTTCCAGCAGGTCCCAGACCACCACTCCCAGCTGACATCCACCCTCCCAGCACCCATCCCTGGGGGGTCTTTCAGTACCAAGCTTGCCTTCTGAAAATTAAGGTTTCACTGACCAGTTCCTTCTTATTCTGCCCCTTTCCTGCTCCTCACCTTAGACCTCAACCTCCACCCCTCCCACCCCTGGTTCATAGCATCCGACATTAGAAGAATACCAGCCTGTTCTACTGGGAAGAGAGAGCAAGGCTACAGGCTCTAAGTACCGTAAAGCTGAAATCATGGCACACAGTCTGACAGGGGCCCGTGCACTTACCAAAACAAACCAGGACACTGAAAATCAGCTCTCTTATGGAAAACTCTGGACTTGTAAACTGCACAGATGCAGTGAAAATGTTATAGATTTTGTGTGTTTTTTAAGACAAGGACAAATAGAAATAAAATTTTCTGATATGTGGTTAAAAAAAACAATGACCAAAAGACTGGAAACCAGAAGGAATACAGATCATTACAACAGGTAAATCAGATACTTAAGCTATCAGGCAAGGGATTGAAAACCTTAAGTAACTGTAATTAATAATTTTTCAGCCTTAAGCGGTCATGGTCTCCTCATAGCCTCGGGTCCCTCATTTGTAAAATGAGATTTAACTTGATAGTTTTGGGTTTGGAGATTAACCCGTTCCAACTCAGCTTCTAACTTGACCAGTACGCAGCATTGACTCAGAAGTGTTAGATAGGAAAAGCAAGAAAACAGTAACTCTTCTCCTTACTTGACTTCTCTCTGCACTTCTGTCTACCTTTACCCCCCTCTCTCTTGCACCCTACTTCTTCCCATTTCTGATTTTTTCCCCCCTCACAATTTGTCTTCTTCCTTTCTCCACTCTGAAGCTTCATTTTCCATCTCAAGAAAGCAATAACACATTCTTCTCATCTATTCTGAAGGTCACAGGAGAAATGGGTGGTGGTCCATGAAGTGTTTTACCCTCAAAAGTGGTCTAAGAACTCAAAAAGTTGGGAAACATTTACATCTTTGAAAACCAATTCTGGCACCCAAACCAAGGGGCTGATAGAAAAGGAATTCAAGGGCGCCTGGGTGGCTCAGTGGGTTAAGCCACTGCCTTCGGCTCAGGTCATGATCCCAGGGTCCTGGGATCGAGTCCCGCATCGGGCTCTCTGCTCAGCAGGGAGCCTGCTTCCCTCTCTCTCTCTCTCTGCCTGCCTCTGTCTACTTGATCTCTCTCTGTCAAATAAATAAATAAAATCTTTAAAAAAAAAAAAAAGAAAGAAAAGGAATTCAATATGTCCGCGCACTGATGGGAAGGCCTGAATGGCCTTGGGAGAACCTAGATACATGGGAGACCTGCCTGAAACATGTAAAATGCGTTAGTGAAGAGCAGGGAGGCAACTTTCCAATAAACAAGGTATATTGAACATACACATCTATTTTCTTTTCCCTCTAGATGACAGGAAAAAATAAGGGGGAAAAGAGCACAAACCCACACATAGAAAGACAATGGAGATAGGCAAACACCACCTCAAAGATACTGACCAAACCTTGGAAGATGGGAAACAGATGAAACAGATGAACAATGGAAAATGACTGTCCACCTAGATGGAGCCCAACCCCAGATGGGAGTGATGAGCCAGCAGCAAGCGGATTCATGGTGCAGAATTCCAAAATGGCTCAAACACGAGCAATGCCAGAAATGTATGACAATGAGAGTGAGGCATGGGGCTAAAGCCAGGAAAACTGAGAGCAGATCTGTATGAAGAGCAGTTAGGCCACCCCCAGATCTTTCCCTTTCATTTATCTCAAGCTCTGGCAGAATTCTGGAGCCCTACTCTTCACAGAAAGTGAGTCAGAGAGAACACAGTGGAAACTAGCTTATCAGGCTCAGCTGAGAGAAGGAATGAAGGACCAATACTGAAAACTGGTAAATCCAGTAAAAGTTCACATATTGAATTTGAGACACACCATTCCCTTGTCATGTCAGGTTTAGGCATGCTGCCACCAAAGTTTATAATCCCTCTGTGGTAGACAGAATGGTGGCCAACATCTTAATCCCTGAGTCTTGTAAATGTGCTATCTTACATGGCAAAGGAAATTACAGATGTGATTAGATCAAGGATCTTGAGGAATACTATACTATTTTTGTAACTTTAGAGTCTGAAATTACTTCAAAATAAAAAAAATTCAGGTGAAATAGTAATTATTGCTCTCTCATTTTTATTAATCAAAGACATATATATCAGAGTTCTACTAGTGAAAATATTACCATGTTGCCATATTACCACACTGACTTGATGCAAATTCAGCCGAAAGCCACAAAATTTAACATTTTAGTTAGCTCATGTAATCTTATTAAAGGCAGATCTTTTCTTTTCCTTGAAATACTGAAAATAGCTCTTATTATGATGTTTGAGGACCTTTAGAAGCACGAGTTTCCCAGACTTGAAAATCACATAAGTGGAGTCCATTATAGCTTTGATATAATGTGTTTCCTTTTTTCTCCTCCTAAGGTTAAACCGCAGCTTGAAGAAAAAGCAAATGAGACTTATGAAGAATTTGAAGCTGTAGAGTATAAAACTCAAGTAGTTGCTGGAATAAATTACTACATTAAGGTTAGAGTTCAACATCCTTACTGGGTTCACACATCAGTACTAAAAGACACTGCATTTCCCATTTTGTGTGATGTTCCCTGTTACCCCGACCATATATTTTGTCCCTTCTGGTTGTCCTAAATGAAATTTCCCAAGTGTTAGACTCTCAAATTTGGCAGATGATGATATAGTTCCACCATCTGTTTCCTGTGAATTTAGAAAGCTTTCCAAATTGACTCCTTCCAAATTACAATTAGAATTTACAAATTACAATTTTTGGAAATTGTATAGAAAGAAATTTCATAACGTTTCCAAGGATGGTTAGTTTGTGGCCGTGGCGCTTTTTGTGTGAAATGAGAGGATATCTTGGTTGCCTGAAGGCCTGGAGCTGGACCAGATGCTATCTTGAAACTTATTCTACTCTTTATGGAATCCTTGTGAATCTATGTGTCTAAATTAAATGGATTTTAGGAATGATTTAAAGTAATTTTAGGTGGGAAAATAACTGAAGCTACTGTTGTTCTTTACACAGCATTTTGATTAATAAAATTAAAATAATTTGGCAATTCAAGTAAGTGGATTCAATTTGTGACCTGTAGGTATAGTTTAAAACAGTGGGGCATTTAAAATAATTTTAAGATTAATTTTATAACTATATCATTAAACTAAATGATGCACTATCCAGTTCTATTTGAAGAAAATGGTTGTGAAGCTGAGAGGAAAACAATTCAACTAGTCAACCATCGATATTTTAGACCCATCTTCATTCTTTCGCACTGAGATGATAATTCTGATTTAATAAATCAGATAAATAAATAATAACAACAGACATTCAAACACATGTACTTGAGATTTACAAAAACATTTGACCAAGGCACAGTCTGGCTTATTCCTCTTTAACAATTAGCTACTTAAGAAATAAAATGTTAAAAAAATGTTTTCAGGGACGCCTGGGTGGCTCATGTCTGCTGTTGGCGTCTGCCATGGTCTCCGGTCATGATCTCAGTGTCCTAAGATCAAGTCCTGCATCAGGATCCTTGCTCAGTGGGGAGCCTGCTTCTCCCTCTGCCTGTTGCTCCCCCTGCTTGTGCTCTCTCTTTCCCTCTCTCTCTCAGACAAATAAATAAATAAATAAAATCTTTTTTTTTTTATGTTTTCTGCAAAAAATAAAGTAAAATACAATAAAGTAAGAGGTCCTAACCACCTCAGCATAGGAAAATTACAACACTGGGTCATGTAAATGTATCAGCCCAGTCCTACCAAATTTGAGCTCCTAGTATACGCCAGGTCCTGGGGTGGCTCGCATGAATGAGATCCTTCCTGATACTCAGAAAGCAGCAACATTGTTTCCCCCTTTCTCAATCTGTTTTCTTCACAGCTGAAAAACATTTTTCCAGTTAAAAATGATTTTGTTCAAAGACAAGAAATATTCCATCAAAACTGGGATCATTATTTTAATAATTTACAATTAGTCCAAGTTCATAAATTTCATATAGTAACCAGCTGATGCATTTCTTTAAAAACTCATCAGAAAACTTAAAAATTTCATCCCTTAAGACCACCTGCCTGAAAGGATTAAAAAAAGAGAGAGAGAGAGAGACCACCTGCCTCGTCAAATTTCTCCTACTGGATTACAACTCCTAATTCCTCCAGTTCCCTCATTATTTTCTGGCTGTCTAGTTGATCACTGCTCTGAACCGCTCTCTACATTTAAGGTCTTTCTGGTGAAGTGACCTTCTGTGTTCTTTCCCAAGTATCTATCTATCAAGAGGCAGGTGGAGGAATGGAAGGGCTGCAGGCTTTCTGGTGTCAGACAGTTCCGGGTTGGAACCCTTATTCAACTTGTTCCACTAGGCAGTGCCTGTGTGATCACAGCCCCTCATCTTCCCTGAGCCTCGTGCCCTTATCTGCACGATGCAGGTAAAAACCTACTTTGTGGGGTGCCTGGGTGGCTCAGTGGGTTAAAGCCTCTGCCTTCGGCTCAGGTCGTGATCCCAGGGTTCTGGGATCAGCACCGCATCGGGCTCTCTGCTCAGCAGGGAACCTGCTTCCTCCTCTCTCTCTCTCTCTGCCTGCCTCTCGGCCTACTTGTGATCTCTGTCAAATAAATACATAAAATCTCTTTAAAAAATAAAAATTAAAAATTAAAAAAAAACCTACTTTGCCAGGTGTTGTGTGAAACAAAAGAGCTAGAAATTTACTGAGCACTTAACAATGTGCCAGGCTCTAAGAGCTGAGCATGTATTATCTCTTTTTTTTTTTTAAGATTTTATTTATTTATTTGAAACAGAGAGAGAGATCACAAGCAGGCAGAGAGGCAGGCATAGAGAGAGAGGAGAAAGCAGGCTCCCCGCTGAGCAGAGAGCCCGATGCGGGCCTCGATCCCAGGACCCTGAGATCATGACCCGAGCCCAAGGCAGAGGCTTAACCCACTGAGCCACCCAGGCACCCTGTATTATCTCTTTTAATCCTCTCAACAAATCTATGAGATAAGTATGATCATTTCCCTTGTGTTACTGATGAAAAAATGGAGCCTCAGGGAGATGAAGTAACTAACAAAGGTCATACAATTATAAGAGCGGAGCCAGGATTTGAACCCAGGTGGTCTGATTCTTATCTACTGGCTGTGCTGCTTCTAATAATGTCTGCAAAGACTGATGTCCTGTCCAAACGCAAAATACTTTTAAAACATTAAACTGTAGGGGAATCTGGGTGGCTCAGTTCGTTGAGCATCCAACTCTTGCTCTCAGCTCGGGTCTTGATCTCAGGGTTGTGAGTTCAGACCCTGCACTGGGTTCCATGCTGGGTGTGGAACCTACATGAAAAAAAAGTGGTTACACTATAGAGTGAAAAGAACATCGATGTTGGACTCTAGATTTAGGTTTTGACTCTGTTGCTTACTAGCTGAGAGATTTATGGAAAATTATTTAATCTCTCCTAATCTACTTCTCCATCTGTAAAACTGTTATTTTTCTACCTTTGTTCAGGCCTATAGTAAGAAGTATATACAATGTTCATCATAGCCTTCGAATCATAGTAAACATTTGCTGAATGGCAATTGGTAATTAGGAAGGGACATCAGAACATAAAAAATATTATTCTAAGACAAAATTTTTATTGTCCCAACCAAAAACAAAAGTAGAACTTCTCACCATGATTTTCTAGGTTTCAGATTCATGCCCTTACTACCATTTCAATTTTCACACCAATGACTAGCCAGCAAGATCTCTTTACTTTAAAGGGACACTATAGACTGTCCATCCCCTGTTGTCCGCTCAGTCCTATCAGTGGGCTTTTATAATGTAGGTGCTAATATAGATATGGGAATCACACCTCCCAAATTTTCTAGGACAATTCTGATTTTCTCCTCCCTTTTCAAATCATGTGGCTAATAAAGTATCCCAGTTTGGAAGTCAGAAAACAGAATAAGGAGACTGTCACTTGTTTTCTTGCTTTGTGCATCTTTGAAAATGAAATGCACTTTCATTGTGCCCAAGCAGTAGGAAATTCTAAAATAAAATAAAACAAAATAAAATAAAACAATGAAATAAAATAAAGGCTTATGCCTCTTGCCATGCCTTTAGCCTATCCTTTCTCATAAAATAAGGTGGTAGGTTTATGAAAATCAAGGTCTAAGAATTCTGATCTAGAAATACTGTTCCTGAAAAGCTTATTTCACTTGGCATAGATCCATCTGAATGAATCTCCCTTTCATTTTTTTTCTTTTTTTATCTTTTAGGTGCGAGTAGGTGGTAATAGTTATATTCACATGAAAGTATTCAAAGGCCTTCCTCAACAAAATTCAACTTTGACACTTACTGCTTACCAGACTGACAAAAGCAAAGATGATGAGATCACAGGCTTTTAGCAGCATGTTCCCGAAGTGGTCTGATATTTCCCACTGGCTACTGATTAATGTTCCCTGCTAATAAATGTAACTATCAATAAAGAAGCATTCCTTTTCAAATAAATTGATTTCTTCAACCATATCTCTTTTATTGTACTAAATAGTATTTACCTTTTCTTTCTCAAAGTCAATGTTATTGTTTTAGAGAAGAAATTCCATACAACTTAATGTCAATTGGAAATCTTATAGAAATTGGTCAGGCCCAATGCAACCTGCTAAAGGATAAGACCACCACCATGACCATTCCCACACACCATAGGCAGGCTAGATCATGCGCTAGCAGTGCTCCGCGGTTGAGGAGAATCCAATATTCCATCCCCTAGCCTCACATTTTAAAATTAAATCAGGAATTTTACAAAATATATTTATATTTTGAAATGCCTTCAAACTTACAGATAAGTCGCAAAAATCTTTTTTCCCAGATATTGAGAGTAAGTTACCTACAGTGATGACCCATCACTAACAAATACTTCAGAGTGCATTTCCTACAAACCAACATTTTCTCCTGAGTAGCTGAAATACAACCGTCAAAATCAGGAAATTAACACTGATGCATTTACTAACATTTAGTCCCCAGACACCATTCAGTTTCCCAGTCATCCCCAAAATGTCTTTAATTGCTAAGAGCTCCAGTCCAAAACCACATGTTTCATTTAATTGCTATTTTTCTTTTTTCTAACACTCCATTGAGAAATAATTTATATACCATATAATTCACCCAATTAAACTATACCATTCAAAAGTTTTTATATTTAAAAATGTGTGCGACTGTGGCTTAGCTAATTTGAGAACATTTCCATCACCTCAAAAAGAAACCTCATACCTTATAGCTATCATCCCCCATCCTCCTCCACATCTTCACCCCTAAGCAACCACTAATTTACTTACTTTCTATGTGTCTCTGTAAATTTGCCTATTCTAGGCATTCCATATGTATGAAATCACATATGGGTTTTTGCAACTGGCTTCTTCCACTTGGCATGTTTTGGAGATTCATGTATGTTGAAGCATGTGCCGATATTGTATTCCATTTTATGGTCAAATAATATTCAGTTTTATGGATATTTTGCTCATCCACTTATCAGTTGGTGGCTATTTGGGTTGCTTTCACCTTTTGACTATTATGGACAATGTATAAACATTTGGATACTTTTCTTTTTTGCCCGTACATGTTTTCATTTCTCTTGGGCTGATACCTAAGAGTGAAATTGCTGTTTCATATGGCAACTCTGTATGTTTAATTGTTCAAGGAACTTACAGACTGTTTTCCAAAGTAGCTGCACCATTTTACATTCCCACCAGCAGTGTAGGAGGGTTTGGATTTCTCCCCATCCTGAACACTTGTTATTATCTGCCTTTCTGAGTCTAGCCATCAAAGTGGGCATGAAGTAGTATCATATTATGGTTTTGATTTGTATTTCCCTGATGACAAATGATGTCAAGTACCCTTCATGATCTTAATATCCATTTACATATCTTCTTAGTTGGAGAAATGTCTATTCAGATCCTTTGCCCATTTTTAAATCATTTTGTCTTTATTATCGAGTTATAAGATTTCTTTGCATATTTGGGATACAAGTCCCTCATCAGATATATGATTTGTAATTATTTCCTCCTCTTCTGTGGTTCTTTTTACTTTTTGATGCTGTCCTTTGAAGTGTAAAAGTTTTTGATTTTAATGAAATCCAAATTATGTTTTTTTCTCTTAAGTTGTGCTTTTGGTGTCAGATCTAAAGATCCTTTACCAAATCCAAGCACATAATGATTTATTCTTATGTTTTCTTAAGAGTTGTATAGTTTTATTTTTTTAAAGAAAACTTAGAGAGTTGTTTATCTTTTTCACTTTTAAAAACATTTTAATGTTTTTTTAAAATTAACATATAATGTACTATTTGCCCCAGGGGCACAGATCTGTGAATCATCAGGAGTTGTGTAGTTTTAATATTTACCTTTAGGCGCTTGATCCCTTTTGAGTTAATTTTTTATCATTGAGTTAATTTTTTTTAGTTACTTTTTATAAATAGTATGAGGTGAGGATCCAACCTGATCATTTTGTAAATGGCTAACTAGTTGTTTGTGTGGCTATCCATTTGTTGAAAAGTCTATTCATTTCCACATTGAATGGTCTTGGCACCCTTGTCAAAACATCACAGTCACATAAATTCATTTCTGGACCCTCATTTCTATTCCATTAATCTACATGTCTTTCTTTAGCCTGTACCACGCTTTTTTTTAAATTTTATTTATTTGAGAGAGAGCACAAGCATGAGCGGGGCGGAGGGGCAGAGGAAGAGGGAGAAGGGAGAAGCAGACTCCCCACTGAGCAGGGAGCCCAATTTTGGACTCGATCCCAGGACCCTGGGAACATGACCTGAACATGACCTAGGCAGATGTTTAATTGAGTGAGCCATCCAGGTGCCCAGTACCACACTTTTCTTGATTACTGTTGCTTCTTAGTAAGTTTTGAAATCAACAAGTTGGAATCCTCCAACTTTGTTCTTCTTTTTCAAGAATGTTTTGATTCTTCTGGCCCTTTGAAATTCTGTATGAATTTTAGAATCAGCTTCTAAGTTTCTGCAAAGAAGTCAACTAGGATTCTGATAGGGATTATGTTGAATCTGTAGATTTGAGGAGTAATGCCATTTTAACACCATTAAACCTTCCAATCCATGAACATGGGATATTTCCTCAAATATTTACATTTTCTGTAATTTCTTTCGACAGTGTTCTATACTTTTCAGAGTTTGTTTTGCACATATTTGTTAAACTTATTTCTAATGATTTTGTTCTTATGGATGCTATTGTAAACGAAATCATTTTCTTAATTTCATTTGGCTTGTTAATTGCATATGTATAGAAAGGCAATCAATTTTTGTATATTGGCCTTGTATTCTTCAATTTTGCTGAACTTGCTTATTGGTAGATTTCTCAGGATTTTCCTATACAACAAGGTCATGCCATTTACAAAGAGAGATAGTTTTGCTTCTTCCTTTCCAATCTGAATATCTTTTATTTCATCTTTACTGTCTAGAATCTCTGGTATAAAGTTAAATAGAAGTGGTGAGAGTGTGCATTGTTGTCTTGTTCCTGATCTTAGGGATCAGGATCCCTAAGGGATTCTTAGAGAACAGGATCTTAGCATCCAGTCATTCACTATTTAGTATGCATTTAGCTGTGGGGTTTTTGTAGATGCCCTTTATCAAGTTGATGACATTTTCTTTTAAGTTTTTTTTTAATCATTATTATGAAAGGCTATTGGATTTTTTTTTACATATACTTTTTAAAGATTTTATCTATTTATTGGACAGAGAGAGAGAGATCACAAGTAGGCAGAGCAGCAGGCAGAGAGAGAGGGGGAAGCAGGCTCCCCGCTGAGCAGAGAGCCTGACTCGGGACTCGATCCCAGGACCCTGAGATCAGGACCTGAGCTGAAGGCAGAGGCCCAACCCACTGAGCCACCCAGGTACCCAAGGCTATTGGATTTTGTCAAATGCCTTTTTTTTCTGTGTCTTTTAAGATGTTCATGTGGTTTTGTTTTTATTCTTTCACTATAGTGTTTTACATTAATTGGTTTTTGAATGTTAAACCAATTTCACATTCCTAGAATGAATCCCATGTGGTCATGGTGTATAATTATTTATTATATGCTAGATTTGGTTTGCTAGGATTTTGTTGAGGATTTTTACATCCATATTCATGAGAGATATTGATCTGTAGTTCCCTTATGATGTCTTTGGCTTTGGTATCTGTGTAATACTGGTCTCATTGAATGAGTAGGAAAGTCTTCCTCTTCTACTTTTTGGAAGAGTTAGTGTAGAACTGGTATTTATTCTTCTTTAAATGTTTGGTAGAATTCAGCAGTGGAGCTATCTGGGCCTGGGCTTTTCTTTATGGGAAGTTTTTGATTACTAATTTAATCTCTTCACTTGTTGTAGGTCTATTTAGATTCTTCTTAAGATGGTTTTGGTATTGTCTTTCCAAAAATTTATCCATTTCATCTGTAATATCTAATTTATTGGCATATAATTGTTCATTGTATTCCTTCCTTGGGCCTACCTAATGGATTTTGGACTGAATTGTTAGGAAGGAGTATAAGGAAGAAGTAGAAGGAATGGGACAGAGAAATGAGAGGAGGGAAAAGAAATTCGTTTTAAAGATGCCCTAAATAATGTCTCCCTCTGTGTTCTGCACTATGTTGTCACCCTATTAGTGCCACTTGTTAATTCCCATCCCCAAATAATAGTATATATTAAGTGCTTATTATAAACGAGGTAGTATTCTAAAGACTTTACACCTACAACTCATTTAATTCCCATAACAACCTCATGAGTAAATATTGTTATTATCCCCTCTTTACAGAAGACTGAGTGTAGAGAGGTTAAGTTACTGCCCAGGGCCTCATGGCTAGTTAATAAAGTGAAGATATAATCCCAAGCTATTTGCCTCCAGGACCAATGTTCTTCACTCCTGCACTCTACTAACACAAGCTCAGAATTCATTTGCTATTTGCTATTCTGACCCCTGGAAGAGGCAAGGGAGAGCTTGAAATAGTGTAGTGATATATATGTATGTAATGACCCCTGCTAGATGCTTCATAATAAAGAAACTGTCCTATTCATCTGCCTTCAGCTCCTAGCGCATAGATATTAAGTTCGATCAATGAACTAAAAGATCTCCACTGGCTGGCTAATATTAATGCCATAGGGCTCTTAGGTAACAGAGACTACCAGAAATTCTCTCACCGCCTAATAATAAGAATCCTTTTCTGAGCAATGCAAACATGGACACAAACATCTGTAGTTATAAACTCAGAGCAGGATACACTAAAGTCTATAATCAGATTGATTAGATTTATTTGTACTTTATCCTGATTTTGGTATAGAAGACTGAATATAACACATGTTTGGGGCACCTGGGTGGCTCAGTGGGTTAAGCCTCTGCCTGCGGCTCAGGTCATGATCTCAGGGTCCTGGGATCGAGCCCCGCATCAGGCTCTCTGCTCAGCAGGGATGCTGTCTCCTCCTCTCTCTCTGCCTGCCTTTCTGCCTACTTGTAATCTCTCTCTCTGTCAAATAAATAAAATAAAATCTTAAAAAAATACATAACACATGTTTAAGAATTAATCTAATAAGGGACATACAGAACATATGCAAAGACAATTACAGCACTTCACTGTCAGAAATAAAAGACTTGAATAAATGGATAAACATATCCCATCACTGGTTAAGTAGACTTCCTGTTAGCGAGAACATAGTAGCAAATAGGAATAAGTAGGAAAGAAGATTAAGTAATGTGTGCAGTGATTCTCAATCATCCCTGCATATTAGGGTCGCTTAATTTATAAATTTTTTAGAGGTCCCAAGTCAGGGGGCGTCTGGGTGACTCCATTCGTTAAGCATTTGCCTTTGGCTCAGGTTATGATCCAGGAGTCCCAGAATGGAGCCCAGAGTTGGGCTCCCTGCTCAGTGGGGAGTCTGCTTCTCCCTCTCTCTGCACCCCCCCCAACCCCTGCTTATGCTCTCTCTCTCCCAAAGAAATAAATAAAATCTTTAAAATAAAATAAAAGTCCCAAGTCAGGCCCCTCGCAGATTTTTTTTAGAAGATTTTATTTATTTGTTTGTCAGAGGGAGAGAGAACACAAGTAGAGGGATCAGCAGGCAGAGGGAGAAGCAGACGCCCCACTGAGCAAGAAGACTAATGTGGGAATCGATCCCAGGACTCCGGGATCATGACCCGAGCCAAAAGCAGACGCCCAACCTACTGAGCCACCCAGGTGTCCGAGGCCTCACGCAGATTAATTGAATAAGAATCTGAAATAGATTCCAGATGATTCTAATGTCACCCAGGGTTGAGTACTAGAGTGATATAAAGGAAAGTGGAAAAGGTTTAATGGAAATACTTCCCCTAATAGAATTGAAAATATATTTCAAAGCTTAAAATATTACAAAAAATTTCTGATAGTAGGTTAAAAACAGAATAGGTGTGTAGGGTAAACCCCATCAGTTGTTTATTTGTTTTGCTTTTGTAATATAAGTGCTTCATTTAAGCTTTGGTGATGCATCCATTTCAAAGACCTATCCTCTTTGCAGGTAACTATCTCAAATAAACACAGCGCCACCCACAGACCAAGTGAAGAACCAAGCCACCTCCCCCAAATGTGGGCTCCCTTGTTTTAGAGATCTTGGTTAATTTAGGTAACTAACCATCTGGGCCACTTCCTTTCTTTCTCTCTTCCCATGCTTTAAATTTCCACTCTTACATTTTAAATTCACTAATAAAGAGTGAGCCTGCAAAACCCTAGGTTCCCCCACCCTCTACCCAATAAAAGCAGAACTCCCGGCCAGTACAATTTCTTTCTCTCTCCTTGTGACTTCACTTTGTGGCCTCAGGTGTGCTTTGTAATGTCCAGGTCTTGTAAGTAATAATGCTTCCCTTCCAACATTTCTTGATAGTTATTGCTGAAGGGCTGAAGGGTGTCTTGCATTCATAATAAGAACCTCAAGTGCTGATCCAGCCACATTGGTTATTTATAGGCTGAACCAGCCTAAAACAAGATGATGAAAACAAAACAAAAAATGCATGTCAGAAAATGTAACCCAAATCTGTTTAGTCCTGGTAAAATATAAAGCGTGAAAATAATTTTTCATTTACTAAATGTTATTGAAAAATTACATTATTGTTGAAGATTTACACTATGTTGAAAAATTAAATTATTCCTTTTAAAAACAATTTTAACATGGAAGACAACTTTTTAAAGGGAGTGACTTATTTTAAAAAATAAGGAAGTGGTATTTGAACAATTAGACTTGTTTTCCAAGAACTGTTGGGATTCCAAGAAAAACAGAAAATAGAAAATTGTAGGCCATCCTGTTGATGGAAAGGGTGTTTAAAAGTTCGTTGGTCATTGAGGGCTTATCTAGATAAAGGAGCAATTTCTCCAAACAAAACAAAACAAACAAAAAATCCTTGCCTTCCTTTACAGTACCACTGCAACCAAAGGCAAAATTGCATTTCTGAAGCACTTCCCTCCATCAAATTTGAAATGGAATCTGGGGGCAAGAATTGTACTCTACTGCAAAAATTGTCTCGTTTAACCCAAGAGAAAAACTGGGAGAATGTACTCTTGCCTTGCAAGGGTGAAGGACTCAACCCCAGCGTCTGTCAAGCCCTCCCAAATTCTCTGCCACAGACTGTTTCTAAATGAGCAGTATTGGGCCAAGTGACAACTCAGAGGGTGTGATTCTGCTCAGCGTTGTAGGCAAGGCCTTTTCTGTTCTGTCTTGGGAAACAGGATTCTTCACTTGCCTGAGGGAGTGAATCTATGATTTTCTGCCTGGTTTCTTATTTTAGGAGAGAGCCAAAGACTCATCCTGGACCGTGGAGGCTTCTAAGGCTTCCTGCTGGAACTTGGTTCAGACACAGTGGGGAGTTTTTCCCAAGGAACTATCCAAGCACATACCTGGTGCTTTAAATGACATGAGGAGGTATTGGGTGAGGAAAAATGTCCTAATGTCAATGGATAGTTTAAATAGGGAGATATTGCTTGGTCACCTGACTTATTGGGAATGTTCTTGATAGACTCCTCTGGTTGAAGAGAACTTATTTTATGTACTGCACAGATTTATCATAAAGACACATCTACTTAGGAATCTAGGAAATGTCCAACAACCAGGCCTTTCCAAGGCCATACAGACCTGGTTCTCACAGCTGGAGACCCAAGTACCAGAATGCCAGGCAGCTCTAAGAACCTGAGGAATTGTGGATGTGGGTTTTTACTCTAGAGCTCTATTATTAATGGGCTCAGCTATTCCCCCAAGCAGCTGTCTGCATCTCTATTTCTGTCCATTTTTGTGCCAGCTCCAACTGGCATTCTTTCTTCTATATAATTTTCACTGCTTCATGGTGTGTGTCCTTGTGGGGCCTGCTTTCTCAGAACATTGGACTGTCATGATCCCTTATTGCATCTCATTGGCACTTTCCTTCAAGCTTCACTTTCCACTGCTAATTATGTCATTTCCTCAGTATTTCTCGGTTCAAAGCCTTGAAGAATTTGATTGTCCAGATCATCTTCTTGCTGCAGGACACGTCCTAAGACACTGGCCAACTTAAGGCTAGCAGTTCTCGGGCAGTTGCCCAGGCTGGTTGAATGAGCATAGTGCAAATGGGCTACCAAGGGGTGTTCTTTCAGTAGGAGCTGTGGGCCAAAGAATCTTTCCTAGAAAGAGCTGTGGTATGGCCGGTATCTGATGAACATGACAAACATATGGATGGAGGAATGGGTAGATGGATGGACAGATAGGAATATTGTGCCCTTAGAGAAGTAGGGCATGATTGATTAGGAGGGAAAGAGATTTAATGTAGGTTTCACAACTGAGCAAAACAAAACAAAACAAAACAAAAACCCTCCACATTTTTCATTGCAATATTTGAATGAGATATGATCCACATTCTTAGGAGCCAAGAAATGAAAAGATCCTAGCTGACTAGCTCTTAAAGCTAAGTCATTCTTGGAGAAAGATGAATCCCCCCCAAATTCCTTCATACCCTTCTGGCCTGGTCTTCTCTAGCCTTTGCCTGTTAGACTTTCCCAAATTTCAACTCCCAAAAATGGCAATCACGCAAATACTTAGAATGTTACCTAATTTGTAGTAAGCCCTGAAAAAATGAGCTACTAGTAGTATACTGTTCATTGAACACATCATTTGGCTCCATGTAACAGAATCCTAAACATATAGGCTTAACCAAACGAGTTAAACAGTCCTACTATATCCCTGAATGAATAAATTAAAAATCCCTGCCCTCATTTAATAACAAGTTTGGAGACAGATAGCCCAGGGCTGGGATGGCAAACCTCAATGCCATCAAGGGTCCAGTCTCCTTCTGTCTTTCTGTTCAGTCATCCTCAACATGTGGTTTTTGTCTCCGTGTTCACCACCACAGTGAGCAAACAGTCCGCATCCTTCTTGTTCCTAGCAACCCTAATCACTCCAGGGAGAAAGGAGGAAAGGACAATGCCCGTACCAGGAAAGTTTCCCCAAAATGCCCCAACAGTCTCCTGCTTATATCTCATTATCAAAAACTATCTCACTGCTAATCTGGGGCTGCAAGGGAAGCTGGGCACACTGCTATTATAGACAAAATCAGGGATTCTATTGACCAGAAAGAGGAAAATGGATATAGGGTAGAAAATCAGCAGTGTCTCAGGCTTAACTATCCCAAGCACTGAGTACCCCATACTGCCAGCCATCAAAACCTGGTGGGGTAAAGGGAAACCAACAGTTGAACAGCATGATAAAGAACATGAGAGGTGTTTATCATGTGGGCACATAAGGACATCTAATTTGTATTTGAAAAGTCAGGAAAGGCTTGCTGAAGGAAGTAATAGCTGAGATGTGAAGGATGGGTAGGAGTTGGCCAGGGAAGAGACTGCATGTGCTGAAGTTCCGAGGTAATGCTGGGTCTTTTAGGAAACAGACATAGTTTCCTACTAGTAGGGAGCAGAGTACTTTGTAGAGAGTGATGAGGTTGGAGGTAAGCAGGAGCCAGAGCACAAAGGACTTCAAACATCATTTTAAGAACTCGGTACTTATCCTTGGGGAGAAGCCAGCAGGAGTCAAATTTTGCCTGCTAGTTTTTACAATTAGAGTGGAAAAGCCACTCCATCTGCAGCAACTAAGTGTCAGTGGATTTGCTATCCTTTCTTAATGCATCAGGAGATCCACAAATTCACCTCAGCTAAGTCCTCTTCCCTCTTATAGGGATTACCCTCAGCAGGCCACTGCATTCAGAACCTGGGAGCTATCTTTGCTTAAACCTCACTAACATCACATTTCTTCCCCCCAAAATAATTCTGTGGGGGTAAATTAGGCTTCTCCTAGTAATGCTGCCCCCATCAGAAGAATCACTTTTTGACTACTTTCTTTATTCTTCAACATCGATGCTTAACTACGTAAGAAGTAGTTTTTTGGTTTTTTGTTTTTTTTTTTTAAAGGAACAATCGAGGCTTAACTTTTAGGCTAAGTATACAGAGATATCATGAGTAACCTAAGTAATCTCTAACATTTGATTAGTTCACATAACTCCAGGCAGAATATTCATTTTTCTTGGTTTGCAGTGAGACCACATGTTGGACTAATTTTCCAGTTTACAAGTTATCCCTGGATGATCTTAAATAGGTAGCATGGCACAGCAGAGATTACCGTACGGCACTGGGTACAATATTGCACCATTTCCTAAACTGGTATCTTTGAAGCACGACTTAGAAAAAGAGAATGACCAGAGCGCCTCGCTGACTCAGTTGATAGACCATGTGGCTCTTGATCTTGGGGTTTTGAGCCCCACACTGGGTATACCGACTACTTTAAAAAAAAGAGAGAGAGAATGACTTACTAGGATACTTCCTTTTTATTACTGCATTTATTTTGTATATTTGTCTCTATTTAGGGTTTTTCAAAGGCAAGGGCATTATAATATTCTCTAATCAGCTGAAATTAGTCATTTGCCACCCACTCTCCAGTCCCCATTCCAGATTCTCTTTTTGGCGTGTAGCTTTATTACCTTTTAGCATACTATATGCTTTACTTCTTTACTACTGTCTCTCTTCACCACATACAAGTTCTTCAAGAGTAGATTTTTTTTTTTAATGTTTTGTTCAGTGATGTATTAGTGTTGGTAACAGTGCCTAGAATATGGGAGACACTCAAACGCTTGTTTAAAATCAGTGTTTCTTCTATGGCTATCTTCTGTCCTGCTAAGGAAGAGCCAAACTCACCTCTGAACTTTTGTATTCTGCTTCTTCTCCCTCTCTCCCTGACTGTCCTTCAAGCCAACTAAATCAACAATTATTGTTAAGGCAGCAAGTATATGCAAGACACTTTCCAGAATCAACTTTCAATAGTATGCCCTCCCTTTCTCTTCATATGTGAGGACTTAAATGCTATTGATCACAAACTAAATATACTAATATTCATTATACTAAAAGTCACTGATTGCCGCATTTTCATGTTACATTGGGATGATTCAGGCGTCCTACTACCATAATTGGATTAGCTAGATAGTATTTTAGCAGACCTGAAATTGTGGAAAAGCTGTTACAAATCCTTTCCAAGGACTGTTTCTCAATTTCCTCTTGATCATCAGGAAGATTTTTATTTATTGAGTCTTTTTATTGAGTCCTTTCAACTGAAAGGATACATGCAAGAAAAAAAATATCAACTTTCTGTCAGGCACCATTCACTTTAAGTCCTATAGAAAATCTTTTTTACTGCTTGCCCTAAGAGATTTTTCCTTTTTTAAGAAGACTAAATTATAATCTCCACAGCAGTAGGTTTTATGTACCAATATCCCCAACAACTAAGACAGTACTTGACCACAGTAAGTGCTCAGAAGATCTGTTGAAAGAACGGTGTACATTTTATACTTTTATTGCTCACTTCTAAATGCATAATCTGGTGAGGGTTCACATACTGAAACATAGGCCAACCTATGACCCAGTTGGTCAATCTAACTGTGCCAGAGCCAGGTGGCTTGTTTAAATCATCATGGTAGGCAGAATCCTAAAATGTCCCACTGTAATCCCTTAGACTGTGACTAGGAGACATTTTATCTCTGATGTTACCTTACCTGGCAAAAGGGATTTGCAGATGTAATTAAGGCTATCAACATTTGACTTTGAGTTCATCAAAAGGAAGACTGTCATGGTAGGCCTAATCTGATCACACAGATTGTTTGAAAGCAGAATTTGTCTGGTTTATATCAGAAAAGGAAGTCAGATACCAAGCATGAGAAGAATTCAATACACTGTTGCTAGCTAGAAGGAGGGGGCCATGCGCCAAGAAATGTGGGTAGCTTCTAATTTAGAGTGGCCTCTGATTAACAGCAAGGGAATGGGCACATCAGTCCTACAACCACAAGGATCTGAATTCTGCCAACAAACTGAATAAGCCAAGAAGCACATTCTTTCTATTGAGGCGCCAGACAAGAGCCCAGCCTCACTGACCTGATTTCAGCTTATGAGATCCCAAACAGAGAACCCAGTCTTGGACTTCTGACCTACAGAACTGTAAAACAGTAAATGTGTGATTTTAAGCTGCTCAACTGTGGTAATTTGTTAAGAAGCAATAGAAAACTAATATGATCATTCTGTACTAGAAAGTACTTTCTCTGCAATGACAGAATTCTGCAATGATATGTTTTTCACTGACTCATTTGAATACTATCATCAAGCCCTCCTCTGCCTTTCCCAAATTTATTTTACTGTTTTCTTTTTCACTGTCCATGGAAATATTATCCAGGAAAATTCCACCCAAAATTAGTTTTTGCATATGAAAATAAGATAAATTAAGGTGCCAAGAGAAAGATTCTTTGGACAGTATCCAGCTTATATTATTACCCTCCTACTTATTAGGATCAATAAACCCCACAAAGATAAATAAAAGGATAAAATCATCAGTGACCCAAAAAGGTCCACATTCCTACCAATAAATCTGTAAAAATCAGTAAGATGTAATACAAATCAAATCAGATACTGAAACTATATTCAAATTCTGTTATAAGAACTTATTATCTCAACTTGGAAAACAATCAAATAAATATGTACACTGAATCAGAAAATTATTTTAATAGTTACAAAACATCTTTCTTTTTTTTTTTTTTTTTTACAGAATCAGTATAAAATAGCAGTTGATTTCTCCATAATTATCAGAATTATTTGTACTTAAGGTCTTGGCTAAGTGGGGCTGAAATCAACAAAAGGTCTTGGACTGTTGGCTCAGAAATCATCCTAGGAAGCCCACCTTGTTGATGTCTGTCATGCTTAGCTCTTATGAGATGTCCCGGTCCTTTTTTTTTTTTTTAAAGTATCTTTTTATTCATTCTTTGGAGGCTTGAAGTGAATTCGACAGCGTTCATTAAACACCTAAGGTATTTAAACAGAAATAAATGTTGTTGAGTCATCTTATATAAATCGAGCCTGGAACTAAACTAAATTTAGCAAGGTTCAGGAGGATATAACCATTTTTATCCCAAGTCAACAGATTTAGGGAACAGAGATTTTTCCTCAGGAGTTCAAACTGACTTATAGGCACTAAGAATACAGAAGACTTTGATATCCATTTATAAGACAATTTTTATTTTTTATTTTTTATTTTTATTTTTTTTAAGACAATTTTGATTTTTTAATAAGATTTATATTATTCAAGGAAAAAAATCATCACAAGCTAGCTTATTTAGTAATAGGAACTAACAAACATTTTCATTACATATTCTGGAGAGCTAGACACAAATATCTAAAATGGTTTAAAATAAAGCTTTTTTCCCTCTTTTTATAATGTGGATTTTATTTAGATATCTGTTGTGATTTTCTAAATGAGTATTGGATCCTTTTCACAAGTAGGTATACTTGAAGAGAGATTAGGTCTTTGCTAAACTGTGTAAATTTATAAAATGTTTTGTGCTATATGTCTTGCTTCCTAAAAATCTAAACAAATAACACATTATAAATGTTAAAAGAACATTCTATTATTCAGTGTCTGTCAGTATGGGATTGTGTTAAATAAATATTTTGATATAGCCCTTCAATGGAATATAATGTAAACATAAAAGAATAAGGAAGCTCTGTATGTTCTGATTTAGAAAGCTCTCCAAGATATATTAAAGAAAAAAAAGTGTGGATAGTATACTTTCATAGATGTGATAAATGGGAAACACACATACATAAAATCAGAAAAGGTGCAAATATCTAAAAAAGCATGTACTATCATTTTAGAAGTAAGGGGAAGGAGGTAGCTGAAAGGGAGGAGTGAGAAGTAGAATTTTTACATTTTAATATTAAAACGAATTTTTAATCATTCCTAAAAAATTTTAAGTGTTCAAAATAAAAATCTGAAAGAATTTCCTCTTAGAATTTACCCTCATACTTCACTGACATAAGGAACAAACCATTTTTAAGGTTAAAAAACAAAACACAAAAAACAACCTATATTGGCCACTGTGAACTATCATAAAAAAATAAAAGAAAAATCTACATAGGGAGCTTAATATTCCTTAAATTCGATATGTTGCATACTCTTTGATATGTGCTATCTCATAACTAAAAGAAAAAAGTATAGAAATTATACAAGACTCTTTCTGGCCCTTCTATCTTATAGCTCATCTCTTGTCAGTTCCCAGGCCTGATATCTCCCTTAAGTTCCCAATGCTCAAATCGGGGAAGGCTTCAGATTCGTGGCCTTGGAACCCTGGGTGGCATGATACATATGACTTGGCCGTACTTCTCCAAATCCTTTTCCTAAACGCCTTCCTAACCACTTTTGCTGACCTACTGTACCATAGTCACATTTTCTTTTTATAATATCAGGTAGGAAACCTGAGTTTTTGTAGACTGGATGAAGCATATTTTCTTTAAAACTAGATCAAATCTAAAAATGCTTCATTGGGGGTGCGTGGGTGGATGAGTCAGTTAAGCAGCCAACTCTTAATTTCAGCTCTGGTCCTTAGTTCAGGGTTGTGAGTTCAAGCCCCACTTTGGGCTCCACACTAGTCAGAGAGCCTACTTAAAAATAATTTTTAAAAATAATAATAATAATAATAAAATAAAAATGCTTCCCTTGTCCCACTACATTTGACATGTATCAACCTCTCCATTGGGCTTTTCTTTTCTTTTTTTTTAAAGATTTATTTATTTATTTATTTGACAGACAGAGATCACAAGTAGGCAGAGAGGCAGGCAGAGAGAGAGGAGGGAAGCAGGCTCCCTGTTAAGTAGGGAGCCCGATGCGGAGCTCGATCCCAGGACACTGAGATCATGACCTGAGCTGAAGACAGAGGCTTAACCCACTGAGCCACCCAGGCGCCCTCCACTAGGCTTTTCAAACCAGATATTCATTGTACTACTCCCCTATCTCATCCTATGAATAAATATTCTCTCTTTGGAGAACATAAATGAACAAGTAACACCAGAATCTTTCAAGTAGCAAACACCTCCTCACAATGGTAAAAAGGGCAGGAACAGGAAACACTGGCAAAGTGGACAGAATAAAGAAAAGTGATAAGGCAAAGAAAATCAATTTGTACTTTGCAATTTATTCATAGCTCTGCAAGTTGAGTCATTCTAGTTTGTGTTCAATTAACCTCTCTCTGTGTTTAACCTCATTCCATTGGTCAATTTCAAAGGATGAAACAGAATTTTCCATTCATTCCTTCAGATTTAATAGATTATTTCCCTTCAGAAATCTCTGAACTTTTAAAGAAGGGTATAAAAATACACCATTTCGGGGCGCCTGGGTGGCTCAGTGGGTTAAGCCGCTGCCTTCGGCTCAGGTCGTGGTCTCAGGGTCCTGGGATCGAGCCCTGCATTGGGCTCTCTGCTCAGCAGGGAGCCTGCTTCCTCCTCTCTCTCTGCCTGCCTCTCTGACTGCTTGTGATCTCTCTCTGTCAAATAAATAAATAAAAATCTTTAAAAAAATAAAAATAAAAATACACCATTTCATACAACTAAAGTCAGCATTTTATGATTTTTAACTACAAGTAAAGTGCTGGAATCCTGGTCCCCCAATCTCATTCCTATTCAGAACTATGCAGGTGGTAATATAAGGAACATGTGAACCTGGGAGCCATAAGAAGCCCTATTGTCAGATATGAGAAAAGTTATATGCAAACAAGTCTCATGATCAATATGTTAGAAAGCAAGCAACTGCAAAGGGTAGCTAATGATATGAAAATTTATGCAAAGTAATAGGGCTCAAAAAGTTTAATTTTAACAAATAACACCACTGAAGGTTCTAAGTTAACTAGTAATAACCCTAATAACAAATAAGCCCATAATTAGTATTAAGAAACATACAGAATGTCTCCAGTTCTGTTACCATGACAGGTAATACAATCTACCGTATGACTGTAAAGCTGGTTTTTATAAATTGGCTCTAATTGGATGCCAACTGTGCCCCTTCTCAAAGTTAAAGCCTTCAGTTACTTATAAATGAAACATGTCTTTTCTTAAGAGGCCCAAGGCACTCCTTACTCCCCCTCCCTTGGTTTCCCTTTGCTAGTTCAGTTTCCTTCATAGTTCTCTCCAAGAACCAGCATTATTTTATACCTTCCAGCTCCTGTCATTTACAACTTCTTCAACATTCAGTTCTGACTGCATCCATTTCAACTGTAAAAAGGAAAAGAAAAAAGTCAGAGTTAGGAAAATTCAAATTAAAGAACTAAAACCAAATTCTATTTATTGTTTCCTAATAAAAGGAGCTCCTGCTGCTACACTCTTTGTTAATGGTATCACCTGGGCTGGATCTTGGATATAGCCCATTCTCCCCATATCTAATCAGCTCTTAAACCTTCTGAAGCCATGGTTCTCAAGCATATTATAATCACCTTGAAGGGTCATTAAAAAAAAAATCAGATGTCCAGGAAGTTCACAAAAAGAATACAAATGGCCAATAAACGTTTTTTAAAAAATGTACAATCTTACTCGTATATAAAGAAACACAAATTAAGCCACAATATGACAAAAATTTTAAAAAATGAATACGTCTGATAAAACCTACTACCAGTAAGGGTATGGAAAAAGATACACATACACATTTTTAGCATGGAAGGCAATTTGGTAAGATTTATAAAAACATAAATTCACATGTCCTTGAACTCAGTAATTTCAGTTGTAGTTACTGATCCTATAATAGTGATTTGCAAAGACAGCACAGAGGAATAAAAAGGAGGTGACAATCTAATTTGGATGAAGAAAAAAAGAATCAGGAAGAAAAACAGAGAAGAGAAGGGGAGAACATAAGACCCAAAAGATCTAGAAAGGGATGAGCTTTCCACACCTTTAGCATACAGGCAGAGGTCTGAGACTAAACATACAGGCAGAGGTCTGAGACTAAAGATGCTAAAGTCTTTCTAACTTTCTTGATAACTGCCAACCTAATACACCACCAGAAAAGCAGCCAATTCCACTGCCAGGCCCAGATGGCAGGGCCCATCATACTCATAGTCTCTTCTAGTCACAAAAACTTAAAAGAAGCTAGCTAGTTCCAGGAAGGAGGCTTGAAAATATTCAGGAAAATAAGGAGGAAAAAAGCATGAGCTATAGGTCAAAGCAGCCAAGAGATTAAAACTAGGATTGATCTCCTTAGGCTCAACTCTCAGGCCAGAAGACTTGGGAACAAAATGCCAGAGAAATAGATAAGATCTAGGCAACCATGAGTTAGGCACCCAGACCAAAGGACCTGACAAGTCAGGAGCAGAGCTCAGGGGATGTTTAAGCAATGAGCATATAACACTAATTAGACAGGAACTTGGTACTGTTCCAGTGGCTCTTTGTAAACTCCCTTGCTAGACTCAAAAGCAGTGTCGGAGTATAGACAGGCATAAAAGACTCAAATGAGAACGAGAGGAAGAACTGCATTTCTGATAACCAGTATCATGCTATAAAATAGTAATGCACCTGATGAAGCCCCCTTGCTTATATCAAAGCAACCGCAGTTTCAGACTGTGATCAGCTACATGCACCAGAAATCAGCAAAGTTTCACTGCTCTCTGTCAAAGCCCGAACTGAATGCAAAAAAAAAAAAAAAAAAAAAAAAAATTAACAAGCTCAGTCAAAAAACAGGGTCATGGGACGCCTGGGTGGCATAGTTGGTTAAGCCTCCTCTGACTCTTGGTTTTGGCTCAGGTCCTGAAGTAAGGGGCGTGAGATCGAGCTCCACATCAGGCTCTGCACTCAGCGCAGAGTCTGCTTGGGATTCTCTTTCCCTCTCTCTCTCTGTCCCTCCTGCTCATGGTCTTTCTCTCAAATAAATAATAAAATAAATCTTAAAAAAAAAAAAAGTTTACAACATGCCACTAGGGCAGTCTTCATAACTGCTCTCAAGTATTTAAAGGGAGGGTCATGCAGAAATGGGTTTCAACTTATCCTATATACCCGCAGAGGGAAGATTAAGGAGCAGTAATCACATGTTACAGGGAGGCAGATTTTCACAATACATAAGAAAATCTCTGAATAATTACAACCATCCAAAAAGAGAATACACTGCTACAGAAGATTCCAGTATTCCTCCTCCCCTGCCCCCTTAAGTAGTAGCTAAACAAAAGGTAGAAACCACTGGTTGGGAGATATTGTAAGGAGGATTAATGTAACAAACATGGATCCCAGAGACTAAAAAAGGAAAGGAAAGCAACTACTAAGTGTATCAGGGATATGCGAGCTCTTACACACATTATATAATTTAATCCTAAACCCTAAAAATGACAGTGTAAAAGTCTCGATTCCATTTTACAAATTAAAAATCCGATTACTTCAGGGCAATTAATTTATAAGTGTACAAAGCCACCATGTGGTGGATGGGATTTATTTCCTTTGAGCTATCTGCCTTTATAACCCATGTTTTCTCTATTCTTGAATGCTGAAGATATTACAACCAACATCTAATACAATTTCAGTGCTACTGACAAAATGTTACCTCTGAGATGATTGTTTTTGAGGCTCTAGGTCTTAAACTGGTAAACTTCCTTTCAAAGGCCACTAATAGGTGACAACAGTAACATAGTTTCAGCAAGGAATGTATTTTTTCTGCATTAAGAACTCAGGGAAAGAACTGGGACTTTTAGACTGGTGTTTCTGCTCATAAATATGTTCACTTAAGAATCAGAATTTGACTATCAGTAACAATTTAATGTACAAACACTGAATCCAGAGTCAGAAGAGATAGGCTAAAGTCCCAGCTCTATCACTTCAGGTATGTCAGTATCTCTGAGTCTCAGTCTCCCCATTCAGAAAAGGAAGAGGTAGAGCTGGATCATCTCTAAGAGTTCTCTTTCTGATTCCTTAAGCTTCACGACAAACTTGAAAATTTAAAAAAATAATTCAACTTCCTTACTTGGCTAAGTACTATTCATAGTCACCCTCTAGTTCTATAAAGTATCAGTCTAGAAAGCTACCTTTTATAACTTGCTAACTGGTTTTTAAAATTACTCCTTGCAATGGTCATCCTGGTGATTCTCTCTGGGCACTAAAGGCTAAAGGGCAGAAATGAGGGTGGACCAAATTATTTGATACGTCACTCCCAAGTACTCAATGGTTTCTGACCTTTGCTCTCCACTAATAAGAGTCATTCTAGTCTTTGTTTGACTTAACATGCAAATAGTGAGTTTTCCGTTTCAGGTATAATATGCCTGCCCTGCTGTTTCCTTTGTCAATACCTTCAAAAGTCTGTTAAAATACAAAATCCAAAATAACTAGATTTTATCCCGCTTTATATAAATTATCTATAAAACTTCATAAACATTGAGTAAGATGACATTACAGCATAAGTTCATATGAGGAACCCTCCACTGCCTGGTGAATGGAATACAGGACTGAAGCAGACATCATGAACAAAGAACAGTGAAGACCAGGGATGAATCCCACACCCAGCAAGACATGCTGTTATCAGTCGGACGACTGAGCAAGCGCACATACTCACTGGTGGGCAGTTACAAGAATAAAGGCTTAAGAGAAAAGATAAGGTCCCCTTTTCAAAGTTTGGCTACATTACTAAACAAGGGGCAGACTTCATGACTGTTTAGTAATGATAAATACTGGATTTTCAATCACCTGAAAGGTGACTACATGCAAGGATCAGTAAGTCACCTATTGTGCCATTTAAAACACAGACATCATTTTGATAATTGCTCAGTGGTCATGTAGAAAAAAACCCCCTCTTCTTAGGTAATGACCAACATATGTAAGGGGCAAAGGAACATGTATCCAACATTCTTGCCAAACAGTTCAGGAAAAAAAATGCCTACCTGTAGTAGGAAGTGGCGGAAAACAGGGAAAGGACGGAAAGAGGAGGGAGAAGGAGGGGTAGAGAGAATATACTGCAAAGCAGGTGGGGCAAAATGTAAACAATGGGTGAATATAGGTAAAGGGTACATGTGAGTTCCTTGTACTATTCCTGCAACTTTTCTGTAAGTTTGAAATTATACCAAAATAAAAAGTTACTCTTTAAGCACCACCCCCAAAAGGAAGACAGCAATGCATTCCACTTAATAAAATATGGTACGCATCTCAACTGTTTTGATATGTCATCATTAGGAGCTATAAACAAACCATTCTTTTCCATTTATCATACTCTGAGGTCTGTCTACACCCTATCTACATGAGAGGACTTTGGGAAAATACAGCTTCCTCTGACACATCACTCAGTGGACACCTGTTTTCTTAAAAGCAAAAACTGCAGGGATGGGAGATGAAGTGGAAACAAAAAAGTGTCCAAAAAGGGCCAACGACCCACAGCAACTTCTCTGCAGTAAGGAAATAAATTATAATGAGGTTCTAGTGTATCTGGTTATATTCGAATAGTACTGTATTTTTATGGCTGAAGAGGGTACTATTCTGAAATATCTGTATTGCATTTCAGCAAATTCCTACACATGAAACCTCAAAACTATCTCAAAATGTAAATATATTTTTAAAAGTCTATTCTCAAGTCAAGCCTTTAAACATTGATACAGATGTATTTCCCTAGATTTTCTGATGTAGTGTTGGGTCAATACTAATCCTTTTAACAGTATAACATATAAAGAAATGGAAAGAAAATATAACTACATGCTTCTTTAAGCTAAAGCTACTATACTGCATATATGCATGAAATGCACATTAACTTACCAACTAATATCTAAATGTAATAAAATAGAGCCCACTGAAGTATTACTCTCCCGGTCACTTTTGAAAAAAAAGTAATGACCATTTCTTACTCTAAAATTTTCATATTAAAAACCGCCTTTATAGAATCTTTAAAAAAACCTGACTTCATTAAATTTGGAAATCTTTGGTTCAGAAATATAAATTTTGTTCAACTTACCTTTGTCTGTTCTTTTCTAAGTTGCTTTAATAACGTTAAATCATCCAAATTCTTTTCTCTCTCTTCTCGGAGCTGTTTTACTACTGATGAGGTCTGAGCTATACAATTTTTTATGACTCTGTCCCTGCTGGCATGAGCCTCCCTCAACTAAAAGAACAAAGGAACAAAAGAGAAAAATCACACCAATTTTTTACATTTTAGTTTTTTTAAAAAATCCTATTTTTGGGTTACAGAAATGTAATACTTTCTAAGCAATTTTTAAAAATTCAATCTTTGGAAGCGAAGATTTTGCTGAACCAGCTAAACAGATCAAAGGAAGCACCTCTCCTGGTGGAAAGTATGTGGTTATGTTGCCTTCTTCCTCAATATGCTTCCGGGACTTATCACTCCCCAAAGGGCTTTTCATGTCAGTCCTTTCTCCCTACATTTCTCTCCCCAGTTTTCCAACCCTGTGTTGTGTTGTTCTACCCTCCACCCACCCCCACACACTTCCAGGGCCATTACTGCTATTCTTCCTCTCTTTTTTTGTCCCTTCGTGGTTTTTTTCAGCCCCACATTGTCACTAGGTGTAAGAAATTATACAGTAAGTGATGTAGAGAAGCAATTCACTACAATGAAGAAAAACAAAGAATGCTACATTTACCTATGCAAGACAGAGCCCTTTCCAAGATTTCAAAGTTCAAGTATTAATATGGAAAAATTGTGTATGAGCGACAGACTACTGGTTCCGTGAAAGGACATCTGGCAGGGCAAGTCTTTACTAAACTTTCATCTTTATATAACAAATCCAATACAACAATTTGCATCTATTTTCTTCCTTGATTCACAAAATATGATGGCCATGACTCAAATACATTCCCATGATCATAACCAAATGCTAATGACAACACCCCAATAATCTGGAGGGGCGGAGGAATAAAAAACTACTAAAATATATGTAACGGCCATTATAACTAATGGAGCATTAAAAAAGGTGATTCACCACCAACTAAAATTTAGGTATTAACTTGCTCCAAGTAATCATGTTAAATCATTCCTCCTTCCCTCTTAAGAGAGAGTATCTTAATGCTACCCTAGTGACAGTTATACTAGGGATAACCTAACCATTATGCATATATTTATACAAAATTTAGTACTAAACCATTCTATAAGCATTCTTCATAAGTTAGCTGAAACACATCTCAAATGATCATCTCAGGACCCTGAAGGTAAGAATTACCGGTCTAATATGCACCAGGAAAAAAAACACCTTTGCATTTCTAGAGTGCAATACTACTAAAAGTGCATTGGTTATAAACCATACTTATGTGAAGAGAAGGAAATTAAAACAATAGACATTAGCCCCACTTACAGTAAATTTCTCTAATATGCTAATTTTTTTCATCATAATAGTTAGGATTCACAAGGACAGCCCAAGGCCTATATTTCATTGGCTAATATGCTGCTTCTGTTACTTGTTTCCTCCTTCAGGTATAATTCCAGAAAATGGAAGGAGCCATTGAGGGTAGGAAACTTCCCTAAATAGAGTAAGAACCATCATTAGAGTTAAGAGCTCTCCCTGTGTGAGACTGGCTAAATAATTAGTATTTCCAGGCTTCAGCTTCCTCTTTTGCAAAACTATGGATTATGAGTAAATCACCGCTAACATCTTTTCTACCCCTAAAATTTAAGGGTAATTCAACTCAATACACTGCTCAGATGACTGATGTTTTGTCCAAACCCCCAACAATTGGTGAAGTCACATTAACACCAACTAGGAGTCTGTCACAGTATTTTTATTTTTTTATCTGCATTTTAAAATCAAATTCAAATTGTGTACATTTTGTTAGAATGTTCAAGGTTTTCCTTCTAGTCTCTCTCACCACAGAGCTTCCTCCCCTAGCTGGGCTTTCATCCACTGTTCCCCTCTTTAACTTGGCCCCTTTCTTGTGGATACACTTCTAGCTAAAGACCACCCTCCTACCCTCGCCTGCATAGTTTTCCTTCAGATTAGCCCCACTGTGAACCCACTCCCCTGTGGACAGAAGTTACTGATCAAATCATCTTTTACTCAGTATTATCAATTATTTTAGTCTAGCGGTCATGACCATCCTTCAACAAAATTCAGAATTAAGAGCCACTGGCAAGAGGATTATGCATGGACTTTTGTGCACATATGTCAAAGAAATGAGGACGCTTGATAACTAGTAATAAGACTGTGTGACATAAACCTACCAGAGAAAAACAGCACAAAATCAGACTTACTAGCTCATCAGTAATTCAGATGTTTCAGAAGTTGGGTCACATGAGAATTGTTTCTGTTATACAAAGTGCTTGTCAAAGGAATGAAGATAAAATTTATCAAGAAACTTGCTAAGGTAAAAGGCAAGGCCTTTGGTTAGAGGAGAAAATTCCTGAATGATAACCATTATCATAACCAAACTTCCTTTGATTTGGGGTAAGCAATTCTGAAATGAAGGCATTTGGGATGGGGCAGGAAAATGATTCAAAACTAATCTAACAGGGGTCTATCTAGAACTTCCCAGTTTTATTTTACTTTACCAAAATGCTAAGAACTTCTTTTAATCAAATTTTCACCTATTTTATCTTTTAACCACTATTTTATAACAATGCCTTTTGCCTTTAAGAGAAACAATGCCTAGAGTTTTTCTGACTGTAGTTTTTTTGGTGTTTTTCTTTCCAGAACAAAGGTTGATTCTAAATTAACTCTGCACTAAATTCTAATTTCCCAAACATCATTTGTTTTAGAACCCTGACAATGATCCTTGGTTTAACTATCATTAAAAACAAAATAAAAGGGGCTACTGGGTGGCTCAGTGGGTTAAAGCCTCTGCCTTCGGCTCGGGTCATGATCCCAGGGTCCTGGGATCGAGCCCCACATCGGGCTCTCTGCTCAGCGGGGAGCCTACTTCCCCCTCTCTCTCTGCCTGCCTCTCTGCCTACCTGTGATCTCTGTCAAATAAATAAATAAAATCTTAAAAAAAAAATAAATAAAAACTACTAAGTTTTTGTCATGGCACTTTGTTTTAAATCTTCCTCTAGAACTTCTGACAAAAAGATGCAAGAGGAAACACACCATTTAAACATAGTTCCAAAAATTCATTATATTAAAGAGATACCTTTAAGAATTACCCTAAATCAATCACTGTGACACCAATAATAGTTTTGCATTTGTAAAGCACTGTTCCAAGTTCATAGACTTTTTAAGGCTCAGTACTGAATTTTATATTTAACTTGAGAATAAACAATAAACAATGTACAACTAGAAAAACTTCATAGATTCAAGGGAATATGCTCTATTAGGGGTATCTCACTAAAATTATTTTTATTAAGAGTATACTTTTAAGATGTGGAATTTCTACAATTAGTGCTTCATAATAACTTTGCTGATCATCTGCTATGAAGAAGTATTATCATTAGAAAGTACAAACATTCCTTCCTTAGCTATGGAAGGAAGGGTTGGGGCTAAAGAAAGTCAAGGTAACCTTAAGTAACCTGGACATTTCACAGAGTTCAACTCTTAACTGCGACAATATTTAAGGGAACTCAGTGAGACTTCTTAGCATGGGCACTCTGCTACAGGCTCGATCACAGGCACAAAACTACTAGACAAACAATCCTTTCTCTGATGGTCATGTCACTGGAGGCCTTTAGGGTTCAGACAGAGCAAAATCCAAACACATACATAATATCCAAGACAGAAAGATCCTAAATATCCAAAACAAAAGGTTCTAGTGTGCAAGATTATCCTCATCCAACAAAGCAAAAAGAAATAACAACAACAACAGTAACAGAAGCAGCAAACATTTATATGTAAGACATTTAGTACAGTAAGCACTTCACATTACCTCAGTTAGGCCTCTAACAACCCTATGAACTAGGGACTATTATGATATTATTTTACAAATAAGGAAGCTGAGGCAAAAAGTTTTGTAACATGTTCAAGGTTACCAGCTAGGAAGTAGCAGAGGTAGGATTTAATCTAGATGCAGAATCCATGTTGTTAATCTCTACACTACAAAATTTTCAAGTTAATAAAAAGATTGTAAATGGAAACAACTGAATAGATTATAGAGATTATATAGTTAGTGAGATCATAAATTTCCCATTCTTCAGACAGAGCAACCCAAAGAAACTAAGTGAAGTGTCAAAACAACCTCAAAATAAACCAGGGTTTGGACTCTGGCTCCCTACTTCCAACACTGGATTCTACTCATTAAAGCCTACAACCCTGGAATTTTCAAGCCACAAGAATTACCTGACTACTCAATGAAGCAACATACTTTCACATAAAAGCAGAATAAAAATATCAGCAATTATTAATGCTTTGAATTTAACTGATATGAATAAGCTTATCCAAAACTTTTTATTTCATAACCGACAAATTAAAAATTTACGTTTATATAATATCTTCTTTATAAGAATCCAAATAGTAATCTTGTGCTAAAGAAGCAAATGCCATTTGAACATTAGCTTCCAAGTTAACTAAAAGATGTAAGTAAATTACAAAAAAAAAAAAATACTTAGCTACATTACTATTTCCTTCTGCTTTTGGAAATTATAAAGAGACATAAAGGGGATCTTTAAGAGGCAATGAAAAAATATGTACTTGAGAAACCAAAGCCTCAGGAAAGGACAATTTATCTGTGGCTTCTCTCCCAACTGCTAAGTGCTTCTATTCCCCTTCCTGATGATTGAGGGAAGAAAAAAGATACGGAAAATGTGAAACCTTTTAATTCCTCATTGTATCAGGTGTCTGGGTTCCTAGGACTGATTCACTCGAAGCCCTTGCTCTTGTTTCACTGTTTTACTTGACTAATTCACTCTCTCCTTCATTGCCTGGTGCATAAGATTTCCTTAAGTTAAAGGCCACCATGGATGGGGCCAAAACAACTACTGCTCTCATTCCTTAGAATGGTCTCTTCACAGACTTGTGCATAAGATCACATATTTTTTTTAAGTTTGTAGCAACCAGATCAAAACTTATACACACCCCTAGATGTAGGCAAGAAAATATGAAGATGTCATACTTTTATCCAGTTTAATTGTATGTCAGTTGGTTTCTGATTTTGCCTGCAAAGAAAGGCATAAAGGAAGCACAAAAGACTCAAAAGATACACTTACAGACTCATAAAGTTGTTTACAGGTTTGGCTTGCATCAATTTTCCCTGCAAAGGAAGCTGTTGGAACCGTAGTGTTTAATTCATGTACTATTCTGTCATCAATCGTCCTCATCACCTTGAGTAATTCCTATATATGTTTAAAATAAAAGAATAATAACCTGAATGGAAAGTTAAGTGATAAAAAAAGAAACATTTAAACAAAAAAAATTATAAAGCTCTTGGATATTTTACAACTTTCTAAGTTAGGAGTAGAGAAACCATGCTAAATTTAGTGCAACCACAGGAAAATCTTTATTACAAGAATAGGGACGTTAGGTAATAGTAATTCTAAGAATGGGCACCAACACTGTTTCCTCAGCTCAAATGCGACCATCTCAAGGGTCAAGAATGTTTTATTCACTTTTAAACCCCACCTGCTAACACAGTGCTTTACAAACTGTGTGCTCTTTCCATTCCCAGCACACAGAAAATAAAGGGTTCTACTGAACTCAATTACCTCAAATTGTCCCAGACAATCCAGCATAATTGCTTGCTCTATTCCCTCTTTGTCTATTGTTCTAAAATGTGGTGGTAGATAGAAAAATTCTGTAAAGATATACAAGAAAACTCAGTTGTGGTTCACTTGTAGAAATTAACCTATAACCTTTTAGTCTTTTTGTTTTTCTTAATTTTTTACTATGATTGTGTATTATTTTTATAACAAAAATAAGTAAAACAAAGCATGCTGCTTGAGAATGAATCAAATCTCTTCATGGCTTTCTTGTTCTTAGAACAAACAGCAATTAGTTTTACCTTTTCTTAACGACCCTACTCAGATTTCCCAAGGATCTGCCACTCCTGAAAAGGGTCCAACTCTCAAAAAACCAACCAAAAGAAAAATAATACCAAAAGGGCAGAGGACTTGGAAAGACTCTGGTAAGTATACCTACATAGGCTAGCCCCTTTGCTCTACATTTTGATTAGGGTACTTCTTTTCACTCATCACTAGAGAAAGGCTGGGCATCAGCTACACTCTGTCTCCAGAAAACACAAACTCTACAACCAGTTTCTACGAGTATACCCTTTTCTTTTCTTTTTGTTTCTTAAATTCTCCTCTCTGCCTCTGAGCCCAGCAAAACATAATACTGAAAAATCGTAAGGAAAACTGAAGTATATAATGCTAGGAATATATCTATTAAAAAGCCCCAACAAGTTAACAGTCAATATTGAAGTGTATTAAAAGCAACTTTGCTTGAACCTCTGCCTCGCCTCCTTCAACATACCAAACCATTTCTTTCCTTTGCCAAACTGAAATCCATGACTGAAACCAACTTCTTCATTTCTTTCTTCATCAGTTTGTTAAAATAAACCCTTTTATTATGATTAAACTATTACACAGTCATTTTAGGAAAATTAGAAAACTTACAAATAAAAATAATCCACAGTTAACCATTATTAATATTATAAGATGTACCTTTAGTTTTTTCCGTACATATCATCTTTTTGTAAACTTGAGGTCCTTTGTAACACTCTAAAGTCCTGCTTAATGACATTATGCCATTAGCATTTTGCCCTTCTTACTAAAAGTGCCATGAAGACATTTTTAATAGTTGCATGAACATCCTGTGGAGGTGTCACAACCTGTAAGACCACTTCCCCAATAATGAATACTTAAGTGCTTCCAATTATAATAACTATTTAAGCCAGCCAGTCTAAATCTGCAGTTTAGATTCTGTACCTATTGGTCTATTAATCTTTAATTAGTAATTTAATGGCCTTTTTTAGATCTCAATCTAGAAGTTAAACAGCTTATAGAAGGCTCATAATTTAGACTAATAAACATATGCAAATGTCAGGTCTAAAATCAATTTCACTATCTTACCCCCTCTTCCTGTATCTTTCTATTTTTGTCAATAGTAGTATTATTCTCTATAAAATGGAATTCTTAAGGGCTATTCTCAACATACTCCTTAAGAAACCACCACATTAATTTTGTTTTTTGTACAGTGGAGGATACATGTGTCTGAATGGCAAATTCCAAACAAACAGTGGTAGCACTACCATTTGGTGTCAAAAACCAGGTAAGTAGCAGTTATTAGCAGACAGGGACCTTCCTTGAAACTTCAGCACCTACAACCTGACTATTCAAAAAGCAGCAGCAGCAGCAGCAGCAGCAGCAGCAGTAGTAGCTGCTGCACCACCTCTTTTAAAAATCTCTTTTCCCCTATCTAAATAGAAATGATCTTCTGAGATTGAGGCTTAAGTTACACTTTCCAGATAAAGCTTTCCTTGGCTGAGAGTCCTCGCAATCTTTCTTCTTTAAACATATGCAGCAGTTAGAACATAGCCCAATTCGTTTACTAACTCACACTTTATTCAAAAAACATTTGGTACTGTCTATTATGTGTCAGGCACCATTCGAAACACCAGGGCCACAGCGGTGTCTAAAACAGAAAAGGCCCTTACTCTCTGGGAACAAAATTCTCATATGGGGAGACAGACAACAAGCAAGTACCTCAATAAACAAGATAGTTTTAGTACTGAATAATACTATGAAAAAGAAAACAAACTGAGGTAATGGGATAAAGAATGACAGTGGGGCTGAGAGGCCAGCACTTAAGACAAGGAGATCAAGAAAGGCCTGAGGATGCAGCATCTGAGCTGAGAACTGAATGAGAGGAATGAGCCAACTTAGAAGAACACCTGGGGAAATAAGTCACAATGAGGCAAGAGCAAACTGGGGTCTATGAAGAACTAAAACAAGGCAAGTGGACTGGGGAGTGAATCTGGGAGAAAGTGGTGTTAGGTGAGGTCAGAGAGACCAGAAAATGAGGAACAACAGAGACCAGGAAAACAATTAAGGATTCTGTTCTAAAGGAAACGGGGTTTTAGGCAAGGGAATGCTGTTAACAAGATTAATTCTTTAAAAAGATAACTTCGCCTCTATGTGGAGAATGGACTATAGAGAGGAGAATGGAAATATGGTGACTATATTACTATGGTGCTCTAGGCAAGAGATAAAGACAGTTTGGGAGGTAGCAGTAGAGTTAGGGAGAGGAAGCTGGATTCTGGATGTATTTTGAAAATAAGAGAAGATAGGACTTGCTGATGAACTGGTGGTGGGGAATGAGAAAAGAAAACAAGAAGACTGTTAGGTATGAGGCCTGAGCAACTGAATGGACGGTAGTGCCATTAACATCTGTTGGGGAGAGACTGGAGGAGGAAAAGATTTGTAAGGAAAGAGAAGATCAAGGTTGTCATGACGCACAGGATATTTGATGATACTTACGATTACTGTTAATTGTATGTGATACTGGTATTGTGTTCAAAATTACAATCTTTTAAAGATACAGACTAAAACTATTTACAGAAAAAAGATAAGATATCTGGGGTGTGCTGCAAAATAATCCGGATAGAACGGGGTGAGTGGCAGAATATAAATGAAAACAACAGTGGCCATGAATTGATTGTTGAAGCTAAGGGTTGGGTACATAGCAATTCATGGCAGGAACTCTCCTTTTGGACAGGACTGAAATTTTGCACACAAAAAAGTTTTTGTTTCTTTTTTTAAAGGTTCTGTTCTGGACATGTTAAGTTTGAGATGCTTATTAAATATCTGGTTGACAAGTTGAAGAGAAAGTTGAAAATACCGGTGTGACACTGAACCAGGTTAGAGTTACATTAACACACTGATATTATTAAAAGCCGATCACTGAGGGAGACTGTAGGGAATGGGAGGGGGGTATCAAGAAAGAACTCTAGCAATTAAAGTACAGGAGAAAAACTGTGATATCGAACAAGTCAGAAGAAAGGCTGCAAGGAGGGAATGGTCACTTGTGTTGAATGTTACTAGGAAGTCCAAGAATAATGAGAACAGAAATTAACTTTCAGATTTAGCAGCATGGAAACCTGGGTGATTGTAGTAAGAGTCATCTGAATAGAATGTTTAATGGACTGAAAGTTAATGTGGCCTATGTACAGAGAGTAAGAGGAAACAGGGTATAAAATGAAGCCCACCATTACAGTCACATTATAGGATTTTAATCTTTTTTCTGAGAGAATGGAGAACCAAGTAAATGTTTAAGTATGGTGGGGTTACATGATCAAGTTTGTACTCTGAAATGATTGCTTAGGTTAAAGTATTAAAATACAGAAAATGAATAAGAGTAAACGCAAAAGGATCAGTTAGGAGATGAATACAGCAATCCAGGTAAAAGATTATAAAGCCTGACATTCCATGGGATTTTTATTTACTCAGAACTTTAACCAGTTTTGAGTCTCAACACTGGCTATATAGCCAAATTCCTCTCCATTAAAACAATGTGGACATAACTGTTATGTTATTTTAACATAACAGTTTAAGATAAATTTAAGATAAATTTAAGATAAATTATGAATTTATCTGCATTAAACTAGGTAATTTCACAGTCATACCAATGGAAACTACAACTGTGGATTTTCAAATATACCAACTCTCAATGTTCTAGAGAATCATCAATATATGATCTAGAGATTGACTTTTAATATGGTAGACACTAGCTATGAGGTTATTTTAATTAAAATTAAATAAATTAAAATTTAGTTCGTCAGTTGCACTTGCTACATTTCAAGTGCTCAAGAGCCATATATTGCTGATGGCTGGCACAAATTTCCACCACCACAGTTCTAGTGGACAGTGCAGAATTCAAGAAAATAGAATGACAATTTCTGAACTGATAATGCACGTGTTCAGGGATTGCTGAAAACTATAAGCTATTCTTAAATGTCTCAGAAAAGATACACAAAAAATAAAGATAAAGGGGAAAAGAGGGGAGGTAAGATTCAGAAAGGAATTTCTTTCAAAACCACTAAGGGAGAAGGAAAAGAACTATAAACCACTTCACTAGGTACACATTTTTTAACAGTGTAAAAAGTGCCAGAGTTCTTAAGGCAGCTGCAGAAGGGTCTAAAGAAAAGCTTGAGTGGCCCTCACAGACTGAGAGCGAATGAAAGTTAACGCTGACACCACAATGCCGCCATTAAATCACGTGTTATTATTCATAAGGAATTACTGACTACCTATCTGATGCCTGGCTCCAATGGCACCCTCCCCTCCCTTTCTCTCACAAATTCACTAAGAAAATATACAGAAAAAAACCCCTGAGTAGACACCATACGCAATAAACCAGATTCTGATAAATCATGAATCTCTAATTTTAGGCTGGCCCTTAAAAATTATTCAGACACTTATCTTAGAATTGCATTTTATGTCTTATCTGTCATTGTGGGGTGAAAATCTCACCCACGAGAAGCCAATTTTGGTATCAAAGGAATGTCCATATTTAGTAGGGAGGGATAGAGAAAACTTTCTATTGCCCCTATAATTATACTACAGCACTACCCCTAGGGTTAATCCTCCGGAAAATGCCTTTTGTTATTTTGGGCAGCTTCTAGGGTATACAGGGAGTGGTAAAAGGTCTATTACATGACAGTAAAATAAAAATGTACTTCAAAGAATGCCCCAAATACGTAAAATACATAAAATTTTCTGCCTACATACTACTATTCCTTCTACCTAGAATTCCCCTGGTCCTGCCCACCTAAGGTCCAACTTAATTGCCACCTCTAGATTTATTTCTCCCTGACCTGTTAGAGCACTTTATTCACATTCTCAATATCTTCTGCATGTTTTGCATCCTTGCTTGCATTACATTCCTTATTTTATATTCTGTCCACTACGTCTTCCCAAGTGCCTGGTACCTAACAGTATCTGTTATGAACAGACATGTGTCCTCCCACACAGCAGATTCATATATTGAAGCCCTAACCCCCAAAATGATTGTGTTTGGAGATAGGGCCTATAGGAAGGTAATTAAGGTTAAATGAGGTCATAAGGGTGGAGCCCTAATCCTACAGAACTGGTGTCCTTATAAGAGGAAGAGACACCAGCCAACTCTCTCTCTCTCTGTGCACAAAGAGGCCATATGAGAACACAGCAATGAGGCAGCAATATGCAAGCCAGGAAGAGACGGTGAACCAGAAACCAACTCTGAAAGGACTTTGATCTTGGACTTTGAGCCTCTGGAACAGAACTGTGAAAAAATGAATTTGTTGTTTAAACCACCCAGTTTGTGGAATTTGTTATGGCAGCCCTAGCAGATTAATATAATATCCAATAAATTCTTGCTAAATGAGTGTTCAAATGGAATCCTAGAAACTCAATTTTAAACAACATTTTATGGATTTTATGTCATTTTAGAAACAGTATGTTTTCCAGGAGTATTAAGTCCAACTTTTATAACAGAAAAATAAAAATTGTAAAAACTTAAAATAAAAATTCTTAAGCTTTAAAACATGCACATGGAAAGAAATCAGGAAAGTAGTTCTAAGAAGGGAGGAGGAGGGATATATGGACAGGGATTGACTGGGAAAGGGCATGAGAAACTTTTGAGGGTGACGGTATTACTCTCTCTGTTGATGGAGGTATATGCAAATGTCAAAAGAATGGTGTCCGTAAGATTAGTGCATTTCACTGCATACAAATTTTATAGAATGAATGTGAACAAATATTGAACTACAGTAAATGATATGAATAGTGACATGTTTAGGAGTAATATGGATGTTTGCAACCTATTTTGAAATGCATCAAAAAAATAAAAAGGCGGGGCATGGTGGCTCAGTTGGTTAAGTGTTTTTCTTCGGCTTGGGTCATGATCCTAGGGTCCTAGGATCTAGTCCTGCATCAGGCTCCCTGCTGCATGGAGAGCCTGCTTCTCCCTCTGCCTCTACCTCCCTCATGAATAAAAATAAATCTTAAAAATCTTAAAAATAAAAAAAAAATCTTTTAAAATTAATAAAATAAAAAGGCAGGGCGCCTCGGTAGCTCAGTCAGCTAAGCCTCTGCCTATGGTTCAGGTCATGATTCCAGGGTCCAGGGATCGAGCCCCCTATAGGCTCCCTGCTCAGCGGGGAGTCTGCTTCTCCCTCTCCTCCTACCTGCCCTTCATCAGCCCTTCACCCGTGATGTCTCTCTCTCTCTCTCTAATAAATAAATAAAATCTTAAAAAGTGTGAATTGATGACTATATTGAGAGGGATATGTGGTAACAGTAAATACAGCAAATCACTGATTATAGAATCTAGATGTACAGAGGTGTTCATTGCAAGATTCTTTCAAGTTTTCTATAGCGTTTGAACATCTTCATAATAAAATTCTAAAATACCTAAATCTTTATAATAAAAATACATGATTTCACCGTATTCAGTGCAGTGCTTTTCACATTTAGGGTACTTACATACAAAATATAATGGTTTCATAGCTTTAAAAAAATACTAACTTTAGGACGCCTAGGTGGCTCAGTGGGTTAAAGCCTCTGCCTTTGGCTCAGGTCATGATCTCAGGGTCTCGGGATCGAGCATCATCGGGCTCTCTGCTCAGCAGGGAGCCTGCTTCCTCTTCTCTTTCTCTGCCTGCCTCTCTGCCTACTTGTGATCTCTCTCTGTCAAATAAATAAATAAAATCTTTAAAAAAAATACTAACTTTAATAGATAATCTGTGAGTATGTCAGTTAACCACAGCTTATAATTTTACCCAATTCACCTAAACCTATATGTTATACTAAATTTTTAAGTTTTACAGCACCTTCATTTAAGTTCACGTGTGTCTGACATAGTTGGGGCAAATGTTCTTATACTTATTTATAATGAGGTTAAATGATATGCCAAGGCAGCTCTGGAAAACCAGATCTGACTTTTAACCCATGTTATTCTCCATTATAAACCATGAAACTCATTTTATGATCTTTTTATTTACATTTTTCTGTGAATGGAATGATTCTACAATCAGAGTTTAGCTTTTCTTCCCCTTATATCTTATGTGACTTCCAAACGAAAAATACAAGTGTTTTTTAAGCACTGCTGGGTATTTTAGCAGAGATCCTTTTTTAAAAAATTTATTTATTTGACAGAGATCACAGAGAGAGAGGAGGAAGCAGGCTCCCCTTGAGCAGGGAGCCCGATGTGGGGCTCGATCCCAGGACCCTGAGATCATGACCTGAGCTGAAGGCAGAGGCTGAACCCACTGAGCCACCCAGGTGCCCCAACAGAGATCCTTTGAAATTTAGTTTTAGAGGGGCATCTGGGTGACTCAGTTGCTTAAGTGTCCATCTTAGATCAGGTCATGATCATGATTTTGGGTCATGATCTCCGGGGGGTGGGACTGAGCTTCCCCATTGGCCAAAGCTTGTGCTTAGCGCATAGCCTGTTTGTCCCTCTCCCTCTGCTCCTCCCCCCACTTGTGCACAATCTCTCTCTCTCTAATAAATAAATAAATAAAATCTTTAATTCAGTTTTAGAGATTCAAATAATTATAGAGATGGAAGGAGTTTTAAATGTTACACAACAAAATCTTGTTTTACAGATTCAAAAGTTAATTCCTAAATGTTAAGCAATTAGCTCAAAGTTGCAAAGCTGTTAAAGGCAGAAGCAGTACTAGAACCCAGATCATCTAACTCTCTAACCAGTGTTCATTCTAATAAACCTTAAAGCTATCACTGCTCAGTTATCTGAGCTCATTAACTTAAATCAATTCATAGTACTAATGTGAAAAACCAAGGCCACAGATGGGCCTGTGAACCTTAAATATTCCATACACTTTATACTTTAATGGCCTTTTTCCATTTCATTTAAGATTTTTACAAGTATCTGTATTTGTAAGGCACTTTGATCACATGTGAAGTTGGCTGCTGTTGTACTGATCTAATCTGAGGAGCAGCTGAAGGGTGAAGAGGGTGCAAGTAATGGTGGAAAGACCCCATATAAATTTCTTTGGCCAAATAGTATCTGTCAAATAATTCGGTCCGTTGAGGTTATCTTCAAGAACACCACTCTCTACAAAATGGCTCACATCACAAAACTTCCTACAGATAGATCAGCGTTACTTTAAATTATTTTTCATTATCTTTAATTAAACATACATTTGTAAGGTCATTTTTTTTTTTAATTCAAGTCTTTATCTAAACAGCAGCACATTTATGCCTACATTGGAACAGAAAACTTTTATAGCAACTTAGAATCTAGACCCTTGTTCTTTAATTTATAGCCTGATCTTAGCCCTAGTCCTCTGGTATTTGAATATAAAAAATAAGCCTTTTCCTTACATGTTACATTTCCTCTAATTGTTAAGAAGGCAGAAGCACTACGGCAGGTACTAAAATTAATCGCCCCTCCAAGGCTCCAAACGTTCTGCCCCACTAAAATAGTAAAACTTTTACCAAGTTCGTTTTGTTTTATCTAGCAAGTAAGTTCTTCACTTTCCTCTCTCCTACCAATGCTCAACTTAAGTAGGAGGGGTACCGAAGAGGCTAGGAACTGGGTTCAGAGGGTGGCTTAAAAGGTGGTTACAATCCCTACCACCTGGCCCAAGCTCGGTTTTACCACCTAGGAACGTTACTCAAGGTCTGGGCGCTGCAAAAAGAACCATGACCCCCACGGAGCTGCCTCGCTTTCTACGGCCAAGCCCGCGCCCCCGTGACCTCCAATGGCTGGAAAAAGGAGCCTTGAACTGCCCGCTTCTTCCACAACTGGTCCGCACTCCCTCCCAGGCCACAGCAGGGAATAGAGTACGGGGACAAACGGAGGGACACGCCTGCCATATGAGGAAAACCCCATCACCTGGAACTCGGCGAACTCCTCACAGTTCACACCGCCACTGGGCGCCGCCATATTGGACAAACGCGAGGCCCCCGCCGCGAACCAATCACCACTGAGCAAGGGTGTCCGCGCCGCCGCCTAACAAAATTTATTCCGAAGGCAATCAGCGAGGAACCTAAATAAAGTAAGCTTAAACTAAGGTTTGTCTCTCCCCTGGTCCTTATCTACATCCAAACCTGTAACCCTGCTGTCCTTCCTTTCGCTCCTACCCCTTTAACACGGCCTCCTGGAACCGGCCTAGATGTATCGGAGAGTCTTAGAACTTGAAGGAGTTTTACTCCAATCCCATTTTTTTTTTCTTTTACACAAAGGGAAACGGTTTCTTGGACGCAGCCACCTGGTCGTTCGAGTAGCAAATCTAGAGTAGAATTGAGATTTTTCTTAACCCTCCCACTTCATTATTTACCAAGCCTTTGTTCGTCAAGAACTTGGGACAACTAAGAAAAGTTTTTAGAAAAGACTTTGGGGTAAGAGTTGAATAAGGTGTTCAGGTGTGGAAATAAAATGTTTGGTTTATAAAAATAGGCAAATCAAAGAAATAGGTAAGCATGTGTGAGAATTTCTCAGATAGAATGAGAAACACTCTGAAAGCCAGTAAGACGTGGAGTCGCTCAGTTACTAGGAGCCCGACTGTATGGTTTTGATAAACTGATACATATCCATTGAAAATGCTGGAAAAACAGTATTGAAATACTGGTTTTCTAGGCAGTGCGATTCCAGGGTCTACAGTTCACAAAAGCTCTACAGTGAGCATACGTCTTCTATTTTAAAGGGCGCTTTCTGAGATGCAGGGAATGACTGCAAAGGCCGGGATACCCACATCCCACAAAGGCATTCTTAAAGACTCATCAGGCACTGTGCGGGGCTGAACTGGGCTCACCGCCCGCATAGTTCGCGCGTCACGCACGTCCCACACGCTCCGCGCGCCACGCAGGCCCCGCCCACACGCCCCGCCGCGTCACGCCCGACCCGCTCGGTCAGCCCTCAAGTAGCCCAAGTCCTGCCCGCCTGCGCCGGTCGCCTCTTGCCCGTTGCGGGCGTTTGGTGACATTGAATGCGTCCGTGCCGTCACCGCCCGGGAGGCGCTGTCGGGTCAGCGGAGTAGGCGGCCATGGGGAGCCTGCGCGGCCTGCGCCAGGCAGCGGGTGAGACGCGGGCCGGGCTTGGGGAGGTTGGGAAGCCAGTTTGGCTGCTGGAGATTGAGGAATCCTGCAGCTTCCCCAGGTCTGGTAGTTGCTCGGTTTTACCGCACACTCCGAAGTTGCTCGGAGTGACGGGAGAGAGCAAAGGCTGAGCGAGCAACTGCTAGCAGGTAGTAGGGGTTGGCCCAGAGTGACCGTCGCGTCTGGCCCTCCATCCACCCACCTCCCACCAACTTAACGAGCCCTTGCTCCCCGATCCTTATCGACCCCCCCATCCCCACTGTCCTCTGAGCTCAGTGCTTAATGCACCTGCCATCCCTAGAACTCCCCCGTTTCCTGACTGATTCAGCTTTCCACCCTGACCTCTCTTGTCCGTAGCTCTACTTGAGTCTTGAGTCTCCCCTGCCCTCACCATCTCAAGAGCTTATTATACCTGCTCTCAGAGAAAACTTAGAGTCTAGAATTTCCTACTCACTTAGTATCTGATTAGGAAAGGGATTTAAAGTATTACCGAATAATACTAATTGTTTTCCTAAAATGGGGGATACATTTCTTTTAAACAATTCGACAGTTAAGTGTTATGTAGAATCTGCAGTTTATTTTTCTAGTAGACATTTGTATAATGAGTATTTAGAGTCAGAGCTTAATTTGTCTTCTTGGGGAACCAGCAGAGCCTTTGCTTAGTAGGGGCTGAGAAATCAGAATGTTTGCCGCTTGGCTCTTTTCTAGGCACCTGGGCGAATCACTTTTGGTCACCTTTATGAACTTTGGTAAGGAGTAATGACTGATCTTTTATTTCTGGGTAACAAATTATTAAAAAGTTGTTTATTTCAAATTTTAAAGGAAGAATCACCCCATACTTGCCTATTGAAATAATGTAAATGTACACTGCAAATGTAAATGAATTATGTAAAATTGTGTAAAGTTACCTTTTATATCCTTATTTTGTGTTCCAGTGGAGAGTGGACTGGAAAACATGTCTCAAACTGGAGAATATTATTTACTTCCTTTAAACATTTCCTCTGCTAAAAGAGATTGATTTCATTGATTTGTTTAGCTTCTGTTGAACTCATTTACCCTAAAATCTTTTGTGTACATCCTTTTGACCTGTTAGCTATTACAAGGTAAATCAAAGAATCAATGCTTTGTAAAAAAAAGCTAAAATACATTGAGTGGAAGGGACTTTGACTATAAAGGAACTAAGACCCTATGGTTTTAAGTAGTTTATCTTCCTGCCTTGAAAATATATTTATGCATTATAAAGATTCCAAAGCCTCTCTGCAGACTTTTGATATTTAAGAACCTCACTTTTGGGCACTCAGTCAAAACAAAATCCTTGAGCAATTTAAGAACAATTTATTTTATTCCAGATAGATCCACTAAGAATGTTTTATGAAGAACTCTTTCCAAAGGAACTTCTTTGAATGTCTGATGTTTTGTGAGCAACTCTAAGCAATCTGCCCTTTCACCTACTTGTGTCCATTTTATAGCTAAATACTTTGACATACATTATTTTACTTGGTTGTTTTCTTATAGTACCCTTCTTAGGTAAGTCTTATCATCCATTTTCCAATGTACAAGTGAATGAACGTTAGGTCAGATGGTTAAATGACTTGTTCATGATCATTTAGCCATAAAATGTTAGAGCCAGGAGATGAGTAAGTGCCTTCTAATTCAGGAACTTGTGCTCTTTATTTCATTCAAGATGCTTATTCAGGATATGTGTGTATTGTGTATGTGTTTGTCATGGTTAATTGATTCTCTCTGATATGAAATGGAAGAGTCATGAAATGCAGATTTACTTGTGAAATGGAAGCACATATTTATGTGCAAATGGATTTTCACGTAAGAAGACTGATTTATCAGGCAACCTTAACCAAAGGAAAGGCAGATCAAATAGAAACCTTATCTAGGCATGCTTCACTTATCCAGAATATTATATGGAATAAGATACTCTAGGTGAGTGAAATTTCACATAGCCAAAGCTTAATCCTTTAAACAATGGACCTTTTTAAAAATTGTTTCTGTTAGTAATCTGTGCTGTATTTTTTTAGCAAACAATACAGGTTTTTATGAGCTTGAATTTGTTTCTCATTTTGCGGCTGTAGCTGGAGATACAGGTCAGAGTTGTTAACTTGTGGTTCTTGGACCCTTTCACAGATGAGTGGTCCTGTGAACCTCTGAAAATTGTATTCATTTTTTATGTTTTGGGAAGAGAGGATCCATAGCTTGCATCTATTCCTTAGAGCAGTCTGTGCTCTTTAAGTTAAAAGGCACTGATACTTGATTTGGACCTAAATGGCTACTGACCCATACTCCTGTGGGTTGCATGAGGGTAGAGACTAAACTGTTTTCACTAAATGCTTAGCACTTAGTGTCCAGCTCACAGACAGGCAGTTATATTCTATGGAATAATTACTATTTTTTTAAAGATTTATTTATGAGAGAGTGCGTGTGCTTAAGCAGGAGAGGTGGGTAGAGGGAGAAGCAGACTCTCCACTGAGCTGGAAGGCCCCTGCGGGGCTCATCCTAGGACTCTGGGATCATGACCAGAGCCAAAGGCAGACACTTAACCGACTGAGCCACCCAGGCGCCCCTCTTTGGGATAATTATTTTTAATTATTTTAAATAATTAATAATTTTTTAAAAAATTAACTTAAAATTATTATTTTTAATAAGTTATTACTTTCTACAGAATAATTATTAAGTCAAAAGAATTGAATGGCTTTACAAGAATGTTTCTTCACACCTTCAGAAAAATTTTGTTGTCCTAAGCTTTGCTGGACTACCAACAGATTTTTTTTTTAAGATTTTATTTATTTATTAGACCGAGAGAGATATCACAAGTAGGCAGAGAGGCAGGCAAAGAGAGAGAGGAGGAAGCAGGCTCCCCACTGAGCAGAGAGCCCAATGCGGGGCTCGATCCCAAGAGCCTGGGATCATGACCTGAGCCGAAGGCAGAGGCTTTAACCCACTGAGCCACCCAGGTGCTCACCAACAGATTTTTAAATGATTTAGTTATTATCATTATTATACCAATACAGTGGACCATAGACAGCATCCTTGTCAATTTAACTGACATTCCACAGCATTAGAATCAGGTAGCATTTAAGTCTTGTAGTCTAGCCCCCTAGTTTTATAGGTGAGGAAACTTAAGGCTTCAGAGGGAAATTAACTTGGCTTCAGAAGAGTCATACAGGTACAAAGCTGAGACATAACCAATATCTCTTGACTCCCATTATGATTTTATTTCACCTACATTCTACTCCTTCATTGACCTTTCTGTTGGTTCTTGCTAACCAACCCTAAATGAGTACATGCCCATTTTTACTGCTCTTTGGCTTTCACTCCCACCAGGTCTTGTCATCAGGTTTTTATTGAGCATGCACTATGTGCCCTGTACACTATGAAAGCTCTAAAATGAGTGGACTCCCACTCTTACTAGAGCTGGAGTTTGTTGCAGTGAACAAATATACCTGTATAATACATCTGGAGAGCTTATGCATGACAGTATATTAAGTTCTGGATTGCAGAACAGATTTTAACTGCTGCTCTGGTGCCTTGGAGCCAATTCCTATTGGCTTTGTGCACATCTTTTCCCAATTAGTCATGTTGTATTGGTAGCTTAAAATCTACTGTGGTGAGGGTTATTGACAAACACTACAAATCAGGGCTTTTCCCCACTGAGCTCCTCTTCTCAAGACCCAACATAGCACTGGCTTTAAGAAAGGAATTGAAGTATAGGTTAAAATTACCAAAGGCTTCGTTGAAATCGAAGGCATGGGAGAGAGACAGGAGCAAAGGTAGGGGCAGTAATGAGTCTAGAGAGGATGTGGAAGGAGAAAAGATAGTAAGGAGGAAGGGTTACCTTGGATTTCAGTCAGGAGGTAATAGATAAGGTGTGGCCTTTGAGGGTTTTGAACCACTTGAATTTGGGCAAAAAGAAGTCTTCCAGCAGAAGTCATTAAAGAAACATTTTTGGAAAATTAACATGGTTGCTACGTACAACATGAATAGCTACATCCTGTGAAGATATTACAGAAATCCATGTGTGAGTTGATGATGGATGTGCCAGAAAGGGAATATATCTACAAAGTGTTTTTGAAGAAATCAGTGCGGCTTTGTGAGACATAGGGTGATTTAAGGGAGTCTGAAGTTTTTGAGTGTGGAGAGCTGAAGGAGTATTGCCCTGTTGTCTGAAGTAAGGAAGGTAAGAAGGGATACTGCTGTGGCAGAGAGGGTCATGAGTTATTGAGTGGTAGGTGGCACTGAGTTATAGGTGAGTATGGGACCTCTTAGTCAAAGACCAGGGGACAAAGGAGGGAGTCTTCCCTGAGGCAGATGAATGTGGGATAGAGGCAAAGACTGAGTCTTGGAGGCCTGATATAATGTAAGGCCTGATATAATGTAACTCCCTTCAGAGTTGAAGGGAGAGAATGTGGCAGTAAAATGTTAGGAGAGACAGAGGCCTTGCAGAAGGCTGAGGTCATTAGAGTCAAATGGCTTTAAAGATGGGAAGAGTAGAATCAAATGAGCTAATGATGAGATTCTAAAAAACATAATCATGGGACTAGAAAGAGATCACTAATGTTAGAGCAATTTTAGTAAAATGAGTGGGGGAAGAAACATTATAGTAAAATGTGTGGGTAGTGAGGCCAAGGTAATAAGTTAAATACATGCCACTTACTCAGTCATTTGAACTTTGAAAGGAAGGAGATTAGTATTTTATTTATAGAAACTGTTGAGCACAAGTGATTGTTTTTTTTTGTTGGTTTTTTTTTGTTTTGTTTTTGTCAAAGATAGCGTGCCCTCAGTGCCACCGTGGTATAATGAGATAAGAATTCTCATCAACTACAGGTAAAAATGTAAATCTGGTTCTGCCTTTCTGGAAAGCGGTTCTGTTCTTAAAAAGGTTCATATTTGCTAACCCTTCACTACCAGGATTCTATATAAGAAAATAATCAGAAACATCATCAAAGATTTATATAGTGATATATATACATCACTACTACAAACTGTTCATTTGTAGTAGTGAAATTGGGAAACATAAAGTCAAGGGAATGATTGAATTCAGCTTATATCCATATGTTGGATGTTATATAGCTGTCAAAAGCAATTTTTAATTAATATCTTGGAGAAGTATTTTGACATAAGCAAGATGTAGTAGTACTTATTTATGAAAAATGTGTATGTTATATGTAGGCATAGGAAAAAGTCTGGGAAAGATATATCAAGTTGTTATGCCTGGATGATGTGATTATAGGTGTTTTTATTTTTCTTCATACCTTTTTTTAAGCTTCGAAATTTTCTGTAATGAGCAAGTGTTACTTTTGTAATTTAAAGTTTATTTTTTTAAGGGCAGGGAGACATTTGGCAGGAAGGATCTAGAGGTGGCAAGATAAGTTTGGTACAACATCCTTTAGTAAGAGGGATCACAGATGGAACAGTTCACTAGTTTAGAGTGAAGGAAAGCCTAGTGTTCTTATAAACCTGAAGGGAAGGATGAGAAATAGATGGAGAAGGGAATCAGTTTCTGTCAAAAAGCAGATGAGGTCAGCGGTTAAGGCCAAGAGAGTTTCAAATAACCACTCTTGGGAATGGGCTGGAATGTTAATGGGAGTGAAAAAAACCACCAAGAAATGGCCCCATCTCACTAAAGTTTGGCCACCAGATAGTTTCCTCCCCACTTAAAAACTGGCCAGGTTCCAAAGGTTTATTTTTAAATCTATTTTTTGAACTCTAAGTTTTTTTCCCATAGAAGAAATGTTACAAATGGTGATTAGGGTTCTGTTCAGCCCACAAAAGTTCATAATGTCAATCTCTCTTGCCATTTTTCCTCCAGAGTATTTTTGTCATCTGTTAGGTCCTCTCTTTTAGGACCTATAGTTGTCTTATTTCCTTTATACAACCAACTTGAACTACAGTGTTGTGACACCACCAAAAAGGAGATTTCCATAATTATGTCTTGCTACTCCTGCTCCCTTTACCCCGACTCGTCCCTCGCCCCTGGCCCATCCTGCATCCTGCACTTAGATTTACTTTATGAAATCACCATTGTTAGTGTTTTTCTCCTGCCTAAAACTGCTCTGCCTGTTTCCCAAATCCTTTTGGGAGTTTGGCAGACAAAAGGAATCTTACTGTGGGGGAAACATGGATAGGCACAGTACCCAGATTCAGAGTGAGTTAGGCTAGAGTCTTAAATTCGAAGCCCTAGAACATCAGCAAGGACCTCATAGAAGAAGGCAGGTTTGTGAGTGATGGGAGCCTGGCAGACAGATTTGGAAATCTTCGTTGCATACAAGAGCTGGGCAAATCAGAGTGTGAAGCCAAAATATTCCATCCTTTTCAGAATAATTGCAGATAGGAAATACCAAACCTGATCATTGAAAAGGCTCAGAGTAAGTTAATATCTCAGGTTCATTTGTTTGTTTTGTTGTGGCCAGCCTTTAGAGTAGCCCAGTTTTGCTTATAATGTGGAAACTAAATCAGTGGTTCTCTAATTTAAATGAGTTCTGAGTAGGGGTAAGATCTGTAATTTCTCTAAGCGAGGTAATTACCCTCACTTAGTCATTCTTCCTTCTAGGTCTACTGAGTGGCTACAAACATTTGACATACAGTTTCATTGTAATGGTATAAAATATAGTATTGATTAAAGGGTGTATGTGTATGTGCTTTGCAGTTGTCAGGATAAGCATACATTTAACTTTGTCCTCCTGACACTTAAAAATGATTTGATTCTCAAAACAACCTTTCAGTTTTCCTTCCTCAGATTTGCCCTTCCCTATCATAGCAAACATTTTAGGACAAGCAATATCCTATTTGAATTCTAGGAGGATTATATAGGCATTTGTGGGCTAACATGAGAACCATTCACCTAAGTATTTAGATTAAAAAAATCTTTCCATAGGACATGAAAAGGGAACATTGTTCCCCAGAACCAAGCTGTTTCTCCCAGCCAGGGTCATGGTAGCTCCTGGCCTTCTGGTACACTAGGAAAAGAGAAGGTGGTTGGGCAAACAGTCTCATAGCAGCATAGTAGGATCAGCCTGGTGGGCTCTGATCATTCATTGTGAGATAGTCAGATAGTGGTCTTTTACCCATAAGGGGTAGTCAGCTGCTGTGGAGGCTGGAGGAGGGATGTGAAATAGAGCCTTTTCCAAAGGGGATGAGGAGGTAAGGCAACTGTAGAACAATTGACAGTGCATGTTGTTAAGTACTGAGTAGTGTAGAAGTCTACATGCTCTCGTAAAATCTGAAAGTTGGGTATACAACTCTACGGAGATTCCAAACTTGGAATGTAGTGAGTTATATGTTATTGATCTGTAGAAGTTAGAAATAAAACAGAACTTCTTTTCAGTAAATGAGTTGTTGAAAAGAGGGATTTTGAACTCTGCCAGAGACCAGTATTGAGTTCTGGAGGTGCCCTGGTCATCCATGTGACCTGTGCTCCAACAGGGACTTCCACTGATTGTGTTGAAGAGCAGTGATTCTCAAACATGGCAGCACATTAGAATCACTTGGAGAATTTTAAAAAATATTTATGCCAGACTCCTACTCTTAGACACTGGGATTTAATTGGATGGCCTTGTGCATTTTTAAAAAATTTTTTTTAATTTTTAAAAGAATATTTTTAGGGGCTCCTGGGTTGCTCAGTGGGTTAAAGCCTCTGCCTTCGGCTCAGGTTATGATCCCAGGGTCCTGGGATCCAGCCCCGCATCGGGCTCTCTGCTTACAGCAGGGAGCCCGCTTCCCCCTCTCTCTCTGCCTGCCTCTCTGCCTACTTGTGATCTCTGTCTGTCAAATAAATAAAATCTTTTAAAAAAAAAAAATAATATTTAAAAAAAATTTTTTTTTAAATTTTAAATTTAAAAAATTTTTTAAAGCTGCTTTGGTGATTCTTCAATGCACAATTTGAAATTCACTTTTCTAGAACTTTGGTGATTCTTTTATGCACGATTTGAAATTCACTTTTCTAGAACACTGCTGCTTAAACTTTAGTATGCATAAGCATCAACTTAGAGGGCTTATTAAAACATTTTCCTAGGCCATACTCCAGGAGATTCTGAAGGTTTGGTGTGGGGTCCGAGAACTTGAATTACTATGAAGCTCCCAGCTGAGGCTGAATAAATAGTACTGTTCTAGACTTTGGAATATGTGGTATTAGTCTCCATGTTTCTGGCACATAGTGAGTACTCGTTAACTGTTGAATGAATATGGGTATCTATTTGCTTCTCAAAATTTAATGTTCATATGAGTCATTTGAATGTCTCACTGAAGGGTGTATGAGCTTTGCAGTTGTCAGGATAAGCATACCTTTAGCTTTGTCCTCCTGAGACTTATAATTGTTCTGATTCTCAAAACAAAAGTAAAAAATACAGACTCAGATTTTGTATGTCTGGGGTGGGGGCCAAGAATCTGCATTTCTAACAAGCTCCCAGGCAATGTCAGCCACATTTGAGAATAGCGAGGTGTGACAAGATACATACCAACATGTATAATTTTCTCATCTCCTTTCTACCAGTGTACATTAGTCAGATGACCTTCATTTTCGTCTACCTTGGATTGGGCACATTCCCAGCTATACCCTATTTTTTTCTTTTTCTGTCTCATTCCAAAAGCATATTGGAGTGCAAGTGAGTGAGAATGACATTTTTATAGAGATAACATCAAATTCTTGCTAATTTTAAAAAGGAATAAATATCAAGTAAATAATAAAATATTTATAAAACATGTAAAAAGTAAAACAAGATATACTAAATAGTCAAGTACTCATGTTTTTTTTTTTTTAAAGATTTTATTTATTTTATTTGACAGATAGAAATCACAAGTAGGCAGAGAGGCAGGCAGAGAAAGAGAGGAGGAAGCAGGCTCCCCGCTGAGCAGAGAGCCCGATGCGGGGCTCGATCCCAGGATCCTGGGATCATGACCTGAGCTGAAGGCAGAGGCTTTAACCCACTGAGCCACCCAGGCATCCCAGTACTCATGTTTTTAAAAATATTTTTATTGGGGCGCCTGGGTGGCTCAGTGGGTTAAAGCCTCTGCCTTCGGCTTGGGTCGTGATCCCAGGGTCCTGGGATCGAGCCCCGCATCGGGCTCTCTGCTCAGCGGGGAGTCTGCTTCCTCCTCTCTCTCTGCCTGCCTCTCTGCCTACTTGTGATTTCTGTCTGTCAAATAAATAAATAAATAAATAAATAAATAAATAATTTTTTATTTTGGAATAATTTTAATTTACAGAAAAGTTGCAAAGATAGTACAAGAGTTTTGTATACTTCTCACCCAGTTGCCCCTAATGTTAACATCTTGTAAAACTATAGTGTATTTGTCAGAACTAAAAAATTAACATTGGTGTATTACTGTCAGCTAAAGGACAGACTTTATTCGGGTCTCACTGGTTATTGTACTGATATCCCATTTTCTGTTCCAGGATGCCACATCACATTCAGTTGTTATGTCTCTTTAGCCTCCTCTGATCTGTGACAGCTTCACATTTGATTGTCATGATCGTGATACTTTTGAAGAATACAAGTCAGATATTTTGTAGAATGTCTCTCAGTTTGGGTTTGATGCTTTCTCATGATGAGACTAGGGTTATGGGTTTGACGACAGAATAACTAGCACAGAGGTCAAGTGTCTTTCCGACGGTACACAGTATCCAAATGATTCATGACTGGTGATTTTAACCTTGGTCAGTTTGTTCCTTCCTTGTAAAGTTACTGTTTTTCTCTTCCCATACTCTGTTCTTTGGAAACAAGTCCCAAAGTCCAACTCGTACTTGCCCACAAGGGGAAAGGAATCCAGGAGGAAAGAGAATCTACTTGTATTTGGGATTTTTTTCCCAAAAGGCAAGATTTGTCCCTTCTCCCTCATTTATTTATTCAGCTATTATTTATATTAATATGGATTCGTATCTTTTATACCTTAAGTTGTAATCTATTACTACATTATTTTGTTGCTAAAATTATTCCAGGTTAGGCTGTATCAGATCAGCTCTTATGTCCCTTTGCATGCCCCTATCCAAAAACATTCTTGTGTTTTTTGAATATTTCCTTTCTGGCATTACAGGGTATTCTAGATTCATCTCATATTCTCTCTGCTTCAGCCTAGAACCAGCCATTTTTCTCCAAGGAGCCCTAGTTCCCTTTATTAGATAATGGTATTTAGAAATCAAGATCTGGGCACTGAGTGTGCTTGTTCCCACTGAAGTGTCACTGATTCCAGGCCCTCCCACTGGGTAGAGCTAGGAAATACATGTATGTATACTAACCCGTGTGTACACACATACTTAGGATTATGTCTGTATCTGTCTTACATTTATCAACTCTCCATACACATACATACATACAAATAACATATAACCTATAAATAAATATGTTTATTTATATATGTTAATAAACAGCAATGTAAAACTGTTTATTCTGAATTCTCTGACTGATCCAGCACCTCATTCATTCTAGCCTTCTCCCCTTGCTTTTAGAACTTCTTTCTCTGGGCTGTCATTATCTACCACTTATTTACTTATTTGTTCAGTCCTGGAATACTTGTAAAGTAGTTTCAGGATTGTTAACCCATACTCCTATAAGAATCAAATTGCTACCTAGAGTGCAGTGTTTATGTATAGTTCTTTTTGTCTTTAGTCTTAAAGTTTCTGGTCAAAAGGATGTTTCCAAAGTTAACTTAGGTCAGCTTCTTTTTTCCCACCTTGAAGTTTGTGGCATTAGGTCCTGTTATACATTTCTAGTACAGTTTGATACATTTGTCACAATCTGCATACCATTCTGGGATTCTCCCAACATCCTGCTTGATACTTAAAAATTTGCATATATTAAAGCTGTCTGTGATATACAGTTTTATGAGTTTTGACAAATGCCATGATTTTATTTTTAAGCAAATCATTAGGGCCTTCATAGTTAGCAATGTACTTAAAACACATTAGGCAACTGGTCTTCACACAGGTTATAAAACACTAAATTAGATCATCTAAAAGCTTCTTTCTCCCATAGCATTCATTGAACCTTGATTTATCAATTCTAAGGTCACATCACTGATGATTCTCTCCAGGAGTGTTGAAAGATTCTGAGAAAAAAAGCATCTCCACCTCTCTGCACTGTCCATCATGAGGTTGGAAAGGCTTTTTATGGAAAGGAGGGGGCAACAAGGCAAAAGCCAGTACTTGAACCAGACTCATCCCAGCTGACCCATTTCAGTCTCCAACTACTGGGAAAACCTGTAAGATACTTGTTTTCAAATTGTGAGGCCCCAGAACAATAGCAGCAGCATCACCTGGGAAACTGTTAAAAATAGGAATTCTCAGGTTCCACCCATACTCACTGAATCAAAAAATCTGGAACTGGATTCTGGTAATCTATTACAAGTCCTCTGGGTGATTCTGAGGCACAATAAAGTTTGAGAATCTCTACACTAGGTTAACCAGACATTCCTCAGTCACATCCTTAGAGGCAGGAGTGAGGGTTCGTCTTGACTTCCTGTTAGGGCCCTGGGCGATCCAGAACCAGTCAGCCTGGGGCAGGCTGCAAGTGCAGCCATAGGGTTAAAGGGCTGTTTCTCTTGTGGTTTGTATGTTTGTTCTTAATTGTGATCCACCAAGGATGGAAAATTTCTGTCTTGGATGTCTGAAGGGCAGGATATTTCTTTGAGACAGAAAAGGAAGTCTTAATGATACTAAAACTTTTATGTGCTTTTATTTTTTTGTAATTGCAAAATAACTGAAATCACATTAAGTACTTCACAATTTTCTTTAGTGATTTCAGTTTTTTAAAATTATTTTTTACATTTGTTATTTCTAATGTATATAATATGACTATATTTGCATGTTTTAATTAACCTTTATTCTTTAGGGAGGTAAAAATTATTGGCATCCAGTATGAAGTTGTAGTAAGAAAAAAGTTGGGAGATATTTTCTGATCTAGGTAAACCTCTCATGCCTTCAAGTCCTTAATTTCACCTCCACTCCAGATACTTCAATGACTTCAAATCTTACTCCCCTTACTCTGTTCCAACCACACTGGCCTCCTCTTTGTGGTTCCTAAAATATACTGTAGGGCCTTTGCACTTAACAGTTGTTTCTGTTTGGAATATCCTGCCACCAGATACGTGCATAGCTAGTTCCCTCACTTCCTTTGACAGTGGCATTCTCAAAGAGAGCTCACCCTGCTAGTCTACCTAAAATCTCATACACACACCCCATTCCAAGCACACAAACACTTCTGCATGTCACGTTCCCAGTGTTCATTTTCTCTCTCGGTCATTTATTGTCTAACGGTGTGTGTGTGTGTGTCTGTGCATGTATGTATATATGCATGTATGTGTGCATATGTATGTATATTTTCTCTCCAGTAGAAAACTTAAGTTTTACTAGCATAGATTTTTATCTTTTTGTATATTGTTTAGAACAATGTCTGATATATAGTAGGTACTCAGTTATTATTTGTTGAATGAATATCTCCAAACATGCATTTATGTGACTGGTAGTAATTAGGGGTACACGATAGCATTTTTGCCTTGTCGGTATTACCCAAACTGACCCGAGAGGCATCTTGTCTTCTCTCCTCCTAAGCTGTCTCTGTTCTAATTAAGGGGGATGGGGAAGGGCAATACCTAAGGAAATAATTCCTGATTCTTCTTGCTTCCTGTGGACCTTGCAGCTCACTGCCAGTTAACCTTGTTCCTTTCTGTCTCAGTGCCTGCAGGAAGGGAATGGGGCAGGCTGGTGCAAGATGGGGACTTGTAGGTCACAGTAAATAAGGGGTTCTCTGGGGAGGATGAAAAAGTCCTGGAGATGGATGGTGGTGATGGTGTACAACAGTGTGAATATACTTAATGCCACAGAACTGTACACGTGAAAATGGTAAATTTTTTGTTATGTATATTTTACCACAATTAAAAAAAAAAATGGGGGCGCCTGGGTGGCTCAGTGGGTTAAAGCCTCTGCCTTCGGCTAAGGTCATGATCTCGGGGTCCTGGGATCGAGCCCCGCGTCGGGCTCTTTGCTCAGCGGGGAGCCTGCTTCCTCCTCTCTCTCTCTCTCTCTGCCTGCCTCTCTGCCTGCTTGTGATTTGTTTGTCAAATAAAAAAAAAAACAAACAAACGAAACATAGTGGTTCTGAAAGGGTAGTGTCAAATCATTAGTAGTGGCTTCACCTAGGAACTTGTTAGAAATCCAGATTCCCAGCCTCCACCCCAGAACTGTTGATTCTGAACAAGCCATTCAGGTGGTTCTGGCACACACTGACGTTTGAGACTCACAACATTATAGCATTTTGTTTTAATCCCAAGAGCTATGAAGAACTGTTGTAAAGTTTTATAGAATATCTTCGCGCCCTGGTAATTGCATAAAATTACCTTGGTGAGAAATTCTGACCACTCTAAAGGTAAAATTGAAAAGTGCTATGGAAATGTTTTGAAAATTACTGGTTTAAGTCATGCTTCAAAAACAAACTGAAAATTTAGAGGACCTGCCGTGTTTTAAGCATCTTGCCAAATCCTCTCACAGTCATTTTTCCGGTTATCCCTCAAATCAGTGCTGGAGCAGTAAATACTACATTATCCACATTTAAAATGAGGAAGGAATCAGAGATGATTACACTGTGATTGATCTACTTCTTCCTGGTGCACACTTACTGTCACTAGGTGGCAGTGGTGGTGTGGTTACCCAGACTGGGGTAAGGCCTTCTGGGATTACAGACTTAGAAAATGAAATAAATGTAGCCCTATATGAAAGAAATCAGATGACAAATAACCACAATCTTTATATATAAACAGGTTCCAATTTCCAGTATGTAAGAGGACCTCTGAAAATCCACTCCTATATAAAAACAATGAGGGGTACCTAAGTGTCTCAGTCGGTGAAGTGTCTGACTTTTGATTTCAGCTCAGGTCATGATCTCAGGGTCGTGGGATAGAGCCCTGTATAGGCTCGGTGCCTAGCACGGAATCTGTTTCTCCCTCTCCCTCTGCTCCTCCCCTGCTCACACACACGCTCTCTCTCTCACACTCTCTCTCTTACTCTCCAGTAAACAAATCTTAAAAAAGTAAAATCAATGAAAACACTGCCAAAAATCCTTAAAATCAAATTTTTTCAGAACTAGGAAATAACCAGAGGCTTGACAATCTGAGTAGCATTTACCCAAGAAAAATGACTTAAATCATGGTAAGAACAGCAAAGTTTATAATAGCTTTAACAGTTTTCTGTCACCTGTCAGCTTCCCAGTAGCTTGAAAATGAATAGCCTCTCAATGAAAACCTGCAGTTGTAGCAGGCACTGAAGAGGGCAGAATGGATTTGGAGCTCCCTAAAGTCCCCAGCCCCCAAGAATTGTTACAATTAGCTTGTCTGGCACTTCCCTGGAAATTCCCACTCCCCGGGCTTGCCTGTTTTTCACCTGACTCAGCTAATTGAGTGGGAACAGCTTCTCCCCGACCCACCCCAGGAACATGCTACAACAGGCACATGAAGCCCTTTGGCAAAGGCTGGCAAACTTCTTGGTGGAAAGCATCAGAGGACATCTCTGTCCAATGACTAGGTAACCACTAAGCTGATACATCATAGAATAGAAGGGAATATAGATTAATGGAACAGAATTGAGAGTCCAGAAATAAACCCTCACATTTATGGTCAGTTGATTTTTCTGTATTGTACCAAAATAATTCAACAGGGAGAAGAATCGTTTGGTTTTTTTTCAACCAATGATGATAGGAAAACTGAATTTTGAAAACCTGCAAAAGAATGGAGGTGGATCCTTTCCACACATAATATACCAATATTAGCTCAAAATCGATCAGATCTAAATGTTAATAATAAAACAATAACATTCTAAGAAGATAACATAGAAGTAAGCTTTTGTGACCTTGTGTAAGACACCAAAAGCTCAAGCAACAAAAGAAAAAAATGGTTAAGTTGGACCTTGTCAAAATTTGGAACATCTTTCTGGGATGATGAGAATCTTTTGGAATTAGATGGTGGTGATCAGTACACAATTTTGTGATTAGGCTAAAAATCACTGAATTGTATACTTTAAAAGGACGAATTTGGGATGCCTGGGTGGCTCAGTCGATTAAGCATCCAACCCTTGGTTTCAGCTGAGGTCATGATCTTAGGGTCACAGGGAGTCTGCTTTAGATTCTCTCTTTGCCTCTCCCTCTGTCCCTCCCTCCCCCCCCAATTAAATAAATAAATCTTTTTTTAAAAAATGAATTTTAGGGGTGCCTGGGTGGCTCAGTGGGCTAAGCCTCTGCCTTCAGCTCAGGTCATGATCTCAGGATCCTGGGATCGAGCCCCACATCGGGCTCTCTGCTCAGCAGGGAGCCTGCTCCCCCCCCCCCGCCTGCCTCTCTGCCTATTTGTGATCTCTGTCTGCCAAATAAATAAATAAAATCTTTTAAAAAATGAATTTTGTGATACAGAGTTACATATCCGTAAGTTATTTTAATCTTTATACAATTATAAACATATGTCCATATAAAGTCTATAGAAATATCTTTTAAATTGAAAAAAAGTGAAGAAATCATGTTTCTCACCAGCTTTGGGAAGTCTACCTCTAACCATATTTTATTCCTATTCCCTCTTTTGCCTCCCTTTATTACTCCAACTCTGAAGCTACAAAGATAATCCGAGTTGGAGTTTGGAACTGCAAAGGTACAGACTATTTGTCTATTAACAAATGGATTTCAAAAACTACTTGAACTTTCCTGTGAGCTTTTATCCACATAGCTGTGAGAGCACATTCTTGTTGCATTGAAGGCAAGTCTTGGGCATTCCTTTTTTGGTTACACGGAGCATCAGGCAGTGCCAGGACAGTAATCAGATTTATCACTGGTGCCTTTCCAACTTTCTTTTCTGTTCCATTGTACTTCATAGTGCTCCACTTTTTCCACGTTCTAGGATTGTAGGGCAATTCTGATTCTGAATCCTGTACCAGCCTTGGTCTCTCCGTACCATGACTCCCATACTTAGAATCACACCCCCCCCCCTTTTCTCTCATCCTCATCCAAACTATTTTTGGCTGTCTGTGCTTTGAAATCTGATTAATTATGACTGATTTAAAAATTTTTATGCTAAGGCTGAAGGTGAAAATGGTTAACGGAAACTAAATTTTTTTTTAAACATTTATTTTTATTTTAGAGAGCATGAGCAGGAGGGGCAGAGAGAGGGGGAAGAGAGAATCTCAAGCAGACTCCAAGCTGAGTGCAGAGCCCAACACAGGGCTCAATCTCATGACCTCGGGCCAAAACCGAGAGTTGGATGCTTAACTGACTGTGCCCCATAGCCCCCGAAAGTAAGTTCTTAAGCATACCTTTGTTTTAAGAATGAATTAATTTCCTAGTTTTGCTCACTGAGAAGGCATGGAAACAATGACAAACTCACTAATAATGAGCCTTCCTAAGGCACCTCTAAAAATACTTCCTCTTTAAAGGAACCAGAGCACACTAAAGGAATGTCTGATTCCAAATCAGGGGCAAGAAGCATTCAAAATGAATCTGGAATGTCATGTCAGAAAGTAAGGAAGGTATCAATGATCACTGAGCACATGTTGAAAGTACTCAGGAGCCAACATAGAAGGGTCCCTAGTGACTAAAAATGGCATTATCTGAGCATCAAAAATAAAAATGACTCAGATGTGCTGGGGAACATGTGTTAAAAATGCAAGAGTTCCTTATGTTGTTTTTATTTGTTTTCTTTAAAGATTTCTCCACTTAATCCGAGAGAGCACGCGTGTACAAGCTCATGCATAGTAGTGGGGGGAGGGGCAGCGGGAGAGAATCTTCAAGCAGACCCATCTTCTGCTGAGCATTGAGTTGGACATGGGGCTCAATCCCACAGCCCATGAGATCATGACCTAAGCCAAAACCAAGAGTTGGAACCTCAACCAATTGAGCCACCCAGGCCCCCCACTTTATCTTATTTTTAAACAAATTATCACCTGTGGAGGTTATAAGGAAAGCAATCCATTAATTTGAAAACTGGCAAATTGGAAGAACCAAGCATTTATTCCACATTTCTTGTGAACTTTTAACTTAGGATAATCAAATAGTTAATGTAGAATATGACCATTTTACAGTCCATTTTGAAATAATAGATCTAGGTAACATCATCAATGTCTGCTAAAAACATCAAATGAAAGGTCAACAGTGGTGGTGGTCTTTATAAGGTATGAGGAGTCAGACTGATACAGTTGGATCAGTACAGTAGGATACAGTAGGAATACACAGTACTGCCTATGGCGTATTCTTGCTAAAAATTCAAAATCTGATGAAGCCTCAAAAATCTGTTTATAAGGAAAAGAATTTAGAAGAATATGTTGAACAACATCAAAGGGACACCATCAGCAAAATCCCAAAAGAGAGAAATTCTGTAGAACTAATGACCTAGCTTCTTCAACAAATGACAGGAAAGGAGGGGGAGACCTACACGGGACACATTGACCATATTCAGTGTGCACCTATTTAGAGTAAGCCAACTATTAAAAAAAATTATAAGCCCATTGGGGAAATTTATTATTTGATCATCACATGCTAATATCAAGGATGTAATATTTTTAATTAAGCTAATGGTATTCTGGATAATGGTTTTGTGAAAAGTTGATGTTTTGAGATGCATACTGAAGTATTTATAGATGAACTAATGGGATATTTGGGATTTGCTCTAAAATAATTCATAAAAGGTTGCCTGGGTGGTTCAGTCAGTTGAGTGTCCAGCTCTTGACTTTGGCTCAGGTCATGATCTCAGGGTCGTGAGATTGAGACCTGGGTTGGGCTGTGCGCTCAGCACAGAGTCTGAGGATTCTCTCTCTTCCTCTCCCTCCCTCTCTCCCGACTCTCTCTATCTCTCTCAAAAATAAATAAATTAAATCTTTAAAAATAAAATAATCTAGTTGGGAGTTAGGGGTGTTCAGATGAAACCATATTTATTGGCTTAATTGTTGACACTGGGCGGTAAGTATATGGAGATTTATAATACTGATCCCTATGTGTACTTAGATTTTCAAAATTTATACACACACACACACAGTTTTATACAGTTTTAAATATATAGTTTTAAAATTTTACACAATTCATGACTACACCTAAAGTTGATTTCCAGTTGGAGAATTACAGCTTGGGTGGAAGAAGGCTTTCTAGAGCCGCTTGCTGGCCATTACAGGCTACCCAGAGTTGACCAGAGTAGTACTGGCATCTTGGCATCTGGTTTAACTGCCCAGGCTATAATATGTAATATTTCCACCAGAACCATTGTCATGACAGGATACATGTGAGAAGTACTTTGATAAAACTTACAGCTGATAAAATGTTTATAGTATAAATTGCTAACGTATAATATAAACATGTATAGTTTAAAACAGCACCAAGTATCATATCTTAAATATGTTTGTCTTACATAGAGAGTAGTATATTCACTTTTTAAATGAGTTAATTTTTATAAGTGAAACATATATTCTGTAGGCATTTTTCATTTTGAGACATTAGATTTTCTTTCTCTGAAACATTTCTCTGTCTTTTCTAGGAAGTTATTTTAGGTTATATGAAAGAGGTGCTTCCTCATCTCTAAGACTTACCAGAAACTCTGATTTGAAGAGAATAAATGGATATTGTGCCAAGCCACAAGAAAGTCCAAAAGCTCCAGCCTGTAAGTTTTTATTCATTTTTCCAGATATGGATGAAGCAGTTCCCAAAGAGTGAAACAACTTGGAATCAAAAGACCCTAAAAGACAGGTTGTTCCAGGGGTTCCTACGTCCTTCCCTATCTTGTAGTCCATGCCTCCCAGATTGTACTTACATTGGCTCATGTGAAGCAGTGCTGTCTTCATTTTCCTCGTCTGTCATTTTTACCTCTTATTTCCAGGGTTAGATTGGAGCTTTTTGTTGGAGAATAGATGCACCAAAGTAAATAGAGATCTCGAAATGGTCTTTTAAGGAACCCCAAAGATGAACCAAATTGGGAAACGGTATTTTAGATACAATAAAACTAGGGCTAGCCTCTGGCTTGGGCATTAATTTCAGCCATCATTAGTCTTATTCTTAAACACTTGTCACTGTCCACTGTGGAAACAAGGAGTATTATATATATACTGTAGGGTCCCATGAGCTATTTGCTTATTACTTCTTCATGGGAGTATACTAGCGTCAGGCAGGTCTTGGTAAACAGAAAAGAACTGTCCTCAAAGAATATTTATCAAGAGCTTAAAAATGTTTATACCCTTCAACCTGGTATTTCATTTCTGGGGATCTGTCTTCAGGAATAATCCCTATATATGGAAAAAAGCTCTGAATATAAAGCTGTTCCCGTATTTTATATATAATAGGAAAATGAGAACTGATCTAAATGTCAGATAATCTGGGAATGGTTAATCTGTATGTTAGATCTACTTGACGAGATTGTGCAGCTGTAGGAAATGGTGCTTATAAATACCGTGTACTGGCATGGGAAATGTTTGTCATAATGTCAGTGAACAAATCAGGATACAGACTTCTATATCGTGTGTAAGCGTAGCATGATAGCCATATAAATATGTAGATTTATATAAAGAGACCTATAAACCCCCATACTTATGGGGCTAAGACTTAGGAAACACTACCAAAATAAAAATACAGTGATTCTGCTATGGCAGGAGAATTAGGGATAGTATTTATCGTCTTTTTTTTTTACATCTGTACTTTCCAAATTGTCTTTAATGTACTTAAAATGAAAACAAAAAACAATAACTATAGAGCTGTGCTAAGTGCTGGAAGGGTTAAAAGATAAAACTAGAGCAATACTATTTCTATACTTTTAAACCTCTTTTCTCACCTTCAGTTCTTTATGGATTTTTCTCCTAGGGACTTTCCAGCTCCTTTGCTGTTGCCTTCTGATTAAGCAAAAAGAACAGCACAAGCAAAGGTGTGGAGGTGGGCATGAGTGTGTCATGTAGGCAGCAAAGTCAAGGAGATGGTCTGTCTGCAGGAGATGTAGGCAGTACATGGAAGTTGGATGAAATTATCTTCAGGGTCCCTTCTAATGCTAACATTCTGTGACTCCCTAACTTTTTCTGTTCCTTCAGTGACATCTCCTTTTTTTGAAAGACTTTCTCTTACAGTCTGTGGTTGTGTGCCTTTCTTATTCATCTCCCTCTTTTGCCACTGCATTTTCCTCTGCTGCCCCTTTCTCCTGTCCCCTCTCTTGGGTCTTTATCACCTTCACTGGCTCTCCCTTTGCACCGTTGATTATCTCAACTCTGACTTCATTAATGAGACCTATTCAGATGGCATAAATTTAGACTCAATATTATATAAAAAGGCATACATGCTTTTTCCTTTCTCTAACTGGTTCTTTTCACAGTCTCTTTATCTTGGTTAACAGTACTGCTGTTGTCTTACTCATTCACGTTTGAGGTTCTTCTTTGATTCCTTCCTGGTCTTAATTTAATCAGCCTCCAAACCCTTTCAGTCATCTTCAGATAGACTTTTTTGTCTCTGTTCCTACCGTTACAACTTCAGTTCAGAACATATCACTTCATTCTCTTTACAGCTTCCCATTTGAACTTGTTGCCCACTCTATTCTATCCTTCTTTTCTCTTTTCCGTCTATTATGCAGATTAATCTTCTAAAACATTAACTTCTTCCTTGCTTCAAAGTGTACAGTGGTTCCCAAATCAGGTTTAAAAAGCGTAGCCTGGCATTCAAGGTCTCTTGTGATCTTATTTTACCTTATAACCTTTCTCTTTTTCTACTGAAGTCAAATAAGCTTCTCATTTTTCCCTTCTTAGTTCATCTTTACCTTTACGTTTGTTTCTGGTGTTCTTTCAACTTTCAATGGCTAGGAAATATTTTTATTTTACCTCAGTCCCCACAGAATTTTGGAACCTCATTTGAGAAATGAGGCATCCTAAGAAATCCCATTTGAATAAAGCTCAAATTAGCTCGAGGTTTCTCAATGTTTCTGTTTCACGAATAGCTAAAAAAGCACAAATAGCATTTTTTAATTGCTAAATTTGAGAGTCATAACCTCAAATAAGATACCTTGTCTTGTTTTTTCTCATAGACACTTACAGCCACAGAGTGCCATTACACAAACCTACAGACTGGGAGAGGAAGATCCTGATATGGTCAGGCCGCTTCAAAAAGGAGGATGATATCCCAGAGACTATCTCGTGAGTGCCGAACATAGGGGTTATAAGCAGCTTTTCTTCCTTGCTGATTTCAAAGGCAAAACATTTCCTTTGAATTTGACTAAGAACTTTCACCAAATTTTAGAACAGTTGTCACATCTCAAAATGTTTCCTCTTTGGCAAGTACCTGCAATAAAAACAGTGCTGGAAGATCTTGTATCTCATTGATACGCTGTGTTGTGCCTACTGGAGAGCTGTCGGGTACTCTGAAGTCAATTGACTGATTTCTTTCCTGAGCTACAGGAATGTGACTAAGCAGTGATGTTCACTGTTCTTAGCTTATTTTTAATCTGGGTGTATCAGTTAGGTGCCATTGACAATAATTAATAGTTATATTCTATAAAATCCACTCAGGTATTCAACAATACTTGAATAAAAGGTTATTTTTTTATTCATAATAGCATAAAAGTATTTAAGAGTAACATATTCTCTTACTGAGATCCCAGAAAGCATGCTTTCCTGTCCCTCTCACCAACTTCCTTAAACCCAGCCCTCCCAGGATCCTGGGACTTTTTCAGAGTCTGTGGACGAGTGTAGATTCCTCAAACCCAGGGTTTCTCAACCCCAGTGCTATCAGCATTTTGGGCCAGATAGTCTTTGTTGGTGGGTGCTGTTGTGTACATGGTAGGATGTTTAGCAGCACCTCGCTTGGCCTTTTCATTTCCCAGATGCCAGTAACACTCAGTGAAAAAGGTCTCCAAACTTTGTCAAATGTCCGGTGGGAGGACAGAAAAAAAAACCTGATTAAGAACCATTGCTCCAGCCTGATGTTAAAGACCCTGACTGGTTTGCATCCTGGCCAAGAGAGATTCTGAGAAGCAGGTGCCATCTCCCCTGTGGGGCACCATCCTCTTCGGAGATAGGGACTTGGGACAAAGCTCCTAGACATTTCCTTCTGGTAAGAACCTATTCCTTGAACTTCTGGCTTCTGGTTTCAAGGCATGATTTTAGATGATCTGAGTTCTTTCAGGGTTATCTTTTCCCAGGAAGAGAAGTGTTAATTGCTTTTTTTGTTTACAATGGCTTTAACAGCCATTCTACTTCTGCCGGTCAAAATGACAGTGTACTCTCCTGGAAAATAAGAGCAAGCTGGAAATAACAATTATATTAAGGTGGGGTTTTTTTTAAATATTATTTATTCATTTGAGACGGAGGTAAAGAGAGAGAGAGAGAGAGAGAGCAGGAGCAGGGGAAGAGGCAGAGGAAGAGGGAGAAGCAGACTCGCTGCTGAGCAGGGAGCAGGACTTGGGGCTCCATCCCAGGACCCTGAGATCATGATCTGAGCTAAAGGCAGATGCTCAGCCGACTGAGCCACCCAGGCACCCGATATTAAGTTCTTGCCTGTGTCTTAATTTCTTCCTCAGTATTCCAGGAGAAGACAAACTGCTGCATACCCATGGCCCTAATAGGTGCTATATAGATTTTTGCCATGGAATACCTTCCTCAGTCTGCCTTACAGGTGGTTCCAGGATCCCCCTCAAGCCTAACGTACTACCTACTGAGTCACCCTAGAATGTTCTGCTGTGAGCCCGGGCAAGTGTTCATCCTTATGCCGGTAGTTCTGAACAGGCACTGCTTAACTTGCCCATTCTGATTGCTTCCTATAGAATGGAGGGCAATCTCATGACCTTATTTAAATGTATTTTACTTTTATAATGTAAAATATTTTTAATGTATAATACTTAAAAAAAAAAGATTTATTTGACAGACAGAGATCACAGGTAGGCAGAGAGGCAGGCGGGCAGGGAGGGGGGACAGGGAGCAGGCGCCCCACTGAGCAGAGAGCCCAACACAGGGTTTCATCCCAGCACCCTGAGATCATGACCTGAGCCAAAGGCAGAGGCTTAACCCACTGAGCCACCCAGATGCCCCTAATACTTATTTGTTTAAATTTTTTAGAGAGAGAGCACGCTGGCGTAAGAGCAGGTTGGGGAGGGGCAAAGGGAGAGAGAGAATCCCAACCAGCCTCCAAGTTCTGCGAGGAGTCCGACTCAGGGCTTGATCCCACAACCCTGAGCTCATGACCTAAGCCAAAATCAAAAGAGTTGGCTGCTTAACCGAATGAGCCACCAGGTGCCCCCGAATGTAAAATATTTCTAATGAAAAGTAAAATATATTACTTTTCAGGAATATCGCAGCACTTTAGTTGGAAATGCCAATTCACATAAAATACTGTCAACGTGGGTAGTTTGTGGTTGGTGGACTCTCAGATGCTCTTAATAGAGCAATCCATTGTCCTTAGCAATTGTCCCTGGTTCCTCTCACCCTGCTGCAGGCCCAGCTTCAGTGCCTGGAGAACTCTGTTCACATGGCTGCCTCCCTGGGTCCCCTCTTAACATCACAACATCTATCCTTTCAGGCTTCTCCTACCACCTGCAATGCCTGGACCCTGTACCTCCTTCCAAGCAATTTTAAAGTACTTTTTCCCTCCTGATTTGAAAAGTATTGTGTGTTAAAAATCTTGGGGTAAAAAGAAAGAAGGAAGTTAGCACTTTAATCCCATCATCTCGAGACAATCACTTCCTATCCACACCCCTACTGAGTAGGCTGGTGCTCTCTCAAGGGTCCATTTGGAGGATCTGCCCTGAGGATCTGCAAGACTCGTGTAACAGAACCACAACTCACTGGCTACAGACAGACTCACAAGGGTGCAGTGGCCTTCCCTTTAGACTCTCCCTTGGTGGACCTCTTGACTTCCACACAAGAACAATAATCCAACCCTCAATTTTCTGTTAAGGCACACGGGTCTCTATTCAGTGGGCAGGTTCAAAGAGGAACTTTCCAAAGAGCACAGTCTCAAGTTCACTGTCCTGCAATTTCAGCAAAATGTAGTTAAAAGGTAAACACTGAGGAAGTATTGCTTAAAGAATCTTTCTGCTGTTTCAGATAGTCTCTGGAATCTATACCTGGTTCTAAATTTAAGTATTAGATTTAGATTATTAAAACTATTCCTATTCCTGCTTCAAGGCAGAGAGCGAAAACTTAGATATAAAGATCATATTGTTTGACTTACTCCCACATTTGTTTTCTGAACTGTGATTTGTGTTGAAATGTACAAAACTCATGAAGTTCATTGCAGTATCTCTTATTATTAAACAATCACTGTATCAGTAGCATCTTCTTAAGAACCCCTCCCCCCCGGGAGAAACAGCTCCTGTTTTCACTTTAGCATTGGCTGCTAGTGTGAAACTTGGAAGCCAAAATTGGCTTCCAAGCCAATAGCAAGCATAGAGTAATACCCCTTGCCTTTTTTCCCCCTTTGTTCCTCGATCCACTTCCTGTCTTCATGCTTTCTTCTCTTTTTCTTAAAGTTTGTGCTGTCTTACTGGATTTTATTAATAAGTTTAAGTGAGTTGTGAAAATGCCTCATCTTCCCCCTCACATTCCCCCAAATCCTGCAAGATTTCCAGGCCTGCATCTTTCTTTTTCTATTTGTGGTACCACTCCATTTCTGATTTGTGTTACACAGAGTTTTATTTCCTACTGGCAACTTCAGAAAGAGAAAAGTTAACTTTCCTTCGTAATCTCATTGTGTTATTAGGTTTGAGATGCTTGATGCTGCAAAGAACAAGATCCGAGTGAAGGTCAGCTATGCAATGATTGCCCTGACAGTGGCAGGGTGCATCTGGATGGTTATTGAGGGCAAGAAGGTGAGCACGGACTTCCTCTCTGCCGCTGTTTTTTACAAAGGATCTACAGGAAATCAGGGGTTGACCCTTTTATTTATTCTCTTGAGAAGAGAGGGCTGCTTTCTACATGAGAAATGATAAGAAACAAACAGTGATAAGAAATGAGGCACAGGAGGGGCAAACCTGGGATGTCATGCCTGGGGATAAATAGCAAATCCTAATTTTGGCAAGATAAAGGACTAAATTAGTTTCACACAAAGTAAAAAGAAAGTGATTAGTTATCACAGATGTCGTAAGTAATGTGAAACCAGAAAAATGTCCGTGCTGTATCTATTGATGACACCGGCGTGTCTGTCCGGCACTCCCGGTAAGTGAGCGTCTTCATCCACGCTCCAGCTGCCTTAGCCCTGGTGAGCATTCTAGTCACTGCTCTGGACTTGAAGCTTGGCCGCGCGGGGCCACATGTGTGAGGACAATAGCTCCTAAACAAGTACATAGGCATTCAAGTCTAGAAATCTTTGTTTTAACCTATCATTAATTGAATACTCACTGTCTTCTAAGCACTTGGCTTTTCTTTCATTTGAACCTCACAGCAGCATGACAAAATAGGTACTATTATTAGGACCTCATTTATAGATGAGGAAACAGAGCTAAGAAAGCGCTGCTAATTTGCCCAAGGCCACACATCTAAACGGCAAAGCCGCAGTTTGAAACTAGACCTAACTGAGGTGATAGTAAAATTGCTCCCACTTATCAAGGGCTCATTATACAGCAGGCACTGTTAAACTCACCACAGTATCCTAAGAACCTAAGCAGTAGGTTCTCTTATTATCCATACTTTATAAAAGAGGAAACTGAAGCTTAGAGATACTAAGTCATTTTCCCAAAGTCACATAGCTGGATAAGTGGCAGGATAAAAATGTAGAGCCAAGTTTGCAAGTTCCCAAACTCTCATAATATTATCTTGTGCTTAAAATATAGGGTTTTTTTTATATGCAGCAGCAATGGTCAAACCCTTATTTCAATACCATGTCTAATTTTATATATCACAGCTTCCATGTGCAAAGAGATGTCTTGTGTCTATTATCAGATATTAAAAAGGTTCTACCAACCTAGCAGTAACTGACTTCCCTTATCTCCAGTGAGTGCAGAGTAAAAGGAAATGAACTTCTGGCTCTCTTCAGACTTCAGGAGTGGAAAATACTGACCAGTTAGATTGACCTTTTGGGAGCATGAAAGACAAGTATGCAGGACTGGGTGAAGCTCTTTTGACATCTCTATTCTCCCCCACTTCAGATTTTCTTCTGGCTTCCTCTTTGACTTCTCATGCTTAGTTCTCAGACTGAAACTTACAGAAGCATGTGGACAGGACATAGGGACTTCTAGAGTTCCAAGAAGTCTGCATTGCTTTTGTATACCTATTATACTAAGCTGAGTCTAAATACTCTAGAAACGAGTTACCCCTTGGGAATTCTTCTAGCTTTATCTAACGGTATATACCATGAACTTTAAGAGAGTTTCTCTCCTTTACATGCCAGGAAACCATCTCATTTGTTTGACGTGGAACTATCCATTCCTTACAAGTTGGGAAATGCTACTAGAGTGGAGAACTTTTAGACTTAGTGCTATTTAAAAGAGAGGAATTAGCCATTGTATGTTTTGTCCTCACCATCAACTTACCATTCCCTTTCTCCTCTCCCTTCCCATACCTAATTCTTTATATGTGAAATTACACAGATATTAAAAAATCCCACCTTATATATAGGGTGCTAGTTTCATTTATTCGGTGTGAAACTTTGGAAACTGGTCTGCTTATGTAAGCTTTACAAGCATGTAACAGGTCACATGGAGGGAAACAAGGGAAGAGGATGGTTGGCTCTCCCCCACTGCAGTTTACTGTCAAAGAATGGAGTAGTGCGATATAGATACTGCGGAGACTCATTAATCACAGTATTTGGTAAAGTCTGGGATCCCAAAGCTGAATATTTTTGGTAAAAGAGGAATAAGGAGTTAGAAGGGTATGAAAGTATACAAATGAGTTGGGGAAGGAGAAATGGTAGCAATAAAGAACAGGGAAAGGGAAAAAAAGGATAGAAATGGAAACAAAAAGGTATTCAATACTAAAGAGCGGAAAAGGGAAAAGATAAAGGAAGAAATTATAAGGGAAGAAGCTAGATTTAAAGAAATAGGCCAGAAAAAAGGTAGAGGGTATGGCATTTCTCTTGTGCTTGACTGGATGGGCTATTGGACTGTGAAGTTCTAGAGGAAGCAGAAGGCACACAGAGGGGGCTTCCGTGCTCAGTGTGCCCACGGCAGAGCATTTTGGGACTGCACTGGCTTAGTTAATCTGCTGACATCAGTGTGGGGTAATGATATCCTCCCCAAACCCTTTTTCAAATTTGTTTCATTTTAGGCTGTCAAAAGAAACGAGTCTTTAACAAGCCTGAACTTAGAAAAAAAAGCTCGCCTGAGAGAAGAAGCAACTCTGAAGGCCAAAACAGAGTAGCAGAGGTATCTGTGTTGGCTGGATTTTGAAATTGCAGGAATAATGTTGCAGCAATTAGCCTGTATTAAAAAATACGGTATGAGGATCCATTTCATGAAAGTATGGTTTGCACAGATTTGTAATTTCCCCATTCCTGATATAGTGGGACAAATAAATTTCTTTAAAGAAACAACTTGTCTATATTTTTGTGGCTGTGATCTAGGTTAAATGCAGCCTTTCAGCTTTTTGGAGGAAATGAATGAAAAATGGGGCAAATTATTTAAACCTTAGTATTAACTCTTTAGAGAGTCAGATACCATATCTTTAATTTCCATTACCAAAGTGATTTTCTCTGCAGAAGCTAAATGGCTTGTAGTTCTATATTTCTGTGTATTCATTTCTAGAGAGATAAGGAAGGCCGGCTGCGTACACGCCTAGGTGCATCTTGTAGAGCTAACCTCCCCAAATGTGGTGGTGCTTCTGAGAGTCCTGCAAAGCAGCCTGGTCAGACTCTTCCATCTTTGGGCATGCTGACAGACAGAGGCTTGTCAGAGAGCAGTCTTGTAAAAGGTTCCTGTAAGGTGATGAGAGTGGTCTGGCCACAAGTTTCTGAGAACTCTGAAATCCCAGCACCATGAAGTTGCTTGGGGCCATCAGTCCCCTTTTCTACTCCATAGCTTAGAATTCCCAATTGGTCCTTTTCCTTTTGCCTTTACACTGAATTTCTCAATGATGAATATCTTTCAAATACATTTTCTTACAAGTTTTGAAAGATAAGCATTTGCATGTGGTTATATATTTCATTTACATTTTGGGATGCCAAGCCATTTCATTTTAGATATTGGATGCTGGATTCTATTTTAAGTATTTCATATATTCTCACATGCCTCATATTAATGGATGACATGGACAAGTTTGCATAGCCATCCCAACCTGCCAGTTGTCTCCAGAGGAGTATAACCGATAGAAAGTAATATATGCATCTGCATTGGAACTTGACTTAATAAACTACTAAGTGAAATGGAATATACCACATTTGATTTCATTATCTGATGATGTTGGTGATGTCTCTTGATACACTTTTAGAGTAATTGGACCTTAGCTTTTTAGATACCAACTTCTTTGATTTTAACCTATTTCTTTTAAAAATAAGTAATTTTTCTTCATAGAACACTATCATTTTTAACTTCTAAATAAGTATTTTAAAGTGTTATCTTGGAGATTTATTGTAAAAAAAAAAAAATGTTTCATTAAACCAAAACTCACAAATGTTACTGTACAGCAAGAATTTTCAGGATCATTTTTCATTTTGTCTCATTCTCCTACTCAGTTACTTAGAGTAACTACTTCTTTATGGGTTAAACATAAATTTCTTGGCCAGAATTTTGGACTTGTCTCTGTCCAACCCAAGTTTGCTCACTACCGTCACATAATACCTTCTTGACAGTCATTCCTTATTAATAACTCTAATACCTTATATTCCTCAGAACTTGTCAAGCAAATCAGACTTAATGAGTGCTATTTTAAGATACTAAAGAATACAAAAAAAGGCAGTTTACCCCTGTTACTTTCAATTATTGTTTTACTATTTTTTGCTTAATTTCTATTTTTTTTCACGTTTATCATGTCTCTGTAGGTAAAGTGGGCAGAAACCATTTCCCACTTTTTATTTCCCACTATAAGCCCTGTCTGAATAAAGTTAATACACAAGCCTATGGTCAGATACTTTTTTAATAAACAAAAATAGTATGGGGACATGATTCCAAACGTTTATTGAAAGTAGGCAATATAATTCATTGTCATTCATCAAACATTACCTTAATCCCTTATATATATAAATACTGAGAATACAAAATGAGTAAAACATACTTCTTTACAGAGCTCATAATTTATGGAAACATGGCCCATGAAACGGCTACAATACAAACTGGTAAAAGATATATTCTGAACTTTATATAACAGTCGCTATAGAAAGAAACAAAACCTAACTCAGCTGTCAGTTGTGGTTCCAGTCAAGCAGGCAGTGCTGGTCCACAAAGTGGTGATTTCTGTTTGAAGCATGGAGTTACTAGGAGTTACTAGGTCAGACACATGGTGAAAGAGAATAGCCACACCATTTAGACATTTAGTTTGCTTGATAATCATGAGGCACAGTCTGACCAGGGTAGTGAGAAGTCCCTCAGCAAAATGCCATTTATAATGTTTTGGTTTACTTTCAGTTTTTATCTCGATACAAAATTTAAGATGGTTAACAGAATGAACCAATGACTTATTTTTCCCAGTTTATGGACTTGATTCCATGGAACCATTTCATGTGTGAGTGGCATCTGCCATATATCTCCATTCCATCACTATCCCAGGATTATGTTCTTAACTCATCTGATCTCCCAAATCAGGAGCACTCGAGTTATGCCAAACCCCTCACTTAATCAGTCATCCTGTTTTGTAAACCATACTTTCAAATATTTCTCAAATACACTCAGAGGAACAGAGTGGGAACCTATTCAGGAATAGACATGAGTTAATACCAGACCTGAAGATTAAAAGTCAGAAGCCCTAAGTTCTAGACTTGCTTTTCCAGTTGTCTTGCTTTGTAAATTTAGGTTATAGGTCTGAAATCTTTTAATCTAAGACAATGGGTTTTTTGGTTGTTTTTAAGATTTCAATTATTTGTCAGAGAGAGAGAGAACATGTGAGTGAGCACAAGCTGGCTCCCTGCCGAGCAAGAAGCCCAATGCGGGACTTGATCCCAGGACTCTGGGATCATGACCTGAGCCGAAGGGAGGCACTTAATTGACTGAGCCACCCAGGCATTCCACCACAACCCCCCCCCCCTTTTTTAAAGATTTTATTTCTTTGTTTGTCAGAGAGAGTAAGACAATGTTAAAAAGAAACACAAAACCATACCAAAATTAAGAGAAACCATCTTTTTAAATACCTTTTTTTTTTTTTTTTGCCAATTTGGCTCTACTAGTTGATTTCTAAAGGGTTTAGTAGTTACTCATCCACAGTTTAATTGTTTTGTCATTTCCTAATGCTGCTGATGCAATGATGTTTTCTGTAGGATGACAAGCTGCTGAGATTACAACATCTGTATGACCTTGTAATTTCTGTACAATTTCTTTAGTCTGAAGGTTCCAAATGTAAACCAGATTATCTTCTGATCCAGACACAATCCATTTTCCACCAGTAACTGAAAAATTGGCAAATATGCAGTATTTCTCATTCTTATGACCAGTGTATGTTTTCAGACATCGACCTCTGCTATAATCCCACAGTTTAAGGGTATTGTCCAAAGTTGCAATTAGAAGATATCTTCCGTTTGGAGAAAATTTTACAAAAGAGATAGGAGGGTTATCATCATCAACAAGTGTTTTTAAACACTGACCTGATGCAGCATCCCAAATTCTACAGACACCATCATAGCTACCTGACACAATCAAAGACCCACTACAATTAAAATGAACAGCAGAAACTGGGTCAGAATGAGCAGACAAAGTCTTAAGGCACTTTCCTGTTTTCACCTCCCATATTTTCACACTCTCATCAAAAGATCCTGAAATGATGAGATTGGATGGTGGATTGAAATTACAGCAAAAAACATAATTACTATGCCCCTTCAGCGTTTTCAAACATTTTCCAGATCTCACATCCCAGATCTTTAGCGTCTTATCATCTGAGGCAGAAACAAGACGACTGGAGTCTGATGACCAGGCAACATCTGATATTTCCAGATCGTGACCATGAAGTGTTTTCTCATACTTTCCATCATAGGCTCCCCAAATTATAATTACTTTGTCAGCAGAAGAACTTGCTAGCCATTCTCCATTAGGACTAAACTTAACCGATGATACTGCTTCCGTATGTCCCACGAGAGTAAATTTAAGAGCATAGTTTGGTTTTTCAGACATTTGCTTGTTCGGGTTGGCTGATGAGGGAAGGCCCAACTCCGCTGGTCTAGCATCTCCTGCCTCCTTTGTCCCCATGGTTCTGAAGCTCCCAAGTCAGTAGGTTAGGTAAGCGTCCGGCCCTGAATCAGGAAGCTCGATATTCTTTCTGCCCAGCAAAATGAAGATAAAAACATCAGCCTCAAAAATTAATAGCCTTTTAGTGATTATAATTTCCGAACTGTCTTTAAACTTCTCTATACAATGATTCAGCCGAACGGCTTGGACCTCTTTTTCCTCACTTCCTCCTTTGTAAACAAATACTTGATAAAAACATTAAAAGGGTCCAATGCGCTGTCGGCAAGTGAGGTATGTTCTGGGTATTTTGTGAACGTATAAAGCCGTGCAAAGTGAACAGAGGCGTGGGTGACCTACAGGAAGTATTTTCTCACCTCCCCTCCCCCTACCCCGAAACGTTTAGAACACTAAGCAAGCCTACCATAAGTCAGAGAGACTTTCGGTACTTGAGCATGAATGAATCACCGGCTTAAACAAACGATTTCAGAAGGTTAAAAAAAAATAATAACGACAAACAAAAAAACCTGCGTAAGCATCATGAACTGTGGCCCGGGGGCCGGTGGGCTGCAGTCGGCGGATAAACACTGGAGCACACGTCCGCGTCAATCCAACCCAGCCGGCAGGACAGCGGAGCGCAGGGGCACGCCAACTTCGAGCTGAGATGACCAATGGGAGAGGTCGGCCTGCGCTTGCGCAAAGGAAGGTGCTGGCGTTCCTTCCGGTCTTCTTCGCCGGAGGCTGCCGCACGCAAACGCAAGACTTCCTTGTTTGGCCTGTGGGTAGGTTGACTGGTCTTATCCCAGACCTGACTGACTAGCGTCAGTAGCAGTGAATGTTTCAAAGAACGTTCATTTCTTTTTGGAAGCCGTGTCACAAGAAATAACTGAATTTTCCGATTCCGTTAGTGGAAAGTTAGCTCACATTTGGCACTAGCTAGTCGTCGAGTCCCCCTCCCCAGGCGCGGGTGACTGAGCATCGGCTTCACGGGCGGCTTCTGCTCCTCTCCACTCTTGTGGTACAGAGCTGGTGGCGTGTACTTGAGATTGCAGATAGGCAAGGGGCAGCTTGACTGAATTTATGCCCAGATTGTAAAGCTTCTGGTTTAAAAGTTTGGGGTAAACATTTCGGGAAGGAATGTGTTGTGGGCCTCCAGAAGCCAGTGCTTAGGACGTGGTAGTGCCGGGGAAACGAGCAAACGTTTGTTTTGGCATTTCCTTGCGCTTCCTTAAACTTTTTAAGAGAACAGGTCAAATCTGCATAGGTGCTTGAGACCGAAAAAGAGAAGTTGGTGGGACGTGGTTGAGAAATACGTAAAGTTATCTCGTAATTGGCTGTAGAGAGTCTGAAGTTTTAAGACCTGTTTAATGGCCCTGAGAGTGCTATGTAAAGATGTATGCTTTTCAAATATTAAGTTACGGTCTTTAAACAAGAATAGGTTTACTGCGGTGTCTGGTTCAGTCCCTAGAGCATGCAACTCTTGATCTCCGAGTATCGATTTCAAGCCCACCGTGGGCGAAGAGCTAACTTTAAAAAAAAAAAAAAAAAAAAGTTTACCAAAAACATTGGAAGCCTGATGAATTTCTTCTTACCTGTAATTGCTCAATAAAGAGTGCTCAAGAATGTTGTTGTTTACAAGGTTTCCCCTTTCGCTGAGCTAAAGTCTAGAGGCAAGTATCTCTCTCTTTTTTTTTTTCCTTTTTAACGTAAGCTCAAGAGTTAACGTGCTATACCACTTAGCCAGCCAAGCGCCCCGCCGCAAGTATCTCTTAATGATGTTTTCTGTTAGCCAGCAGTTAAAAGCATTGGGGAACGAATTCTCTTAGCCTATATTTATTAGGGATAATTGAAAGTCTGGCCTTTAAATGAGGCACAACGACATAATTAAATCACCTATAACAATCGTATAATAGTATAACCTCATTACCTTAAGACCCTACTACTCGAGTTTGGAATTTGGACAGGAATTGGACAAAAGCTTCAGTCTTAGGTAGTGCAAATTAACGGTGTAATAACGAGATGCTGGAAGTAGGAAGAGGATCTTTTAAGTGGTTTGGAACATCCATTTATATACATTAAATTAGGATTCTTCTTAGATCTTTTTTAAGGCAAGGCCACCATGGACCTTTCCCTCTAACATTTGAAAAAGAACTTTTCCCTTTTATGTATCTCAAAGGTCAGTTGTTAGTAAACTCTGCCATTTCCCTCTCCTTTCTTCTTGTTAGCCTGAATTGGTATGATTTTTACTAGGAAGCTTAGAAACACTCTAAAATTCTACATCAGTTGAGACTATTTTCATTTTTATTGACTATTAAAAAATAGGGGCGCCTGGGTTGGCTCAGTGGGTTAAAGCCTCTGCCTTTGGCTCAGGTCATGATCCCAGAGTCCTGGGATGGAGCCCTGCATCGGGCTCTCTGCTCAGCAGGGAGCCTGCTTCCCTGCCTACTTGTCACCTTTTCTGTCAAATAAATAAATAAAATCTTTAAAAAGAAAAATGAAAGTGCTATAGAGAACAAAGTGTAGGCTTTGTTTCAAAGATTTTAATTTGTATTTTTCCAATAACTGTTCTATACAGGAGAGTAAAGGAAATTAGACAATTTGTGACGTGAGGGCTAGGACGGGGTGTTGGTGCTGGGGTATGTTTTAGTAACCCACTAGAAATATCACACGAATGAGAAGAACAGTCAAGAATGTCTTGGTAGGTGGCACTTGGCTGGCTCAGTCAGTACAGCATGCCACTCTTTTTTTTTTTTTAAGATTTTATTTACTTATTTGACAGAGAGAGATCACAAGTAGGCAGAGAGGCAGGCAGAGAGAGAGAAAGAGAGAGAGAGAGAGAGAGAGGAGGAAGCAGGCTTCCTGCTGAGCAGAGAGCCCGATGCGGGGCTTGATCCCAGGACCCTGAGATCATGACCTGAGCCGAAGGCAGCGGCTTAACCCACTGAGCCACCCAGGCGCCCCCAGCATGCCACTCTTGATCTAAGAATGGTGAGCTCAAGCCCACATTAGGGGTAGAGTTTACTTTACCAAAAAAAAAAAAAAGTGTTGATAGGAATAACTAAAAATTTTTCTCCAGATTTTCCCAGAATGTGAAGAAATTTCCACTATTAAAATCCATTTCTAGATGTCAGAATTTTTTGTTTACAAATAGCATCAGGAATTTGTGTAAAGAAATTAAAGCTCTGAATATAAAATCTTTTTATCATGTTCTAATATGTAGTCCTGATACTGTAGTCCTTATAAATTGGGCCTAAGAATTTTGTGGCATAGGTCCTTGGGAGGAGGGGAGCATCAGCAATGTGGAGTGCATAGGAGTAGGAAATACTGGTATGAGTAAACCTAAAGTGGCAGAAACCATAATTAGAGCTTTGCATTTGCTGCTGTCAAGCAGAGTTCCTCACACGGTCCTGTTTTTAACTATTTCTATTTTTGCTGTTCCTAATCTTCACCAGATAGGTGATTTGGAAGTTTCCCTCTCTGTAGAAACCAATTTGTTTTCTTTAGATTTCCCACAAAACTTTTAGAACTTAAAGTCTCAATGGTTGAAAGGTTTATTTCCCTTCCCCTCAGTCAAGTCTGCAGATATTATAAATAGAAATGCCACAAGTTTAGGTCATTTTGGTTTTTAATAATTTTTTTTTTTGTAATGTATGTCAGGACTGAGATTAAGTCCTATTTTAAGGACTGTCTTGACTGACTCCTTTCATTGCAATTTCAGTTACCAAATCCAGTTCTCAAAAATCAAGCACAACAGAATGATGTATAGTTGCTTAGGACCATTAGCAATTTAAATCTATATAAATCTAGTTGGACTAAATACGGAGTGGTGCAGAATTTATCTAAACTGAGACCTTTCTAAAGTGAAGGGGAGACACTAAAATAATCAGCTGATGTTAATTGATCTAAAACCGGGGACTATACCTAGCAAACCAGTATAATCACTGACTTTTGGAGGCCTCTCCTCAAATCACAACTTAATTTTGGAAAATTCTACACTCTCTATATGGTGATAACCCTGTGCTCTTTCCCCACCACTGTAGTCTCCTGGGTTTCTATTTTCTCCTCACCCAACACTAAATAATGCTAGGCACAAGTGGTTTAGATAAGGCAGTGATCCAAACTGTGGATGTCCATGGGCTTCCTCAGGTGAAATGGGTATATAAAGGAATTTAGAGAGTAATTCTATTCTCTGGAGAAACATTCAAGATCACAGATAGGACCATATATTGACTTTAAAATCCAAAAAAAAAAAAAGACTTTTTCAAATTGGCAAATGAAAAAAAGGGCAACAGTCATCTATGCTAGCTTTAATAAATTTGTAAACTCAGCCATTCTGTACTATAGATAGCAGTGTAGTCTGCAGGAACTAATTCTATTTTAAGATTCTCTTTTCAGAAAAAGTACCTGGCCAGTAGAATCAGCAATACATACAATAGTAAAAATGTTTAAAAAAAAAAAAAAAAGAAAGAAAAGAAAAAGAAAGGAAAACACACCCTATTTAATAGCCTAAGGCAACCACTGCTTCCGCATAAGTTGGATATAATTGACAAAGTTGTTTTTCTTAACTTTAGAATAGGTCAGAAGAGATTAATGTGCTATTTTTGATAATACAAACACATGGGGTTGATTATGTAAGTTATCCTGTAAAATATATCCATAACTTTTCACAGAAGGCGTAAGGTTTTTTGTTTTTATATAATGAATTGCTATGACAGTGTCTTGCTTTTGTAAACTAAAGGTCAAATTAATGTCCTCCTGAAAGATAACCACATATAAAACATAAGTTGAGACACTAAGTCTAAGAGCTGTTAATTTCTGGCTTCAAACAGCAGCATAAAAGAATTCCTTTGAATTGTCTTTTGTAACCAAGTACCCTTTACTAATATCACATCGATGCATATTCCTTCAGTCATTTAGTATTTATTGAATAGTCTACTATGTGCAAGGCACTCACCCATGGCCTGACAGACCACATTCAAGTACAAAGAATCATCAGATCCATTCCAAATCAAAGCGTAAGAACACTTTGAACAACAACATAGAGTGGTCATAATGATGAAGTAAGCAGAACATACTCAACATACATTAAAAGGTGATCTTTCTAACTTTTGATATTCCTGGGGACAGTACTCCTTTAGGAAGTCAGCTGTGTTAAATTCACGTCCATGGATGGCACTGCTTTCTAAGGCAGAATTCTTCATTCCAAAGCCTTTCTTTCACTTTGTCAGTACCTTCTACATTTGAGTTTGTTGAATGGAAACATGTTTACCCATTACGCTACTAAACTCAAAATCTATCATTTGCATATATATTTTTTTGACTTCTGTTGTTTTGTCAGGTTATATACAGAATTTTAGCACCACAGAAGGGAAAAAGAAGTTTGGGCTGAGAAGCTCTACTTTACCAAATTATGTAACCTAAAAGCAACTTCATACCTTAGTTATTTTAAGGGTGCTCTTGAGAAAGAGCCAGAAAGACTGGTCTGACAAAAAGCTGAACCAGCTCTGGCTGTTGTGTAAGTCTAGTTCTGGGAGTTCCTGGCCCAGAACACCACCTCCACCATGACTGCTGCTTTCTTCCAGACACAAACTGCATAGCTCTGTCCCACCACTAGACAGTGTCTGAGGTTATGACCTTGGGGCAAAGGAAACTCTCTTAAGTCTTGACTCTGTCACCTGTAGTGACAGTTATCCACCTCAAAGGCAGCTGGAGGATTAAAAGAGAAAAAATGGAAGCCCTTACCCAGGCACCTGGCAGAAAGACTAGATGCCTTTTTGACCTATGGCAATCTACCCATAATCTTTTCTTCTTGCCCCACACTTCCAAATTTTATACCCAGTAGCAATTTGATATTGTTAAAATTAGCATATATTTGCTTTATACTTCATGACACATTTTTGTGATGTCCTGGTACTCACTGCTATTACCTATCCTTTTCTGAAATAAAGCGTATTACAGAATACTCTCAACGTTAGCGTAGACTTATGGTACTGGTGTCCCATCTGGCCTTCCATTAGTTGAACTTGAAAAAATAAATTTTTTTTTTTTTTTTAAAGGAATCTCTATTCCCAACATGGGGCTCAAACTCATGACCCTAAGATCAAGAGTTGCATGCTATACTGACTGAGCCAGCCAAGCACCCCATGAGAAAGCAATTTTTTTTTTTTTGTCAATCTTTTTCATTTTTAAATTGTTTTTAAAGTAAGATAACTTTTGAGTAGGCGCCACACCCAGCGTGGGACTGGAACTCAGGCCCTGAGATCAGGAGTCACATGCTCTACCCACTGACCCTCCAGGTGCCTGATAAAAACTTTAACTTTTGATAGAGAAATGTAGCCAAAAATATTTCCCAGGTTGGCAGATACGTACTTACTCTTCTCACCTAACAACAGATGAAAGTGACTGTTAGTTTCAGGTAGCAAAAAATTCAGATTCGAGACTTCATATATAGATAAGTACACCTGTTTCTCAAATGAGCAAATTTTGGAATGTAGGAGGTAGAACATAGTATATAAATATGAAAAGCAAACAATGCCCCTTTCTAAAAGTGGATCCCTTTTCTTCACTGAAAAATTCTTACACATCAAGATTTCATATATATATATATATATATATATATGTATATATATACACACACACACACACACACACACACACACACATATGTGTGTATATATGTATCCACAAGCCCTAAAACAACATGCAATGACTTGCCTACTGATAGAAAAAATGTCACAAAACTAATCAAGCAAGAAAGAAAAATCTTTCAACTTGAGGAAAACCCTTTTATAATGCAAATTATAATGCAAATTAATTGAGGGATTATAAATAAATGTTTGTTTAGCACTGGAAAGTAAATTCAAAGTTGCCTGTGAGTGGCCACATAAAACAGGATTTAACTGACAAAATTTGGTTTCTAAAATATGTTACATACTTTTTTCCTCAGGCAAACTCAGCAACAATCTGGAATAATAATTCAAATTTACTATGGGGTAATTGTCATTGCTTGTATTTGTGACAATATGAAAAAATGGCTCAGAGCCCATTTAGCTTTATCTGGCACAAGACAATCCTAGGGCAGTAATTTTCAAAAACAGTGTAGCTGACAAAGGTTTAAAAAGGCGCCCTACGTAGTGACAAGAAGATGAGTTAAAATGTTCCACAGAAAACTCTCTCCTTAATCTCTTTTCTGGTATTTCTCAATCTAACCATATCTACCCTGCTGGTCCTTCAAATACAGGGTGCCTTTATATCCTAAATGCTTTCAGTGCCTTTTTTCCTCCACGTAAGTTTTCATTTCAAAGAATATACTTTGAAAATGTGGAGGAGGAAAAAGGGAGGGGGGTGGATAATCAAGCTACTTTCCCCCCAGATTAGTATATATTGCAGAAGAGTTTTCTTGTGTTGAAATTAACACAGTTCTGTAATAGGTAACATCTTAGTGATAGGGTTTCAATAAATGCAGTGTAAATTAATAGAATCTGCCAGCCAGAGAACTAAAATTAGGACTCAGTTACCTCCTAAAGTCTCATTTCTGTAAACAAAAGGGCTGCTTTATCAGTTCAAACTGTTATGCTGGGATTTAACTTTCAGTTAATTCCAATTTTTATATTAAGAATATTTTATTGCAAAAAAATTTAGCTAATCTCTCATGAACTTCCAGGACAGGAACAAGATAAATTCCTGTTTTCAACAGAAAACAGACCAAAATAGTTAAATGGACTTTAATGCATTCACTGAGACACCTGCAAATGCAAAACTCCCGATGTACACTATTCTTACTAACCCAGGGAAACAACTTTGTGTGCTTTATCCTTTTTCCATTCAAATTGGTTTACCAAAAATGAATTGAAATTTTTAAAATTATCCAGCAGAAGGTACATAATTTAAAACATCCTAGAGAAATGATGTGTTACCAGTGATGTACAGGTTAAAAAAACTCAGCCACAAGAAAAATCAAAGCTAAAAACAAGATTTTTACTATGAATCAGTGCTTCTATTACCCTTCTGAAAGAAGTTATATTTTAATGTGATGTAAAGGCAAAATTTAAAGTCTTTCTTTAAATTAACCACCTAATTTGTCCCTAAAATTACAAAGAATCAAAGTCTTTTACAGGTCAAGTGCAGTAAACTAAAATGTCCTTTCAGCACAAAGCAGCACTAGAAAAAGTTATAGATGGGAGTTGACTAGTTTTGCCGTGGCTGCTCCATCAGTAACAGGCAGACGGTATCCATCCAGAGCACAGACACAACTACAGACTAGATGCGAAGAATGCGTCACACACTTGGCTGATAAACGTCCTTTGTCTTTGTATCTTTCTACTTTGAATGAAGTGGACTTTTTTAAAGTTTAAATCAGGTCACCTAAGTTGGCTGTTTAAATAACAACATGATGAGGTATGAAAGCTCTGAATATCCCTAACATTCAGCAGGATTTACCAGAGATGCATAATAACCTGTCAGGGGAACTTCCAAATAGTTACATTTTGGGGTTATAATGAATTCTAGAAGAGGACAAGATTAAAGAGGCTTAAAAGGATATTTCTCTGAAACAGAAGTGAGCAACTTTTCCTTCAGAATTCATTTTGAACAGCATATCAACAAAAAAATCTTCTCTGATAGTGTGTCCCAACATTGAGCCAAGATGGCCAACTAGCACCAAGAAGTCGTACTGAACTCAGTTGCAGTTCTCTTGGCAATTAAGCTTATATTTTCATTCCAGTCCAAGCACAAATGTGGATCACTGAAGACAGTACTGGAAGCGCCATTTGCAGATACATTGCAGTTATCATTAAATGAGCCAGAAGGTAGAAACTTTTCATTTTATGGGGGGACTTCACTGGGCAGTGCTAGTAGATGAAATGATTAGGGAACAATGAGGTTATTTAAAAAAAAAAAAAAAAAAATCCCTGCCCTTATTTGGGTTGAACAGGTCATGTTGAGAAGATGATTATTTGTTTAAGAAAGGATGCTACATTAAAAGGATCATGTGTGTAGCATGAATACATTAGAATCAAGCTGCACTGGGCTATGAAAAAAGGTTTCCCTAAGTAACCTTTAAAAGTATGTGTTATCTGCCAGTCACAGTGGGGAAAAGCACCTAGGGTGAACTCCAATTTAATGAGGACCTTGATCAGGACCACAAAGCCTGAAACATTTGTTTTAATGCAGAAACACAGCCTCTAGTCACACTGGTTGAGTCTGGGGAAATTGGAGGGATTTTTTGTTTTTGTTTTTTACCTTTTTACTGAATTACAGGATATTGTTTTGATTACTAAGGATTCTAAATCTTCATACCAGCATTAAAACTGAACCACTTCCAAATCCTAAGACACATAAGACCAAAGAGAAGCAATAGCCATACAAATTAATGTGCCCCTCTCCTTTCTGCTCTAAGGGAATCTTCAAACCAGTATCACATTTAAGAGTCAAAGTGTTAATTCTTCAGCATTCCTGACAACTAGAAAGCACATTCACTGAAGGCTGAAGGTGAGGGAGCGGATGGTTTAACTTTAATATCTGTGAAGAATGGCGCCAATAGAGGAAAGAAAACCATCCAGTCTCAGTAAGGATTAATGCAAATTTGGCTAGAAAAGCCACCAGGTAATCCAAGGGTTCACTGTGGAAGAACTCACGAGAAGTACTCTGAAGTGTACACAACAGGTCTAAACATCTCCCCTTGTTGCAAGTAGTTGTGTGAGATTCAAGATAAAGGTTTAGTCTCATCTTTTAATATCAGTGTTTTTCCCCACTTTAAAGGGAATGAGGAGGAGTCCTCTTTTTCCCCCACAAAGACAGGGAGCCACATTAATATGTGTATAATCCCATGACTCTTATAATATATAAGTGCGGATCTCCAAAGCCTAGGGATTTTCCGTGAGTGGGCCGTTCTGGTTACCCTTTTTATTAGAAGGGTATTCCACCACAGAGAGCCAGAGGTTTTCCAGATGTGTGTAAGAGAGCAGGTGCGCAAGGCAAGCAAATGAGCGCAAACAGTATTATGGAAAACATTTGAGAAGTTAGCTCCATGAGGACTGTGGGCTCCACAAGAGGACTTGACTGGGTAGCCTGGTCTGACACAGGAACATGAAAGCAGAGTATTGCTTCAAAGCTGGAAACCTTCCATAGGAGCCTCACACTGCTGGAAGATGTACTGCTGCTGACTAAGGTCAACCTGGGGCGCAATGCTGCTGTCCTCATCCTCGGTCCCAAAGTAATGCTCGATAAGATCAAAGGCCTTCTGGTAGATCTCCTGGTTTTCATGACTCTGTAAGAATTCAATTTTATCCAGACCTAGAATGAAGAATAAAGAAGAATCTGTGTCTGTGTACATACATATTTTTTGTATGTATCTGTTGGAAATGCCAATGAAACTGTATTTTGCCATGCCTCCTTATTGTAAAGGAAGATTTTCTTCTCTATATCTTGTGAGTATTTTGTAACAGCATAGAAAGTGTCAATGGGATTATATCTGAATGCTCGTATTACAAAATGACATCTTAAACAATGCAAGCAACAATCAGTCCCCAGAAGCAGCAATTTCTCTAACAGTCTTCACACATCATCCAGTGGCTAAGGCCAGTAGCAGAAGTGTTCCTTTTGACCTGTATCTATGACCTAATTAATTCTTGGCTCTAATCCTAAGTTCTGAGCTATCCAATATGTCAACAAATGTATATAATAACCTTAAAATAGGGACGCCTGGGTGGCTCAGTGGGTTAAGCCGCTGCCTTCGGCTCAGGTCATGATCCCAGCGTCCTGGGATCGAGTCCCACATCGGGCTCCTTGCTCAGCAGGAAGCCTGCTTCTCCCTCTGCCTCTGCCTGCCACTCTATCTGCTTGTGCTCTCTCTCTCTCTCTGACAAATAAATAAATAAAATCTTTAAAAAAAAAAAAAAAAAAAAAACCTTAAAATAGCCAGAGTCAATTTCTACTGCTTAAACTAAGAAGTCCAACTAGAACAACTAGCCAACATATTCCCTTTACTAAGTTTAAGCCCGTCTGAGCTAGGTTTTTCTTTTACTTAAGTAAGCAGCCATAAGCAACCTAATCACTATAGCCATACTGGAAATAAATGTTAATATTGCTCAAAGAAAAAAATACATATTCATACACATCGCCATGTTAAAATATATATACTTCAAAAAACTAACAAGTTATTTCTGTGGAGAAATATCTCCAGGTAGAGGAACTGTAAGGTTTTTTTTTAATGGTAATTTGTTAAAATCACTTTGATACAATCAGTTCTGTATTATCTGATAAACGGGAAGACAAACATACACTATGATCCCTAATTCCAACTTTAGGAATAAACAAACTCTAGAGTAGTGGTTTTCAACCCTAGGTGTTAAAATCACTTAGGGAACTAAAACGTACATAAGTAAACAAGTAACCAAGTTAACACTGAGACTGGAAGAATGAAGAAACCAAAAGGCAAATAGTGACTCTTCAAAATGAGACCTCTAAACCTTACAAGAGAAAAGGAGTAGAATCCGGCATCATCTACAGTAGATGCAGATGTTCTTGAGGCTCAGATGGACTAGTAAGAATATAAGAGCACCCACAAGGGCAAGCAGAGTCTAGGAACTGGGAATATCCTTTAAAGCTCAGTGTAAAAATGGCTAAACTGAAGGGTACTCACTTCTCTGTACAATTAATGCATATTCTTTTCTAATCATTCTACCTACTAAATGTTATTATTCATAAGAGAATAAATTTTTCATATGAGTTTGTGCTCATGGACAGATACGGACAAGTCAGAAAACCAAGAAGAAAAATATAATTTCAGACATCTACTAAACACTCTATCTTACCATATGCTTCTTCAATCAAAGCACAGTAAGGGTTAATGCCAGTGCCGTTCCTTTTGGCTTCTTGTTCTCCAAGCCTCAGGATATTTTCCAAGCCATTCAGGGCAACCTGTACAATCTTAGAGTCCATGACCGTGAGGAGATCACAAAGTGGCTTGATACAACCAAGTTCTACGAGGTACCTAAATTAATACAAAGAACAATTTAGTCAAACAAAGCATTCAATTTCATAAAACTTCCATGAAGTAAGTGGGTCATCCTCAAACTGGAGAGATAAAAATAAGCATCCATTCAACCATATAGGCCACATCTTACCACAAAGCTACAAATAAATGAAACAAAACCAATTCTCTAACACCATCTCCATGTTCCCCCTCCACAATTACTGGATTCCAAGAAACTGAATACCCTCTTACTCTGAATATGAGCAACTCATCAAAACAGTATACTTCTGACTAATTTCATCTTTGTTTCTGTAGAACCACACCTCTGAAACAGGGGCTAAAGGCACCACAGGCCCAACAGGCCAATTCTATTTTGTACAAAGATCTCTTAAAACTCCAAGAAAACAAATAACTCAATTTAAAAATGGGCAAAGGATATGAACATACATTTGACCAAAGATCTGATGGCAAATTAAATATGAAAAGATGCTCAACATCATTAATAAATGTCATCAGGGGACTGCAAATTAAAACAGTGATACCACATCTATTAAAATGGCTAAAATGCAAAACAATGGACAATACCAAATGCTGGCAAGAATGAGGGGCAACAGGAACTCTCATTTTCTTGCTGGTGGGAATGTGACATGGGATAATCACTTTTGAAGACAGCTTGGCAGTTTTTTTTACAAAGCTTTCTGTATAATCCAGCAATCATACTGTGGACACTCACCCAATTGAGATGAAAACTTAGGTCCACACCAAAACCTATACACAGATATTTATAACAGATTTATTTGTAACTGCCAAAAAACCAGAAGCAACCAAGATGTTCTTAAACAGGCTAATGGATAAACTGTAGTATATCCAGACAATGGACTATTAGTCAGTGATAAAAAGAAATGCACTATCAAGCCATGAAAAGACATAAAAGAAAACTTAAGGAATGCTAAGTGTATGAAGGAGCAGTCTGAAAAGACTCCACACTATATGATTCCAAACACATGACATTCTGGAAAAGACAAACTTTTATAAAGACAATAAAAAGTGGGGTCCCTGGGTGGCTCAGCTGGTTAAACATCTGACTCTTGATTTCAGCTCAGTCCTGTGCCGGCTCCACCCTTGGCATGGAACCTGCTTAAGATTTTTTCTCTGCCTCACCCCCTGCCCCTCTCCCTTAAAAAAAAAAAAAAAAAAGTATAGTGGTTGCCAGAAATAATGAGCTGTGGGGGTAGAGGACTAGTGAGAAATAGATGAAGCTGATGGAATCATACTGTAGAACTTTTTTTTTTTTTTTTTTTAAAGTAGAACTATTCTGGGGCGCCTGGGTGGTTCAGTGGGTTAAGCCTCTGCCTTCTGCTCGGGTCATGATCCCAGAGTTCTGGGATCGAGCCCCGAGTCGGGCTCTCTGCTCAGCAGGGAGCTTGCTTCCTCCTCTCTCTCTGCCTGCTTGTCTGCCTACTTGTGATCTCTGTCTGTCAAATAAATAAATAAATAAATCTTTTTTTTTTTTTTTAAAGTATAGTAGAACTATTCTGTAGAATGCTACAACGGTCCTATTTCTACCATTCCAATACCTATAGAATTACACAACACAAAAACTGTATACAACACAAAAAGTTTGCAGCTCTCATCATGATCTCAGGATCCTGGGATCAAGCCCTGCATCAAGCTCTGCACTCAGTGGGGCATCTGCTTCTCTGCCCCTCTCTACCTTCTGCCCCTCCCCTTACTCGCACTCACTCTCTCTCTCACATAAATAAATCTTAAAAAAAAAAAAAAAAAAAACCAAGCCTATTTTACGATTATAAATGTTAGTTACAGATTTAAAAAACAGAAAAGCATAAAGAAAAAGTACACAGAGATTAACCACCACTATTATATCCTACTATTGCTTCCTCTGTGTCCTAATTAAATACACCTACCATTTTCCCTAGTTACCTTGGACTTTTCCTTTTCCTTGCTACTTAAAGCCTGCCAGCAAGTCCTACAGATCCTTCTTTCCTGTACTGAGACTCGTTATCTCATGCTACAACTATTACGTTAATCCTGGCCATACACTAACTACTGTAATGGCATCTTAATTGCTCTTTCCTCCTCCAAAATATTATGTTCTTCATATTACTCTCAAGGCTAAAGACACTGAGTCTTCCCAATACTCAAGTCGAAGGCCTTCTGGGGCGCCTGGCTGGCTCAGCGGTTAAGCTTCTGCCTTCGGTTCAGATCATGATCCCAGGATTCTGGGACTGAGCCCCACATCAGGCTCACTGCTCAGCAGGAGGCCTGCTTTCCCTCTACTACTCCCCCTACTTGTGTTCCTGCTCTCGGTCTCTCTCTGTCAAATAAATAAATAAAAATCTTAAAAAGAAAAAAAAAAAAAAAAAAAGACTAAGGCCTTCATCCCAGTTTCCAAAGACCATCAATTACTTAATTCCTCATCTTGCAAAAGAACAATTTATAGTAGGGTGCCTGGGTGGCCCAGTTGGTTGAGCATCTGCCTTCATTTCTGGTCATGATCTCAGGGCCCTGGGAAAAAGCCCCACGATGCGCTCTCCACTCAGCAGGGCATCTGCTTGTCCCTGTCCCTCTCCCTCTGTGATAGCTCTCTCTCTCAAATAAATAAAATCTTTTTTAAAAAAAATTCTTTTTTTTAAAAAGCTTTAAATCTTTAGGCTAAATATAATCAAATGCTAATCTACAGGTTCTTAAGAATGACATTTATTCTTTATATTTAACCTAAAATTATACTTAACCTAAAATTATGAATATTGCCTAAGTTACTCTAGTTGGTTCTTGCATCTAAGTCTTGTCTACTCAATAAGAATAAGCAAATCCACACAGATGTCTTTTATCACTGATAAAGTCAGTTTATTTTCTATAATTTGGACTGTAATTTTTTGTAATATTTTTCAAGATAACTCTTCATCTGGTTAAGAAGAAACTGCTAGGAGATTGATAATGAACTTCATTAATATAAACAGCTATGCTGAATTTTAAAAAGGAATAGTGAAGGAGCCTTTCTGTTCTTCTCTAACAAAGCAAAATACCCCTGAACACTTTCTGATGAAATCTACCACAGTATTTTAAAAATGTTTTAAAAATATGTGTATAGTTTAACCACTTCAGTTAAGAAACCATATTATAACTTCTACAGTACTTCTACTACCATCACTGGGATAAATGTCATTACCAGTGATGGCATAATCATAGTACCCCAGAACCAGAATCTTAGGAGGTTAAAAAAGACCTTAATCTCATACAAAATGCCTCTGAAGACCACTTAGTCTTCCTTGAAAACCTGTCCATGATGAACTTTACCAAAACAGCTATCTGCAGTGTTAATTTATTATTTTAGGTACACAGTTACCTTCTCTACCTAATCAACTTCTGAAATGTTAGGACTACCTTTTACATTCCTACAGAGACCTAAAAATTAGTATTGGTTAATTAGTACCAACACTTAACCCACAAAGCAACAATACAAGAAGCAGCTATATCGTTCTGATAGTACATATAAAGAAAGGGTTATAACTTCAATGTTCATTTAAAAGCACCTTCCCCTCATCTGAATTCCCCATAAAGAAAGTTAAGGCAGGCTAAGAAGAGTCTAAGTTCCATTTTTCTCTTCATCATTAATCTTTTAATTGAACAACTGAATGTCCATAATTTAACATTTAATAAGTATATGATGTTTTCTTTGAGGAACTGATTCCTGTCCATATTTATGCCTTCTCTAGCCATTAAGATTATAAACCACCCAAGGGGCCATTTAAGTCTCAAGCTGCTACAGCTCTCTCCCTTTACTGAACATTACAGGAATTTAGGATCCACTGACTCTAGTGAATATGGCATTTTATTCTCAGATATACCTCTCTTTCAAAGTGGATTGAAATCTATTAAGACATCTAAACTAAAATAGCAAAAGTTAAATACCAAAGTTGGACTCTAAGGACTCTACTAACCTTCTAGACTACCTAAGATTTTTCTGATCAAAAAGCTCCAGATTAGGCTAAAGCCACCCCATCAATACTTCTTTTCTCTCAAACCTCAACTGTGCCTTACTTCTATTATCCTGGAATTTATAGTAGGAATTATTTCAGCAGGAAGGAATGGGAGAAAAATTAAACACACATTTGAGTCTAGTTATGAAACTCAGAACAATCTTCTAAGAGGTTAGAACTGAGCATTCGTTAACTAGCAGACCTGATTTTTCCTTTAATTTGCAAGATGCTACCTAACTAGTACTTACTTGATCTGTTCAGCTGATCCTCCAGAAGTTGCATTTGTGATGGCCCAAGCTGCTTCTTTCCTTGTCCGAAACTCAGCAGTTTGTAATATACTAATGAGGGCTGGAAAAATGTTGGCATCTATCACAGTCTGAAATTAAATGCAAAGGGAAATTACAAATTTCAAAAATGTTCATGATGCTAATTATAACTTTATAGCTGGCTTCACTAATGACACCCCTCCCCCTGTTAAAAATTAACTGGAAGGAGTTTAAATTCGCTTACCCATAACCTTTCAACCATACTTGGTATCACTGGTAACACTCCCTGGAGTCTGGGATCTTATAATCTCTTAGTTTTTCCTTGAGTTCTTTTCTCTTTGATTGTCCTCTCTTGTTCCACCCACAGTAATAAATTATAAAAGTTCAATTTTCTGTTCCTCTGCTAGTCTCATTTCTTTCACAGCATCCAACTCTGACACGTGTATTGTAACCCTCCAGTCCTCACTTTTGGGTGCCCCAGCCCATGGTGGCCAACAGCTTGCTTTAGATCTGCTAACCACTTTAAACCTCATCCACCCTCTACATAAGGTCTCCTCTCAAACCTCTTTTTGTATTTACAAAGGCTCTTTTTGTATTTACTTATTCTAAATATTATCAGTCACTAAGTCTCCTTTACATTCTATATTTAAAACATCCGGATCCTATTCCAACCTACCACCTCCCACCCAGATTACCAGCAGAGCCTGTAGTTGGACAGAGTACTTTCACTCACTTCCCCCTCATATATGAATACTAAACCAATCTGCCTCATTTTTCTCCTAAGTTCAAAAACCTAAAATGGGTTTTGTATCATTTCCTCTACCAAGAAACTGAGAAATTCTACATGAGAGCCTGATAGTAGCAGGCAATCAACTATAGCTTAAACCACATCGTATGTACTGTTAATAGCTACCAATCTCAGTCCCTGGCAGCATTCTGGGGATGACTAACCATGCTTTTTTTGTTTTGTTTGTTTCCAGTTTTTATTTAAATTCTAGTTAGTTAACATATAGTGTAATATTGGTTTCAGGAGTAGAATTTAATGATTCATCAACCACGGTTTCCTGATCAAGAACTCTGTTATACTGGTAAAGAAAGTCAGCAAAGTTAGTGGAAAGACATTTCATCTCGATCCTGTCATTTACTAGGGGTGTCCTTGAGCAAATCACTTTCTCTGATCCTCAGTTTCATCCTTAAAAGAGAATACTGGAAGAGATAACCTCTCTGATTCCACTCAGCTCAAAGTCCCATAGGTCTGTGTTTTATCTTTCATAACCAGTTGTTTAGCCTTTCTTAGGACCTATGGTGACCTTCAGCCCACTGCTTGCTTTATCTTCCACTGGGGTTACTTTCCCACCTAAAAGAAGAATAAAATGAAAAGGCAGATAACCATTTAGAGAAAAATGGGTCCCCAAAGGTTTTATAAAAAACTGAAATTGCCCAATACATGGGTCTACTAGAAAAAAAAATCTTATTTGGCAAGAGTAAAGCCAAGCTGTTTAGCATAAACATCATCAAAACCTTTCGAAAATGTAAGACACTATCTGTTGGGTCTTGACAAATCATCAAATATTGAAGGCAAAGGGAAAAAAACCAAAGTTTCAAAAGTCTGAACTTTTGTAAGGTAGGTTAAAATTTTAAAAAAAAGTAAACTAAACAAGACAACAGTGTTGGAAGTTCATGGTCTCCAAGGTAGTAACAAAAAAAAAATTTAAGGCTAACTGAAAAAAACCTAAAACCTAAAAATAAAAATAGAAGAAAAAAGACAGATGCTATGGGATTACCTGAATCTGTGCTCTATTTCCAGCTGTGATATTAGATATTGTCCAACATGCTTCCTTTTTGATAGATTCCTTTGGGCTACTCAGCAAATGCAATAAACTCTGCAGAGCTGAGCAATTCAAAATTACCTAAACAGAAAAGTTTGAAACTTACTCTCTATTGACCAAACAGAGGTAAATCTTTAACTCATTGACTTTAGGAATAATATAAGCAAAGAAATAATGTCTCCCCTTGAAATTTTAGTAAGAAATAACTTTATACATGTAAAAAAGTATTCAGTGCCAATAAGTATTAGTTTCTAAGATTATCAAAGCAGTTTTGTTATACACATTACAATCGTATAACTGCTACCTCATAAGGCATAATAATGTATTAGTCCTTCACCTTCCTATCCTCATAGGAGTGAAAAAGTCTTTTGGGTGGGTAAATAGATCAAGTGGCCAGAAATTCAGAAGTGGTCTCAGATTTTTAAGTCTTCTGGTAACACTCTACCTGGTCGTCAATCAACAAATACCCACTTACTGAAGTACACCAAGTGCTTCAGAGGACAGAAAGGCAGGATATGTCTCCAGCTTTCAAACAGCTTACAAAGGGGAGGGAGAGTAAGACAAAGACACATGAAGGAGATCTAGTCTACCAAAACTAAACTCGTTAAGTTACAATGACTGAAGGAGTACATGGTAGGCTCAAGAATCAATCACTGAGTAACAGTAAAAGAACAGGCATCTAGTCCAGAAACTAATGCAGGTCTTTATAAGGAATTAAATATATGATAAAGTTCCTCCAGAGGTTAACTAGTTGAAAAACATTTTTTATTTTTAAAAAGTACTTTTTAGAAAGTCCAATTCTTAACCCATTACCAAAATAAACCCACACCTAATTTAAAGAGTACACATACAAACACACCAAAAAACAAAGAAATACCAGTAAATAACTGGTTTGGGGATAGTGAAGGACTTTACAAGCATAAAAACAATGGATGAAATTACAGGGGAAAATAAAACTTCATCAAATATTTGCATGTCAAAAAAAAATTAAAACGCACACTACATAATGTAAAAAAAAATTTCAACAGATAAAAGGATTACTGTCTTTAATATGTAAACTGTTAAAAGAAACAATTTTAATAGATTACCTCCCTCACAAGTAATGAAAGAAATGCAAATTAAATGAAGCCATTTCTGCCTAATACACAGCTCAAAAAATAATAAAACATGTGGTTAAAGAAACACAATTTTAACAGTATAAAATATACTACAAAGCAATTTTTTAAATGCCAAAGATGTGATTTAGAAAATACACATGCCAAAAAAATAATAATAAACCTGTCACCAGTTAAAGACAATACCCTCGGAGTGGTCAGGAAAAAAGACTTTGTGGGGCTGGGGGAAGTGCCTTGAAACACAGATAGGATTTCATAAGCAAAGAAGAGGGAGGACACAGCAGATAAGAAAGGCTGGCAATGAAAAAGTGCTGAGACAAGCTACCACAAAGTACCAAAATAAGGAAAGAATAGAGCAGTAAGGCTTGATTAAGGAAGAGTTCATTAACCCCAAAATTAACAGTAGGCTACAAGAAAGAGATTAATATCCTGAAGTACAAATTCTTTAGTCTTTCAAGATTCTTTATCCCATAATCATTAAAGAAGTTCACTGTTTTCAGAAGGTAATGTGAACAAGGTTGTTGTAGGAAGGATTAAACTATTACTAGGAAGAGTCAAATGAGAGGGGTAAATGCTGGGGAGACTAGGAAGATAAATCAGGTAGGTAAGCAGTGACCCTTGTGTGTGAGAAAACATAGACCAAACTAAGGTAATTAGATGAAGATATTGAGACACTAAGAATCAACGAGAGATGGAGACACCAGATATGACTGCAAAGTTTCAAAGGCGGGGGCAGTTGAATAGTTACCTCATTAACTGAAATGGAAAGAAAAAAAAAAAAAAGACTTGGAACCAGACTTCTGGGGGGAAGAAGATAAACTGTGAGAGATACAAATGTGAGACATGCAAGCAGAAATATCTAATAGGCTATTGGAGACCCAGAAGCAGTACTTGAGGGACATCAAAACTGGATGTATAGATTCAGAACTGGATGTATAGATACAGAACTTCCTTCATTCAGTAATTTTTGAGTCCTTCTATATTGTGCCAGGAACTATTAAGACTACAGAAGGACAAAAATGAACAAGACTGACACCACTCCCCCTCTAGAATCTCACAATCTAATAATTAGGCAATTAGGATACAGTGTGGCATGTGCTATGACAGATGAAACAAAAGAAGGCACACCTAACTTAAGAGTCTGGTAGCAAACAAGGCCTCTCAGAGAAAATAATATTAATGGGAAGACCTGAAGAATGAGAGGACATTAGTGGCAGAGTATGGATTCATGTGCAGGAGTGGTTAAGAGCAGGGATGGGGATGCAAGCCTATGTTTGGTGCAGAGGGAAGCAAGTGTGTGTTAAAACTTAGGGCTGAGTATAGTCATAGTGAATTCAAGGAATAAACATGGCAAAAGCACAGAGCATGGTATGGGGAGGGAAAGACAAACTTTTTATGAGTAGCAAATAAAGGACTACAGAGGCAAAAGCTTCCTTTCCATTCCTGTACCCCAGCAACCCAGGTCTCCACAGAGACAACCAATGTTATCAGTTTCCTGCCAGAGAAATTTTATGCAAATATAATCAAGCATATATGTTGGGTTTTTTCTCCTCTCCTCCCTGCCTCCTTTTATATAAATAGTAACAGATTCTATACACTTTCTGCCTATTTTTCTTTTTAAATGATGTAACCTAGAGATATCTCTGTATCAGTGCTTAAGAGCTTCCTCATTCTGTTGCACAGCATTCCATTAAACAGGTGTGCCACATTTTAAGGGATCTCAAACACCCTCAAAGAACAATAGGGGACCATAAAAAGATTTTAGGTAAGAGAATGACCTGATGAAGTTTGCATTTTGCAAGCATCCTTCTGGTGATACAAGAATGGAACAAGAAATGTCTGAACTAAGCATTGCAAAGGATGAGGAGGGATGGCACTTAATGACTAATGAGAGAGCTAATGTACAGGTTTTGGACATGGTCAACTGTTGGTGTCCTCATTCACTGAGGGCGGTAACATAAATAAGCAGAGGTCCAGATATACCAGGGAAAATAATGAGTTCCCTTCTGGACAGCATAAATTTAAAGTAAGTACTAGAACTGGAAGACACCTTCAAGTACAAATCAAAATTTTAGGGATTAGAAAAGTGCAGGCATTAAATTTGCCTTCCTGAGAGTCAGGACTGGCTAAGCGCTAAGGCGAAAACCTGAGTCTGAGTTCTCAATCAAGCTGCACCAGGGTGATGGCTGAAGTTATAAATAAGATCAATGAATATCCCCTTCAGGGGATAGTCCCACAAACAAGAAAGAACAGGAAAAGGAGCTTGCTAAGGAGAAATGGTCAGTGAAGCAGGAGACCCAAAACACTTAAACACCATGGAAGCCTAGGAAAAGAATGTTAAAGACAAGACCAAAGCATATGAGGGATAAAGAAAAATACCTAGAAAAATCCACTGTGAATATATCTTGATACAAAAGCTGAATGGAGTGGGGAGGGGTGACATTAAGAACAAGGAAGACTCCTCATCACATTGGAGATTTACCATGTGCAAAGAAAAGGAAGATATTAAAGACGAAATGAAGATGACAGAGAAAAGATGTTACTCGAGGCTCTAACAAGAACCACTTCAAGTAGAAGCAGTAGTGGGAAATAAACTGAATAACCAAAGGGGAACCCAAAACTGCTGTAATAGCAATAGGTCAAAATAGAGCCAGTGAGGGTACTGAAAGTAGCCAAGGCAACATTTTTAACAAACGTTAATGAAACAGTGTCAATTCTCCCTAATAACATGGAGTTAAATACTCTTAACAGTAACATAACCATGGGATTCAATGTACCGTTTCTGAAAGAAAAAAAAAGTTACCATTTATTCATACCTGCGTCTGAATATCATCGCCTGTGACAATGTTTCCCACAGCCCGCAAAGCAGGAGAAACCACCTTATAATCATTATGCCTGCAACCATAAAAAGAAATATTAATCCAACAGTTCTATCCTTAGTCTCTTTTCTTTAGGGCTGAAATCCAAACCAAATAATGCAATGTAACTTTAAAGCACAAAGTTACCTGTCTGTGGTGGTTCTCAAGGGAACCCTGCAAGGATGGGTTTGGTATTCCCTGGGAGAGCTCTCTCTGCCTTTATTATTTTTGGATAAAAACTACAAATCTTAATAATCTTTCCCAGGTATTCTATCACCTGGATTATAAGATTTCCCTCTCATTAATATAGTTTTCACTTCCTCTTTACTTATTTGAATGGGGAAAGGCAGCAGACGGTGAGGGAGAGAAAACTTCAGCAGCCTCCATGCCCAGTGCACAACTCGACGCAGGGCTCATCTAAACACCCTGAGATCGTGACCTATGCCCAAATCAAGAGTTGGACATTTAACTGACTGAGCCACCCAGGTGCCTCAGGATCGACTCTTTTAAGTGGCAATATGCCTTTTGCTATCTATCCTGAGGCTAGGCTCAGGTCATTAAACATTAATTACACAGATGAGAGTTTTCCAAATGTTCCTGCTAAAAGACTGTTCACAGCAAAAGAAAGAGCTGTTCTTTATATAAGCCTCAAAACAAACAGACTAGATATCAATATAAGTAACAAAAGAGAGCAGCCCAAAGCACAGTAAATCAGTATAACATATTAATATTTATCAGTATCTAGAAAACTAATAAACTAATACAAGGACAAAAGAAGAGACACACTTTAAGATATCTTACATCAACAGCTCCACAAGTCTCCTACATACTCCAGCATCAATGACGGCTTGGATTTTATCATTAGGTCCATCCGATAGATATGAGAGGGCCCAGCAGGCATCAGCCAGTACATCAGTGTCACTGACAAATAACAGCCAGGAAAGCACATTCAGACAGGGGGAAACCTGTAAGGGAAGATGATATGATAATGAAATTTAGCAGAATAAAAGCTAGAAGTGAGGAGAGAAACTCCAAAAGGCAATCAGGCACACAGATGGTAACTTCTGGGGTGATTAATACTTCTAGAAATGGAGTAGCAAATGGCCAAGTGGCATTTCCATCTTTGGGAATGCTGTCAGTGCCTTGCAATTTACTTTGATGAGGTAGTCAGAGACTAAGGAAAATAATCTCAAAGACTGAAGTATATACCAATTTTCAGAGAGAAGTTCCTTGTTGAAACACACTCTTTCTGGACCAAAGAGGTAAAGAAACTTTCACAAGTGGTAGAGCTAAAAAAATTTTTTAGATACTTTGCTATAAATAAAAAATGCTAGGTTTTAAGATTAATTTAGAGCTTTTTATGGTCAGTGAAAATTTATCCCAAATTAACACCAAAAAAAAAAAAAAAACAAAACCAAAAACAACAAAAAGCCCTATTTCTCCAGAAACAGATAAAATTCTAACATTTTAGATTTTATGAAAAATTATCATCTCTTTCTGTTCACATTAATATTCGCTGCTACATTCTTTTAATTGTACTTTTTCTGCTCATTTCCCACAAGCATAATCCTTACCTTTGCAAATTCTGGAGGTGGACTTTTCCCTCTACAGAGATTAGACAAAGCCCATACTGCATTCCGGGTCATGGTCAGGCGGTTTTGCTTTGAAAATAACCTATAAGTATAATACAATGGTAAACTATATAATGGACATTAATTTTCTCCTAGCATAAGATAAATATTAGAGCTACTGATCAACACATGTCTTTAAATAGCTTTTCTCCAGAACAATAAAGCTGAATTAATTTTAACAGCACTAATCCAGAATTTTGGCACTGGAGTAAGACAGAATGCCTGAAGAAATGATCTGAACAAGTTAGTAAGAAAGTATCTGTAATAAAAAAATAACAACAGAAAATCCAAAATTATTTCTAAAGATGCACTACTTTCTGAGAAACTTCCATATTTTTACTACTCAAAAAATAGTAATAATAATAGAAATAAACTTACTGCAGAAGAGGGGGAAGAATATTGCAGTCTAAGACATAGTCCCTGCACATGGTACTATCTCCAGCAATGTTGCCAAGAGCCCAGACTGCCTGCGAAAGAATTATTCATTAATGATAGGTTGTGTAGTATAATTCTCTCAGAAAAGATGTCAAAACCACCACAATAACTCTTTACAAAATTATATAGTAATTAATCAACATACACATAAGCACTATAAATACTTCGAATAGAAGTTCATTATCAGGGAATCAAATGAAATAGTTGTGGGACTGAGGGAAGAAGATCAATCATATTATAAAGTGTATATTTGAACAGTCATGGTATAAACTTATTAAAGGGAGGAACCAGTTCTTATATACTCAGCTGATTAAAAATGTATTTTAAGCTTGCTTACAAAAGAAAACAGTGGACAGAGATTTTAAAAGCAATCAAAATGCGGAAAGCTGTCAAACTTCTGGGGGTAATGGATATATATCTTGAATATGATGATGGTTTTACAGGTATATACATACGTCAAAACTTATCAAATTGTACTTTTTAAATAAATGCAGTTTTCTGTAAATTATACCTCAAGCTGCAGAAGAAAATCATACTCATTTAGCAATGATTTATATTTATGAATTTGACAAAGTTTGCAATAATAAAAAATTCATGTTTTCCAGGTCCTTTTCTACTCAAATGTGGCAAAGACCTGCTCCTTCCATCAACACTAGAGATCCCCACAAGTAAATGCTCAGTAACTGCTTATATGATCTAAAAAGTATATAGGGCTGGGGTGCCTGGGTGACTCAGTCAGTTAAACATCTGACTCTTGATTTCAGCTCAGGTCCTGATCTCAGGGTCTTGGAATCCAGCCTTTCATCAGGCTCCACATTCAGCAGGGAGTCTCTGCCTGGGATTCTCTCTCTGTCCCCCCACCACCCCCACCTTTCCTCCAACCCCTGCCCTTGCTCATGTGCTCTCTCACTCTAAAATAAATAAATCTTTAAAAAAATAAAAAGTATATAGGGCTCGGGGTGGCTGGCTGGCTCAGTGAGTGGAGCATGCAAGTGCTGATCTCATGAGTTCAAGCCCCACACTGGGTATATAGAATACTTAAAAAATAAAATCTTTAAAAATAATAATAATAATAAAATAAAAAGTATATAGGAATTTTTTAAAAATTCAGGGTTGGAAGGGGAAAACGGTTTTATGTTTCCAGAAGAGATTCCGCCTACATTCGCTATGAAATTTTCCATTTTGGTTTAGATTTCTAGAATACTCCCTGTGATGAATCATGGATTATCAAGGCCAGGTGGTGAAAGAGGCCCTGAATGTAAGACCAAAGGAAAAAATGGTATTCTTTCATTTGCTTCTCTGCTTCATTTTTTTACCTGCTCCTGGACATCTTCAAACTCTGAGCTGAGCAACTCTATGAAGATAGGCACAGCTCCTGCCTGAATCACAATCCGCGTCTGAAGAGAATTTCCTGAAGCAATATTTGTCAATACCCAAGCTGATTCAAACTATAAAGATAAAAATAATTTTATTATATTATGAGCATTTAATAGCTTGTTTTTAGCTATAACAATAAGGTTTTCTGTATGTGAAGAAAAGAATCTGAAATCAGTATTTACACACAATCTATCAGATGGATTCTGTATCAATTTTAAATGGAGAATTCCCAGTACAAAAACCTTGACCTAGAATATACAGTCTAAAATTTGGTCTAAAATTTCAGACCAAAGTAGAGATGACATAATACCATAAAAAAAGAATGAGGGACTGCTTCATATGCTGCCATAAATGATCTCCCAAGAAACAAATGAAAAAAAGGAAAAAAAAAAAAAAGCCTAATAGTGTACATTAAGATAGGATCATACTGTATTTTCTAAAAGGGTTAAGAAGGAATATATGCATTAATTTACTTATGGTACAGAATATCTCTGGCACGAGTCATAAGAAACTGTAAATACTTGTTAACTACATGGAAAGGTAAGGGTGAATAGGAAAGAAAATCTTATGTATCATTTTGGCCTTAAACCATGTATATTATCTAATTTAAAAAAAGTAAATAATTTCTATAAGATGGACACAGAGAAAAGTGGAGAGGATCTTAATGGAAAATGTGTAAGACACAAGGACAGTGAAAAAGGCCAAAGATATTTTAAATGATAAGTGAGCCAAAAGGAGCTAACTGGCATTCAATTAATAGAAATGGCAACATTAGAGCATAAAAGCTTCTGACAAATGAGAGGGCTCCAAACCAAAGTACAGAGGTAAGATTTTTTTTTAATTATTTTTATTAACATATAATGTATTATTTGCCCCAGGGGGTACAGGTCTGTGAATTGTCAGGCTTACACACTTCACAGCACTCACCATAGCATATACCCTCCCCAATGTCCACCACCCAACCACCCTCTCCATACCGGAGATAAGATTTTTTAAAAAGAGCATTCTTTAAGGCTGATAAACTGGTAAACAGAAAGTATGAAAGAAATCATGGCCCACAAAAAGTACAGCATTTTACTAATCTGTCCATCTGTGCAGTAATTTGACTCTACCCTAAAATGGAGAAATCCAAGAATAAACTCATAAATTCTATTTACTTAAAAGAGTTCTTATTCTTACTAAACTTTAGTTTTGTTTCCTTCTTCTGTTCTATTTAGCCTTTAATAAAGCACATACACAGAAAAAAATTCAGTGGCATGTCCCTTGAATGAGAGATCAGTAAAAAGTCACTGAAAGAGCTGTGACTCTTCTAAAAGAACTTTTGTGTCAACTGAAAGGCAGCTGTCATATGGAAAACTAAATCATCAATCATTGGATTCGGGGGAAGGAAAGCAGAAGACATGGGAAGACAATCTGATTATCATAATCCAAAGCATGTGAATGATAGCAAATTCACAACAGTAGATGCCTAAAGAAGGGGACGTTCCAAGAAACCTATGAAAGTGATAAACACAAATGAGTACAGAGGTTAGGCAGCCTAACTGGACAATGATATTACAGTAGCAAGGAGGTCCAAACCAGGAGCACCACAGTTAAAGGGAAAATATTTTCTTTTTGATAAGTTTGTTAAAAGAGAAGTTCAAGAGACTTCTAAACACTGAATATCATAAAATAAAAATTCTATTACATACCATGTTCATAACTGAATCACTCCTGAAACCCATGCTCAAAGCCTTTTCAATCTGTCTGAATTGAAACCTTACATTTGTTCAGTACTTTGTATTTTCAAAGCATTACTCACATATGTTTCTCACAACATCCCAGAGAAGTCTGGCTTTGGTAGTTTATGAATGAGGAAACTATCAGAAAAAGGGCCAATAATCTATTTATGTTATGAAGCCATTCAGAGAGAACTAGATTACAGCCTCCCAATCGAGTATGCTTATGAAGCCCAGCCACAGTCTTGTCTCAGACACACACCTGTAACATTGACAAGAATCTTTCAATTCCTTGAGTTTTGCTATCTACGCAAGAAATTTCAAATAATGATATGCGGATTATTTAGGGGATGCTAAAAAGAAAACAGTTTACCTAAAATGCAGTTTCTTTTGCTTTCTAGGAAAACTAACTAGCAGAGTTAAAACTTGGAGACAGATGATGTGAATACAAAAGCAAACCTTCCTACCAGACGGCAGGCTCCAAGTTGAACAAAGAGTCATGAGATACTGCAGAGACCAAGTCAAAGAAATGAGAACTGTGAGGAAAAGCTATGTATGAAGAATGAGTGAGATGGGCATACATACCAGTCTCTGTCAAAGAGAAAACAGACTGCGATGAGATTCTGATGTAAATGAAATGACAACAATAACCTGCATGGATAAAGGCTTATTAAAGAATTACCAATGAGATAAAATTAGAATAGTCATTGCTGTCAGAGCTGAAGCTACTCTTTGTCTTATGAGATTTAGTACCAGGAGTCTCACAGGAAGTGAGAGGGAATTCCAGATGCTACTTAAGAGAATGAAATGGAAAAGCAAAACAGTGAAAATGAGTAAGAAAACAGAGAATAAGTGAACAGGGATGGAAGAAAAAGGGAAATTAGGCTATCTCAGCAAAAGAAGAATGTACCAGAGTCATGTTTATTACTAAGAAGTACATAGTGATGATAATCTCCGAAAGCAAGATTCAAGGCCTCCCCTGGTAAGAACAGAAATCAGAAAGCATCAGGGACAGAAACAGATGAGTACCTTATAACCAGAGAGCCACTGAAAATCATATTCATGCATGAATAAGGCATTCTCTCTTTCACACGCATACATGCGCGCGCGCGCACACACACACACACACACACACACACACACACAGTGTTTACTTTGATGTTTACCCTGTAAAAACTCATCAAGCTGTACTTGTGCAATTTTCTATGCCCATCTGTGTATTTATGTAAAATGTACATATGTAGATAGGAGAGAGGGAGGAAGAAAACTATCGCCCCCCCATCATACAGGCCCCTGTTAATAAAGTGCTAAAAGAAATAACTTTCGAATGTTGTTTAATACGGATGTTTTTTAAAAACAGGGTGTACTTCAAACTAACCTCTCTTTCAGACTATTGCCGTCATTGTGTTGTTAATGTTTTGGTCTTGGGTCCCAGATTTGAATTTAACATGCAAGAGAGCTAGAAATTGTGAAAGTCCAGAATTTGACAGCAAAAACGACTGCATAAGGTTATGAGAGAAATGGCCAGAAAAAGTAATTTAAGTAACCATGAGACTCAAAAAATTGGTAACATGATGAATAAAGCCTAAGAAATGGTATCACCTGAAGTAAATAAATGGCAGCCAAAATTACTATGATCCTTACTTCCTCTTTTTTGTTTTAAACTACTATGTTTTTTAATGTTCCAAGAATGGTACCATGCAAGGAAAACAACCTGTCATGCTGTGATTACTTATAAATTGTAACTCCACTATTATTTTTCACTGTCCAGACTTGCTAAAGAAGGCTACAGTTGAAATCTGAAGGTCACACTGAAGATTTGAATTTTCTCTCTTCCCTTTCTCAGTCTCTACCTTCTGGTGCTCAGTTCCTTAAATAAGGAAAATGAGAATCCAAAGCTGAAGTACTTCTGACCTCCTATCAAGTTTCCCACTCCAGGTTGAGGTACGCCTGGTTCCCTTTCTCCATTTGGATCAGGACTCTGTTGCTGGCCACTTTGCCGGGTCCACTCTGGCTCCTAGCAAATGCCAGGCTCACCTGGAGAGCAAGTGAAAAGAGAGGCTCACATCAGAAAAATAAACCCAGATATCAAACTCTGCAGAGAACATTGCCTGAGTCATCTGAGCAACCTTTCAAGAAAGGCAGAGGGATCAATGAGGATGGGAAAAGGCACAGGAGGATGAAGGCTTACTGCAGTTTATCACATTAAGCTTTTATATGGGACAAGAAAGGCAAGAATGGGGAAACTACACCAATTTAATCTAAATTTACAATTTTAAGAGGAGTACCTAATGAATGGAACTAGGATGCAATTTACTTACTTCTAGCTATTTTCATAATAAGCTTCCATAAGAAGGTGTGAGAATGCAACATCTCAGCACTACAAAGGACAGTACAAACACGCAGGGCCTAGACTCCAAAACAACAACAACAACAACAACAAAGCAGGCCCAGGGAATACACCATAAGGCAGACCAATGTCATATTAAAGGTTGAATTTGTCTGAGGCCTACATGTCACTGAACTTGAGAATGCTCTTAGCTAGATGACATTATTTGCTGCCAAAATCCTAGATTCCACCCCTGTTCATCTCATTTGAAGGCAAATGAGCAAAACAGGCATCATCTCCCTGTTGTGAGGTACCTCACTGATTCAGGCATAAAGAGAGCCAGAACATAAGTGAAGAGAGCCTTCACTAGGATTCACAGTTTTTTATCTATGGAATGAAGGGACTGAGTTTGTCCACAGGATTTATCAATGAGATAAGCATAAGCTATTATTATGACTATATATTATTACACTCTTTCTGAAAGAGAATTGGCAAAAGCCCCATTCCAAAAACACACTATTCATATTTCTAGTAAGCAGGTAGGAGAGTATCAGGAACAGCTTACATCCTAGTGCTCTCCAAAAAGATAGAGGAAGGAGTGCCCTCCAAGCTTCCCAGAGCATGTCTAATTATGTGGCACAAAGCCGCCTGGTTCTCCCTCAATATATGTGTTCCTTCTGTTTCTGGAGTGGTTGACGTTAGCCACTAATCACACTGGAGAAAGAATACCATGTTGTACTTGAAATGTACACAAGAAGAAAAGCTGGAGATGATGACCTTTAGATAATAAACAGACTGGGTATTTCTCAGTCTTTGGAGAACTAAGTTGAAAATCATAAGATGCTCACTTCCAGAGGAATCTTTTCTCAATCTTTCAGCCTATTAGTTTACACAAGGGTGGAATCTGAGAATTTAGATAGAGCAAATTAGAGATTTCCAAAGGCTTTCACCTTCAGAAGATCCAAGTTCTAAGATTACAGAACCAAAAAGATGTAAAAGTTACATGTGTAGCCAGGAGAGGGCACTGTCTGAGAAAACATACTGCACTCTTTGGGGTGCACTGGAAAATGCAGAGATGGGGAAAAGCCCATTTCTCCTTTTTCATTTTAGGCCAGCGAGGTTATACCATCATTCTTTAAGAGATTAAGGAACTGGACCTCTGTGACCACCTACTAGAAACTGCTAGATCCAGGAGTAAATTCAGTATCACTCAAGTACTCTCATTGTCAGAGATAGGATACAAACGTATTTTCACATGACCAAAATGGTAATTTTCCCTACCTCCCTCTTCCTACAAAGCTTTTCAAATGATAAACTGCAGTAAGGCTCTTCATTTGGTCCCTCTGGTTCTGTTGGCAGGTTGCTTAGGGCTCAGGCTCAGTACTCTGCAGTGTTGGTTGTCTGGATTTCCTTTTTTTTTTTTTTTTTCCTGATAAAAGTCTCTTTCCTTGCTCTCTAGGTGAGCCTGATTATTTTTCAGGTGTCCGACGATCCTGGCCTTAGATGGGGACCAGAATCACAATCCAAGAGGCAGCTAGCAAAACAGAATCTTAATTCAAATGAACTTGGGGATTAGTAAATGTCAAGCTGGAGAAGAAAAACTGATGGGACTTTGAAGTACTCTACCTTTTCTGGATTTCTTGTTTTTCTTCTGGAAAGAACTCATCACCGCAACAAAGAGAGTAAAAGGAGGAAAAAGGTGGGGTGGGAGGAAAGGAGAGAAAATATCAAGACAAAGCATCAGGTCTTATGAATCATCTGCAATCCTCTGGACAGTAAAGAACCTGGGAAGAGGGGTTATTACCATTTACAAAAATGCCCCACTCCCTATAGCCTTAGAGAGTAAGGCAAAAAAGAACAAGAAGGTCAAAAGTTATCTTTAGGATTAACTTGTTATTGGCAAATTTACTTGGAAAGCTAACCTCATTTGTGATCTACCCTGCACCTAACCCATTTTTATAGTTGCAGTCTCTCTCCAAAGGGCCTAAGCCCTTCAGATTAGATCCTACAGTAAGTGAGAATTTAGATATCACTGGTACTGGTTAAAGAATAACGCTGAAACTGATATAACGGGTTACTCCAAGGAAGCATAGCTCCTGAAAATTACCAGTTTACTAAAAATCCAACTTTATTCAGGAGAAAAACAAAACCAAACCGTATTTTAAAATTTCTAGGTAACCACTAGGATGAGTCAGTTGACAGCTGGTTCTTTTTACTATGAAAATTATACAATCCAGAAGTTGCAGAATTTCCTCCTAGAAACCCTATATAATACAGTACTGACAGACTAAATTTACCTAGCACCGATCACCAATATTCACGACAAAGCTATCTGCTTGTCAGCTCTTGGGGGGAAGGGGAAGGACTGAATTAGGACCAGGTTTGGGGATTAGTGAGTCTCTAACCTAGCCCATGTTACAAAGCCTTGCAAAGCCAACAAATACAATCTAAAAATTCTTCAATACCAAATTTTACATAACCCACACTTAGGTTCTACCTATAAGGACTCCTCTACCACACACAATTACCTATTAAATAAGTATTATCCACAATCACCATAAAATAATCTTTCTCGTGACTAAAAATGACAAGAATTCTGAAGAGTAAAACCAGGGCCTAGATGTTAACAAAGCTACCAAAGCTGCTTGCAATGTGGTTGTCAGGAACACCATATCAAAAATGAGCCCCATATCAAGAATGAACTCCTTGTATAAATTAATATAAGTAACAAATCTGTATATAAATTTATATACAAGCTTGCAAAGGGAATTAAAATAGGAGGCAAGAATTGAAAATGGTTCGCACCTGCAGTGTACAGTTCTCTTTTCGTTTGAGGAACTCCACAAACCTGGCCACTACTCCTGGTGTGCTGATGACTTCATCAATAGGAGGATTAGGTTCTGTCTCCCCATAAAATGAAAGGAAAGAAAGAAGAAAAATAATCTGGTTCAACGTTTTTATCAACCATTCAGATAACACAACAAATAAATTTGATGATGGTAATAAAGATGAAGTAGTTAAAATGCCGGATTACAGAAATAACTTATAGGAAGAACAATAACCTGAAGTTGGCAGGGATAGAGCAGGATTGAGCAACTGAATTTTTTAAAAAGCAATTTTAAAAAATTTACAAGACTTTACAGACGAAACCTAAAAACAGTACATGAAGAGAAGTTCTAGGGAGCTTAGATGGGTGCAAATATAGTGAACCATTACTGTGCCATGACTAACAAAATAAGCAATGCTATCTTAGAGTGCACTACTGGAATGTGTAGTCTCAGGACCAGGAAGGCAACCTCTCCCCACACCTTACAGTAGTAAGAACACATCTGAAGTACTGTATTTTAGTTATCATATTTTTAAGAGGGATGGCTGGCAAACAATCCAGGCAGAAAAGCAGTAGAGAGCAATGGAAGGTCCTAAAAAGCCCCATGGTGTGAGAAAGGCAGTAGACTCAGCATGCTGAAAAGAGACAAGGGGAATGGGGAAGCTGTACGTGATAATGGCCTTCAAATGATTAACTTGTCTCACAAAAAATATAATTGTTATGTCACACACAATTTTATTATGTCTATATGTTATAGAGTTTCTTATTCCAGGTCCCTCAAGGGATATATTACCACTTATGACTCCAAAAAACAATACCTGTGTGTGCGTTGTTAATTTAATGTCAATATTTACTATCGACATTTTAATGTGGTTCAGAGTTCCACAGTTCTTTTTACTTGTCCAGAATGGCAAAGTTATCATATTCTAGTCTACCACTAATTATACCAAAAAGAAAAAATAAGGTAATTACCCTGACCACCAATAAATCCATTCTTAAATTTCATGATAAAATGACAACATTAAAACCAACAATTACTGATCTTTCAACTGATATTTTAAAAGATTTCCTTGGGGCACCTGGCTGGCTCAGTTGGTAGAGCGTGTGACCCTTGATCTCAGGATTATGAGTTCAAGCCCCATGCTGGGTACAGAGATTACTTAAAAATAATAAAATCTGGGGTGCCTCGGTGGCTCAGTGGGTTAAAGCCTCTGCCTTCGGCTCAGGTCATGATCCCAGAGTCCTGGGATCAGGTCCCACATCAGGCTCTCTGCTTGGCGGGGAGCCTTGCTTCCTCCTCTCTCTCTGCCTGCCTTTCTGCCTGCTTGTGATCTCTGTCTGACAAATAAATAAATAAAATTAAAAAACAAAAATAAAATCTTTAGGGGCGCCTGGGTGGCTCAGTGGGTTGGGCCGCTGCCTTCGGCTTGGGTCGTGATCTCAGGGTCCTGGGATCGAGTCCCGCATTGGGCTCTCTGCTCAGCAGGGAGCCTGCTTCCCTCCCTCTCTCTCTGCCTGCCTCTCTGCCTACTTGTGATCTCTCTCTGTCAAAGAAATAAAAAATAAAAAATAAAATCTTTTTTAAAAATAAATAAATAAATAAATAAAATCTTTAAAAAAAAAAACAAGAAAAGTTTTTCTTAAAAAAAAAGTTTCTTGATCTGAATTAATATGAAATACTGACTCCTGTTCTTATCACTTTAAAGGTCTTTTCTAAAATAGCCCAGAAATGAAAAGAATGCTGCTTTCTGGTCCTGGTAAGATTGCATAAAGAAATTCAGAAGTTAGCCATGGCTCACAATTACATATATCTTTATGTGTCCTTTTATTTTGTTGATAGACACATTCCAAAGCAATTTATTTGTGATATGAAAAATAGATTATGGGAAAGTAGTATTTTTTTAACTAAATGAAAAGAGACACAGTTGACCTCTGAACAATACAAAGGTTGGGGTGCCAATCCCTGCACAGTCAAAAATTCTTGTATAATTTTTTACTTCTCCAAATCCTAGCTACTGTTAGGCTACTGTTGACAGGAACCCTCACCAATAACATAAAAAGGCAATTAGTACATATTTTGTATGTCTAGGTATTATATACTGTATTCTTACAATAAAGTAAGCTAGAGAAAAGAAAATTATTAAGAAAATCATAAAGAAGAGAAAATACACTTATAGTACTATACTGAATTTAATGAAAAAGATCTTCAGCCCTGTCACTCAGGGGCCAACTGTACTTTAAGATACTTAGAACTCACCTTTTGAAAGCAATTTTCTGAATTTCTGTGTTGCTGAAAGCTGTTGCTCTGGACTATTGGAAAATATCATTTCAATCATGTCAGAAGTAATAACACCACCCTGGGAACACAAACAAAAGCAAATTTATAAAATTTTAACTTTAATTCAAAGGAAAACAAAGACAGTATAGTTGTGGCCACATTATTAAGTTAATCATATTTATCTAGAGGAGTTACACAAAGGCAAGATAATCTTTACACGAAGAAAATGTCTGAGATGATTAATAATGTGATGAAGCCAAGTACTTTGTCTATCATTAAGAAGCTCATGACAATAAGAAAGTAATCTTAGTAGTAAATATTAAGACAAGGCATTTATTACTCTTCCTCCCTTGTTCATCACTCACTTGGTTGGTCCTTGTCATTCAGGTTCTGAAAGGCGGCTCCTTAAGACCTCTAAATCTACAGTAGCTGTTCCATCTCTATATCACCCTACTTTAATCCTGTCCCAGCCCTTTTCACTATCAGATATTTTTTCTCAGTTATGTGTTTAAGGCCCAGGCTCCTCCAGTATAATTTAAGCTTCTTGAAAGCCGAAGACCCAGCCCATCTTCCCATTCTATCACTGATGGTTGGCATATAGCAGATGCTCAACAAGTATTTACTGAGTGAATATAGAATAGTCTTGTATGAATCACAGATTCTAGCTACTATCAAATTCTACTGACTCAAATTTATTTAAAATTTCTATTTTCTTTATTAAAACTTTTCAGTTTTCCGCTATTTTCTTGCTTTGTTAGAACTTTTCCATTTTCTACAACCCATCTCCAGTATTAGTAGTTAACCTTCTAGGTTAACCTTCAGGGTGACTTGTCATAATGAAATAAAGTTCTTATCATTTCATGAAGGGTTAAAGTCAACAAGATGAACTGTTACAAAATGGGTTATAATAGAAAACTCCAACAGCTGTGATGTGGAATCAATTTTTTAAATCATACAAACATGCCCAATTTGATAAATGAATAGCAAACTGGAATTTCCTTTAAAGTATCCCTTGTTTTTAACTTTTAAGGATTAATTTTGTAATTATATTTTTAAAGTTTTAATAGCTGAATTAATCTTCATAATTTAGTTAATTCTGTTTAATTGCATGTTATTCAAACTATAACAAACATCTAATGAACCATGAGATTAAGTATATGGCTTCTTTTTAAAAATGAAATGCCGAGGCGCCTAGGTGGCTCAGGTCATGATCCCAGGGTCCTGGGATTGAGCCCCGCATTGAGCTCTCTGCTCAGCAGGGAGCCTGCTTCCCTTCCTCTCTCTCTCTCTGCCTACTTGTGATCTCTGTCAAATAAATAAATCTTAAAAAAAAAAAAAATGAAATGCCAAGTACTTTCTATAACCATCTACTAACACCTTTTTAAAAAACCAAAGTAGCAAGCTACACCTCCTTGTCTTCTTCAGAAAAACACTAAAAAAGAGTTCTTTTCATTATCTTACTTACTGGTGCCATCTCCATGTTATTAATCTGAGCCTCATGGAAGCCTCCATCCGACATAACTTCTTCTTCTGTTTCTTCCTCTGCTGTAGCAACATTTCTTCGCTTGAATAACTGAAAAACAAAAGACTGTGACTCAAGTATTCTAATACAAAGAAGTCCAACATGCAAACACTAGGAACCCCATTTAAAAGGCAAGAAGGATGGAGTTTTTTGAAAATCATTTTAAAACTTCTAAAGGCTGTGCCACCTTTGACCTTTCCTGATGAGGAACTATTTCACAATTCTCCAATCTTATAATCTAAAGAAATTAACTATCACAATATGCTGTTACCAACATTTGATGTGATAAAATTACTGAGAGAAGACTGACACTGCATGACACATAAAAAGGGTAAGGTTGAAAAAGGAGTTAGGGTATGCCTGGCCATTCCCCTCTTTCCTCTATGTTAAGTTGGTGATAGTATAGTCTTACCAATACATTATGGAAAATGATAAAAATGATGTCAGAATGACTTAATACTCCCTCTTAACCCTCAAAGATTATGAACTGAGACTTCCCGACCTTTCCAACCTGCCCAGCAACGAGTAATAACAAGTGACCACTGCGTGAACACTACCTTTAAAGCATCTATTAATTTGTGTAGGCAAAGAATAGTTCCTTCCAAAGGCAGCCCACTAAGGTGCCTTCATTCTATCTTTAAATAGAAACAGTTCACTTTTTCAAGCAATGATGGAGTAACAATAATTTATCCTCTCATCCTACACAACTCTAAAAGCAGACAAAATCCATTAAATACTGGGTTTTAGCTAATAGGTAACAGGCAGCCCAGGCAGTGATCCTTCAGAAAAGAAAAGAAATAAGACTGGCCCTATGATTAGCTCAGATTATTGCCTGGACAGAGTTTCCAGGCTGTAGCATAGGGAGGGGAAAACCCAAGCAGGGCCTACAGGCTCCCTCAGCTGAGGAGACAGAGTTTAGAAATGAGGAGGCCAAGGCACCTAGAATCCATAGGTAAAGTAATGAAGAGAAGAGATCAACACAGAAAGAACTCTTAAGGCTCGGCAGAAAATTCCCCATGAGTATTTAGCTTCTTACTACAAGCACAGGTGTATAAGGGAAATATAGCTGGGAAAGGAACCACCTCCAACAAACATGCAGAATAATTCTGGAAGTTATATGGGTCAAGTATTATTCATGTTTCAACCATACAATAAAAAAGACTTCCTAATATATATAGGGCATTTAGTAGAATACTCAGAAGGATACTGATTCAGAAGTAAGGCTCAATTAGCTCTAGGTTAAAGGGTATTAAAAATCCAGCCCAATGAAACATAAAAACAAACTGGTTACAAGTAATTTACTAAATCCAAAGATAAATTCAGAATTACATATATATTAAAAGATATAAGAACTCTAACAATAAGCAAGGTAAAATTCACAATGCTTGGAATTAAACTGGAAACTACCAAGCATTAAAAAGCAGAAAAGACTATCCATGAGGAAGGAAAATTAAATAAATAAATAATCAACCAATCAAAATCACCTAGAAATGACAAAAACGGTAGAAATAGAAAAGAACACTAAAATTATTGTTATAAATATATTCCACATGTTCAAAAAGTAGAAGTATAAACACCAGGAGAGATAGGAAGAGATAAAAGGACTGAGCGAATACCTAGATGTGAAAAATACAATTTTTCAGGTGAAAAGTACACTGGGTAGGATTAACAGCAGATTATATATTGCAGAAGAAAAGATTACTGAATTTAAAGACATAGCAATATAAACACTCCAAAATTAAAGACATGTTGGGAAAACGGTGAGAAAATAGGTACAAAATGTAAGTCAGGTGTGGGATATCAGGTGACCTACTATACAGGTACTGGAGCCCTAAAACTGGGGTGGAGGAAATATATTTGGAAAATGGCCAAAAGTTTGTTGTTTTTTAGTTTCAAGTTTTTATTTACATTTCAGTTAGCTAACATATAGTGTAATGTAGCTTCAAGAGTAGAATTTAGTGATTCATCACATATAACACCCAGTGATCAACACAAGTGCCCTCCTTAATACCCATCACGCATTTAACCCATCCCTCACTCACCTCCCTCCATCAACCCGTTTGTTCTCTATAGTTAAGTGTGTTTTATGGTTTACCTCTCGTTTTCCTATGTTCACCCATTTCATTTCTTAAATTCCATATGAGTGAAATCATATGGTACTTATCTCTTTTCTAAAGATTTTACTTATTTATCAGAGAAAGAGAGAGCATGAGAGCATGGACAGGGGAAGCGGCAAAGAGAGGGGGAGAAGCTGACTCCCCGCTTAGCACAGAGCCTGACACAGGGCTCAATCCCAGGACCCTGAAATCATGACCCGAGCTGAAGCCAGACACTTAACCCACTGAGCCACCCAGGTGCCCAGTATTTACCTTTGACTGGCTTATTTTGATTAGCATAATACACCCTAGCTCCATCCACATCATGCAAATGGCAAGATTTCATTATTATGGCTAATAGTCCATTGTATAGAAATACTACTACTTTTTCCATAGGCTCTTTCCATCACTTGGCTATTGCTGATAACGCTGCTATAAACATCAGGGTGCATGTATCCCTTCTGATCAGTATTTTTGTATCCTTTGGGTAAATACCTAGTGATGCAATTGGTAGATCCTAGGAAACTCCACACTGTTTTCCAAAATGGCTGCACCAGTTTGCTTTCCTACGGTGTAAGTGGATTCCCCTTTCTCACATCCTCACTAGTATCTGTTGTTTCCTCCGTTACTAATTTTAGCCATTTTGACAGATGTGAGGTGATATCTCATTGTAGTTTTGATTTGTCTTTCCATGATGATAAGTGATACTGGGCATCTTTTTGTGTGTCTGTTAGTCATCTGGATTTAGATGTCTTCTTTGGAAAAATGTCTATTCAAGTCTTCTGTCCATTTCTTAACAGGACTGTTTTCTGAGTGTTGAGTTTATAAGTTCTTTACAGATTATGCATACTAACCCTGTACCATACATGTCATTTGCAAATATCTTCTCCCATTCTGTAGGTTGCTCATTGTTCCCTTTGCTGTGCAGAAGCTTTTTATCTTGAAGTCCCAATACTTCATTTTTGCTTTTGTGGGAATTCCTTTACCTCCAGAGACATGTCTAGTAAGAAGTTGCTACGACCAAGGTCAAAGAGGTTGCTGCCTGTGTTCTCCTTTAGGATTTTAATGGTTTCCTGTCTCACATTTAGGTCTTTCAACCATTTTGAATTTATTTTTGGGAATGGGGTAAGAAAGTGATCCAGTTTCATTCTTTTTGAATGCTGCTGTCCAGTTTTCCTAACACCATTCGTTGAAAGGACTTTTTTCCATTAGATATTTTTTCCTGCTTTGTAGAAGATTAGTTGACCACAGAGTTGTGGGTCCATTTCTGGGTTTTCTATTCTGTTCCACTGATCTACTATCTTTTTTTTTTTTTTTTAAGATTTTATTTATTTGTCAGAGAGAGAGAGAGAGCGTGCACACAAGCAGGAGGAGTAGCAGGCAGAGGGAGAAGCAGGTTTCCCACTGAGCAGGGAGCCCAATGCAAGACTCAATCCCAGGACCCTGGGATCATGGCCTGAGCTGAAGGCAGGCACTTAACAGACTAAGCCACACAGGCATCCCAGTATCATACAATCTTGATCACTACAGCTTTATAATATAACCTAAAGTCCACAACTGTGATGCATACAGTTTTGCTTTTCTTTTTCAAGACTGCTGTGGCTATTCAGGGTTTTTTTGTGGTTCCATACAAATTTTAGGATTGATTGTTCTACCTCTGTGAAAAATGCTGGTAGTATTTTTTTTTAAAGATTTTATTTATTTATTTGACAGAGATCACAAGTAGGCAGAGAGGCAGGCAGAGAGAGAGGAAGAAGCAGGCTCCCTGCCAGGCAGAGAGCCCGATGTGGGTCTCGATCCCAGGACCCTGGGATTGTGACCTGAGCCGAAGGCAAAGGCTTTAACCCACTGAGCCACGCAGGCACCCCAATGCTGGTGGTATTTTGATAGGAATTGCACTAAATGTGTACATCGCTTTGGGTAGTATAGACTTCTTTTTTTTTGGTAGTATAGACATTTTAACAGCATTTGTTCTCCTAATCCATGTGCATGGAATGTCATTCCATTGTGTCCTCTTCAATTTCTTTCAAAAGTGTTCTATAGTTTTCAGAGTACAGATTTTTTTTTTTTACCTCTTTGGTTAGATTTATTCCTAGGTATCCTATGGTTTTTGGTGCAATTGTAGACGGGATCAATTCCTTGATTTCTGCTGCTTCATTGTTGGTATATAGCAATGCAACAAATTTCTGTACGTGGGATTTTATATCCTGCGACTTTACTGAATTTCTGTATCAGTTCTAGCATTTTGGTGGACTCTCTGGGTTTTCCACATAAAGTATCATGCTGTCTGCAAATAGTGAAAGTTTGTCTTTTTCCTTGCCAATCTGGATGCCTTTTATTTCTTTCTGCTATCTGACTACTGAGACTAGGACTTCCAGTCCTATATTAAATAACAGTGATGTGAATGGACATCGCAGGTCTCATTCCTAACCACAGAGTAAAAGCTCTCAATTTTTTCCATTGAGAATATTAGCCACAGGTCTTCTGTATATGACCTTCTGTGTATAATGCTGAGGTATATTCCTTCTACCCCTACTTTGTTAAGGGTTTTTATCATTTTACTTTGTCAAATGCTTTTTCTGAATCAATATTGAGAGAATCATATAGCTCTTACCCTTCCTTTTGTTAATACTGTGTACTGCATTGATTGATTTGTGAATACTGAACCACCCTCGCAGCCCGGGAACAAATCACCACTTAATTGTGGTGAATGATTCTTTTAATGTATAGTTGGATTTGATTTGCTGGTATTTTGTTGAGAATATCTGCACCCATGTTCACCGTGATATTGACCTGTAATTGTCTTTTTTAGTGGGGTCTTTACTAGTTTTGAAGTTAAAGTAATGCTGGCCTTGAAGAAGGAGTCTGGAAGTTTTCCTTTCATTTCTATTTTTTGAAACAGTTTGAGAAGAATAGGTACTAACTCTTCTTTAAATGTTTGATAAAATTCCCCTGGGAAGCCATCTGGCCCTGGACTTGTGTTTGTTAGGAGATTTTTGATAACTGATTCAATTTTTCTTTGCTGGCTATCAGTCTGTCAGTTTTCTATTTCCTCCTGTTTCAGTTTTTGTACTTTATATGTTTCTAGGAATTTATCCATTTCTTCCAGATTGCCTAATCTGTTGGCATATAATTTTTCATAACATTCTCTTGTAAGTATTTGTATTTCTGTGGTGTTAGTTCTGATCTCCTCTCTTATTCATGATTTTATTTGGGTCCTTTCTCTTCTGGATAAAGCTGGCTAGGGGTCTATCAAGTTTATTAATTTTTTCAAAGAACCAGCTCCTGGTTTCAATGATCTGTTCTACTATTTTATTTCTGCTCTACTCTTTATTATTTCCCTTCTTCTGCTGGCTTTAGGCTTCACTTGTTGCTCTTTTCCTAGCTGAAAAAAGCAGGGAAAGGTTAGATTGTGTATTTGAAATTTTTCTGCTTCTTGAGGTAGGCCTGTATTGCTACATAGGTCCCTCTTCTGATCCCTTTTACTGCATCCCATAGCTTTCGGACTGTCATGTTTTCATTTTAATTTGTTTCCACATAGTTTTAATTTCTTCTTTAAGTTTCTGGTTGACCCACTCATTCTTTAGCAAGATGTTCTTTAGCCTCCTATGTATTCGTGGTCTTTCCAAATTTTTTCTTGTAGTTGACTTCAAGTTTCAGAACACTGCAGTCAGAAAATATGCATGGCATGATCTCAATCTTTGTGTACTTGCCGAGGCCTGATTTCTGACCTAGTATGTGATCTCTTCTGGATAATGTCCCATGTGCACTAGAAAAGAATGTGTACTATACCACTTTGGGATGAAATGTTCTGAATGTATCTGTTAAGTCTATCTGGTCTAGTGTGTCATTCAAAGTCATTCTTCGTTTCCTTGTTCATTTTCTACTTAGATGATTTGTCCTTTGACATAAGTGGGGTGTTAGAGTCCCCTACTATTCCCGTGTAATTATCAATGAGTTCTTTTATGTTTGTTACTGTTTTATATGTTTGGGTGCTCTGAAGTTGAGGGCATAAATATTTACAATTGTTAGATCTTCCTGTTGGATAGACCCCTTTATTATGATATAGTGATCCTCTTCATTTCTTGTTACAGTCTTTGTTTTAAAATCCAGTTTGTCTGATGTTAAGTATTGGTACTCCAGCTTTGACATTCATTGCATGATAAATGGTTCTCCATCCCCTCACTTTCAATCTGCAGGTGTCTTTAGATCTAAAATGAGTCTCTTATAAGCAACATGTAGATGGGTCTTGTTTTTTTAATCCATTCTGACACCCTATGTCTTTTGATTGGAGCATTTAGTCCATTTACATTCAGAGTAATTATTGATAGATAAGAATTTAGTGCCATTTTATTACTTGTTTTGTCATTGTTTCAGGAAATTTTCTCTGTTCCTTTCTAATCTTCGTTGACTTTGATCTTTCTTTCCCAAAGAGTCCCCTTTAAAATTTCTTGCAAAGCTGATTTAGTTGTCACAAACTGCTTTAGTTTTTGTCTGTCTGGAAAACTATCTCTTCTTCTACTCTGAATGACACAACCTTGCTGGATAAAGTATTGCTGGCTGCAGATTTTTCTCATTCAGCATGTTGAATATATCATACCACTTGCTTCTGGCCTGCCAAGTTTCTGAAGACAGATCTGCTGCTAACCTTATATGTCTTCCCTTGTAAGTTAGGGACTTCTTCTGTCTTAGCGTTTTAGGACTTTTTTCCTTACCTCTGTGTTTTACAAATTTAACTACGATATGTCTTGGTATTGGCCTGCTTTTGTTGATTTTGATGGGAGTTGCCTGTGCCTCCTGGATTTAGATGTCTATTTCCACATTAGGAAAGTTTTCAGCTATAATTTCCTCAAATAAACCTTCTGCTCCCCCCCCCCCACACTTACCCTCTCTACTTCTGGGACTCCTATGATACAAACATTATTACACTTTACCGAATCACTGAGTTCCCTAAGTCTACATTCGTGATGTAATATTTTTCTTTCCCTCTTCCTTTTAACTTCATTAATTTCTATAATCTCTCTATCACTTATTCATAGCCCTGCTTCTTCCATCCTTGTGGTCATTACATCCAGTTGGCTTCAAATCTCCATTATTACATTTTTCATTTCAGCCTAATTTTGGGGGGCTTCTATCTCTATAGTAAGCGACTTCCTAGAGTCTTCTATGCTTTTCTCAAGCCCAGCTAACATCCTTATGATTCTTCCTTCCAATTCTAAATCAGACATACTATTTCTATCTGTATTGATTAGATCCCTGGCCATAACTTTTCTTGTTCTTTCTTTTGGGATGAATTCCTCTGCCTTGGCATTTTGTGTAGGTCTTTGTTTTCTTCTGTGTGTTAGGAAAGCCTGTCATGTTTCCTGCTCCTATAAGTAATGACTTTATGTAGAAGAGGTCATAAACTGTCCAGAGCCTGGCACTTAGAAGTGTCTCTGGTATATGCTGTGTACACTCTGCTGCTGTGTTTTGGCTGCTCTTTTCCTCAGGTCAGTCCTCTGCAGTTTCTCCTTGCCTGCAGTGGGGAGTGTTTGGACCTTGGCCAGAGTGTGGTGAGTTTTAACTAGATGCGGTCTGGTCTGCTTGTTAAAGACACTTAATGCTATTTCCACTAGAGCCGAAGCTTTGCAGAACTCTATGGTCAGCAGACATGTTGTGTGCAGGGGTGTGTACTGGTCTTCTGGAGGAGGGGCCTGCTACTCTAGGGCTTGGTGTAAGCAGTTTAGGCCATTATTGTTGGCCTGTGCTGCTTACTGAAGTGAGTTTATGCTAAGTAAAGAGGGAGGAAAATGGCGTCACCCAGCTCCCTAGTCCCCAGAGAGGAGAGTCTGCATACACCACTATCCAGGAAGCCATCCCAGAAGAGCAAACAATCTCCTCTCACATGTCCCAGGCATCCCTCAGCTTGCTGCTTTCACCCTGTGTGTGTTCCAGCCATCTGTCTGTCTGGACGGCAGTGCACCTTGTAGTCTATCCCAAGCAGGCAGTACTGAGTTTTGAAACTCCAAACTTTAGGGACCTGGCATGGCATGGGCCTGTGCTGGTCTTCAAGGGGAGGGTCTCACTGCACTGGGACTGATGCAGGTTTGTCCCAGAGGGGCAGTCTGCACCAAAGTGCAGGTGCGTGGAGTTTGAAATAAAGCACAGTAAAAAGCCAGTGTCCAAGTTAGTCACCCTCAGCAGGTGTCTCTGCACCTATGATGAGGGGTAAGGGAAGGAAATGGTGCCCACTGACTCTTTTGTCCCTGTCACCGCTCCCAGATGAGCTCCAAGATTGGGGAACCATCTCTCCCGGTGAGTCCCAGGGGATTCTAAATATTAACAATGAACAATCAAAAACTGAAATTCAAAAGATACCATTTGCAATAGCATCAAAACTACACAATACTTAGGAAGCAAATCTCACAAGAAAAACTGCAAATCAGGGCACCAAGGGTAGCCCAGTCAGTTAAGCGTCTGACTCTTAGTTTTGGCTCGGGTCCTGATCGTAGAGTCATGAGACTGAACACCATGTCAGGCTCCACACTCAGCAAATAGTCTGCTTGAGATTCGCTCTCTCCCTCTGCACCTCCTTTCTCTCTAATAAATAAATCTTTTTAAAAAAGCAAACCTACAAATCCCTGAGAGATGATACAGGTCTAAATAAATGGAGATGTGGTGCTTATGTATGTATGTGCTCACAAGAGGAGCAAATCAAAGTCTCATACACTGCTGATGTGCAGATAAAGTAGTATAACCCATTTTAGCAAACAGCTGAATAGTGTACACACCTACTATACAACCCAGCCATTCTCCTCCTAGATATCCATCCTGGAGAAATAGAAATATACATCCATACAAAGAGCTGTCCATGAATGTTCAGAGCAGCTTTACTGACAATCACCCAAAACTGGAAACAATCGGAACTGCCATCAACAGGTGAATGAATAAACCAATCGTGGTTTTATCTTTACAAGATAGCTACTCAACAAGAACACGAATGAACTACTGATACACACAACATAAATGAATCTCAAAATGATTAAGCTGACTGAAAGAAGCCAGACAAAATAGAATATATATTGTAACAGTCATTTATACAAAGTAATCAGTGGTTACTGAAAACAGAATAGAAATTGTTTGGAGATAGGTGAGGGGTGAGGAAGAGGTACTACAAAGGTATACCAGAAAAAATTTGAGAGCAATAAATACGTTCACTATCTTAATTATGGTGATGGTACATAATGTCAAAATTTAACAAACTGTACACTCTATTGTATGTCAACTAAACAGCCATAATGTTTAAAAACATACAAAAAAACAGCTGAAATAAACTGCAATACATCTATTTTAATACTATGAATTCCTAATAATATTAAAATACACACATTCCTGTTCCCTTTGGAGGATGCTAAGAAACCAACTCATTATTTTGAAAATGAGGAAATGAAGAAATTCAAGTATTTCTTTTTCCTCATATGATTACTAATTAAGAAAAACTAAAAACTGCAGTTTGATCAACCTCTTGGATCTTGCTTTTATGCTGTTAGGGAGGTCTAGAGCAGTAGTTTGTCTATGGCTAATTAATCTCCACTACTGAGGCAAGAGTCTCCTGAATACACTACCTAATGTCCTGTGGAAGATGACTTTTTCCAGTTTGGCTAGAAGAACAGGCACTATTCTCAGCACTGTGCAAGGGCCAGGCAGTGTTCCCTCTAATCTATCATCTGTGGAGGGCAGTTTCTCTAGCCTTGTGTAGTCTCCTCAAGCACATCTGCTGGTCAGTGCTCTGCTGAATATTCAAAGAAAAACTCTGAAGATCTCCAGGCTTCTTTCTCTATATACAGTTCTCTCCCTTTTGGTATCCCCTCCTGTGAATGGATGACTTGATCTCGTCTGACTCTCAGCTCTGTCTCTTCAACTCAGGAAGGCTGTGTTCTTTAGTTCCCTTTCCTTGTGTTGCGACTTGGAAACTCTCTTGGGCAGTAAGGGGTTAACAATCATAGGGCTCTTCTCATTGGTTTCCTATCTCTAGAGATCATTGTCCTTCACTGGTTAATGTCTTGAACTGCTGTTTCATGCATTTTGTCTGATTATTTCTAGTTTGTTTCAGGTAGCACGGTAAACCTGGGCCCTGCTATTCCACTTTGGCTGGAAGCAGAAGTCCTCCAAGTGCCCTTTCTAATACTCAATATATCCCACTTACGGCTAATGGGAGCCTGTTCAAGCTATCTCCTGAGTCTATTCAACATAAGCTTTGATAATCTTAAACCTCCTTGCTCTATGTTATGAAAAAATACTACACATTCACCTTGAATATTCCCTATCTCTAATCGAGAATCAGGTGTTTTTTCCAAGAAGCCTTGATCCCTTGAGAGAAAAATTCTCTAATGGCCAATATCTCAGGGTGCTCAAAGTGCTCAGTGGTGTAAGGTATTTTGCTATTTCTAAGCCTTTCTAGGACAGAACTGGGTTTTGTGTGTGTATGTGTATTTCAAGAAAATACCTCATGAATCCCTATTGATATTACCTATTCAAATTTATCTTCTTTGATTTTATACTTTTATTCTTTCTTAACCTAAAAAATCTAGGTTCCTAATATTAACATAGTTATTTGTTATATCCATATACAAATATACATGGTTTCTGGGGTGCCTGGGTGGCTCAGTGGGTTAAAGCCTCTGCCTTCGGCTCAGGTCATGATCCCAGGGTCCTGGGATCCAGCCCCGCATCGGGCTCTCTGCTCAGCAGGGAGCCTGCTTCCTCCTCTCTCTCTGCCTACTTCTCTGCCTACTTGTGATCTCTGTCAAATAAAAAAGAAAAAAAATCTTAAGAAAAAAAAAAAAATATACATGGTTCAGAATCAGAATCAATCTTATATGATTACTAAAGCAGCTGAAGATTTGTTTATACTTCTTTTTGTCCTTAAAATACTGCCCAGTAGAGAAAATTAATTATTTGCCATATTTTAAAGTGTATTAAAGTATTGCCTCTCTGTGTGGTTTAGCCACGAGCATGACACACAGGGCCATTTAATTCCTCGTTTTTTTGTTTTTTTTTTAAAGATTTTATTTATTTATTTGACAGAGAGAGATTACAAGCAGGCAGAGAGGCAGGTAGAGAGAGAGGAGGAAGCAGGCTCCCTGCTGAGCAGAGAGCCCGATGCGGGGCTCGATCCCAGGACCCTGAGATCATGACCTGAGCCGAAGGCAGCGGCTTAACCCACTGAGCCACCCAGGCGCCCCTAATTCCTCGTTTATTTTTAAGGATTTCTTCCTTCATTATTACTTCTTTTTGTTTCACAATTACTTAAAAGCATTTGCATGACTCCAAAATCACACCTAGTAACTAAAATTACATCCCCTGTATTGCAAAATTTACATCCCTAAGTAGTGGTCTTTAATACGGCAGGATACAATTATGATCTGTAATACAACTGCTGATCAACAACTAGAATTTGAAATTGGAAACACCAAACCATGTACATTATAAGGATGATGACATGGTAAGACCGGAGAAATACTCAGCAGAGGGAAGCCCTAAGACTACAGCTATCCGCCAGAACAGAGGATTAACAATTCTGACTGGTGCAAGAGGACAAAAAACGTAGGGTGTAGGTCTCCAGCAGAAAAAACATAGAACTGAGAAATTATCTGAGAAGTTTAACCACACAGAAAATTAGATAAAAATTATTTGAAAGAGCTGTAGAAGAGAACTGAAAAAAACAAACAAAAAAGACAGCTAGGAATATAAAGCCAAGCAGGTAAAAAAATCAGACAATTAACTCCAGTAAAAACAAAGTATAAAGAAAGGAAATGTAACCACAGTATACTATTCAGTTCAGCAATAAATAATACTTATGTACTGTAGTATAACTATACTGAGAATACAAGCAAGGGAAAAGTAGTGTAAGAGCTTAAATCTTCACCTACCATAATAGAACATCAATAGGTAATATTTTAAATTCATAAATAAATAGTCAAGAGATTGAAAGTGGTTTACCTTGGGAATGAGACCAGGAACACTGGTGGTTTGGTTTCAAGTACTACAGTAGTATTTAATTTTTTCAACTGTGCATGTCTTACTCAGAGAAAAATAGGTTTTAAAAAAGAAAAAACTGGGGCACCTGGGTGGCTCAGTCGGTTAAGCAGCTGCCTTCAGCTTGGGTCATGATCCCAGAGTCCTGGGATCGAGTCTTGCATCGGGCTCCCTCCTCAGCGGAGGGTCTGCTTCTCCCTTTCCCTTTGCTTGTGCTCTAATAAATAAAATCTTTAAAAATAATAATAAAAAAGAAAAATCTGCCAAAACAATCATGATCTATACACCTTAACTACAGGCTACATGTTAACTGAACTTGTCAACCAAGTTAATAAATGTGGAAAGTTGCCTGTCCACAAGTTTATCAACTTGCTCACTTCACAAAATATTTCTTTTAACTAAAAACATCAAGCAAACCTCCATTCATCATAATGGGTTTTATGAACTTTTCAGCAGCACTAGGTTACCTATTCACTCTGAATTAACAAGAGTCTGCTTAATTCAAATTTACAAGTACTGGCTTAATCAGAATGACACCAACTAGTATAATTTTTGCCAAAAATAAATTTTAGATTGGTCTGTAAGGGCCAAATGGATAGAGGTCATTTATCCTCTATCCATTAAGTGCTCTATCCTATAAATGTTGCCTAGATATAACAAAAATTAAATGTTAGTCTGATAAAAGGACAGCCCTCAAAGATGCAGTTAGTTATCTTTTGAGCACTTGGCAACATCAACTCCTGTGCTACCCTCACATCTAGCTTATCAGCTGGCTTAAGCCTGTGACTTTTCCCGATAAATGACAAAGCAACTGTGAAAGATAAACAGTACCTAAATGAATCTATATTTTACTAATATTTACTATTTTACAAATGAGGCATCAAATAAGTACTGTTATGATATTAAGAAGCCTGACTGCTTTTACCAGTTCTCTCTATATAATAAAGGTTGAAATAAAAAAATTAAGATTTGAAATAGAGCAATATTCCAGAAACTTATCACAGAAACTTATTAAAGCCATAGTACAATTTCAGATCTCATACAATGAACACGATAGAATTTCAACTACAAATATTTTCAGTTCAATATATGGGGCCATACTTGCCAGTTGATATATTAAGGATACAGAGCATTTGTCTTCAGGCAAGTAAGTGAATACGAAAAATTTATTTTATTCATATAACATGACATCACCTATCACCAAGAAGACAATAAAATGAACACTGTTAATAGCAGAAGGTCATTATTACATCTTCAAATGGCTTTATGCCAACTATGATGCATAAGCTGGTGGTTATATTCAGACCCACACTTGGGCTTATGTGTATATATTCATGTATTCACATTGACATATGGGAATATAAATATGTAACAATGTTATTATGATTTCTGAAGTTTACCTCCACAATAGAAGCTACTACAAAAGTTCAATGAAAGGTTCCACTTCAAATAAGACATAGAGATGAAAAAAGAGATAATAAGAAACCCAGAGAAACTCATCCTTTTATGAATAAGTGATAACTCTTAATTTACCACTTAATATAAACTCCATTATAATATTATAAATTCTTTGCCCCGAAAATAATAGTATAATGACAGTGTTTGAGTCAAACATCTAGAGCCCTAACAAAAAAAACACTGGGGTTGTAATGTACTCTTGGACTTTAACTAACTGGATTCTGCAATGCAGTGTTACCCAAAAGAACAGTGTATTTTGAGACCAGCTCACTATAAATGCAAAATATTTATGACAGATTACTTTATTTCTCATGTATGAAAAATTCTGACTCATTCGTCTTTTATGGAGCTTTTGTAGCATGGGGATCAAATGGTCCTTCCAAGTTCAAAAGTCTCTCCTTATGGGGGAAAAAAAAAAGTAACCTAAGCGTCTTTAAATTTCTTTGCCAAAAGGGATATACCATTCATTCTAGGCATTTTAGGAGGAAGGTAAAGTGACTCCCAAATCCTCCTGTAGATGTTCAGATATTGTCAGTTAAAAATGACCAAAAATTTTTTTAAAATAAACAAATCAATGTCCTAATGAATCATACAGAATTAATTTAGGGGTAAAAAGACATATTCCTTGAAATTTTTGTTTTAAAATACTACATAATAAATGTAAAGACAGACACGAAGCAAGCAGAACAAAATACTGACAATTACTGATTGCAAAGGAGAATTAATGAAGTTCACTATTAATTTTGTATGTTTACAAATTTTCATATTAAAGATGATAATGAAAAATAGCATTTTACTGATTACTTGAGAATTCATTAACAAACATGCACATAAAACTTAAGCAAGTTGTAACTTTAAAAAAATAAAATACACTAAAAACAAACAGGCTGAAATATTAAACTGGTTGTATTGGAAATATGAGAACCTGAGAGATTTCTTTATTCTTGACTTTTCATCACTTCCTCTTCCCCATTCCCAAAACACGTTGATTTTATGACAGGGACATATATCTACACACATATATATATCTAACAAAATCAAAATTGAAGTAGTTTCAGGCTTAAAATGGAAAATTTAGTTCTTTAAAATAAATTAATAAGGATAAAGGATTTACCTGCTCTTCTCTTTTCTGCTTGCGTAACTGCAATCCCTCTTCCTCCCTCCTTCTGCGCATCTCATCAGGATTCAGGGATTTATTTTTGTAACTTTTCAAGCGAAAGTTCTCTTTTCCTGGGGTAGTCATGATTTCTACAAAAATGAGAAAAAGGAAAAGAACAAATGAGCTTGGCTTATGGTAAAGAGTTCTGTTATTCTAACAGCACAGCTGAATCGTTACTTTTTTTTAGGAGATTTATTAAAGTGTACATGTCAATAGCTTTCGTATTTTCACATCTATGTGCAAACCATTACCACAGTCAATTTTTTAACGTTTTCATCACCTCAGAAAGAAACTGTGTACCACTTGGCTATCACTCCTATCCAGGACATTTCATACAAACAGAATCATACACATGATCTTCTGTGCCTTGCTTCTTTCACTTAGCATATTTTTAAAGTTCATCTACGTTGCAACATCTATCAGTAGTTTATTCCTTTTTATGACTGAATACTACCCCATCATATGGATATACCCCATTATATTTTATATCTACTCATCAACTGATAGACATTTGGGTTCTTTCCACTTTTTGGCTATTATGAATAATGCTTCCATAAACATCTCTGGACAGGTTTTTATGTAGATAAATGCTTTTATTTTTCTCAGGCATATACCTAGGAATCAAACTGTTAGGTCACATGGTAACTCTGTTTAATCATTTGAGGAACTGTCAAACTACTTTTCCAAAGTGCTGCGCTACTTTACATTCCTACTAGCAGTGTAAGGGGGCTGCCAATTTCTCTATTATCACAATTTTTGATGTCTGCTGTCCTTTCACATATTTTCTAACTGTATATCCTCCATAAAAAGTCAATTCAGATTCTTTGCCCATTTTTAAATTGTCTTTTTTTTCTTTTATCATTAAGGTTATAAAAATCCTTTATATATTCTAGACTGAAGTCCCTTATCAGAGTGGTGCCTGAGTGGCTCAATTGGTTGAGCATCTAACTCCTGGTTTCAGCTCCTATCATGATTTTAGGGTCACAGAATCAAGCCCTGCATCAGGCTCCCTGCTCAATGTAGAGTCTGCTTCCCCTTCCCCTCTCAAGTGCTCTCTCTTTAAAAATAATGGACTGCTTTAAAAAAAAAAAAAAAAAAAAGTCCCTTATCAGATATACAGTCTTTAAATATTTTCTTCCACTCTATGGGTTTTCTTTTCACTTTCTTAATGGTGTCCTTTGAAGCACAGAAGTTTTTCCTTTTGATGATGTACAAATTAATCTATTTTTGCCGTTGCTCATGCTTTTAGTGTCATACTTTGGGATTCTTAACCCTAAATTTCCTTCTAAGAGTTTTAAAGTTTTAGCTCTTACATTTAGGTCTGTCATCTACTTTGAGTTAATTATTATTTATGGTATGTGGTAAGGGTCCAACTACATTATTTCACATATGGCTACGCATTTGTTCCAGGCACCATTTGTTGAAAAGACTATTCTTTCTCCATTGAATGGTCTTGATACCCTTGTTGAAAGACAAATTAACCACATCTATGTGGTTTTATTTCTCAACTCAATTATATTCCATTGATCTCAACTCAATTATATTCCATTCCAACTCAATTATATTCCATTGATTCCACAGATATATCTGTATGTATATCTCTGTGCTGATTCCACACAATCTTGACTACCATTTTTGTAGTAAGTTTTGAAATCAGGAAGTATAAGTCCTCCTATCTTAGTCAAGATTATTTTGGCTCTTCTAGACACCCTGCAATTCCATATGATTTTTAGGATCAGTTTGTCAGTTTCTACAAAGAAGCAAGCTGGGATTCTGACAAGGACTACACTGAATCTGTAGGTCAACGTGAGGAGTATTGCCATCTTAATGTTAAATCTTCCAATCCACAGACAGGATATTTTTCTCTTAGATCTTCTCTAGTTTCTTTCAACAAATATTTTATAGTTTTCAGTGTTTTATAATTATTTTGTTAAATTTTTTTCTATTTTAATTTTTTTGATGCTATTGTAAAGGGAATTTTTTTTCTTGATTTCACTTTTGGATTCTTCATGACAAGTCTATAGAAATACAATACATTTTTGTATACCAATTTTGTATTCTGCAACTCTGCTAAACTTGTGTATTAGTATTCTAGTATTTTTTAGTGGATTCCTTAGGATTTTCTAAGTCATTTCATACAAAATCATATCATCTGCCAGAGACAGTTTTCTTTCTTTCCAATCTTGAGGTCTTTGTGTATTTTTCTTTCTTTCCCTTTTTTTTTTTTTTCAAAATTGCCATAGCTAGAACCTCTAGGTAGAAATGGAGAAAGCAGGCACTCTTGTCTTATTCCTGATTGTAGAGGAAAAGTGTTCAGTTTTCCCCATTAAGTATGATGTTGTCTTTGAGTATTTCCTAGGTATCTTTATTCATGTTGAAGAAGTTCTGTTCTAGTCCTCGTTTTTTGGGTGTTTTTATCATGAAAGGGTGTTAGATTTCATCAAATTTATTTTGTGTCTATTATGAGAACAATGTGACTTTTATTTCCTGATATATGTTATATTAATTGGTTTGTGCACTTCACACTAACCTTGCATTTCTGGGATATTACGCCACTTGGTTGTGGTGTAAAATTCTTTTTATATGCAATGAATTAGGCTTGCTAGTATTTTGAGGATTTTTGTGTTCATCTTTATAAGGTAAAATCTGTAGTCTTCTTGTGATGTCTCTGGTATCAGGGTAACACTAATACTAGCTTCATAAAATAAACTGGGAACTTTTCCCCCTCTCAGTTTTTAGGAAGAGTTAGCATTAATTCTTCTTTAAATGTTTGGTAGAATTTAGCAGTGAAGCCATATGGGTCTGTGCTTTTCTCTGTGGGTAGCTTTATGATTAATCCAATCTCTTCACTTGCTATATAGGTCTATTCGGTCTGTCTATATAGGTCTATTCGGTCTGTCTATATAAGTCAGTTTCAGCAGCCATCTTTCTAAAAATTTGTCCATTTGGGGGGCGCCTGGGTAACTCAGACAGTTGGGTGTCCAACTCTTGGTTTTGTTTCAGGTCTCATGATCTCAGAGCTGTGAGCTCGAATTCTGTGACAGGCTCCACAGCAGGAAGTCTGCTTGAGATTCTCTTTCTCTCCTTCTACCTCTGTCCCTCCCTCCCCCTTGTGCTCGCTCTCTCAAAAATAAATAAATAAATCTTTTAAAAATTGCCCATTTTATCTAAGCTATGTAATTTATTGCCATGCAGTTGTGCACAGTATTCCTTTATAACCCTTTCCATTTTTGTAATCCCAGTAGTAATGTTCCATCTGTTATTTGTACTTCAAGTAATTTAAGTCCTCTTTTTCTCTATGTAAGTCTGGCTAAAGGCCTACCAATTCTGTTGATCTTTTCAAAGAACCAGTTTTTGTTTCCTTAATCTTCTCTATTTTTTTCTATTTTCTAGTTCGTTAATTTCTACTCTCTTATTTCCCTCCTTCTGCTTGTTTTAGGTTTACTTTGCTCTTCTTTCTCCAGTGACTTAAGGTGGACGGTTATTGATTTGAGATCTTCTTTCTTTATATAAGCATTTATTACTTGTGTTAGTTTCCCTTTAAGCACTGCTTTAGCTGCATTCCATGTTTTCTTAAGTGGTAACTTCATTTTTACTTATCTCAAACTATTTTTTGATTTCTCTTTTCATTTGTTCTTTGACCTACTGGTTATTTGGAAGTATGTTAATTTCCACTTATTTGTGAGTTCCCCAAAGTTTTGTTAGTGATTTCTAGTTTCTTTCCACTGTAGTCAGAGGACAACTTTTGTATTATTTCAATCCTTTTAAGATGTTTTGTGGCCTAGCAATGGTTTATCCTGAAAATGTCCCACATTCACTTGAGAAGAATATATATTCTATTGTGGCTGGGTGCTGGTGGTGTTCTACAGATGTCTCATAGCTCTAGCTGGCTTGTGGTGTGGTTTCTTTGGTGATCTTACGCCTAGTTGTTTTGTCCATTACTAAAAGTGGCATAGTGTAGTCTCCCAACCATTACTGCTAAATTGTCTATTTTTCTCTTCATTTCTGTCAGGCTTTGCTTCTTGTATTTTGGTGCTGTTACTAGAGCCATATATATTTAAAACTTTTACCTTTCTAATGGATCGGCTCTTTCATCCCTTTCTCTCTAGTGACATTTTTTGTTTTAAGGTCTACTTTTTCTGATATTAGTATAGCCACTTCAGGTTTCTTGTGGTTTTTGTTTGAATAGATATATTTTCATCCTTATACTTTCAATGTATTTGTATCTTTAAACTTAAAGTATATCTCTTGTAGAGAGCATATAGTTGGATACTCTGACATCTCTGACTTTTATTATACAGTTTAATCAATTCATGTTTAATATTACTTACATAGTTGATTTAAGACTGTTTTTTTCATTTTCTATGTGTCTCATGTCTTTTTTGTCCCTTTACTACTCTTTGACTGTTTTCTTTTGCATTAAGTGACTATTTTCTAATGCAGCACTTAAATTTCTTTAATGACCTTTTCACTGTATTTTTTTGTTTTGTTTTTTTCCCCTAGGGGCTGCTCAAGGGCTTACGATACACATTTTAACTTTAGACTTACAGCAGCTTCAGACTTATACTAGCTTAATTCCAGAAAGATATAGAAATGTTGTGCTATATAGTTCTATTGCCTTTTCCTCCATTTGACGGCATTGTTGTGATATATATTACATTTAATATTACAAATCCAACAATGCGTTATAATTATGACTTTAACACCTATAGTCATTTTCTTAGTTTGACATAGCTTTGCCTCCACTCACCTCCTATGTGCTGCTATTGACAGATACATTACAAATATACTACATTTCTACACCTTACAGGCCCAAGAACACATTATACATATATTATTTTATACAACTTTTCTTAAAAGATTTATTTATTTATTTTAGTGAGAGAGAAAGAGAGCAAAAGCTAGCACAAGCACGAGTGGCATGGGGAGAGAGAGAATCTAAAGCTGACTCCATGTGAAGCACAAGCCTAACACAAGACTCCATCTCATGACCCTGTGATTGTGACCTGAGCATAACCAAGAGTCACACACCTAAACAACTGCACCATCTACACACCCCCAAAACTGCTTTTTAAATCAGTTTAAAGTAAAAAGAAGAAAAAGATACTATACTCTTTTATTCTTTTATTCTTATATTCGTATTCTTATATTCTTTTAAAATTACCTTTACTGGTACTCTTTCCTCATATGGATTCAAATTACCATCTGGGATCACCTGCTTTCAGCCTAAAGAACTTCCTTTAGCATTCTTGCAAGGGTCTGCTAGTAATAAACTCTCTCAGTTCCTGTTTATCTGGGAAAATCTTCATTTCACTGTCATTTTAAAAAGAGAGCTTCGCTGGATATACAGGATTTTTGGTTGACTGTATCTGTATTTGAGTGGTTGGAATGTATTATTACACTGCCTCTGGCCTCCACTGCTTCTGCTGAGAAGTCAGCTATTACTCTTATCTGGGCTCCCTGATAAGTCAATTCCTTGAAGAGATTAAGAGCTATTTTCTGACAGGCTTTTCCCCCTAACTACCCAACCAAATCTCTGAACCAGAACCCCAACGTAGGAGTCCAGACAACAGCACACTTCTCTGAGAGCTACCTCCCTATAGGAATGGAGTTAATTTGTTTAGGGTAGGCAGCAGCCTGAGGTCTTACCACCTTGTCTCTTCTGACGTGGAATCACCACCTTAGAAAATAGAAAAGATATCTATTCCCCAGTACTCCCACCAGCTCTGCACCCAGGTAGAGCCTCTGTTCCATAGTGGGGACTGAACAGAAGATAGTCCTCTGCCTCTCCACCACATATACCCAGAACTTAGCCTAAGCACCAGGCAGCTAGGGGTAGGACAAGAAATCCTGATATCCTGCTCCTCCCAAGAAAACCTTCTCTCCAACTGGAAGCTCTTCATTTACTGTATGCCCTAGGATCACTTCTAGAAGATTTTAATAGTCGTTTTTCAAGTTTCCCCCAATTTTACTAGGGAGTGAGGCTGTAGAGCTCCCTGTACTGTCGGGCTGGAATTCATAAAACAATTATTTTTAAGATGATTTTACTGCAAGCCTGGATTGAGAATCATTTGATTTATAACGTGCTATGTTACAACATCTATTTTACCTGAATCTATTAACAAACATACAAGGCAAAATTATTCTCATCCTTTACAGTTAAGGATTCAGGATGCTAAAAAAGGTTAAGTGACTCGGCCAAGGTTACACACTTAATACAAGACACAGCAAGGATATGAACCTAGGTTCCTGATTATAAACCTGATGTTCTACTGTTATGGACTGAACTGTGCTCCCTCCTACCAACTATATATTGAAGCCCTAAATTCCATAATGACTACATTTGGATACATGGCCTTTAAGGAGGTAAGTAAGGGTAAATGGGTTTATAACAGTGGGGTCCTAATCCAGCAGGATTACTGTCTTTACAAGAAGAGAAAAAGACACCAGCAATATCTTCGCCCATCTCCCCCTGCCATGTACACACAAAAAAAGGACATGTGAGGAAAGACGGAGAAGGTAGTCATCCACACGTAAGGAAGATAAGCCCCACCAGAAACCAACCCTGTTGGCACCTTGATCTTGGACTTCTAGGCTCCAGAACCGGGATAAAATGAATTCTGTTGTTTAAGCCACCCAATCTGTGTTATTTTTTATGGCTGCCCAAGCAGACTAATATATACACTTAGTGGTATTGAGCTTTATCAGACTGAAAGGCAGAGGAAATGCAGATGAGAATTTGAAAATAATTACAAAGGAATCATTTAACAGTGCTGAGAAATGATCTAGAGAAAGAAGCTGGATTCCTGAAGAAAGCAGTATTTTGGCTCTGAAGTATCACAGTATAGCCTTATAATAGCAGTGTTACAATGATGACCCAAGTTCAAGAATCAAAAGTTTTAGGTCAAAGAAAGGAGAAAGACTATGGCAACAGGGCAAGACCTAGATAAAGTTTAACAATACCAAAAACAACTGGGCTTCAGTAACTGCAAACCTGTACTCAACATGGAGCGGGAAGGGCACACAATTAAGGGAAGGAAATGTCAGGAATACACATATACAGAGAGAAAGAGTAAATGATAAAACAGATGGAGTTAAACGTAAAATGAACAACTGAGGAGTGGGGGTGAAGGGTAAAAAGAGGACCTTTGTACACTTCTTGAAACTCCTATAAGCTTGAAATTACCACAAAAAAAATTTTTTTAACTAAAAAAAATTTAAAAGGAAAGAAATGCTCATATAAAACTACTATGTACTTGCTTCCTTTTATTACAGTGACATAAGAAGCTAGCCCAGAGAAGAGGGCTGGCCTCGAAGTCCTGTTTTCAAATTTACTTCTCAGCACAGTGATGTAGAAAAAATACTAAATTCTGTGAGCCTTGGTTTCCTCATTTGCACAATGGGGATATTACCTTCTAAGGTGAAGAGAAGATGAAAGCATACTCCCACTGTCCAGCCCATATATAGCTCACACCTGATATTTGTGTAATGAAGAAATGGCTATAAATAGCTCTAAAGGTTCAAAAAAAAAAATCTCTTCTGACTAAAGTGATGGGGTATAGCTCCATAAAGGAGATGGTGTTTCAGCTAGGTTGTGAAGGATAGATAAAATTTCAGCAGTTGAAGTTAAAAGAGAAAGACCCACAAAACGTGAGTACAAATTAAAGGACAGACGTTAGAAAATACAACTGATGAAGAATAGCAGTAAGTTGATTTGATTAGAAAAATTGCTCTTCAAAAGTACACAAACATGAGAAAAACAAGCACCTCTTTTCTTTCTCTTTTTGCTAAACTGCAGTATCCAAGAACTCACAAATGACTCTAATGCTCAAACTAATAATTTCTATCATCCATATAGTGCATTAGTGCCTTTGAAATATTCTTCCCTTTTAAATTACAGAAAGGCTCACGTTAAAAAAACAATACAGAAGGGTAGAAACAGATAAATGAAAATGTACCCCCGCCTAAAGGTAACCACCATCAAGCTCTCTGCATAGCCTTTCAAAAACTGGTTATAGTACTATAAAACCTTTTGGTTTTTGTTGTACACTGATGGGAAATTATAAACACAATTCTGCACTTTTGCTTTAACTCTGGACAATCTTCCATATAATGCCTATAGAGTTAAATTACTTTTGATATACTAATTTTTATACCAAAATGACCAGACCCTAAACATCACTGACCTTTAAGCTTGTCTCCAATTTTCTATTACAAACAATGCTGTTAACCAGTATTCTCCTTCGTGTATTTGTACATATTCTGCAATTATATCCAATAATGAATTCTAAACAGTGGAACCTAAGATCTACAGTATGTGCACTCAAAATTTTGGCAGTCCAAGTATGCCGTAAAACAATGTGTTTGGTGTGCCAATGTACACCAGTGAATATGAGTGCATCAGTTCCCCACCACCATCACTGTTAACTCAAGACTGATTCAAACTTTTCCACATTTGACTGTATCATATGTGAAAAAATGCTTCTCATGAAAACTATTTTCATAATAAGATGTTATATATGCTTTTTTTTTACTTTCACACCTAAGCTTTTCAGAAGCTTTACTACATGATGACTTCATCACTCTGACACCTAACAGAATGTGTGCTGTGTATTTCTGTTCTAAAATTTTGTTTTCATTTCTAATACAGTAAATAGTAACAAATACAAAACAGCAACATAAACAAAAGTTCTCTGGGGTCCTCAGTAAATTAAGAGTGTAAACAAGTTCCCAGGCCAAAAACTTTAAGAACCCTTAATCCAGTCATTTTTGTTTTTCTGAAAGAGTTATTTGTCAGAGACAGAAAGAAAGAGAGCACGCACGCATAAGCAGGGGAAGCAGCAGGCAAAAGGAGAAGCAGGTTCCTCGCCAGGCAAGGAGTCTGATTCAGGACTCGATCCCAGGACCAGGGGATCATAACTTGAACTGAAAGCAGACACTTAACTGACTGAGCCACCCAAGCGTCCCCAATCATATCTGTCTTAAGGAAAAAATAGTCATTAGACATTCAGATAACATTCTAATCATAGAGTAAGGAAACTCAACATCTTTAAAATACTGTCTTCTTGGTCAGGAATTAAACATGTATTTACACTTATCTTTTTTATTGCAATGATAAATGTGAAATTTCCTTCCAATATATTCTAATTGGCTACTGTCTATATATGAAAAAATTACTATACATAAATTTTTTAATCCAGACAGTGAATTAAATCAGCTACTGAATTCTGTTTCTGATATTTTCAGCTGAGACTCTCAATATTTAATATCTCTAAACAATTGTAACTTCTGCCTCCTCCATTCTAAAGTTAGTATTCCATTTCACTTCCTATTTAAAAATATTTAACTAGTACTTCCAGGACAAAGTTACAATGTTAATTAAGCAACAAAGGTTAGAGCAGGCAATTTTATCTCATTTCTGGTTTTGATCTATGTCTGATATTTTGTTAACTAAACATAGTACTAGGGTATTTTTTTAAAAGTCAGGTTTACTAAGGCATTATTTATAATTTACATAAAGTAAAACTTAACATTTAAGTAAATACCACCACAAACAGAGAATATTTTCTTTACTATGAAAAGTTCTAGGGGACGCCTGGGTGGCTCAGTTGGTTAAGCAGCTGCCTTCGGCTCAGGTCATGATCCCAGCGTCCTGGGATCGAGTCCCACATCGGGCTCCTTGTTCTGTGGGGAGGCTGCTTCTCCCTCTGCCTCTGCCTGCCACTCTGTCTGCCTGTGCTCTCTCTCTCTCTCTTTCTGACAAATAAATAAATAAAATCTTTAAAAAAAAAAAAAGTTCTATCAGGTCTCCTTCTAGTAAATCCACTCCCTCTCCAACCCCAGGCACTTAGTGATTTATTTTTGTCCCTACAGGTTTGCATTTTCCAGAAAGTAAAATAAATGGAACCATCCAATATGTAACCTTTTGAGTGTGGCTTCTTTTAGTCAGTATCAACTAATTTAATATTCATAATGTTGTTTTATCTAGCAGTAATTCATTCTTTTTATTGCTGAATTGTATTCCACTGTATTCCACACTTTATTCACCACTTGATAGATATTTGGGTTGTTTGCATTTTCTGGTGATTATGAATATGCCACTATAAACTTTCATATACGGTTTTTGTATGAACAAGTATTTTCATTTTTCTTGGGTAACAACCTGTGATGACACTGCTGGGTCATATGGTAACAATATGCTTACTTTTGTAAGATTGTCATACTGTTTTTCAAAATGGCTGTACCACCATGCATCCCTACCAGCAACCCATGAGCTCCAGTTGTGTTGCACTGCTGTTTTGAGATACTTTAAAAAAAAAATGACATCTACAGACAAAGGGCTGATATCAAGATCTATAAAGAACTTCTCAAACTCAACAGTCACAAAACAGATAAACACATCAAAAAATGGACAGAAGACGTAAACAGACACTTCTCCAAAGAAAACATACAAATGACTAACAGACATAGGAAAAAATGTTCATCATTAGCCATCAGGGAAATTCAAATCAAAACCACATTGAGATACCACCTCACACCAGTTAGAATGGCCAAAATTAACAAGACACAAGTGTTGGAGAGGATGTGGAGAAAGGTGAGCCTTCTTACACTATTGGTAGGAATGCAAGTTGGTGCAGCCACTTTGGAAAACAGTGTGGAGATTCCTTAAGAAATTAAAAATAGAGCTACTCTATGACCCTGCAATTGTACTACTGGGTATTTACCCCAAAGATACAGATGTAGTGAAAAGAAGGGCCATCTGTACCCTAACGTTGATAGCAGCAATGGCCATATCGCCAAACTGTGGAAAGAGCCAAGATGCCCTTCAAAAGACCATGGATAAAGAAGATATGATCCATCTATACAATGGAGTATTATGCTTCCATCAGAAAGGATGAATACCCAACTTTTGTATCAACATGGAGAGGACTGGAGGAGATTATGCTGAGTGAAATAAGTCAAACAGAGAAAGTCAATTATCATATGGTTTAACTTACTTGTGGAGCATAAGGAATAACACAGAGGACATGAGAGGAAGAGAGAAGTGAGTTGGGGGGAATCGGAGGGGGAGATGAACCATGAGAGACTATGGACTCTGAGAAAAAAACTGAGGGTTTTGGAGGGGAGGGGAGTGGGGGGTTGGGTGAGCCTGGTGGTGGGTATTAAGGAGGGCACATATTGCATAGAGCACTGGGTGTGGTGCATAAACCAATGAATCTTGGAACACTGAAAAAAAAAATTAAATTGAAACAAACAAAAAATGACATCAAAGTACCAGCCATCCATACCTATTTTACTAGGTTTTTAGAAGATTTTATTTATTTATTTGACAGAGACACACACAGCAAGAGAGAACACAGCAGGGGCAGTGGGAGAGGGAGAAGCAGATTCCCCGCTGAGCAGGGAGCCCAATGCGGGGCTCAATCCCAGGACCCCAGGATCATGGCCTGAGCTGAAGGCAGATACTTAATGACTGAGCCATCCAGATGTCCCTATTTTACTAATTTTTAAAAGCTGAAATGTGTGTTGAATTTTATCAAATCACTTTTTGGTGGTTATTAAAATGATCAAGTTTATCTACTCTGACATATTAAATATGGTGAGATATTAATAGATTTCTTGATATTGAAAGACTGATTCGTTAAATAAACACACTTGGTCATGGTGTATCATCCTTTTAAGCTCCGTGTTAATATTTTCTTAAAAACTTCTACACCACAAATCAAAATCACAATGAAATATTACCTAACACCTGTCAAATTTGTATCAAAAAGATAAGAAATATCAAGTGTTGCAGAGGATGTGGAGAAAAAGGAACCCTCATGCACTGTTGGTGCAAATTCAAACTGGTGTAGCCACTATAGAAAACAGTATGGAGGTTCCTCAAAAATTAAAAGTAGAATCACCAAATGATCCAATAATTCCACAATGGGGTATTTACCCCCAAAAAAGGAAACACTCATTTGAAAAGATATATGCACCCGTATGTTTATTGCAGCATTGTTTACAACAGTCAAGATATGGAAGGAACCTGAATGTCCACCAATGAATGAATTAAAAAGACATGGTGTATATATACACAATGGAATATTACTCTGCCACAAAAAAAAGAATCTTGCCACTTTGCAACAACATGGATGTACCTGGAGAGTATTACACTAAGTGAAATAACTCAAAGACAAATACCCTATGATTTTACTTATATGAGGAACCTAAAAAACAAACAAGCAAAAAAGCAAAACCAATCCAAGAATATAAAAAACAAACTGGCGGTTTGCCAGAGGGAAGGGGAGCAGGGGGATGGGCAAAAGAAGTTAAGGGGAGCGGGAAACACAGGCCTTCAGTTATAGAATGAGTAAGTCACAGGGATGAAAGTACAGTACCCTTCTACAGAATATAGCCAATGGTACTCTAATAATGTTATAAGGTGACATATAGTAGCTACACTTAAGAGCACTGTACAGGTATAAAATTATAGAATCACTACGTTGTATACCTGAAACTAATGTAACATTGTGTGAACTATACTTCAATTTTTAAAAAACCCATAAAAGAAAAATTTCTAGTATCCATAATTTCCAGGAAAAAGAAAAATTTCCAGTATCCACAAATGAGATTGATTATGTAAAATAACACCCTCCTCCCCGCCTTTTTGTGGAGGACAGGGTATCTGTCACATTGAGGATGTTTTGAAAAAACATGTGGGTATGATTCCAATTATATGACATTCTCAAAAGGCAAAACTACGTAAACTGTTAAAAGATCAGTGGTTGCCAAGTGTTTATAGTGGGAGGGATGAAAAGTAGAGCAGAAAAGATTTTTAGGGCACTGAGAAACTATTCTGCATGATACTCTAATGGTGGATACCTGTCACAATATATTTGTCAAAACCCATAGATGTACAACATGAAGAATGAATATAAACTTAATGTAAACTATGGACTCTGGATGATAACAATGTATCAGTGTTGGTTCCATTAAAACAATTGTACCAAGCTGATGCATATGTTGATGATGGGGAAGATAGTGGGATACATGGGAACTCTACTTTCCACTCAATTTTGTTATGAACCTAAAAGTGCTCTAAAATAGAAAGCCTATATTAAAAAATCTTAAATATGTATTTACTCATATTGTAACAGAGATTGGTTGGTTCCCCTCCTTGTAGGTTCAAGAGGGGATTTGATCTGTCACGTGGGAGAGATTTTAAAAAACAGACACCTCAACTGTCCTTCCAAAGAATTTGATTAGTAAGCCTGAGGCACATACTAGGTCTCTGGTGTTTTTTCTTTCAAAGATTCCCAAATAAATTCTGATATACATCTGCAATTGAAAAATCCTATAGGGGTGCCTGGGTGGCTCAGCGGGTTAAAGCCTCTGCCTTCGGCTCAGGTCATGATCCCAGGGTCCTGGGATCGAGCCCCGCTTTGGGCTCTCTGCTTAGCGGGGAGCCTGCCTCCTCCTCTCTCTCTGCCTGCCTCTCTGCCTACTTGTAATCTCTGTCAAATAAGTAGATAAAATCTTTAAAAAAAAAAAAAGAAAGAAAAGAAAAACACTATAAAGGAGCAAAATCTTTACCGAAAAACAATGCAAAATACAGCTGAAATGTGGGCTTAAGTTGGATTGAAAGGAACTTTGGTAACAAAGAAATGAAACAAAATCTACAGAGGATTACAGGAGAAATAACAAAGTAATAGTATGAAAATTTTCCTAATCCTAATCAAATATTTTTATATTATCACTTAGACAATTAATTAAAAATCCTAAATTTCTGTTAATAACTTTTCAAAATACCTTCTCAAGAACAATGGCTTCTCTAAAGCCATTATGCCTAATTTTCCATGTTTTCTAGGGAAATAAAGCCAAGAAAGCAAAATATTAAAAGCCAGATGCAAACTTGGTGGTAAATATAAATGCATTTCTCTTCCGAAATGAAATCTTCCACTTCCTCCTTCATGTTCATTTAGTTATCAAATTTTCCTTATTAGTCTATCCAAAGTGTTTGACTTTATCTGCTCCTGTGTATTCTCACTGCCACCAGTCTAGTCTGGGTCCTTGTCAACCCTATATCCACAGAACTGCGAGAATTCTAACCCACCCTTCCTTAACCTCTAGCTCTCTGCTCTTCAAGCCATCCTTCACACGGCTCTCTATTAATCTCAACACCTTTTTCACTGTATTACTTCAATGCCTAAGGATCTAGGAATGAATCTTTAGCACATCTTAAATCAAATTTGAACTTCTTTGTCCTACAAGATCCCTTGGCCTTGACTGAGTCAATAAATACTCTCTCCATTCTACATCAATCTATACCCAACACACTGAATGTATATCTTTTTATATTTTATTATATTCAAGATGGTACATATTTAGGGTGCTGAGTCAATCCACCCAGTCCGTAAATCACAAACACACACTAAAAATTCTGAATATTTAACATTCAACATATTCTTTGTGAAACACCATGAAACGCTAATACAGTTAATTTACTTAATCATATAAACCAAGCATAACTGTATTAGAAAACATGACCACAAGAAAGTATGACTACAAAATAAGTTATGGACTTATAAATATAAGCATAAATGAATTTAAGTATAAAAAGGTTTTAATATCATTTGTGACCATTAATTACTTATTTGCCACCAACTTTTTTTTTTCCAAAGATTTATTTATTTATTTGACCGAGAGAGATCACAAGTAGACAGAGAGGCAGGCAGAGAGAGAGAGAGAGAGAGAGAGAGAGAAGCAGGTTCCCTGCTGAGCAGAGAGCCCAATGTGGGACTCGATCCCAGGATCCTGAGATCATGACCCGAGCCGAAGGCAGTGGCTTAACCCACTGAGCCACCCAGGAGCCCCGCCACCAACTTCTAATCAAATGGTAGCAGGTCCTTTTAAAAGATTTTAATAAATTAGAGAAGAAAAGTAAAATTGAAAATATCCAACCCATTTTCTTTCCTATAAAATAATTCAAAGAGTTCCTTTATTTTAGTGACATTCTAGTGGGGGCAAAGTGTGAAAAACATTGCCTTAAGTCTCTCCTATAAGACATCAATGCTGCAGACATGATTCACTGTACCATCTCTGGTTACATCTTAGAGCTCTAACCCCACTAATCTAATAGAAATACCTACTTTCTTTCAAGTCCCAGCTTCAAACTTTCTTCCACTGAAAAACTGGCTATAACCTCTGACCCTAATATTGACCTCACCTTCCAGTATCTCTAGGTTCCCAACTTGCAGTGTTCTCCAAAGACCTTCTCAATAGCAAAACATTTAAGGGAAAATATTTACTAAGGATTTTAAAAACCCATACCCTAGGATTCAGTAATTCCACTTTTGGAATATATCAAAATGAAATAAAATTACCAGTAAGTATAAGACTGTTCACTGCACTGTAATTATTAGTGAAAAACTGTAAACCTAAAAATTCCTAAATGAGGATTAAGGAAATGACATACTGAGAAATGAGAAAAATAATACAAACATATGAAAAATCTGGATGTTGGGAACAAAAACCCAACTTATATTATTCTCTATACCTTTAAAAACACTCATAATTTAAAGTGGTATATAAAAATTTCAAGAGCAAGTTACTATTTTTCTCTATCTTCCAAATTTTCTACAGTAAGCAATATACTATTTATACAATAAGAAATACTTTCAAACAGTAGAACTGAAAACATATTATTTACTACAGTGAAGCTTCCCAGCCTACCTAAAACACTGAAAACTGTGTTCTTCACTTTTGGCTAGAATTTTATCAACTCAATGTTCTGCTATTTCATCAAAGTTCTGATTGAACACTTTAGGTCTTAAAAAAAAAAAAAAAAACTACCTCTTCCTTTATATGTAGTTGGATTTTTTTATTTTTATTTTTTAATTTTTCTTTAAAGATTTATTTATTTAAGAGAGAGAAGAGCACATGGATGGCTCAGTAGGTTAAGCATCTGCCTTCGACTCAGGTCATGATCCCGGGGCCTGGATCTGGCCACTTCAGGTTCCTTGCTCAGGGGTGAGTCTGCTTCTCCCTCTGCTTCTTCCCCTTCCTTTCCTCATGCTGTCTCTCTCCCTCAAATAAATAAAAATCTTTAAAAAGAGAGCCCACAACTGCATGCCCATGGGGGCCAGAGGAAGGTAAAGGACAGAAGGAGAGAATCCTGGAGAGAGCAGACTCCTCTCTGAGTGCAGAGCCTGAAGCGGAGCTTGATCCCAGGACCCTGAGATCACGACCTGAGCCAAAATCAAGAGTCTAACGCTCCACTCACTGATTGAGCCACCCAGGACCCTGTGGATTTTTTTTTTAATAAATCTTTCCCCAAAATGGTGTAATGCGTGTAAAGCGTTCCTTCATGTGAAAAAAGAAAAACTGCAAACTTGCCTTAATCCAATTCATATTCATTACTGAAATTAATAAGTTCTGTAATATATCTATCACATGGGCACTTATGAGGGTTTTCACATTTCAAATTAAGCAGCACATACAGGATGTAACTTTCTTCCCAAAATATATTAACTCAGAAATACATTAACAAAGCTCAGAAATTTTAATTTGTTAAGATTTTAATTTTAAGGGATGCCTAGGTGGCTCAGTCGGTTAAGCAGCTGCCTTCGGCTCAGGTCATGATCCCAGGGTCCTGGGATCGAGTCCCACAACAAGCTCCTTGCTCAGCAGGGAACCTACTTCTCTCTCTCCCTCTGCCTGCCACTCTGCCTGCTTATGCTGTCTCTCTCTGTCAAATAAATAAATAAAATCTTAAAAAAAAAATTTTATGTTTAAGTAATCTCTACACCCAACATAGGACTTGAACCCACAACCCTCCAAAAAGCTGCACATTCCACCAACCAAGCCAGCCAGAAATTTTAAATTTAATCTTCAATATTAAGCATAGGACTAGGCATATAGCAGTCTCTCAAATGTTATGAAAAGAATGAACGTTCCAGAATATAAAGTTTATGTATTAATGTAGTACTGTGTTTCAAATAACTCAAATTTTTAAAAAAATAGTCTATATAAAGAAATAAAACGGTAAATATGGTAGACCGATTAACACTAAAATTTTAACTTTTTTTTTAAAGGAATGACCCACGGGATAGAAAAGGAAACAATCACATATAAGATGTCAAAACCTTGTCAGAAACTATAAAACAGATGGTCAAGTGATATTATACTAGCAAAGTGGAGAACTCTAAAGCCTAAGCACCTGCAAAGAAGCTGATTCACACTGTCCACAAGCAGGAGTCCTCACAGGCACCTCTGAAGGGTTAGGGAGGACAAAAACCAGAAGGTTAGCTGGAAGCCTACAAAACAGTCATCACAGGGGCGCCTGGGTGGCTCAGTGGGTTAAGCCGCTGCCTTCGGCTCAGGTCATGATCTCAGGGTCCTGGGATCGAGCCCCGCATCGGGCTCTCTGCTCAGCAGGGAGCCTGCTTCCTCCTCTCTCTCTGCCTGCCTCTCTGCCTGCTTATGATCTGTCAAATAAATAAATAAAATCTTTAAAAAGAAAAAAAAAAAAGTCATCACAGCCAGATTTCCTCCCCCACTTCTCCAAAGTAGGCAACCATCCCTCCTCTAACCCTACAATTGTGGAGATTACTCTGAAGAAACCAAACTAAAGAGACTCCAAAATGGAGGTCTCCAGTACAGGTAAATTGGGAGTGATATGCCACACAGAAAACAGGATTACAAGAACACAATGAACAGCGAGATCTCCAGCTCCTTTTCTAAGATAAGTTCTCAAAACATAGCAGCCAGGTGTACATAACCTCCCCTCAAGGGACTGGAGGCTCTCTTTCTCAAGGAAACTGACCAGCCCAAGAAAAAGACCTAATAGTGTCCCCTCCTCCCATAAATGACCATCTTTAATAAGCCGCACCTACAGAATTTTCAGTTCAGTTTTTGGCACTTCACTCTTAAATATGAATGGACAGCCATGTAAGATTATGGCTGGGAAAAGCCTCTATAGAGAAAAGACCGCAACAGAAACAACAAAAAAAGGAACTTAGAAGAAACAGGGCAAAGAGGGAAGAAAAAACAAAACTTAAAAAAAAAACAAACTATCATTAAAATCTTCAAAAGGATTATAGTGTCTATGAAACAATATAAAGATACTATAACAGAATGAGCTCTAAAAAACAAAATGTAGATAGAAATCAAAAACTCAATAGAAAGGTTGGAACATAACACTGAGGAAATTTCTTAGGAAGCAGAACAAAAAGACTAAGTGATGGAAAGAAAGAGGGGAGAAAAAGAAAATTAAAAGAACAACCTATGAAGGGTGCCTGGGTGGCTCAGTCAGTTAAGCATCTGCCTTCAGCTCAGGTCACGATCCCAGGGTCCTAGGATCAAGTCCCCCATCAAGGTCTCTGCTCAGCAGGGTGTCTGCTTCTTCCTCTCCCTGCCATTCCCCCTGCTCGTACTCTTTCTCTCCCTGTCTAATAAATAAAATCTTTTTAAAAGATTTTAAAAAAATAAAAGAACAACCTATGAGTTCCAATACCCAAATAATACAAATTCCAACAGAGAACAAAAGAACTGATGAAGAACATACTATCAAAGAAACAAGGTATCAAATTTAGAATATCCATTCAATGAAAGACACTACAGACAAAATTAACAGAGAGACAATATCTTAGAGAAGATATTTTCCAAGCCTAAAATCAACAGACCACTCAAATTTAACCTCCACAAGGAACTTCTGCAAACCAAAAAGAAAGACAGCAACCCAAAGGAAAAAGAAACTAAGGGCAAAACAGACAGTTTTCAAAAGGGAAAACCTGAATGAATCTAAGAGGTGCTCAAACTCATTAGTAATCAGAGAAGGTAAACTGAAGCAATGAGACACCTACTTTATATCCATCAGATTGGCAAATACTATAAAGTTGAATAAAACCAAGTACTGACAAAGATGTGGGCAAACAACACCCTCCTGTAGTTCTAGTGAGCACGTAAATTAGTGCTCCCTTTCTATGACCCAGGAATTCCACTCCTAGGTATATACCCCAGAGAACTTTTCACACAGGTCCATAATAATATACAACTAAGAGTATATTTACTACAGTGTATTTCTGATGCCAGCAAGGTGGGACAGAAAAAAATGTGGTAGATGCATATTATGGAATTGTATACAACTATATGTACACAAAACAGAACAGAAAGAAAAAAAAAAACAAAAAACAAAAAACAGAAAGGTCTCCAAAACAATGTTGAATAAAAAAAATAAGAAACAGAAAAGGTCTACAATACATAAACTAAATACATACACACAGACACAAAACACAACATATTTCACAAAGATTCAATGATTCACATATAATCAAGAAATGTATCAATCACAATGCAGTGTATACCTGCTAAAAAGGGCAATGGGGAAGTAGGGCTTAGAAATGGAAGGAAAATTTAAAGAACCCTGTACAGCCTCATGATAGTACATCAAGAACTGAGAAGCATAATTAACTTTAAAACCCTTTTTACCTAAAGTCCAAAAAATAATAAAAAATGTTTTTCCAGAACTAAAGGACATAAGCTTCCAATTTGTAAGCATCCATGGAATTCCCTTAAATTAAACAAAATAAAACCAAAAAACCCTACCTAGGCACATTATCATTCAATTTCAGGGGTTAAAAATAATATCCGAAAAGTTTCTAGAAGATAGCAAGGTCACAAACAAATAATCAGAATAGTTTTAGATTTCAACAGCAACAATGGAATGCAAGAAAACAAGCTATGACTTCCAAACTTTTTAAGCCTACCATTTTATATACCTAGCCAAATTATTGATGAAATGGTAAGAGAGAATGGAGATTTATTTCAATCATGCATTCAGAAAGTTTTTACTTCCCAGGTATCCTTTCTCAGGAGGCTAAGAAAATATGGGAAATAGAAGACCCATTATAGAAGAGAGGCAAAGAGAATTTTAAGAGTGATGTAAAGAGAAGTTCCAGGGTAACAGGTGGCAAGTAGGCCTAGAAAATAACCAGTCCAGACAGCAATAAAAGCACGGCAAGTTCCAGGACAGCTATCTCGGGAAATGAAGGGAGGGTAAAAAAGGTATTAACTCTTGGAAAAACACAAACTGGTTAACAGAAGAAATGACATCATAATAAAGTACATGGTGCAACTATGAATATTTACATGGCTATAATATTGTAAACATTTTGAATATTGACTTAATAAAGAACTATGTCAATTATATTGGGAGGATGGGAGAGGCAATGTGTACAGAGGAGAGTCAACAGGTAACGCCTGAAATTGCTATATCAAGAAAAAAAACAGAAGCAAATTATTAATATGAAAGTAAACAGCTTAAAAAAAAAAGAGAGAGAGGAAGGGGCACCTGTGTGGCTCAATCATTTAAGCATCTGACTCTTGATCTCAGGGTCATGAGTTCAAGCCCTGCATAGAGTTCCACACTGGGCATTGAGCCTACTTTTTTAAAAAAGGGGCTGGCGGGGAGGGTAGGCTCTAAAAGTGCAGGGGCTGGGACAAGGGACAGTTGTTTTTCATATAGTATTCCAATTAAAAACCTGTATTTTTTTAATGGCAATATAGCAAGGACTTGAACAGTCTTTCCTCCCCTGTTAGCAAATTAGATCTTCACAGTATCATTTCATGATGCTAAAAGAACTACACCTAGTATGTTCTGCTCTGGAGAGTGAACTGCAAACTAAAACAAAAATCAAGCTTCAATGGTTGATGTGAACATAGTACAAATAGCCCTGTCTGAATTCCAGCTCCATCACATACTATGTGAAATAGGGCAAGTTACCTAACCACCCTGTACATGAAACTACCTCCTCAAAGTGGTTTTGCAAGGATAATTAAGTGAAAATACTTAATGTAATGCCTGATCCATCAATAGATGTTAGTCCCTCATGCTTGTCTTTCTGTTCCCTAGCTACAAGCCCCCATTCTGGCCCCAAGCTGCCTTGTTGGTCAGAATACAGAGACTCATGGACAACTCAGCACATATCCCTCCTCACGCTGGAAAATCAATCACGATGAGTAAGCAGACTTATCTTTGTATATGAAGGGCAGCATTATTCTTGTTAGGTGAAGAAGATTATCCCTATTATCCACATTCTGGATTATTGCCTGCTTTCAAGAACGGTCCTAATTAATCTACTACACTAGGTCAGAAACACTTTATCACCTCACAGTCCTTTGTGGAGTTGTAACAGCTTAAAAAAAAAACAAAAACAAAAACAAAAAACAGAACAGTAGGTCCCATCAGTCTTCATCCCTGCTCTTCCACTGCAGGGCCTCAAAATTTTCTAATGCAGGCCCCCCAATGGCCAGGGGCCACCTCCTGCTTACCGCAGCAAGAACAGAATGAAATCAGCCCCAATCAGCTAATTGAATTGTTTACCATGTCCAACGTTTTCTTCCGTTATTATGGCTGAATTCATAATACCTGCAAAGTACAGCGATCTTATAACAAAGACTTTGAGTAACAGGGAATTCCCTTTATCACTAGGTCAGTCACTTTTACTTGCATGACCCAAAGTCTTAAAACTGATTTTATACAAAGTATTCTCACATATTTCTAAAAACAATCTGACAGACTTAACACAAACATCATAAATCATCATGACAATCATTAATTTAACAAATACTATGCTAAAACAACTGAAGCTAAAAACAAGGTATAATCCTTAATCTCAAATGAAAGGGAAAAGGTAGAAACTAAATTGAGAGCAACAGAGAACAAAGAAAATAGTCCAGGAAACAACTGACAGAAATTCCAAACTATCTGGTATAGTTTATAACAGTTGAGGCTAAAAAAAATTATAAAAACAGGGGCGCCTGGGTGGCTCAGTCATTAAGCATCTGCCGTGGGTTCAGATCATGATCCCAGGGTCCTGGGATCAAGCCCCACATGGAGCCCTACATTGGGCTCTCTCTCTGTGTCAAATAAATAATATCTTAGAAAAGAGAAGAAGAAAGAAAATTATAAAAATTGGACACAGCTCTGAACTGCCTGAGAGCCAAAGTGTAAAGAGCAAAAGGAGGGCTTACAAAACACAAATGACCTAATAAAATCAGTCACTTGTTTAAAATAAAAAAGTGAAAAAAAAATAAAATAAAATAAAATAAAAAAGTGTATCAATTTGTCTTAAAAAGAATTTGTCTCTAACTTATCTACTTTATAAAGACCAATAAATAAATGAGAAAGTGTCCTGGATGGCAATGAAGATTTTTTTTTGTCCTTTATTCTGTACCAATCCTAGATAAAAGCCAATGCCGGTAATATTAAATCACAGGTCTACGAAGAGGACCTAAGTAACAAAATGCAAGATACTGACTTCAGGTGAGGTTTTTACTTCTGTCATTTAGTTTATTCTATGTTTTTATATGTTTTGTTTCTCTACTAGACTGTAAATTCCTCAAGGCTCATGTCTGATTCCATCTGAACTTCCTCTGCTGTATACTAGAGTAAATTACAGTTTCTGCTCAATTATAAAGACTGATAAAATGCCATGCAGTTAATACATATATTCATTATATTAGATTATCATTTCCATGACATAGTAAAGTGTTTTGACCAGGTCTGTGTCCCTAGTCTCAGCACACACTCAGTAAGTATTCACTGAATGAACATTAACAAAAAAACAGAACGAAGCATGAAAGAAGAGGAGAAATTTTTATTTTTTTATTTTTTTTTAAGGAATAATTCTTAAAATGGCAGTAATCTTCGGTTCTAAGGCTGGTTCCAACAAGAGCTACATAACCTTACATAAGTTACTTTTCTGGCCTTCAAAGTTTTATCGGTAGAATCAAATAAATTAACATCTACTTCAAAGTTACCATGAGGATTAGATGTTTTACTATACCTAAGGGATTCAGCACAGTATCTGGAAAGGAGGGCAAATGTTCATTCCTTTCTCTCAAGTCCTCCATCTTACAATCAGGTATACACAGTGCCCTCCAAGAATAAATGATTTCAGTAAAACTACAACAGACTTCATTATCACTTTCCTTTGAAAAGTTAAAGTTAAAAAAAAAAAAGTTAAAATTTCATCTCCTCAATTTTTAAGGGGAAATAACTCCTGGACCCGTTTCAAAATATTACAAACACAAGAACAAGTTACTGTCAAGAAAGAGCCTTGAAGCAACAAGAGAGGGGAAAATCACTTACTCATCTACTGCTGAGAAATAGGGGTTTTGAAGGAACTGTTTCTTAAAGGAAGAGGGGACGGGGAAAGTTAAGAATAGAATTTATTAGCATGTTCTAGAAAAATAACTTCAAAATTGTTTATTCCGAATTTAAAACCTAAAAAACCCACGATTCTGAAATCTTTCCCTGAAAAGTGGCACATTAAATACTTTCCTTCCAAACGACTTCCCTGACTCCAGTCATCCTTGGGTTTTCTCCTCCCATTTTGCGCTTCATCTCATACTTCGCTGTTTCCCTCGCATCACCTCTTACACTCTGAGCAGACGAAGTTCAGTCATTCCTATAATTACCACACCCCGGTCAGCCGCTTCAGGCCCATGTTGTTATGACATCTGTAAACTGCAGTCGTCCCTCTCCACCCCCGCCCTTCTCCCTCCCAACCACCAGCTCCGGCTCGGGCTCTAACTTGTGAATTCCCGAGACCGTCCCTTCCAGCCTCGATCAGGATTTCTACCCGCGTCCCCCGCTCCCTCCTGCCTTAGTCCCAGCACTCTGCGCTGCCCCCCCCCGCCCCCCGCCCGCTCACGCCCGGCCGCGGCGCAGACTCAGCGCTCGCCTCCTCTCCGCCCCGCTGCCTCGGCGCCCCGCAGTCCCCAACGCCGCTTCCAGCCCCGCCGCCGCCCCGCCCCGCCTCGCCTCGCCTCGACCGGCGTTCCCGATGGCGATCACACCAGCGCTCCCCACCCCCCCCCTCCCCTCCGCCGGCCGCGCGGCCGTTAGGACAGCCGGGCCCGTGACGCACCGACGAGCCGCGAGCGCCCGGGCCCTGGGACCCGAGCTCGAGCCGACCGGCGCCCGCCCTCGCCCCGGGGCCTCTCCCGGGTCCCGCCGAGGACTGCCGGATCCGCCAGCGGGAGGGGGAGGGGCCGGAGCCACGGGGCTCCGCACTCACCAGGCTCAAGGCAACCGATCCCGGTGCCGATGCTGGGGTGAGGCGCTCGCTCGCTTGCCGGCCCGCCGTACCTCTCCCGCGCACAAGCTCCAACAGCCGGCCAGCGCCGGTGCTCACCAGGCCTCGCTCTCCGCCGCCGCGCACCCAGCAGGGAGACCCAGCTCAGCGGGCGTTCGCAGAGCGCCTGCGCGCGGGGGCCGGCCCGCACGCCTGCGCGTTTTCTTCTGCTGCCCTGCTGCAGAGTCTGCCGGGAGATGTAGTTTTCCACCCGTCTTTCACTGGAAATCCTAGAGGCTAGGGGGAACCAGTGAACAGCCCGGGATCGGGAAAGTCTCGAAGAGGAGCTTCACAGTCAACGGCAAAGGTTGCAGAAACGCGGTGGAGTGACCACAGGACGGTACTTAGGTTGAATTGCAAAGTTATGTCTACAAATCTGTCTTCACAGCTCTTCCTAGGTGAATTGATCCTCGCCTCACCTGCCTATAACTAGCCTCTAACAGAGCTTGTACCTAGTACGCGTTTATTGAATGAATGATGGAATGAATGAAGGCTGAGGGAGTATTGCAAAAGGTCAAAAGTCAATGCCTCGTGTCTAAGGCATTCACAGGCAGCACGTGTGAAGAGGCTTCTGGGTATTTTGTTGTTGTTGTTCTCTCCCTTCCCTTTTGCCTGATAATGTATGAGAAGTATCAAAAATAATTAAGAAATTAAATAAAACATAAATCGTTGCTTCACTCACAAGTGCTCGCAAACAAATTTTGAGCAAATAATTGTTACCGTTAAATTTGATGGAATTCTTTTTGAACACTGCTTTCCAAAGAAGAAGGACTGAAGCCAACCAAACAGAGGTCACAGAATAGAAAGTCTCACATGTGACATGGTTTATCAGATTGATTTAAAATACTGTCGGAGAAGCAACGTGAAAGAAATCTGGTAGCTTAATTCATTTACAAGTGTGGGAGGGAGGACCACTCACTACCTGAATCCTAGGCTATGAAATATTCATTTGTCCTGCATCTCTTCCTGCAGCATCAGCATTCTCCATTGGTGGATGGTATGTTTTTTAGGATGAATTGAGTGTGAGCAAGGGGACTGGGGAAAGGCAAGGTGTTCTAAGGGAGAAACCTGGGGGCAAGTATACCTGACCACAGCTAAACTGTGGAGAGATCACTTTATTCCAGTCAGAACTAAGATTATTCAGAGCTGGGCTTTGGTCTTTGTGAAAACTAGTTTCTTTCCAGTTCACCTTTACTCCTAGCTGGGGGCCTTCTTCCTTGGCCCCACCTCTCTTTCTGGGCCCAGCTTCCTCAGCCCCATGAGACAGCCAAAAGCTCTACTCAGTTTTTCAGCCACTGCTTTCAGACTTAACAATCACCTCAGGTGGAAAAGTGATGCAAATGTCAGGCTTTCCTCTTATGGTTTCTGTTTTCTTCCAGATCTGGGACACACAAGTTCTCACTGCCTTGGTGGCTCCTCCATGCCTTAGTGTTTTTATATTTTGTCCAGTTATTCTCAGTGCTGGGAGGATTTGCTCGACAACAGTAGGCCATTGATGAAGCAAAATTCTTATATATATGTTACTTCTACAAAAATGTTATACCACACAACATTTTATTAGTGAATATTTCTCTGACTTTATCTTTTTGTAGTTTGAGAAATTTTAAAATTGTAGAAGAATAATTTTGCTATTACAAACAATACTATGAACATTTTTGTACACATTTTTGTGTGTATAAAGAAACTGTTAGATCCTAGGATACTACATCTTTAATTTCACTAGCCGTGGTAGGCAGAATTCTAAGATGGCCCCCATGATCTTTGTCCCCTAGTGTTGTGGTATTAATCCCTACCCCTCAAGTGTGAGTGGGACCTTTGACTTAATTCCAACCAATAGAATATGGCAAAGATAATCGGATGTCAGTCCCATGATTACATTTCATCTTAGCAGACTGGGACTAGACATGCTCCTACTGGGCTTGAAGAAGTGAGCTGTTATGCTGTGAGCTGCCTAAGAAGAGGGTCACATGGCAGGGAACTACTGATGGCTTCTAGGACCTGAGTGCCTCCAGCTGACAGCCAGTAAGAAGCCAGGACCCTCAGTCCTACAACCAGGAGGAAATGAATTCTGTCAACAACCTTAGAGAGTTTGGAAGTTACTCTTCCCCAGGCAAGCCTCCAGAAGACAGCCTGACTTATACCTTGATTGCAGCTTTGTGAGACCCTGAGCTGATGAAACAGTCAAGCTGTGCCTAGACTCCTAGGACACAGAAACTGTGAGATAATATGTTTTAAGCACTAGGTTTCCGGTAATTTGTTACACAACAGTAGAAAACTAATATACTAAATACTGCTAGATGATTTTACAAGGTGCCTTTATCAATTTATACCCCACAAGCAATATATTAAGATTCTATTCTCTAAACATCTTGCTAACATTTGGAAATGTCTGGCTTTTTAAAAATTTTTCGTCAATCTGATAGATGTAAAAATAAATAATAGTATAATTATACATATGTTATTACTTTAATATAAAAACATGTATTTACTTGAATTTATATATACTGTTATATTTCTTTTCTGAAGCATTAATGCTGTCACTTAAAATAGCAATAGGACTAGGTGAAAGTGGCAACTAGTAATAACAGGAAGACTAAATATAGTTAAGCAAATATCATATGTGAGAAAATTAAAACAATTTTTGAAAGAGGGGGAGGGGCAGAGGGAGCGAGAGAGAATCTTAACCAGGCTCCATGCCCAGTGCAGAATAGGACATGAGGCTTGATCTCACAATCTTGAGATCATTATATGAGCTGAAATCAAGAGTTGGGCATTTAAAACTTTTCTTACTTTTTTTTTTTTTTTAAAGATTTTGTGTATTCATTTGAGAGAGAGAGAGAGCACATGCACAGCACAAGTTAGGGTAGGGGGCAGAGGGAGAGAGAGAAGCAGACTCCACTTCTGGAGCAGGGAGCCTGACACAGGGGTTGATCTCAGGACCCTTGGATCACGACCTGAAGGCAGACACTTAACCAACTGAGCGACCCAGGCACCCCAATATTTTTATAACATGATATCTTTATGTTCTTTTCTGTCCTCTGATACAGCAATTTATTTTAACTGTTTTAACTCTTTTTTGCATATTTAAATTTTGTGGGCTATATTATTCTATATTCTTTTTATTTCTTTTCAGTGTAACAGTATTCATTGTATTATTCTATATTCTTAAGGTACATAAATGTAAGAATTTTTTAAAGGAGAATGTAATAGAACAATAGAACTAATTAAACAGGTATTACCTATATTAAATAAAAAATAACAATTTTTTTCTGTTCTAGGATACAATGGGAGTTTTTTATTCTTTATTTCCTTTACAATTAATACTTCTCTGAACTGCGTGGAGCCTTTAGGAATCTTTCTTTTTTTACATAATAGTTAAAGTGAATACGTATTCTCTCAATGAAAGCGTTTGAACACAGAATACTTAGGATTTTATTTATTAGCACAGCACATTTCTAAATTGTAAGGTTTTGTTTCCAGCTCCCTAAAGTGTCTACCTACTTCATATCTACAGACTTGCTTTGGTAAGCCAGATGTTTGTCAGTGAGGTTCTTTGCCTCTTTAAATCAACCATGTAAGTTATCCCTATCCAAAATGCTCATTGTTCTAAAAACATTCTGAAGCACATTTTATGTCATCATAAGTTAAACCTCTCTTTACTAGGGAAAATTATTTTGAAACACAAAAGTAATTTAAACTTGTGAAATTGAAGTTAGCTTCCAAGTAAATTTACAGTTTCAGTAAAGACATTCCAAACGTTCTGCTAAACTTGGTTGCCTTTTTTTAGGGACTTCTTTTTTCCTCTAAGATTTACTTGTTTATTTTAAAGAGAGAGAGAGAGTGTGTGTGTGCAAGCAAGGAGGATGAGCAAAGGGGAAGGGAGAGAGAGTCCAAGCTGACTCCTCCCAACAGGGCACAGAGCCAGACACAGGGCTCCATCTCAGGACCCTGAGATCATGACCTGAGAGGAAAGAAAGAGTTGGGTGCTTAATCAACTGTGCCATTCAGGTGCCCCTCTTTAGGGACTTCTTAAAAAGTTCTGAAATAATTTATTTCCCCCAAAATTCATCTTTTTCTTTTTATCTGTTGGAGTTTTGACTCAATCTAACATAACACTGAATAACTCAGGTGCAGTTGGTTCATCTTTTACTAGATTCCTCGTGCCCTCTTCAAGGATTGTCAGACAGTTTTAAAGAACCAGCATGTTTATTTCTGTTTCACTGTAGTTCTCTCCATTCTCATCCTCAACATATTTCCAAATTGAAGCAATACATTCTTCTTGTTTCATACTTTGAAAATATGATTTTATGGCAGGCCATGATTTTAACATGTTTTCTATGGCTAGCAACAATGATAGTCATCTTTTATATATACATATATTATATATATATATGTATTTGTATATATGTGTGTATATGTATACATATATATGTATGCATGTATAAAATGTGGTTTTATTTATTTACTGACTTATTTTTTTAAGTAATCTCTATACCCACCTTGGGGCTTGAACTCACAACCCTGAGATTAAAGTCATGTGCTCTACCGACCAACCCAGCCAGGCACCCCGCCATTGACAATCATCTTGTGGGCCCATGTTTCAGGTAGCTATCTCCTTCCATTTCTATAAAGTCAAAATTTAATTAAATGCTTCTGCACATTTTGAGGAAACTGAAATGACCAACTACTTCCATTATGGAAATCTCTGTATCCCAGGTAAGAAAACCACACCTTTTTTCTTTCTTTCTTTTTTTTTTTTTCCTGGTAGTGTTGTGTATAAGGTGTTATGCAGATGAGATTGTTTCATTTTCTTTGGAAGTTTAGAGACTGAATAGAATTTGTCAAAATTAACATTTGTACTGAAAACAGATAAATGAGCCAAGTCTACTTTGTCTTTGGACAAAATAGAACACCCTTTGTTTTGTGTGTGTATGGTCTCATTTAAAATCTTAATCAACATTAGGAAGCCAATTTGAAACTCCCATTTTTCAGGTCAAATTGCCTTAGGAGCCAGAGAGGAGTTTTATATTGTTTTGAATCAGGAAATGTAACCTTATTCAGTTCCATAGAGCAGTCAAGGTACCATACATGCGTGCGCACTGGTTTATGGGACACTCCACGTTGATTCCGCAGCTGCTATTTTCAGCTGAGCATTGGTGTCTTTGAGAAGCTAAAAACTTTTGACTGATTCTGGAGTCCTTGTCTCTCTTATCCCAGATTTGGAAGATGTGGTCTCCATATGCGCTTTCACATCCTCTTCTCCAGAAGTGCCAATCCGAAATTGTTCTCTGCGTAGTGTGCAGTATGCCCTATTTCTGTTTGTTCCTTCCCTAATCCAGTTATACTGTCTTCCAATGGTCATCAACATTACAGAGTTGTTTAGCTTTCTTTTGCAGTGATGTCTGGGTCATGCTGCTGCCGCTATAACCATTCTCATCTTCACTGTCGCCACCCTTATAAAACATGGTCACTACATTGACAATGTTTAAAAAAATTCATCTTGTATGAGGCACAGCAGTTAACCTACAGGCAAAGCCAAAGATAGACTGCTGACGCTTCTGATTACAGTGCACTTAAACTGCACCCTTAACTCAGATCCCTCAGAATGATTTAACAGTGGATGACGATTATCATAAACTGCAAACCATGGTTACCAGTATCAATGGCCAGAGGGAAAAAACACCAGCAGTAACTACAGACGTCAGAGAATCTATGCTTTATCTATTTGACACTCAAAGCAGGGTGGTTGCTTTCAGGCCCTATTTTTTGGGCTGTCGTATGGATGGGTTTTGTACTTTCCCCCCAATCTTCCACACCCATCATAGATGAGGATTCTTTGTGTGTCCTGCAAGGGTTTCCCAGGATGTGGGAATTTTTGGAACCAAAACCTGGAAAGACAGGTAAATCAGGACACTTGTCACTCTTCCCTACCTGTATTGAAGTCAAACGAATTCACTTCATCTAGCTGGTATCCCCATTCCCCAACCTGATATGAGTACTGGCAAATAACTTTCATCTGCTCCCTTTTCTGAAGAAGTATAGTCCTCACAGGAGCCAGCTTGCTAGAAGGCTCCTGCTCCTACCCCCCAAGGATGGAGGGAGGCCAATAATTGACATCACTTCAAAAGACCAGCTGCTGTTACAGTGTTCAATTTAGTTTAACGGTGCAGTTTATGCCCTAGTGATTTCCCTCGGAATTATACTGAAGCTCATCTTCAGCTAAAACCATACTTCTGCTAGCTTTCCCCCTGCCCTTTGCTGCCTTTAACCCCCTATTTCTGAAAGCAGTCCCCCAATAAGTCACTTGAACAAGAATCCCCATCTTAGGCCCTGTCTAGACCTAGAACAAGATCCAAATTTATGGTTTTCCATGTTCTTAACCAGTTGTCTAAGACCATTTATTGAGATTGGTCCATTGTTTTCCCAGAAATCCATAGTTTTTACCTCTGTCATTCATATATCTACACACTCTCAGAGCTCTATACTGAGAAAAGTATGTATGTAGTCACATGATACTCAGAAAGTGAGAAGAACTAGTGAGCAAAAATGTTAGCATCAATTAGCCAGTTTTGACTTGACATGGAAAACTGGGATAAGAAATCAACTGTATTCTGTATCATGTGAATTCTGACTTTTGAAGATTTTTTTTATTTGTTTGTCAGAGAGAGTGAGAGCACAAGAATGGGGAGTGTCAGGCAAAAGGAGAAGCAGCATCCTGGCTGAGCAAGGAGCCTGATTCAGAACTCGATCCCAGGACCCTGGGATCATGATCTGAGTGAGCCAAAGGCAGATGCTTAACTGACTGAGTCACTCAGGCTGAGTTCTGACTTTTAAATGGCACTTAGCTTCTAATTGAAAATATCTGCTGCAAAATTTTATAAATGTACCATAAAAATATTGACACCATCAAACCTGCAATGTGAAAAGTTACATCATAAATATTACAGAATATATAATTTTAATAGTATATAATATAGTATATATCTATAGTATATAATTTTATAATATATTGAGAGATATATTTCTCAAATAAACATATTTATAAATTTATATGTATTTTATATCTATTAAACTAATATCTATTAGACAGAGGGAGATATATTTGAGATATATATGTATGTGTATATATATCCAAGTATTCTCGAGTTTCTACATGGACATAGGTCTGTTTTGGAGCTTTCTATTCTAGCCAGTTGGTCTGTTTGCCTATTCCTGCACCAATAACACATCATAATTACTATAGATGTATACAAGTCATGATATGTTATAGTCAAATGACCTCTACTTTGTTTTTCTTCTTTAAAATTACCTTGGCTCTTCTTGAGCCTTTAGATTTAAGATAAATTTTAAAATTGCTCCATCAATTTCTGTGAAGAAAATGTTATGGTTTTGATTGAAAGTGTATTGATAAGATTTATTTTTGGAGAATAGAGATCTTTATTATATTGAGTCTTCTTTTTGATGACAATATAGTAGAGCTCTCCATTTATTTAGGTCTTCTTTAATGCCTTTGAATAACATTTTGTGATTTTTTTAATGGAAGTTTTATACATCTTTTGTTAAACTTATTTCTAGCCCCTCTGTTTTTTTGATATTGCTATTGTAATGGTAAAAAAGTCATTATATTTATTCTCATGTATAAGGATGAAATTGACTTATTTAAAACTTCTATTTATAACCTTACAGAATGCTCTTATTCATCCTAATAATTTGTCTCCAGATTTCCTTGGATTTTCTATAGACAATCATATTTCTTGTGATTAATGACATTTTTATTTTACCACCACTAGTTATGTTTTTCATTTGTTCTTCTTTACTGTGTCGAATATGTGTCCTCATTGCGGAAGGTTAGTGGTGATAGAAAACATCTGTTGTCTCACTCCTGATTTTGTAGGGAATCATTCTAATGTTTTACCATGAAATATGATGCTTGCTCTAGGTTTTCAATATCCTTTTATGAATTGCTTATTAAGTGACTTTTCTCTGTATATTAAAGAGAGCATACTCTTTAATACACTTATATGGTGAGTTATACTAGTAGATGTTCTTAAATAATCATTGCACTTCTGAAATAAACCCAACTTGACCATGATTTACTTATTTATACAGAACTGAATTATATTTATTAATAGTTTGAGATTTGAGCTTTGTGCATCTATTTACATAAATGAATCAGTCTGTATTTTTCTTATAGACACTGGTTGTCTATTTTTGCTATCAAGTTTAAACTAGCCTTGAAAAATTCACTGGGGAATGTTCTCTCTTATTTATTAAAATTTCCCATGAAGATTTAAGATTTTATATGAAATTGGAATTATCTTTTCTTTGAAGATTTGGTAGAAGTCACTAGCAAAATCATCTTAGCCTGTTGTATTTGTTACTTGGTAGGTAAAACTTTAATTGCTAATTCAACTTTTTTTTAAAAGATTTTATTTATTTATTTGACGCACAGAGAGAGATCACAAATAAGCAGAGAGGCAGGCAGAGAGAGAGGAGGAAGCAGGCTCCCTGCTGAGCAGAGAGCCCAGTGCGGGACTCGATTCCAGGACCCTGAGATCATGACCTGAGCCGAAGACAGAGGCTTAACCCACTGAGCCACCCAGGTGCCCTGATTCAACTTATTTAATAGACATTAGAAAATTCAGGATTTCTTAGGTCCTCAGTCAATTGTGGCAGTTTGTATTTTTTTTAACAAAATCTCTATTTTTTCTAAATTTTCAACTTATTAGCACGAAATTGTTTCTAGTATTATCTATTATCTTATTACCTTTAGATCTCTAATGTATTTTAGTTGTATCCTTTTTTTATTCTTCAAATTCTTTACTTGACCTTTTGTTTTTCTTTATCAATCTTACCAAAGATTTGTCTATTTTTAAGAATCTTTACAAAGAGACAGCTATTGACTTTTTTATTTCTCTCTGTTGTATGTTTTTGTGTCTATTTCATTATTTTCTGTTTTTAACCTTTCAAATTTACTCTGACTTTCTTAAGTTGGATGCTTAGCTAATAATTTCTACCTTTATTTTTTCTTAATACAAGCTTTAAGTTTATAGATAATTTAAACACTATTTTAGCTTTATGTCACAAACTCACACACAGGCATGTGACCAACTCAGCCTTCATGTCTAAGCTCCATCCCTGCAAACAGTCACCCTTTGGCCATTCTTGATGCAGACTGTGGGATAATCCACCTCAAGAGGACAGACCCAAGAAAGGGACTCAATTTAGGCCATGGAAATAGACTTGGAGCTGTTTAGGCAAGAAATTGGGGGGTTCCAGCTACCTAGTAGGTGGTTTAGAAGTGAAGTATGCAGGCTTCAAATGGATATATTCTCTTGACCCTATAGACTACTCACTTTGTAAAGATGAGAAAACCTGGAGGAAGGCCAGAGTGGGGTCCTCTCAAACTAGAGGTTCAGGTCAGGGCCTCTTGTCCATATCCAAAGACAGTACTGTATAAGACAGGAAGCAAGCTTTTTTCAAGAGGAAGAATGCTGCCACAGAAATCAAATAAGAAAAAGAAATAAAAGTTATCCAAATTGGTAAGGAAGAAGTAAAACTTCAACTATTCACAGATGTTATGATATTATATATAGAAAACCCTAAAGACTCCACTAAACAACTATTAGAACTGATAAATGAATTCAGTAAGGTTGCAGGATACAAACTAAATACACAGAAATTCACCGAATTTCTATACACTAATAATGAAGTATCAGAAAGAGAAATCAAGAAAACAATCCCATTTGCACTTGCATCAAAAAGAGTAAAATATTGGGGCACCTGGGTGGCTCAGTGGATTGAGCCTCTGCCTTTGGCTCGGGTCATGGTCTCGGGGTCTTGGGATCGGGCCCCTCATCCGGTTCTCTGCTCAGTGGGGGCCTGCTTCCCCCTCTCCCTCTGCCTGCCTACTTGTGATCTCTCTCTCTGTCAAATAGATAAATAAAATCTTTTTTTAAAAAAAGCAAAATACCTAGGAATAAATTAAACCTAGGAGGTGAAAAACCTCCATTCTGAAAACTATAAAACGCTGATGAAAGAAATTGAAGATGACGCAAACAAATGGAAACATATTCCATGCTCGTAGATTGGAAGAACAAATATTGTTAAAATGTTCATACTCTCCAAAGCAAACTACATATTTAATGCAATCCCTATCAAAGTACCAACAGCATTTTTCACAGAACTGGAACAAATAGCCCTAAAATTTGTATGGAACAACAAAAGATCCTGAGTAGCCAAAGCGATCTTGAAAAAAAAGAGCAAAACTGGAAGTATCACAATCGCAGATTTCAAGATATACTACGAAGCTATAGTAATCAAACCAATATAGTACTGGCACAAGAAAAGACACAGATCGATGGAAGAGAGTAGAAAGCCCAGAAATAGGCCCACAATTATAAGGTCAATTGATCTTCCATAAAGGAGGCAAGAATATACAATGGGAAAAAGTCTCTTCAACAAATGGTGATGGGAAATACTGGACAGCAAAATGCAAACAAATAAAACTGGACTGCTTTCTTCTAGTATACACAAAAATAAACTCAAAATGGATTAAGGACCTAAATGTGAGACCTGAAACCTTAAAAATCCTAGAAGAAAGCATAGGCAGTAATTTCTCTGACATTTTTCTAGATATGTTTCCTCAGGTAAGGGAAACGAGGGCAAAAATAACCTATTGAGACTACATCAACATTAGATGCTTCTGAGCAGCTAAGACGGTGGCATAGTAGGAGGACCCTATGCTCTTCTTGTTCCTAGAGCACAACCAGATAACTACTTTAGAATATCTGTAAAAATGACAGAACAAATTGCACAACTAGAGGGAGAGAAGAGGCCACATCGAGGAAAGTATGAAGTGCAGGGACATGGTGTGGGAGAGAAACAAAATGAAAAGCTTCTGCATGGCAAAGGTAACAATCAACAAAACTTAAAGGCAACCTACAGAATGGGAGAAGATATTTGCAAATGACACATCTGATACCAACTCAGGATCTAAAATATATAGAGTTGCAAATATATACAACTTAACATCCAATAAAGCAAATAATCCAATTTAAAAATGGGCAGAAGGGGCGCCTGGGTGGCTCAGTGGGTTAAGCCGCTGCCTCCGGCTCAGGTCATGATCCCAGGTCCTGGGTTCGAGCCCCACATCGGGCTTTCTGCTCAGCAGGGAGCCTGCTTCCTCCTCTCTCTCTGCCTGCCTCTCTGCTTACTTGTGATTTCTCTCTGTCAAATAAATAAATAAAATTAAATTAAAAAAAATAAAAATAAAAATGGGCAGAAGTCATAAACAGACATTTTCCAAAGAAGACATACAGATGACCAACAGACACATGAAAAGATGCTCAACAGCACTTCTCTGGGAAGTGCAAATCAAAATCACAATCAGCTATCATTTGTACCTGTTAGAGTGGCTAAAATCAAAAACACAAGAAACAATTTGTACACCTAAAAGTCATATTATATGGTATGCTAACTAACTGAAATTTAAGTAAAAACTTAAAAAAAATTTTTTTAAAAACACAAGAAACAACAATTGTTAGCAAGGACTTGGAGAAAATGTACCCTCATGCAACGCAAATTGGTACAGTCACTGTGGAAAACAGTATAGAGAACAAAAAAAGATAACAGTATGAAGGTTCCTCAGAAGATTAAATATATAATTGTCAAATGATCCAGTAATTCCACTATTGTCAAAGAATACAAAAACACCAATTTGAAAAGATACATGCACGCCTATGTTCACTGCAACATTATTTACAATAGTCAAATTATGGAAGCAGCCCAGGTGTCCATTGATATAGATGAATGGATAAAGAAGATGTGGTGTATATATATACACAATGGAATATTACTCAGCCCCCCAAAATAATGAAACCTTGCCATTTGCAACAACATGAATGGAGCTAGAGAGTATAATGCTAAGTGAAAGTCAGTAGGAGAAAGACAAACACCATGATTTCACCTATATGTGGAATTTAAAAAACAAAACAAAAAACCGATAGAAACCAAGAAACAGACTATATCACTATACAGAATAAACATGGTTACCAGAGGGGAGGTAGGTGGGGTGGGGAAATAGGTGAAAGGGATTAAAAAAAAAAAAAAAAAAGGAGGAAGAACACTGGTTACAGTAAGATAAGGCAGAAGAAGTATTCTGTGCAAAGAGAAGAGGGTCAGGAAATTTGGGGAATATAGAGAAATATGGGTTTCAGAATAGGCAAGAAATACCTGGTGAGATTTGCTGGCCTCTATATTGTAGAACTTTGATGTAAAATTTGGGCAAAGTCACAGAGGATTCAGCCTTTATAAGTACTATTCTCTGCATCTCTCATTCACATAACTCTTATAAATACTTTAGGTCTCAGCTAGAGTTTCACTTTCTCTTCTTCCTCCCAACCCTTGATTAATTTATCCCTTCCCTCTTAAATTTTTCCAAAGAATCTGTACTTTCTCTTTTGTTATACTCAATCACATAGCTGTCTTTCTGATGATTCAGGCTGAAAGCTTTCTGAAGACATTTGTCTTGTCCTGCATCATATCCCCAGCATCCAGAAAGTGACTGAAACTCATCTAGTGATCAAGAAATATTTGATGAATTAATAAGTTGGCCTTGGGGCACCTGGGTGGCTCAGTTGGTTGAGCGTCCGACTTGATTCCAGCTCAGGTCTTGATCTCCAGGTCCTGGGACTGAGCCCCACGTCAGGCTCCGTACTCAGCGAGGAAAACACTTGAGATTTTTTCCCTCTGCCCACTCCCTCGCACTCATACACACACACTCTCTCTCTCAACAATAAATATATCTTAAAAAATAAATAATTTGGCCTCATGATGCTTGAGTGGTTTTGCCTGATATGGTCGAATCCAAATAGGGTATCAGTAGAATATCAGCCTTTTGCTGTCCTTCCACTTGGAATAATGTCATTTTACGCAGAAATTTTCAAAGCCAGTTACTCAGACAAAGGTTGTATATTTTAATATCTAAAACGCTATATAAGATTTTCTGGAAAATCTAAAATCACCCAAGTGTTACACTATCATTTGAAAAGACTTGGATTATATACTAGAAATTCCCCTTCATCATATGTAAGACATTTTTGCTGTTACCTATAGTAAAACAGATGAAAGGACAATTTGAAGGAGAGCGAACAGACCTGAGAGTGTTTGGGTTGGGATCTACCCACCCCAATCCCAAGAGGTAAAGACAAAGATGAAAGAACCAAGATGCTAGTTTGTGCTGGGTCTCTTCAATAACCCAATTGGTCCATACGGACAACCCATCTGACCTATTCAAACCACTCTGTGACTCACTACTGGTCATTATTTGGAGAGTTCCTCCAAAGCAAGCACATGGCACTTGTTTAAATGATGTGGAATTTAGTCAACAGAGCTACCCCTTGAGAATCTTGCTCTAGGCTGCTGTGAAGACAGCATCCTTGGTCTTGACGAGTAATACCGTGGCTGTACACGATCCTGGCTGCAAGTCCACAAATACTGGGGCATAGCCTGAGTGTTACTAAAGATAACAAAGGTTTCGGGGCTGGAGACATTGTCAACCACACTGTCATGGCAGTCTGTGTTCCCAGGACTCAATGGTGGGGGAGTGATCTGTAACTGATGACCCTGACAGAAGGAGCCTGTGAGTACTTCAGCTTCAAACACGTATATCAGTTCGTCTGTGGCCGATGTTTCCTTGACCCGGTATGCTAGGTTTTTCAGGTTCTTGGTGAAGTATATACCAACTCCATATTTTGGGTCTGAGAAGAGAAAAAAAGTTAAAAGATTATTAGGATCTGATGAATCGTATTGCCTATGTGGGTACTACTATGTAATCTCTCTCTAGTCCTCTAAATAATCACCACCTCCTGGTCTCAAGTCCCTGTCTGCAGCAAAGACACCTAAAGTTGTCCTACTGAGACAAATTATCATTGATATCATCAGCCTAATAACAGCTTACATTTATATACCTACTTCCTTTTTTATTTCCCTTCCTCCCTATTTTTTTCTTTATATTTACTTCGGATTTAACCGAATATTGTTGCAGACTCACGAGCAGCACTGAACAACAAAAGTTCAATGTAAGTAGATATGTAATTTTAAATTTTCTAGTAGCCACATAAAAAAGTAAAAAGGAACAGGTAAAATTAATTTAGTAATTTTTATTTAATCTGTGTTATCCAATATGTTACCATTTCAACTTGTAATCAATATAAAAAATTATTAAGGAGATATTTTACATTCTTTCCTTGGGTAGTGGTCTTTAGAATCAGTGTATATTTTGCATTTACAGTCCATCTCAATTCAGATTAACCACGTTTTAGGTGCTCAATAGCCACATGTGGCCAATGGCTACCAGTTGGACAATTCAGCTCTCGGGCTTCTAGAATAACTAAGACATGATCCCTGTTCTCAAAAATTCACAAAGGGAAATCCCCACATGTAAACAGGTAAAGTACAGCACAGTTTTATGTGGCGAGAAAATATTTTGAGATAAATATCAAAGATTTCTTTCCTGGAATTTTCATCTTGCTCTTGGTTTCTCTACCCATTGAGTTCTTGCTACTCATTATATTGGGGCAAAAAAGATAAAGCTTATAACAAAGTCAACTGAATACACACACACACACACACACATTCAATTATATAATTTTTTTAAAACTTTATTTTAGAGAGTACAATAGAGGGAGGAGCAGAGGAAGAGGGAGAGAGAGGCAGAGAAGGAGACTCCCTGCTGAGCACAGAACCCAGGATCATGGTGGGGGAGGGCTCGATCCCAGGATCCTAAGCTTGTCAGATGAGCCAAAACGAAGAGTCAGAGACTCAACTGACTGAGCCACCCAGGCACCCCAGATATCATATATAATTATTTTTAATCATAGCATAGATTTTCGTCTTGAAAGTCTTTCTGGGAGAGGAAAAGGGTTTTCTGAACCAGAAATCTAAAAAACTAAAGGATTCAGAGCGTGGAGTTTATGCCATATGTAACAGAGGAGAGAAGGATAAAAGATATTCTTAGAATAGTTTTCTCACTTCAAAATAAGTAAAACTTCTTCCTTCCACCTGGTGGAAAGATAAGAATCAGAGAGGACATGACTAGAACTGTTGGGGATTCTGAGAAGGGACTCACTTGACTGCCCCACTCCCTCAAGAGAGCCTTAGGAGTCAAGATAGGGCAGAACAACAAGAATCTCAGAAAAACAGGGAGTAGGGGACTTCCAGAGTAGAAGGAACCATTGCCTGCTTCTACTGGGTGCAGCCCCCTCAGCCAGCCAGGCTGCTAAATGGAAAGCAGCGATGGCCAGGGAAGATGTCCACAACACGTAAGGACTGCCACACAAGACCTTGCATTTCAGCTTGGAGGATGTGCACACTCAAACATTTCCCGCTTTGCAGGAGGGGCACAGACAATGGCCTAGAAAGGAACTCCCTTGATATGAAAACCGGAGTGCCCTGTGAAGACATTGAGAACAAAGGGCACCATAAATTTAAACATAGGAGGGCGCTAATGACCAAACCCCAGGGTGGTTTTTCTAGCAGAGAACATCAGGAGACAGAGAACAGACAGATGCAGAACCAGACCATTCTCTCCACAATGCCTGTCCTATCCTCTAAAGCACTCTTAGAAGAGAAGAAGGAAAAAAAAAAAAAAAAAAAACTTGCAGGAACTGAGTTTAAACCCCCAAAGGACTGAGAAAACTGAAAATGACTGATTTCATCTTGAGCTGTCAAGATGGGATTTTTCCACATCTGTGGACATAGGGGCAGGAAAGATAGGTAAAATTCCATTTTAGAGCTAATAAGGAAGATAGGCTCCATAGCTGAGTTGCGTGGAACTATAGATTTTTGTACCTGTTGGAGTTACAGATGCGGTAACAAGGGAATGTAGGACATGTGGGAGCAGAAAGCGACTCCCTGGGTGCTGGCGTGAGGGAACGTGTCAACCAGGAGATGCCATTTCAGCTGTGTCTGGAAAAAGGAATAGGACTTTGCAAGGCTAAAAAAGGGTGAGGGGGGAAGGCATTCCACATGCAAAGGCATAGAGGCATGAAATATCCAGCACATTTAGGAAACTCTAAGCAGTTCCTGGCTGACATGTGGATGAACACAGTGAGTGATGAGGGGGGAAATGATGGGGGAGCAGGGGAGCCTAGGTCCTTACATGCTCTGCCAATGGGGTTGGAGTTTTACCTCGCAGGCAGCTAGGTAGGTAGATATTAAACAGGCATGTATGTTTTTAGCACGACAATTCTGAAAGCAGAGAAAAGGATAGGTTGGATAGGGTTGTGGTTTTGAGGCAAGAAAGGACCTGGTCATCTTCTGGGCCCAGGGGAAGAAGAACAAAGGCAACAGGAATAGAGAGGTGAGGCTGGGCTGAGAATGTTTCAAGAGGGAACCAGCAGGGCTGTGTGACTGCCTGAACCTAGAGTAAGAGGAAGGAGGAATGGAAGAAGATAACGTTTCCAGCTAGGAGACCTCATATATAGATGGTGATGGTATTAGCCAGGATAGGGGGTATGGCGGCAGGAGGGTAAGGAAAAAGCTATTTCTTAGGGAAAAGTATGGCCAAGGAAAAAGTTCAGTCCAAGGTGCTTATGGAACATCTAGGCAGAAATATTCAAAAGATGGTTGGAGATATGGACTTGCAGGTCAGGAGAGAAGAAGGGGCTTCAAGTTACAAATCTGTAAGTCATCAGAGGTAGGAGTTGAAGCTATAGGTATAGGTGCAATCACCCAGGGGGACATCGTAGGGTTGGGGAAAAAAAAAAAAAAAAAAAAGCTTCCTTTAGAACTCCAGAAAACACCCAACAGATGGACTCACTAGATTATAAATTATAAGGGCAGGAACTCTGTGTTGTGTGTACTGTTGTATTCCTCCCACCGAGCACAGGGCCTGACTTACAGAATGTGCTCAAGAATGAATGAATGAATGAATGAACCCAATAAAACACATTGCAAGCATGGAGGCTCCTTCTTGCTACATTTGGGCAAATTCTGCAAGCAAGAGATGAAATCAGAACTGGCTGGAATGTAAGCCAAGATAGAAAAAATATATATAAAGCTTCATTCATAGAAGCCCACTTTGCCTATAGTTAGCCGTCTAAATTGACCGAGAATCCCATAATTGGGAAACTTGCAGGGTTAAAAAAGAAATAAATAAATAAAGCCAAGAACCTTTGTATTCCAAATGAAAACTAGGTTAAAAAAGAAGAGTTGCAAAATAACTTCAGCGGTGATAAAATGTCTCCTGGGTTTCTCAAGCACCTTTGGTTACGCACGCTCACCAGTCATGTTGGCTCAAGTCCCATTATGGACAGTATCTCCCCAGTGAATCTATTATCTGAATCGCCTCAGGTAGCGGCTTTAAGCTAAGAGCTAGGGATGTGGACAGAGCACTGAGGCCAGTAGGTAAAAGACCAGAATCTTGAGGCTTAAAGACTAGATGGAGACAAGACCTTTGGCTGGGCTTTGAAGACACAAACTTGACCAGCAGTAAACAGGCTTCATGCCTGCTAAGGTTTTAAAGGAACTGTATTGCTGAAGAAAACTGTAAGCCTGGCTGTCAGTAGCCTGAGAGCATTCTAGTCCCTGAGGCAATCCACGGACCCCTGATAAGCCACAGGCCCCAGTGGGTCCAGAAATGACCAAAGATGGCAACGTATAGGGAAGATTCTTCCCAGAGTGCCAAACAAGGGTGTTAGTCCACTCCCAGAATACTGTCTTCACTATCCCTGTCCGGCGACATGGGGTTAGTGGTATGGACCATGACTTTCCTTCTCCCCTATAGAAATGGGAGTGTTTTTGGTTTTGTTTTTAAAGCGCTTATTTATTTTTTGACAGAGCGAGAGAGTACAAGCAGGGGGAGTGGTAGGCAGAAGGGGAGGAAGAAGCATGTGAAGCTTCCTCCCAGGACTCTGGGATCATGACCTGAGCAGAAGGTAGACACAACCCTCTGAGCCACATAGGCATCCCTAGAAATGGGAGTTTTTTATTGCAGTTTTCCTGCTCTTCCTATCATTATATAATGACTGGGTTAGGGCAATTACCTTGCTTTTAAGCTTTAAAAGAGGACTTTCTGGACTCGAGGCTGATGAGATAGGATGAGACTTTGGGGCTGTCTTCCTTGGGAGGTGATGTGTGTGCCTTTTAGGAAGAAAGATGCGTGCAGATGTCAGGCAATTTGCAGCATCTGCCACAGGACTGAAAAGAAGGCACTACTGGATTTGATAAATAGGAGGACAGTGATGGTCTTAGTGAGAGTAGTTTATGTAGGGATGGGAGCAGGGAGTGCAGAGAAGAAGCCAGTTACGACGGGTTTGGGAGCAAACAGAAGTTGTGAATTTTTAAGACTTTAACCAATATCACTCTTCTGGCTACACTCAAAGACTTCTTTTCTTGGTAGGGATCCATTTAAAAATTTTTTACCCCCAGGAACTTTCCATGTTCAGTTTTTACTCCAGGTATTGTTTCTCTCTGGGGGCAAAGAGATGATTTCCAGACCTGTTGCTTTCTAGAAATCAAGACCTGGAGTTGGCTTCACAGCAAGGATCATGCTACATATTTTGAAAGGTAAAAATCAAGAACAGAATCAATGGATCAGGCAAAATCAAGCTGTATGGCTAGTATCCTCCATGATTATTACTAAACTTCTTTGCCTCCTTTGGAGAGATCTAGAGGGGGCAATACAGCAATTAAGTGTGCAGTATTGTTGTACAACTGAAAAGAGATATGGAAGCTACACACAGTAGAACTCCCATAGCTGAAAAGGATCTTAAAGGATTGTTTACTTCACCTGCCAGATGCTATCTAATTCATTCACTAGCAGGCTACAGGAAATGAAGAAGATGGAAGAGAAAAGAGCAACTTTATTAAGCTCAGGAAAATGCCCTTTTAATTAAGGGATGAGGTTTGGTAGTGTCGATAATTATTTTGTGGAGCTAAGAAAAAAAAAAAAGCTTCAGGGTGCTTTTGGTAGATAAGACACATAACCACAGAAAAGAGAAAAACAGTGAACTGTACATCTTACCGCAAAAGCTTTCATCAGCATTAAACCCATCAGCAACAAAACAAGAAGGACAAACAAAAATTATGACCCTTTCCAAATGACTCAATCACTATATCCCAGTTGCCAGAGTTCCCCTCACCAAAGCAACAAATACCACAAATGGTGAGTCATCTGCTGGGGTCTGCTCACCACTCCCCACATACAGAGACCCGGAAGATGAGGAGCTGACACCTACCGCAGGGCACCGAGTACATTCTTTGAAAGCCAACTCTGCATACATCTTCGCAGAACTGGAAAGGAATTTGCTGAAACAGCCTGTGGCTCACAGGCTTCCCCTGTGTCCTCTCTCCCATCATTTTCTTCTTTTTTTGGAAGACAGCCATGAGAACCTCATTGTCTATTTTCTCCACCTATGACCCAAGGATATGAAAAACTGAAAAAAAACTGGGAAAAAAAGTGAGAAGCGCAATGTATGTTGCTTGATACTCTGCTTCAAAGAGAAAGGCGTGTGTATTACTAGGCATGCAACTTGCTTTTCATATAAAGTGTTTTAAGAGTCCTCCTGGCTCCCACCCCTCTCCTACTTTGACTTCTGGCTCTTCAAAATTCCCTGTCCCTTCTTTGATAAATCCATGTAATAAAAATTCACTGAGTGAATCCCTATGTGCCAGACACTGGTAACAAAAGGGTCAACAGTGTAGATAGTCTTTGCCTTCTTAAAAGTTCATGGTTTAACAAGAGGTAAAAAGTAGGTGAACAATTATAATACAGTGTAATAAATGCTATTCTATTTTTTTTTTTTCATACTGCTTCGAGACAGGCAGACAAGTTTATCCCTGAGGCTTGATGGGTTCTTCTGTACCTCCTGCCATCATTCCTATCTCCTGATTCCAACTATATACTTTGTGTCTGCCCACCCCTGCCTGACTTTCAGTCTTAATCCTCCAGGTCCAGGTCAATGAGCAGCTGGCCTAGAGTCCTCAGCAGCTGAGTTTTTCTCTCAGTTACAGAACCAAATGATAGCAAGATGAGTAGAATCCTTCCCTCAATTAAGTATACCTTTATAACCTGCAAACCACAGCTCTCAAACTGTTTCTTCTGAGCCTGAATTTCCTCCGTTGAAAGCTTTAGGCATTTCAGAAATGTATTCTTTTTCATTTCATCCTGGTTTGGGGGTTGCCAATTAGTCCACTGCCCTAAAAATGAATAACATAAAACTTTGTCTCAATGCTCTGTGAGAGGAAAAAGATTTATAAAGAAATTTAATAAATTAAAGAAATTTAAAGAAATGGATTAGCCAGTTTAAATTGTATGCCGTATATGTTTAGGACATGAAAGGAGAGTACAGTATAACAAGAAGGCATGGGATAGAAGAGCGGGTTAATAAATTTGTCTTCACGTGATTTAGATCACGAGAAAAAAGAGCATTAGTATATACTTCCCCCATCGATGTAAGATAATGTATAAGTATGTTGCTAATAGGAAATGCTTATATTTCTGGCCAGGATGCTCATCAACAAAAATACACAGGCATAATAAAACATTAAGGAATGATGAAAAATAGTATGACATTTATATAAAACTTAAAGATTTTCAAGAAGATTTCATATCTCAACTTCATTTGACTATTACAACACTGCCACTGAAATAACTAACACACCTTGACAAAAAAACAAAATTAAAACTCGGAGAAGGGGCACCTGGGTGGCTCAGTGGGTTAAAGCCTCTGCCTTTGGCTTAGGTCATCATCCCAGGGTCCTGGGATCGAGCCCCGAATCAGGCTCTCTGCTCAGCAGGGAGCCTGCTCCCCACCCCCACCCCGCCTCTCTCTCTCTGCTTGCCTCTCTGCCTACTTGTGATCTCTCTCTGTCAAATAAATAAATAAAATCTTAAAAAAAAAAAACCTCGGAGAAGTTAAGTGACTTGGCTGATATCACACAGCTAATATAAACCTGGCTTTCACCAGCGCTCTCTGCAAGTGGAAAGGCAGAATATTTGGTACATACATCACTCACATGCACCCAACCACAAAAAGCAAACTTTGGAGGTTAAGAGTTCATGTTCTGTCTTTCCTCCCTTCCTTCCTTTCTTCCTTCCTTTGTTCCTTCTTCCATAACTTTCCTACCTTCCTTTTTAAATTCAAGGGACAACCTGTTATTGCCTACCAACTGCTTGTTGGAATAAATATACACACATGTGAACAAACAGAAAACCCCAAAAAGACTTATTTTCTTTCAGTTTATTTTCTTTTTTTTTTTTTTTAAGATTTTATTTATTTGGGGGAGAGAGAACATGCTCACATGAGCAGGGCGGAAGGGCTGAGGGATACTGATGCAGCACTGGATAAACCTACAGAGCCACCCAGACACCTCTCAGTTTATTTTCAGTTTGACTTAAACTCAAGTAAACAAAAATGACATAATCCCCAGCACATTATTTAATTGAACGTGCTCAATCTAACCACAGAAAACAGATGATAAATCCAAAGAAATTCACTAGAGGGGCCAAGCTGTAAATCTGGAAAGCAGGGGGAACAAAATTCCATAACAGAGAAATTTCAGAGGCAGGAAATTTCAAAGGAGGAGATTATAAATTAAATCTCAAGAGCAACAGCCGACATATATAAGGTATAGTAATAGAGTTCAGCTCACTTGAGTTCAGCAACCATTCGCTGAGCTCCTATTACCTGCTGGCACTGGGTTGGGCACCTGGGTTGAGCACTGCAGACTCAAAGATCCACAAACTCCTGCTGTCAGAAGTGCTCCCCAGGAAGGATTACAGTAGCAGCATGGAAGAGGAAACTCCTAACTTCCATATTTAAATTTTATTGCCCTGATGGATAGCTGACATTCCTTGTTGTAATAACTCACTGAAAATGTATCTGTTTTACAAAAGACCTCAACATGAGGCACAAATCTATCAAAATCCTAAAGGAGAGCATAGGCAGTAAGCTCTTCGACATCGGCCACAGCAACTTCTTTCAAGATGTGTCTCCAAAGGCAAAAGAAACAAAAGCAAAAATGAACTTTTGGGACTTCATCAAGATCAAAAGCTTCTGCACAGCAAAAGAAACAGTCAATAAAACCAAGAGGCAACCCACAGAATGGGAGAAGATATTCGCAAATGACACTACAGACAAAGGGCTGATATCCAAGATCTATAAAGAACCCAAACTCAACACTCACAAAACAGATAATCACATCAAAAAATGGGCAGAAGACATGAACAGACACTTCTCCAAAGAAGACATACAAATGGCTAACAGACACATGAAAATATGTTCATCACCACTAGCCATCAGGCAAATTCAAATCAAAACCACATTGAGATACCACCTCACACCAGTTAGAATGGCCAAAATTAACAAGACAAGAAACAACAAGTGTTGGAGAGGATGTGGAGAAAGTGGAACCCTCTTACACTGTTGGTGGGAATGTAAGTTGGTCCAGCTACTTTGGAAAACAGTGTGGAGATTCCTTAAGGAATTAAAAATAGAGCTACCCTATGACCCTGCAGTTGTACTACTGGGTATTTACCCCAAAGATACAGATGTAGTGAAAAGAAGGGCCATCTGTACCCCAATATTCACAGCAGCAATGGCCACAGTCGCCAAACTGTGGAAAGGGACAATACGCCCTACAACAGATGAATGGATTAAGAAGATATGGTCCATATATACTATGGAATATTATGCCTCCATCAGAAAGGATGAATACCCAACTTTTGTATCAACATGGACGGGACTGGAGGAGATTATGCTGAGTGAAATAAGTCAAACAGAGAAAGTCAATTATCATATGGTTTCACTTACTTGTGGAGCATAAGGAATAACACATTGGGAGAAGGAAAGGAAAAGTGATTTGGGGGAAATCAGAGTGGGAGACGAACCATGAGAGACTGGACTCTGAGAAACAAACTGAGGGTTTTGGAGGGGAGAAGGGTGGGAAGTTGGGTGAGCCTGGTGCTGGGTATTAAGGAGGGCACGTATTACATGGAGCATGGGGTGTGATGCATAAACAATGAATCTTGGAACACTGAAAAAATAAAATTAATTTTTAAAAAAAGAAGAAAAAAGAAAATGTATCAATTTTGTTAACTAAGGTCCCAATCTGGTTGAGAGAGAGTAAGCGTATAGGAGTCTCTGAAACACAGCTGTGGAATTATATGCTTAGTCATCGACTATCAACAGTGCCATCTTGCACCAGAACCAGGTACTTAACAGGACTAACTGTCAATAGCTGGGAGAATAGGTCAACCCTATGAATGCAGTTAGTTTAAAGCAATGCCACAAGATTTACAGAACAGTGTTTCTTTGCCTCTTGTTCTCTTGGGAAGTGTATCCTTGTGTCAGTTTAAATATCCATAGTCATTACCTTTCAAAAGCTAAGTAGAAATCATAATCTTTGGTCTCATTCTTGTGTATTACTTTTGAATACTATTTCTTTATGTTCAATGTTTTTAATTTTTTAAAAATGTTTTTTATTTATTTGAGAGAGAGAATGTGTGTGTGTGTGTGTGTGTGTGAGAGAGAGAGAGTCCATTTTTTTAAAGGTTTTATTTATTTATTTGACAGAGAGAGATCACAAGTAGGCAGAGGCAGGCAGAGAGAGAGGAGGAAGCAGGCTCCCTGCTGAGCAGAGAGCCCGATGTAGGACTAGATCCCAGGACCCTGAGATCATGACCTGAGCCGAAGGCAGAGGCTTTAACCCACTGAGCCACCCAGGCGCCCTGTCCATTTTTTTTACTGTTTTGTTTTTTTTTTTTTGTCACCCAGGTGCCCCTCTTTTGTATTATTTTTGTCCATTATTTTACTTACTGTAAACTCCCACTCACTTTGACCATGTCTGCCTGAATTATTTTTACAAACACAAGGTGAAAATGAGGTGTCCTTTGAAAATTTGCATCTGAATTTTTGTACCAAATCCATGAAAGTTACAGTGAAACTGACCTTATCTTTGCTAAAATCTTTCAAGGCTCTCCCTTGTTTCAAGAAAAACTCTGAAATCTCATGGAATTTATTAAGTCTTTCCTAATCTAGACCCTGCCATGGTCTGATTGCTTGAAAGTATCTTTACCTTACTAATTTCTTTCTATTCTTCATTCTCCATTTATGACGCCTCTTCTGAGAAGGCTCCCCTTGACCTCCCAAGTCTGGGTTAGGTGTCTAAACTGGTATTCTAAGACCCAATTCCAATGTCTGTGTGGGTAGGAGGGTTTCCCATGTATGCAACCAAGCCATTCTGCTACTGTCTACCCAAGGATAGAATCAGATTTCTCAGGTTAAGAGTTCAGTCCTACAGGACTGCTCGCTCTCTCTCTCTCTCTTTCACACACACACACACACACACACACACACACACACACACACACTTCAGACACCAGTCAAAAACCAGGTTATTAGCTGTGCTTCTGGCTGACTAGCTACAAACTGAAGGTTCCAATGACCTACTCCTTGGATTTCAGACACTGGTTGCAAGTTCAGGTTGTTACCTGTACTTTTGACTGGCTGACTATACATCAGAGGATCCCATGATCTCCTCCTCGGATTCAATTTATTTGCTAGAGCAGCTCACAGAACTCGGAGGAACATTTTACTTACCAGATTACTGGTTTGTTATACAGGTGTATTACTCAGGAACAGCCAGACTGAAAAGATGTATAAGGCAAGGAAGGAATGGGGAAAAGGTGTGGAGTTTCTGTGCTCTCTCCCAGCAAATCACACTCTCTAGCTCTCCACATGCTCACCAACCTGAAAGTTCTCTGAACCTGTCCTTCTGGATTTTTATGGAGGTCCGTTACCTAGTCACAGCTGACTAAATCATTGGCCATTGGCAACTGATTCAACCTCCAGCCCCCTCCCCAGAGGTTGCACTGGGGGATACCAAAAGTTCCAATCCTCCAATCACAGGTGGAGTTTCCTGGTGACCAGTCCCCATCCTTAGGTGCTTTCCAAAGTCACCTCCTCAATGTAACAAAAGACAACTTTATCACTCTCCACACTTAGGAAATCCACGGGGTTTGAGAGCTATAAGCCAGGAATGTGGAGGAAGACCAAATATATATAACAAATAAGTTTGGATCATATGAATGAAGAAATATATAATCTAAATCGCAACATCACAGTGCCTGTCCGAGATGCTCCCACAGAACATTTTCACCCTCTTTCATAGCTAACCTGCTCAGTATCCTCAATTAGATTTTGAGTGGAAACAATGTCCACCTTATGAGTGTATCTCCAGCACCCACCACATGCTTGATAGATATCATGGATACAATATACATTAGTCAAGTAAATAAATGAAATAAGCTTCTGTTTCCCAAGCCGACATTTGCAACAGTGTAATTTTCCTAGTTAGCTCTAGGGCCATGTTGAAAAGACTTCTCCAGACCCAAATTCCCAGTCATTGTGATGATTTTTGCCCCACTGAATGGGAGATACTTGAGTGTACTTCACACCATGAATGAATAATTTACTGTGATGAGAGAGCTCAAAGGAATTTCAAGATTCCTAATGCTGCCAGCAACAAATACGTAAATGCAATAAAACTCAAAGAAATGAATTGATCAAGTGGAACGTGTCTATATTTGAACGATCCATTTGTGGAATTAGAGATGTACATTTTTCCCCAGAGCCTGGGCTTGTGTAGCTGGAGGCTTTCCATTTAATTGCCTCTTAGGCAATCCATGTTATCATAAGTAAATCCAATCACGTGCATGCACGTGAGTGTGTGCATTGTGTGTGTGTGTGTGTGTGTGTGTGTGTGTGTGTGTTTTCATTTACTAATTAACCTTGCTGGTAGAAAGACAGCCAAAAAACGGTTATAAAAGGTTAGGGCTTAACACAGAACCAGCATGGTCCGCTCTCTTTTCCATGCTATCTCTGACCCACATGCATACAGACGTCCTCACACTCATAAGGAATAGTTTGCAAGAGCTGACTTTTCAACTTAAAGTCACTCACCTGACAAGCTCCAAAGGGCTAGTTCCTTTTTTCTTGCCACTTCCTCTTGAACTTCACACAGCATATGTTCAATGTTCATAACGGCCTCAATGACGTCAGCTTGGGCTCCTTTAATCTCTAAAATTGCCTTTTCTGGACTGATAATCTCTGAGATAGAGACCCTCAAGGTATTCTGAAGCCGAGTCAAAATGTCATGTTCTTTTTTCCCAAGATAGAGGATAAGATTATTCTCAATGATATGGTGGTCCTGGGGGGTCAGTATCCTTTGGATCCATGTTTGGGCCTCCTTCATCTTTTCCAGGTTGGATCCCTTCAGACTGATGGCAGGAGACTTAGCTTGGAGCCCATTTTCTCTTTTCTCCTCTCTGGCCAACTGGGGGACTGAAAAGACTGTCATAAACATCCACAGAAGGCAGGTGGGTTTTAAACCAGGGCTGAACAAAACACCAAGGCCAATGTTTGTCCAGAGGACATTATGACCATTGCCAGCGGCAGCAGCTTCAATGAAATGCCTAGCTCTGATTGCTGTGTCAGATATGAAGGAAATCTAAATGTATGGTTTACAGTCTCCTTGAGAGCAGAATTTAGCCTGTGAGGGGTTGGTTTTATCATGCCTCGCCCCTGCTATGTTGCATTTGTCAGTTCACAGATGAGCTCACCTTGTGATATCACCATGGATGTTAACCAACAATTATAGGCATGCCTCAGAGACGCAGGTCGGGTTCCACACCACCACAATCAAGTGACTGTTGCAATAAGGCAAGTCAAATGCATGTCTTGGTTTCCTAGTGCATATAAAATTTGTGTCTACACTATACCGTGGTCTACTAGGGGTGCAATAACAATATGTCTAAAAACCAATGTACCTACCTTAATTTAGAAACACTCTGTTGCTAAAAAAAAAAAAAAAAAAGCTATCATCTGAACTTTCCATGAGTCATAATTACTGAACACAGATCACCATAACAAATACAGTAATAATGAAGAAGACTGAAATATTCCAAGAATCATCAAAATGTGATATAGAGACATAAAGTGAGCAAAGGCTGTTGGTAAAATGGCACTAGTTGGCTTGGTTGAAGCCGGGTTGCCGCAAACCTTCAATTTGGAAAAACAAAACAAAACAAAAAAACCCAGTGGTATCTGTGAAGCACAATAAAACAAAGTACAATAAAATGAGGTATGCCTTTGTGTCCTGCTGACTGAGATTTTCCTCAACCTCTTGCTACTATCGAGTTTGAAATCAAACATCTCTGAAAGCCATAGAGCTTAAAGGGCAAAAATTCCTTTTGAAAAATATGTACTTCTGATTATAAAAATAATACATTTATTTTGGAAAAATTAGAAAATTATCCAAGTTTAATGAAAAGAAGAAATACCCATAACCTCATTACCTGGGATTCCTTTTGATTTCATATCTGTATGTAACAGGACAATTTACGTCTCCACAGAATTTGCAGCTTAGCAGCTTCTACTACTTGACATGGTATATCCCAGCAGAACAGGCCATGGAAATTGATTCCAACCCACCCATGTGTATAAGGAGCAAAGATATATATAAAGAATTAGAATCTCTGATGGATTAGGGTAACTCTCAACTCAAACTGCAAAAAAAAAAAAAAAAAAAAAAAAAAAAAAAAAAAAAGAAAGAAAGAAAAAGAAATTGGGGGGACTAGCTGAGAGGAAATTCATAGATGAAGTAGTATCCAGAATATATAAAGAATTCTCTTGAATTATCAGGAAAAAGGAAGAACATGGCCCAGATATGTGTGAGGAGATGCTCATCTTCATTGACAATCAGGGATATGAAAAATTATCCAACAGATCGGCAAAAAATAAGTCTAACAATATTAAGTGTTGTGGAGGATATAGAGGAATTGGAACTTCTGTATGTATTTATGATGGGTGTAAAACTGGAACAACTACTCCCATAATTATGTTCTGTAAAGAAATTTTTGTATGTGTGCATCAGGAGATACATACAAGAAAATTCACCTTCTCCTTTGTAACAGCAAAACCCACTGGAAACAAACCAAATGTCCTTCAGCATTGGAATATTTTTAAAGCAATGAAAAGGAGTGAACTTTAGCTATTTGGATGAATCTCAAAAACATAAGTATACGGGGATACACAACATAAGGGGAAAAGTAAATTGAGCACCTACTATATTCTAGGCATTTCTAAATGCTTCACATAAATTATTCTGTTCACTCCTCACAACCTTATAAGTACTATTAACAGCCTCATCTTACAAATGAGGAAACTTATTTAAAGTTATTAAGTAACTTGCCCATGGTTAAAGGCCTAGTAAGTAGGAGCCATGGAGCTACTAGGTATGGGCAATCTGACTCTAGTACTCACATAATTCTGCCTCCCCATAAATGATCTGAGGTTAGTAGTGGTAATTAGCATCTTTTCCCCGATGGAATAGTTGGGTGGTACCAGGAACTCTGAAACAGTACCAGCAGAGAGACAGAAGGAAGAGGGTCTGAGTTAAAAAAAAAAAAAAAAAAAAGCCAATGTTTTGGACAATGAAGTGACAAGAGTTTTTAAACTGGAGACATAAGGATTTTGTTTATGTTTATTTTTTAACCCTTGTTCTCCCTGGGAGTTTATATTACTTTTTAGGAGAAAAGAGAAGCAATACATGGTGATACTTCATTTACACATCATTACCGGGGGAAAAAATTGTTCTTCTGGGAAACTAATTTTTCAGATCACTAGGGGATACACTTCTAGCACCAAATACCTTAATTAAATATTTATGAGTTAGATTACTTAGTTTATTAGTTAAATATTTATTAGTTAAATATTTCTTTTTTTTTTTTTTAGATTATTTATTTATTTATTTATTCATTTGACAGATAGAGATCACAAGTAGGCAGAGGCAGACAGAGGGAGAGGAGGAAGCAGGCTCCTGGCCGAGCAGAGAGCCAGACGTAGGGCTCGATCCCAGGACCCTGGGATCATGACCTGAGCTGAAGGCGGAGGCTTTAACCCACTGAGCCACCCAGGCGCCCCTATTAGTTAAATATTTCTAATGAAAACACATTTCCCTGCCTTCCTAAATCGTTCAGCTCTTCCTTGATAATCTGAGATCATTACCATTAACCATCATTAAGGTCAATTATTGTTCTGTGCTATAATTATACTTCCATTACAGATGTTCTTTAAAATGACCGAAGTAAATGGTAACACGTGGCACTATTATTTGGACTAAAAACAGAGACATTTGTGTGTTCTTTTTCCGTATTAGCCTCACCTAAAACTCTTGTCTACCTTCCCTTGGTTCAGTGTGGTTCCCCCCACATGCACCGCATTTGTTTGCTTCTAGGCATTTTCTTCACATTGGGTGCCCCACCGCAGCAGCTTGAGCCACTGAAAATCTGCCATCCTCAATAAAGCCCAACTTAGACCCACTTGTCCAGGAAGCTACTCTCGATCTTTTTAGGTCAGAAGGACTCTCTGCCTCTTCTGGGTAGTTTGTTCAGGTAGTTTCTCCCCTGGGTAGTTTGTCCATCCTCTCACTCATTATTCTTTGGCCTTCATTCAATGTTTTGCAACAGAACATTTTTACATACATAATCTCTATTTATGCTGACAAAAGTCTGTCTTTATCATCATTTTACGGATAAATAAAGAGGTTCATAAGAGGCACAGTGACAGACCACAGTTCTCCAAGTAACCCCTCCTTTGTTTCCAGCACTGCTGGACCATGGCCCATCTATAAGTGAACTGTTCTGTTAAAGGGTATAAGCAAATCATTGTGACACTAGTGGGAAATACCCCAACAGTTTCTATTCCTCACTGAATGTCTAGTGTTCTTGACATTTATAGACTACTGTAGATCAAAAGACCACTTCACAACTACACATCCTTGTTGTCATGAAGCAATTCCAACTCCATCAACTCCAACTCCACTAAAGGAAAGGAGTTACATGACACAGTTCATTTTTCTCCCATATCGGCCATGGTTAGTTAAGTCCAGGGATCCCCAAACCTAGCTCAGCAGCAAAACTGACTAGGAGCTACTGAAAAATACACATGCTTGGCCCAGATCCAGAGGTCCTGAGTCAGAATATGTAGAGTTGGGGGCCATACATATTTTTGTTTGTTTATTTGTTTGAAGTTTCTATTATGATCCTAGTGATTCTCAGGTTTGGGTAGCATCAGGTGAATCCATTTATTATTATCTGGTATGACTGAGATGTGTTTTCTAAAATGACTCATTTAGATATGACCCTATTCAGAGCAGAAAGAGTAACTGGCTCAGTCAGCTTATAAAGGACAGAACTTTTTCTTAGAGAAAAATTATAGAGAGCTATCTGTGAAGTAAATAGCCACACTGTGGATTACCCACTGCGGCTTAGCCTCTCTCTATTCATATCATGAAACTGGACTGGGCAAAAACAGAATGATGTTCAGACGCCAAGCAGGTTAGTATCCGAACAGGAGAAAATATATTGGGCTTAGTTCTTCCTTTTGCCCCTTCTATTAGTTAAGATGATGAAGAGGATGAGCTTCTGGTGAGCAGACTCTACTTCTATTTCTTTTTTAATTTTTAAAGATTTTATTTATTTATTTGTCAGAGAGAGAGCACAAGCAGGCAGAGGCAGAGAGAGAAGCAGGCTTCCTGCGGGACAAGGAGCCCAATGCGGGACTCGATCCCAGGACCCTGGGATCAAGACCTGAGCTGAAGGCAGTGGCTTAACTGACTGAGCCACCCAGGCATCCCACAGACTCTACTTCTAGACCCGGGAATTTCTTACTCACCATTGTAGTTACTGAAACTACATAGCTTGAATTTAGTCTTTTCCATCTCAGTGCTGAAAGCCTATAAGAAGCAAAACAGAGCAGAGTCATAAGTGGGGCTTTTAGCCATAGTCCTCAAAATCCCTCTTCCTACCTGCACAAACCACACCTGGCCTCATCCACTCTGTCAGTCTCCATCCCCATTGCCACAAATCTATAGCAGTCTTTTGGAAAGTCCTAAGAAACAGCGATCACAGCACCAAATCGTGTAGTACCACGATCTATTAGAACACCTAGGGGAAACAAGTATAGAAAAACCAGACAGAAAACCGAAATCTGGTCTTACAATAAAGAGAATATATATGTATATCCCAAGGCAAAATATAATCATTCATTCATTCCACAAACATTAATGCTCTGGTTATTGCCTGTGAGGCACTGAACCAAGTCTGCAGCCACTTCACTGGAGAAGACAAAACTAGGCAGGTGCTCTTGTAGTTAATAAAATGGAAATTCATTTGAAAAAGATTGTTCTGCAGCTTCGCCTTAGCCCAGGGCCTGGTTGATGCAACACACAGCACCTGTTTTTATTATCATTGCCTAGGGGAGCCCTCAGATTGTGGTTGATCTTTCTATGTTTTTTGAACTGCCACGTATATTTTTGTTTGTGTATTGAAGAGAATGAACCTTCTTTTCTACATGCAGTTCATTCCCCTTGTAGGAAGATGGTCCTTCCTGAGCTGTTCTGGAATGTGCCCGGAGCACCTACCTGGGCCCACCGATCGATCGATCGATTGAGCCCTGCTTTAGGGAGAACTTCATTTGCAAGACTGGATGATTCCCTGTGTCTGGAAAGTGAGCTACTTTACGGGGTAACTGGCTTATAAGTCTGTGGGAGAGACACCCTGGTGTCCTGGAGCTGGCTGACATGGGCTAATGAGAGCTCACTGTGGGCATCTCTTCCCAACCCCATCTCCAGAAATGTCAGCAATGAATATCAGCAAATGCTACAAACTTCCTTGTGCCTAGTCAAGCAGCAAAAGGAAAAAGAACCTTAATACTTGTTCCAGGAGAGAGCAAGCTGGAACAAGAATAAGTTCGTTTTCTTGTCGGGAGAGAGAAAATGGCAACCATCCACCTGGAGACAGGCTGCAAGGTGGAAGAGAAAGCAGTCAGAGGGCTATTGTTCAGAGCCACTCTCTGCCAGGCACCGAGGAAGGCTCTTTATACCCGATACCTGGACCCACGCTTGGGAGGCTGTGCTAGCACTTGGATGTTGCTATTGGCAGAATCAGAAACCTGTCTTGAAAATCTGTTTTAAGTCACTGTATCTTATTTCATTTCCTTTTTAATTGTTCCTTAACATCAGAACAAGTTCCTTCTCGAAGTGCCAGTTAAGTGAGCATAAAGCCCAGAGATGGTACGTTAAAGGCAGAACTTCACAGCACTCTATACTAATTATGCTGAATATATCAGGGTCCTTTTCACATGTTAGAAACTCAACTTAATCTGCCCACTCTAAAGCAAAAAGCTGAGATGAACTGAAAACTAAAGCAGCTGGACACACAGATCTCTGCATTCAGACACATGGACACACGCCCCTACACACTGGTCCCTCCCTTTTGTATCAGACCACAACTGACCTCCCTCTGGGGTCACCCACAGAGAAGTTAAACAATAGACTGAATTTGGGGGCAGTACTGGGGACACGGCAAAAGTAGTCAAAGATAACTCTGCTGTGAAATAATTAATAATCTAATTAGGAAGAAAAGATAACAAACGGGTCACTTGGTTTCCTCTTTAGGTCAGCACTCTGTGAATTACAATTCATTATAGCTGATGCAACAGCTAACCCTGACGGAGGGCTTCCCTGCATGCCTGGTACTGTTCTAAGTGTTTTCTGTGTATTAACTCATTTAATGCTCACAACAGCTCCATAGGATGGTAGTTATTATCCTCACTTTATTCTACTTTTTTTTTTTCCAAATAAGCTCTGTGCCTAAAGTGAGGCTTGAACTCATGACCCTGACATCAAGAATTTCGTACTCTACTGACTGAGCCAGCCAAGCTTCCCTACTATCCCACTTTAAAGATGAAGAAACTGGAGCATGGAAAAGTATATTAACTTGCCCCAAGAAGTTGATCAATCGGAGAGGAGAAGACAAAGAATTTGTTTTAAATATGTTGGTCTAAAGATGACAATGGGATAACCAAGTGGAAATGAGACAGGATTAAGTGTATGGGTCTGAAGGTGGCTCAGAAGACAGGACTTTGAAGAAATTGTCAGAATACTTGTGTTCTCAGAGCAGGAGAGAAGACAGAGGAGCAGAGGACCCTCACACTGAAACGAGAAGGTTGCTTATCTTTGAGGAGCAGAGGGGAGAATAAAGGCCAACAAAGGGAAAGACAGAATTTAGGGAGCAGGGTGACATGGCTGTTTTAATGACATTCTTCACTAGGTCAGAGGTGAGCAATTAAAAAAACATTAAATTCACCAAGTTAGAACATCACTGTGCTGTACAGTGCTTAGCTCATGTCTTACATTGGAGATACTACACAGATGTTATGGAATGAATGAATGAATAAATAGGACATTCCTTTCCTTTTTTTTTTTTTTTTAAAGATGGATAGGTAACAGAATGCCACCTTTCTTTTTTTTTTTTTTTTAAAGATTTTATTTATTTATTTATTTGTCAGAGAGAGAGAGAGAGAGAGAGAGAGAGCAAGCACACGCAAGCAGGCAGAGGCAGAGAGGGAAGCAGGCTCCCCACCAAGCAAGGAGCCCAATGCGGGACTCGATCCCAGGACCCTGGGATCATGACCTAAGCCGAAGGCAGCAGCTCCACCGACTGAACCACCCAGGCGTCCCTGAATGGGACATTTCTAAAATATTATCTTACCATGTAGGTGTCCAGTTCTTCTGGAAAGATCACAAACTTTACAGTTAATTGCTTTTTCAAATGGCATTTGGCAAAAGCTAAAACTTCATCAAACATAATCTCGGCTGCTACACTCTTCTGTATACCAAAATTTCCAGTCCCAAGGGCAGGAAAAGAAATAGAAGTTTTATTTAGTTCAAGGCATTTCTCCAAACATTCCTTCATTGCAATTCTCAGTATCTGTAGGAAAAACAGATCAGCCTTTGAGTCAAAATAAAACTTTACTCACCTCTCAATCCTGCCCACATCTTACAATGCCCACCTCTATTCTCCCTTAGGGTCATGGCTATGCCTCCTTAGAGAGCCTATGACAGCCACATGGTTAGATGATGAGAAACACAAGTCACTGAGGGGTCTGTTTGGGTGCCATGATTTCTCCCAGTTTATATAGCCTTGTTCATCTCCCCCGGACTGCGAGCCAGTTTATTCCCATTTACCTGCTGCTTCCAGGTTGAAACAAAGAGCTCTCAGAAGTTTAATAAAGGAGACAGAGGGAAAAATACGTAAGCAGTTTTATCCAACATCTTTAAGATATGTCCTAATGTCCTATGTAATTTCTTCTCAAGAAGTGCTAATGTATTTGGCAGATTTAAACTTTACATTCAACATTTCAACATCCAAACTGAAGTACAGGAAAGTTGTCTGTGGAAGGGCCTTGGAAAACTGGGGGGTAGAGAGTGACTGGAGGACCTTAGTCCTGTGACTAGAGGGCTCTTAGTCAAAGAAGGCCCAGAAATGGTGACAAAATAAAGATAAACAAAGGCAGGGAAGGAGACTCTTTCCCTCTCTCCACATTTGAGTGGGTCCCTCCACTCTTTAATGTGTATATTTTATGTGTCTTGGGTGAAGAGTTGGCCAGAAAGCCAACTGGGAAGACACCACAGGGGATAGATTTACCTGGAGCAGTACTGGTAGGGAAGTCCCAGGTGCCCCTGGCACTTAATTGATGCAGGGAAATACGGAGAGGCTGAATTCCAGGTCCATTTAGGGAAAGGGCAACAGGGTCACAGAGATGTGAGGTGAACAGATGTGTAGACTAAGGGAACCTACTCTTTCCAGGTCTGTTCGCAGTACGCTTGCTTAAAATTTAGACATGAGTTAGGTAACATTTAAAATTAAATTTCTTAAGTTAACTTGTGACAACAATGCTTTTCCTGTATTTCAGAATGGTAGAAAATGAGGACTATCTCACTTATCAAATTTTCATAAATGTAGTGACATGATGGAAATTCAACAAAGACTATGTAGTCTACAGGACTACATAAAGATAAACTTATGTCGAACTTACCTTAGTCAGTTTGTGATGTCCTGAATGCAACAACACATGGTATACGTACTGACAGGACAATTGAAATCCTCCTGTGACCAGTACCAACGGAGACTCTAGTAGTTCAGTAATTTTTTCATTAAATTCCAATTCCATTTCATTTCCCGCTTGTTGTAGAATTGATATTGACACATCTCCAAATCCCAAACCACAGAGCGGATTTACAGAATTAACAATTACATCCGTCTGAAAAGGAAAAACAAAAAACAGAGGATTCATTGTTAAATTACTTTTTCTTCAATCTTTAGTTTGCTGAGGAGCTTTGAAAAATACTTTTGAAGATCATAAATTCACAAGACATCTTTTGTTTGTGTGTTTGTTTTGCACAAGGTTATCATTTAGCGGTGGACAGAAACTCATAATTTCATTTGATTGCCATGAGTCATTTGTCCTATTCAGAAATTAGGCAAAGCGTGTGGATAAGACAGTTCTGACTGCAAATGTCTGTCAGCCTCTTGCTGCTTGATACCCCCCATATTCCAAGATTCTGGGCATTCCTTGTGATTTGTTTAAACCTTTATCAATACATGGTTTCATCCCCTCCCCCAGGGCTATCACTTTTTGCTATTTCTGTGTGGATTTTCTGTTTGGTTTAAAGAGAGTGGAAATAAAATTTCTTGGGAACTTTCTACCTCCTAATGCTTTTCTTTTTTAAAAAGAAGCAGTACATGGTCAAAGAAAATACAAATGAGACAAAAAAGTCTTCAGTGGAAATAGGCCTCCCTATTGGTGGGTTCCCTGGATGCTCCACGCACGGGCCTGTCTGGAGGGCAACCACTTTTACCAGTTCTTCATCTGTCCCTTTGGAAATGGACTGCATACACATGGGCTGTGTTTTCAGAAGTATCGCCTCCTAGTTAGCCCTCAGGCCTGGGCTACAGGGGAAGGTCTCCTTTTGCTTCTGCCCCATGCTCAAACACCCCTAAGTCATCCTGATTGCTTTGGTTCCCTTTGAGGGCAACCCAGGTACTTCTTTTTTTTTTTTTTTTTTTTTTTTTAAGATTTTTATTTATTTATTTGACACAGAGAGAGAGAGAGAGATCACAAGTAGGCAGAGAGGCAGGGAGAGAGGGGGAGGCGGGCTCCCCGCTGAGCAGAGAGCCCGATGTGGGGCTTGATCCCAGGACCCTGAGATCATGACCTGAGCTGAAGGCAGAGGCTTAAGCCATTGAGCCACCCAGGTGCCCCCAGCCCAGGTACTTCTAATGGACGTTAATGAATGCTTCACTTCGAAAGTGCAATCAGAATTTCCAGTTTGGGGGCACTGGCACCCTTGAAAAACTTTAAGGTTCTCAATGTTGCTGACAACAAAGAAATATAATAATAAAAGTTTAGTTAAAGGGTAAGTTATTCAACTAGGATGTTTCCATTTTAATTTTAAAGTGGTGTATTAATGACTTATCGAATCAATGTTTCATCCTGTGGGGTCCCCTGTCTCCTTTTCTAATTGTGTCTTGTAGAAAATAAGTGGTATTTTGGGGTGCCTGGTTGGCTCAGTAGGTGAAGTGTCTGCCTTTGGCTCAGGTCATGATCCCAGGGTCCTGGGATTGAGCCCCACATCTGGCTCCCTGCTCAGTGGGGAGTCTACTTCTCCCTCCCCCTGCTCGTGTGTGTGTAAATGCGCTCTCTCTCTCTCTCTCTCTCTCTCTCAAATAAATAAATAAAATCTTAAAAGAAAAAAAAGAACAAGAAAAGAAGTGGCATTTTTTCACTTATGATGAAGTCTATTTGATTGTGGCCATAGGAGAAACTTAAGAGTGACAACTCTGATGCAGAAATAAAAAGAATATAGCCTTATATTCTTTCTCTTCCCTGCTGCCCCCTTCACTTTGGCATCAATAATTTGCTGAACACCCAGATGCATGCCAAGCTGGGCCCTGCGGCTACAAAGATGAACATGCCTTGATTCCTAGCCTTAAGGTGCTCTGCCTAGCAGGAGAGTTGCACCAACCCAGAAATCCCCAAGTTCACTGTTACCATGATTCCCTCCCCTCCTTGCCAGGGCTCTGGCCTTGGTGTTCCATAAGCGCTGGCTAAACCCTAACTTGCCCTTTGTATTCTTTCCAACCCCTGACAGAGAGCAGTATACGAAGTATACAACTTACAGCTCGACCTAGATCTCCTGACTGGTCCAGTCCATGATTTTCAGGCTCTTACCACTTTTGTGTCTCTCTGATCAAGTCATTCTAACCACCCAGTTCATACCCATCATAACTTGAGGTCAGATTCAAACTCCTAGCTTCTGAATTAATCTTTCTTGGTCCACTGCCTTACACTCTTGTCATAAATTGACATACTCTTAAATACCATGAGTTCATTTTTTATTAAGACTTTTTTGTTTACTCTTGATAGGTTGCTTCAGAAATGTTCAGATGGTTTGCTTCCCCAAAGGGATTTTTTCAAATCGAGAATTTTTTCTTACATAAAAGAAGTCTAATTGATTTTAAGTTCCTTGGAATCGAAGCTTGTTCTGTTTCTTCCTGGTGCCCAAGAGTAGTGGCAATAATCACCATTAATAGTTACCATGTGCCAAGCTCTATTCTAAGCACTTTAGGTGTATTGATTCCAGCTCTTTGATACACGTGATCTTATTATTCTTATTTTACGGAGGAGGAGACCAAGGTCCAAAAGATAAAATAACTTGATTCAGATCACCCAGTTACAAATGGCAAAGCTAGAATTCAAACCCAGAGGGTCTCTCTCAAGTCCATACTCTTAGCTCCAACAACATGCTTTCTAAACAGCATCTGAAATAGTACATATTTTAAAAAAATACCTGATAGGTAATAAACAGTTCAGGGACCTCCTTTGGCAGTACAAGAGGACAGAAACAAAGACTTACTTCCTGCAGCTGGATGTAACCCTGGACAATCTGGAGAGTCACATCGTTCACAAGAACTGTCTTGAAAGGAGGGGTGGCTTCTTCACTCATCCGGGATCCCAGCTTGTTTGTCCTTAGGATTACTTCTGAAGCATTTTTAAAGGCAACAACAGTAGGGTGCTCATTGCTTACCAGGTGAATTTCTTTCAAATTAGTGGCCAGTTGCTTCCCTTGGTAAAAAAAGCTGATTGCTTTCACAATGATCTCTGTACACAAGTCCAGAGGGAACTGGAAAATCCCAGAGCTGAGGGCTGGAATTGCTACTGTCTCAATGTCTGGGTTGTAAAAGGTAACATAATTCAGAATACTTATGATGGCCTTCTGCAGTTTATAGACACATGTCTGATAATCTTTTGCTATCCACCGAGGCCCAACAGCATGGATAATTAATTTGCAGGGAAGTCTCCCTGCTTTTGTGGTAGCTATTTCACCAACTGGTATTTTACCAAATCTGGAAACTAGTCTTCTGCTCTCCTCTTGGATTTCAGAGCCCCCAGCTTTCACCAGGGCTTGAGCCAGGCCTCCCGCATGAATAAGGTCTCCGTTGGCTGCATTCACCACAGCATCAACGGCATGTCTGGTGAGGTCGTCCTTCCAAACAGATAACTCCAGCCCAGGAATTAGCATTTCTCTGAAGACTTGCAGAGACTCACTGTTCCCTTCCACGGATGGAGAGACCAGGGTACAGACACACTCAAATTTATTCTGAAGGACTTCACACAGCTGACTCTCATTCTTTTTTAAAATTGTGAAGTCACCGTGATTAATGGGAATCTGCCAACCGTGGTCTTCTTCAGGAGTGGCCATCTCTGGAAAATGAGAGAAGATAAAAAATAAAGAAATGAGCGTGGGTTCCTTTGAAAAGGATGTCATTCCACTTCACACCAGAAGACTGTTTCCCTTGTGCAAAAGTGAGATGATGGTCCTCTCACCCCCTTCCCTATCCTCCTTTTCAACTGGACGTATAATTTGACCGAGGATATACAAGAGTTTTTCATGGTAGGTCACCCAAATATATACGGAAGTTTTATTCATAACTTGTTTGCTTTTGTCATTGCCTCGGTTTGGGGTTCTTTTAGAAGCAGACTCTGAGATGAGGATTTGAGGGTCAGTTTATTTGGGAGGTGATCCTAGAAAACACCAGGGGTGGGTGAGGATGAGGAGGGAGGAGTGGGAAAGACAGGACAAGGAAGGAAATGAATAAAAGGTGTGTTACAAAGCAAATGAAGCCTAACTCCACTAGGGGGCAGTGCAGATCACATGTCTCATAGCTATACCATCAGCGAGGTAAAAAAATTGGGGCTATTTTTCCAACTGCCCATCAGTCACTGGGCTGGTCCAGCAAGTGTGTGGAGCACTGATGGGGCTACAGTAAATAATTCTTCATCATACTCCAGTTTCATGGCACAATTCTGGTGGAATTAAAACTGACTAAAACTTTTTTTCTTGTATGTGGCCGACAGGAAGGTGTGCTACTTGGACCCCTACTCCCCCACCCCAATGCAGTTACGAAGGGGCAATACGGCTAGGCAACAGCGTCCAGTGGTTAGTCACTCGGTCTATTTCCGCTTTCCAGCCAAGGTCACGCTATTCTCAGGGGTGGCCCTCATCCGTGGCTGAGCAAGGCCATTCATGTTCAATGTGGGACTCCAGAAATGAGCGCTCTTGGGCTGGCAGAGCTTTGTCAAGTTTTCATTATGGTCTGATGGCTCCACGTGCCCAATCTGGTTTCTTCTTTTGTCCTTTCACTATAAACCTTGTGTAACCCCAACTCCAGGTTAGTTTATGCTTCCTGGAGAACCCACCCTGTGACACTGTATTTCATGGAGCTTAGGGCATCATTATTATATGCTACTTCGAGAGGAAAAACTATGCCAATTAAACCATGGCACTCTACGGACTGGCAGGGAGGAGTGGCCCTATTTCAGAGATGCGAAAAAACTGGGAGTCCTGAAATAGATAAAATGGGGTCATTAATGACATTTTACTTCAACTTCCATTTCTAATCTAAGCCACCTAGAAAGATCTCTGGTGGCCTCAATGACCTAAAAGAAGCAGCAGATGGACAGAGAGATCCAGCTGACCCGCACTCTGGCTGAAAACCTCAAGTTGGTCACCAACTTGATTAGGTAGGTTCCATTAGGCTCATGGAACCCTTGTTAGCAAAGGGACATCAGAGACTCACATCTTCTGGCCTGTATCAGCTCTAGGGCTATGGGCAAAAGATTATCACATTGAGTGGGCAAAGGCAAGGATCAGTGGGAGTGCTGAGAGAGCACATCTGCGGGTGTCCCACTGCCCCTGAAGCAGTCTCCTTTATGCACTGGGTCCCACAACACCCTGCAGTCACACACCTGAGCACCTGGGGAGCGGGGCAGACATTTTGCTTCTATATTCCCCTTTCAGAGCTCCTCTGAAACAGGAGTGAGGTGATCCTACCTGATTTCTCTTGGTGAGCCACTGCTCCATAGGAACTCTACAAGAAATAAAAGCAGTTTTAAAAAAATTGCAACGGAATGACTACAGAGTACTGATAGCAAATACAGCCTAATAAACACAAAGCTACAACAACCCTGCAAAAAACACTAGGTTTCAGGGAGAAGGGGAACTCATGTTTGTTTAATCTGTGTACCTGACAGACTTGAAATACTCAATGTCCCAGCAAACAGTACCCTGCCCTTCACTGGAGGCCAGTGAGCTTCTAATTCAGGATGAGATGAAGAGTAGGAGATTAACACTTGAAAAGGCCCAAAGGTCACAGACCAAAATGATCCCAAACTCTCAGGTTGGCCTTCAATCTCCAAAGGCTTGTGGGGTTTCTCTGGACAGAAGAGGAGACAGGGGAACATGAACCTCATCAGCCATACCTCCCCATCTACCAATAGGACCTACTTTCAATTGCTTATTTCAAGACATAAGCCTGAACCTGGAATTTTCCATTTAAACAAATGAGGTTCCTTTTCTCTATTTCCTTGTTTTCATTCCTCCCACTCCTCCTCTTATCCTTCAAAGGCAGAATTGATGAGTAAGTAGACACAATCAAAATGACACCGAGGTCACATTTTTTTAAAAAAATCACCTATCCTCAAGTAGACTCTGTTGCTTACATTAGCATATTCTTGATTTCCCATCTCCCACATGGTGCACAAGAAAAACTGTCATTGGGTTATTCAAACCAAAGAAGAATGACAAGAACAACTAAAGACCCCAGGTTTCTAGCTGTCACAGGAAGAACTCTTCGTTTGTAGACCATGCTTCATCATTTATACACACTTAACGTTTTTTACCTCAGGAAAGTCCATTTTCCAGGTCCCTGGGGTCTTTAAATGTTTACAATCCGTTTGGCGTTTCCCAGTGTAAACTGTTATTCCCAGTATGGTTGCCTGCTTCTAGGAATGAATAGAAAGGATGCAATCAGCACGGGCTAGTGTCTTTGGGAATTTGGTAAGAAAACACTGTAGGGCGGCGCCTGGGTGGCTCAGTGGGTTAAAGCCTCTGCCTTTGGCTCAGGTCATGATCCCAGCATCCTGGGATGGAGCCCCCGAATCGAATCGTGCTCTCTGCTCAGCAGGGTGTCTGTTTCCTCCTCTCTCTGCTTGCTTGTGATCTTTGTCTGTCAAATAAATAAATAAAATCTTAAAAAAAGAAAGAAAGAAAAGAAAACACTGTGGAAAGAGTAAGTACGATTTCTGATCTTGAGTAGTTTCCAGTTTCATTGGTGAAATTGCACACATTGTTTTTGCTGCTGTTGCTGCTGTTTACCTTCCATCCTTTACAAAGAAGATCCCCTTGAAACCGGAAGGGCCGTTCAGAGAAGGAAAAGAGCTATGTGGACAAAAGCAGGGAAAGCTTTAGGGAGGAGCTGAGGGCAGAGCCAGGCTTGAAAGATGGAGCAAACTTTTTATGTATCTAGGAGAGGAGGAGAATACCAAGAGGTACTGAGCACAACATTAAAAGGTTGGGGGAGGGCTGGGTGTCTCAGGTCATGATCTCAAGGTCCTGGGATTGAGCACCCCATCAGGCTCCCTGCTCAGTGGGGAGCCTGCTTCTCCCTCTTCTCCCACTTTCGCCTCCAGAGGGCACTGCTGCTTTCACAAAAGGAGGATAAGGTCGCTGTCTGCTTGGCTGTGGGTGTCCAGTGGGCTTTTGTTTTAGATGCGGTTGCACTTGTTTTTTCCTTCAGACCTGGGGATGTTCCTTGAAGACCCAGGGAGAGACTTGAGCGTGGGGGCAGCAGTCATTTAACCCTCCCAAAATAAAAAGGAGCATAGTGCCCCATTCAGTCTCTTCTGCCTTTTTTTTTTTTTTTTTTTTTGAGAGAGAGAGAGAGAAAGCATGAGAGCAAGCACATGGAGGAGGTGCTCATAGACAGAGGGAGAGAGAGACTCTTGAGCTTTGGCCACGCTGGGCTCGGATCCCCACCTAGGTCAAAAGTCCAACTCACCAGCCACCAAGATGAATCCCACACCTGTCTCTAGGCTATGCTTCTCCTGATCCTCAATTTTCCACTCTCCCTGAGCTGAGATCAAGAGATGAAAGCTTAACTGACTGAGCCTCGGGGCTTCCCCTAAATCGCTTTCAAATATGCCCCTACCCTCCTTTTGTACTGACACCATTTCATTTCAGGGCCTCAGAGCCTCTTGCCATATATTCTTCTTAAGGATTGAAATGTATTCAATTTTACATCTTATTGTTTGAAAAGTAGAATATTTACTGCTTCAAATTTAGAAAAACTTGAAAGCCTCCCTCCTACCTTCCTCACTACCTTTCCCTCCCAGATGCAGTCACTGTCATTATCGTCTCCTGGATCCTTCCAGAGGCATTTTTTACACACAAGGTAGCATCTTTCACAAACTCTGCTGCATCCTGCCTTTCTCACGTCATGCATCCTAGAGATTTCTCCGCGTAAAGAGCTTCTTCATTCTTTTCACTGCTCTTCACATTCCATTGTATAGATGCACTCTAGGCTGTTAAACTTCTAGGTCCCCCTATTTATGGACATTTAAGGAGTTTCCAATCTTCTGCTATTGTAATAAAGGCTGTAAAGAACAAATGTGTACGCAGGTCACTTCACACAGGTGTTAACTGATGAATGGGCATACACTTTTAAAAATACCGCTACTAAAACACTTGAAATAACATACGTCCCTCCTCTTATATTTCTATTGGTCAGCACTGATCTAGACCCTTCCTAGGTCCCCCATCATTTCCTCCAAGGCCAAGTGCTCCCTCTCTGCTTCAGATCACAGGGATTCTAGCCCCTCCAACGCTCCCCACCTCTCATGCTTTTTGACATTCTGCTTCAAACTAATTCTTGGAGGCCTTAAGAGATTTTGCTTCCTTACTCACAAGTCCGCTTTCCTTTACCAGCCCCCGAGGGCAGGGCCTCTGCTCTCACCTTTCCTCCCTAAGACACGGGGTGGGGGTGGGGGGCACAGTTAGCCAAATCAAGGCATGATCGGAGGAAAGTCCCGAGAGCCAGTCTAAAGGATAGGGTTGGAGGGAGGTCACTGATGACCTATGATAATGCAGGTAAACGAATTCAAATTTTAAGACAAAGATGAGTGCGTTTCACCTGAATTCAGAATGTGAGTTACATTTTCGTTGCAGATAATAGTAACAAGAAGAAGAATGTAAAGAAATCATAAACACAGGAGACACTTAGTTTGACTTAGACCTCTGAGCCGTCCCCATCCTCACAGGGGGCAGCGGGTCCTAGAAACCCGCTTCTCGTCCGCCCCCCACCCCCCCGCCGGAGCCCGCAGGAGAGAAGCGGCAGCGACAGCGGCCACCGCCGCCGCGGGGCGCGGGTCAGGGGCCCGGGGGCCTGGACCTACTCACCCGGCGGACCGCCGCAGGAAGGGCGCCCAAGGGAGGAGGGGAGCGGCTCTGCCTGGCGCGGGGAGGGATTTCGGGGAAAGCGAAACTGAAACTCTGAGGGCCCAGGACTGCCGAGCGCGGGTCGAACCCGCTGCCCCCCCACCCCCGGAGCCAGACGCCGGGAGCCATGGCCTCCGCCCTCTGTCCGCCGTCCCCGCTGCTCGTGCGGGTGTCCGAGTCCAGCCGTCGAACACGCTGGAAGCTGGAAATTTACTTCCAGAGCCAGCAGTCCGGCGGCGGGGAGTGCACCGTCCAGCCCCTCTACCACAGGGACCAGGGCACCTTCCTGGTGAAGTTCGCGGAACCGGCAGGTGAGCGGTGGGCCGGGGCTGCGGGTGCCAAGGCGCCTGGCCCCGCGGGATTCCAGGCAGACCCAGCTCATGCTGACCTAGGAGAGACGGCGGGACAAAGTATGGCACCGTCTGATGGGGCCAGGACCCGGGGGCTGCTGCTGCCCAAAGACACAGCCCGATGGGGAGGGTAGAGCCCAGAAGTGCCCAGTCGGCGATCTGGTCTGACCACATTTTAAAGTTGATGCTTTCCGGTGTCCTCACCCTAACTCAAATTTCTCAGCTCTGGGAAGGACACCTTTCCCTCCCGCCAGACACGGTAAACTCTTGTCATTTAGGTATTCTATTTTTATGTTTTAATTACTCCATTGATTTGTTTTTGAGAACTACATAAGTAATATATGCTCACTATAGCAAAGTGGGAAAAGAATAAATAAAACCATCTGGAGATAAACAATATGACATACTTCTTTGCAGCCTTTTTTCTATGACTGTCAATCAACATATATTTACAAAATTCTGAGGCTATACCTTTGATTCCTGCTTTTTTCACTTAACTTTATATAATGAGTATTATTGCATATCACTGCAATGGGAAACTGGAGACAATTTCACATATGTGACTTTTAAAGAGTGTATTCCCTTATCTTGAGCTTTTCATTTCTACAGTAAAACATAAGCCAGGGCACCTGGGTGGCTCAGTCAGCTAAACATCCACCTTCAGCTCAGGTCATGATCCCTGGGTCCTGGGACCCAGCCCCCATCAGGCTCCCTGCTCCGTGGGAAATCTGCTTCTCCCTCCTCTCCTCCCCACTGCTCATGCTGGGGAGCGTGCATTCTCTCTCTCTATTAAATAAATAAAATCTTTAAAAACAAACAAACCAAAGCACAAGCTGCCCACATTAGAGTTTGAATAGTTCCTGCACCGCTGGTCCCCAACCCACTATTCCAGGATGCAGGGAACTGCCTTCTGGGGAAGCTGCTGAGGCAGGGTACAGACACATGAGGAAGAGGTTTATTTAAAGTCTTTCCTGGGGCCCCTGGGTGGCTCAGTGGGTTAAGCCTCTGCCTTTGGCTCAGGTCATGATCTCAGAGTCCTGAGAGCCGCATCGGGCTCTCTGCTCATCGGGGAGCCTGCTTCCTCCTCTCTCTCTGCCTCTCTGCCTACTTGTGATCTCTGTCTGTCAAATAAATAAATAAAATCTTAAAAAGTAAATAAATAAGTAAAAATAAACATAAAGTCTTTCCCATGTGTATGTGTGTCTATAATGTCTCCACCAAAGCTAAAGAGAGAGTCTTGAAGAAAGAAAATCATCAGATTATGGTTGAAAACAAACTTGTGACTATTTTTCTGGAACCCACTAAGAATCCAGTGGAGAAGAATGCAAGACCCAGAACATCTTTTTTGCCACAGTCACAGGAAAGGGTGAGGTCTGGTGAGAAGCATCAAAACGAAGAACATATTCCTAATGTTATGGATTCCTGTCTGCAAAAGGTAAGGTTTGAAAGAAGGAGTTGGGAGGGGTATGTTCCTGCACCTTCCTCTCCGTTCACCATACCTTTCACTATTGATCTGACCACTACTAAGTACACCATGATGTACTTCGGAGGCAGGCCCTCTTCTGGGCATGGGGACACAGAAGTGAACACAATAGACAAAGTCCCTGCTGGGTGGGGAGGTACACAGAAAGACAACAAGCAAGTAAACAAAATAAAAGAAACAGTTTCAGGCAGTGATATGTGCTAAGAAGAAAATAGGATAGGGTTTGGCCTTAGAGGGTGACAGGGCCAAAGTGAGGAAGGGGAAGGAGTGGTGCTGCTTCTGACCAGAAGTCAGAGACAACTTCTCTGAGGAGGTAACATTTGGCCTGAGACTTGAGTGATGAGAAGGAGCCAGCCTTGTAGTCATTTGACAAATGAATATCAACTTCCTGTTGTGTGCCAGGCACTGTCACGGGAGCCGGGAATATAGCCAGGATCACAGACCCTGCTTTCAGGGACCTTACATTCTAGTGAGGGAAACAGATAACAATAGTTTAAAAAATAGATATATAATAAAATGTTTGTCAGTGATAAGTGCTAGGAAGAAGAATAAGACAGGATAGATGATAAACAGTGACATCATTGTTTTATTTTTTTTCAGACCATTATTTTAAACAAGATATCAGGAAAAACCTCTCAGATGAGGTACTGTCTGAGTAGAGACATGAATGAAGTAAGGGAGCAAGCTAAGTGAGGTAAGAATGTTTGAGGCAGAAGGAAGCACAAGTGCAAAGGCCCTGAGACAGGAGCTTCTATCCTGAAGCCCAGGGGCTTCAAGGAGGGAGACTATTGTGGCTAGAAGGCAGGAGGGGAGGGGGAGAATGACAGGAGAGGAACTTGGAGAGGTAGCCAGAAGTCAGATCTTTGGGGGATGAAGGCAGGGACTTTGAATTTTAACTTCAATCTTAGGGGGTTCATCTGATGGTTTTGAGCCAAGGGAGTGGGGTGATCTGGTTTATACTTCTGGAGGCTCACTTTGGCTGCTGTGTGGAGGACTGAGTGTAGGAAGGGGCCAAAGTGGAAACAAAGTGAGAGCCCAGATAGGAGGGGTTGCGGCAGGAGGGAAGCAAGGTGACAGGGGCTTGGACTCTGGGTGGTCCTGATGGAGGTGTGAGAGGTGGCTGGATTTGGGCAACATTTGAAGGATGATCTGGATGAAGGATGTTGTATGCAGAGAAGTATCATGTACAAAAACCAGAGAAATCTTGCTTTTCTCTTACATTCAGTATGCATCTGTCCTTTTTAGCTTAATCTGATGTTTCTGTCCTATATTCGAGCTTCTAAAGGTCAGGACTTAGAGGGCCCAGCAATACGGCATGCAGTTAGGTATTTAGTTTTTTTAAAAAAGGGGAGGAGGACTAAAGATGAGAAAAAAGCAGCAAATACGAAAACAAATCCTTTTCAGATTTATGGCTCCCCTTGAAGCTCATAGGCTCTTTTGAGAACTGTAGCAACTTTCCCAGAAAGCCGATGTACCTTCCCTCCACCCCATTCCCCAATAGTGGACATAGAGGACAGCTCTAGAATCCAGACTTTGTGTCCACATCACTTTTTATTTTTATTTTTATTTATTTTTTTTAAAGATTTTATTTATTTATTTGACAGAGAGAAATCACAAGTAAGCAGAGAGGCAGGCAGAGAGAGAGGAGGAAGCAGGCTCCCTGCTGAGCAGAAAGCCCGATGTGGGGCTCGAACCCAGGACCTGGGATCATGACCTGAGCCGAAGGCAGAGGCTTAACCCACTGAGCCACCCAGGCGCCCCCCACATCACTTTTTAAATATGCTCATGCCCAGGCTCTACATTTACAACAAAATCTCTAGAGATGGACCTGGGCCTTGGCTTTTTTGTTTGTTTGCTTTTCTTTTGTTTTAATTCCCCAGGTTATTCTAATAGGCAGAACGAGCTGGGAACCTCTAGGCTATAGCCTGTTGCATTCTCTGCCGAAAGGATTTGAAAGCAGTCAGCCTCTGGTTGTTTCTCTGGTCTCTCGACTTTGTCCTTTTTTTTTTTTTTTTTTTTTAAGATTTTATTTATTTATTTGAGAGGGAGAGAGAGCATGAGAGGGGGGGAGGGTCAGAAAGAGAAGCAGACTCCCCACCAAGCAGTAAGTCCGATGTGGGACTCCATCCTGAGAGTCTGGGATCATGACCTGAGCCAAAGGCAGTTGCTTAACTAACTGAGCCACCCAGGCTCCCGAAACCTAGGTGGTTTTTTTGTTTTGTTTTTAATTTCTTTTCAGTTTAACAGAATTCATTGTTTATGCACCACACCCAGTGCTCCATGCAATACGTGCCCTCCATAATACCCACCACCAGGCTCCCCCAACCTCCCACCCCCCACCCCTTCAAAACCCTCAGATTGTTTTTCAGAGTCCATAGTCTCTCATGGTTCATCTCCCCCTCCAATTTCCCTCAACTCCCTTCTCCTCTCCATCTCCCCATGTCCTCCATGTTATTTCTTATGCTCCACAGATAAGCGAAACCATATGATAATTGACTCTATCTGCTTGACTTATTTCACTCAGTATAATAGACTTTGTCTTGATAAGAGACTGGAGGACTGATGTCCGAGAGATTTTATTTGTTCCTTTTAAAATTTCAGATCTTTCTTAGCGTCACAGCAGACCTGAACTGTAAGCTGTTCTCTAAAGAGCAGAGGGAACACATAACCACTATCTGCCCCAAGGTCAAAAAGATGGAAGGGGACGATGGAATTGAGAAGGTGTGCGGCACCTTCAGAGATATTGAAAAAATATATCACTTCTTGAATAAGCAACTCCAAGAAAGTGGGTGCAAATTTGAATCTTCCCCTTTGACAATGGAGAGGAAGCCACTCCATCAGCAGAACCAGAAGAACAGCTGTGTTTCTCCCTTGGAAACAAAAACCAAAGCAAAAGACGAAAGCAACCGTCTTGAAATTCCCTTGCCTTTCTTTGAGTATTTCCAGTATGCCTATCCTGATAAAATAGACTTGATACAGAAGAGATTTGGTGTAAAAATTAAAATAACAACTCAGAAGAGTTATCCGAATACTGTCTATTTAGACTTCACCTCCAATCCATCAAGTGATCTCCAAGCCGCTAGAGAGTCTTTTGTCAGTGAATTTCAGAAAACCGTGGAATCTCTGGAGCAGAAATGTGTTGCTTTTGCAGACAGTGAACAGGCAAATGAGATCAAACAGGAACTGAATCAACGATTTACAAAGCTCCTTATAAAGGAGAAAGGAGGAGAATTAACTCTCCTTGGGACCCAAGATGACATTTTCGCTGCCAGATATTTTTTTGACCTAAAAGCCTCTGAAAGTCTTGTCATGGGACCTGTGAAAATATCAACTCCCACATGCCTGATGAATACAATTGAAGTTGACCCGGCTCACTATATGCTTGTAAAAGCTGAATTACTCCAGGAGATGATAGAGTTAGAAGAAAAGTACAATACTCGTTGTGAAGTTTGGGGAGACAGTAAGACAATCCACATTCTCTTTGAACCTAAGGACAAGGAATTCGATCTGTCTGCCCATGCTTATTCCAGTTTCATCGATGCCTATCAATATGTGTCAAGTCAGCTGATGAGAGAAGTTCTTTCACTGAAAGCTCTGGGCAAAGAGAGAAAGCACTTGCATCAGAACGAGTTTGCAGATGACTTCAGGGAAAACCATCCGCATGTACACTTTGTACTAAATCAAGAGTCAATGACTTTGACTGGGTTGCCAAATCACCTTGCAAAGGCAAAGCAGTATATCTTTAAAAAAGTGGGAATGTCCCTGTTAGCTGGAGATCAAAAGAATGCGGACCAAGAAACACGCATGGACATTGATAGTAATGACTCAAAAATAGCTCTCTCAACATTCCAGCACTCTGCCAGTTCTGGGGCATCAGGAGAGGAGAAGGAAGAGGACATATGTAGCATCTGTATTGACATCATTAGTAACAAACAAGTGCTATCGAAGTGTAAGCATGCATTCTGCACCTCTTGTATCAACAAAGCTTTTTCCTATAAGCCGGTCTGTCCTGTGTGCCAGACTTCCTATGGTATCCAGAAAGGCAATCAGCCAGAGGGAACCATGACTGTCACCGTCCTAAAAGACTCACTTCCAGGTTATGAATCCTGTGGCTCCATTGTGATTACTTATAATATGAAAGGAGGCATACAAACAGTAAGTGTTTCTGAGGTACATGCGTTTCTTTTCAATATGCTAGAATGAGCAGAGCAAGAGACTGTCCTGGTGCCGATTACTGAATATCCCAGGGAATTATTTCCATGTATATTTCCATGTGCAAGGGCTTTAAATGGGAATAAGAATAATATCAGTAATAAAGGCAGCAATGTTTGCTTTTAATTTAGGTATCTTTTGTGTCTGTTAAGGCAGAGAAAGAGCGGGTGGTGATTTTGTGTTAGAATGGGGCAAGTCAGGGGCGCCTGGGTGGCTCAGTGGGTTAACCCTCTGCCTTCAGCTTAGATCATGATCCCAGGGTCCTGGGATCAAGCCCCACATCGGGCTCTCTGCTCAGTGGGGAGCCTGCTTCCCTCTCTCTCTCTGCCTGCCTCTCTGCCTACTTGTGATCTCTCTCTCTGTGTTCAATAAATAATTTAAAAATCTTAAAAAAAAAAAAAAAGAATAGGGCAAGTCAGAAGATGGATAGTGTTTCCAGCATGAATTTAGGCAAAGAGAGAAATATGAATTATTGGGAATAAGAGCAAACCTCCAAAAAAAAAATTTTTTTTGTTTTTTATTTGCTCTATCTGCAAATGAGCACATCTATCTGTACAGTAAACTTTAGATTTGGGAGTGTTTTCATGTGTTATTTTCTTTTCTTCATACAGAAAGAGCACCCAAACCCAGGAAAGAAATACTCTGGATTACAACGAAGAGCTTACTTGCCTGATAATGAGGAAGGAAATGAGGTTTTGAGTCTGCTACGTAGAGCCTTTGATCAAAAGCTGATTTTCACAGTGGGGGATTCTCGAATGCTAGGAATCTCCAATGTCATTACATGGAATGATATCCACCACAAAACATCTCCGTTTGGGGGACCACAAATGTGAGAAACTTCTGAAATATAATGATTGTTAAAAGGGATTTAGAGGTTGTAAAATATGGCAGTTTGAGAGGCTGTGGCTAGAAGGAGACTTTATAGCAGTGGCATTGGATACAGTATTTTTTGAAGTAAAGTTGACTACAATGTTACATTAGTTTCAGGTGTACAACAGTTGATTTAACAATTCTGTGCATTAACTCAGTGCTTACCACGGTAAGTGTAGTTACCATCTGTCATTTATTCTATAACTGGAGGTTTGTATCTTTTAGTCCCCTTCCCCTCTTTTGCCTATCCTCCCAACCTCTAGCCCCCTTCCCCTAGCCACCACCAGTTTGTTCTCTATATTTATGAGACTGTTTCTGTGTGTGCGTGTGTGTGTGTGTGTTTTGTATTTTAGGTTCCACATATATGTGAAGTCATATGGTTTTGGTCCTCTAACTTATTTCACCCAGCATAATAACCTCTAGGTCTATCTATGTTGTTGTGAATGGCAAGAATTCATCCTTTTTTATGGCTTAGTATTATTACATTATATGGACCATATGTGTGTGTATATACACACACACATATATACATACATATATAAATGTATATTTTATATATATATATATATTATATATGTAATCTTCTTAATCCATTTATTTATAGATAGACAGGTTGCTTCCATAGCTTGACTATTGTAAATAATGCTGCAATAAACATCGGGGTGCATATATCTTTTAGAACTGTGCTTTGATTTTCTTTGGGTAAATACCCAGCAGTGGAATTACTGGATTACACAGTATTTCTATTTTTGCTTTTTTGAGGAACCGCCATCCTGTTTTCTACAGTGCCTGCACCAATTCACATTCCCATTAACAATACATGAGGGCTCCGTTTTTTGCACATCATTGCTAACACTTGTTTCTTGTCTTTTTGATACTAAGTGTGAAGTGATATCTCATTGTGGTTTTGATTTGCATTTCCCTGATGATTAGTGATATTGGGCATCTTTTCATGTGTCTGTTGGCCATCAAGTGATTCCATTCATTTTGTGATTCCATACAAATGTTATGTCTTCTTTGGAAAATGTCTATGCAGATTCCCTGCTCATTTTTAAATCAGGTTATTTGTGGGTTTTTTGGTGTTGAGCTACAATGAGTTCTTTATATATTTTGGATATTAACCTCTTATCAGGTTTATTGTTTGCAAGTATCTTCTCGCATTTAGTAGATTTCCTTTTTGTTTTATTGCAAAAGCTTTTTAGTTTGATGTAGTCCCAATAGTTCATTTTTACTTTTGTCTCTCTTGCCCAAGGAGCATATCCAGAAAGAAGTTGCTAAGACCAATGTCCAAGAGATTACTACCTATGTTTTCTTTGAGGAATTTTCTGGTTTCAAACCTTACATTTAGGTTTTTAATCCACTTTGAATTTATTTTTATGTCTGGTTTAAGAAAGTGGTCCAGTTTTATTCTTTTCCATGTAGCTGTCCAGTTTCCCCAACACAATTATTGAAGAGATTGCCTCTCCCATTATATATTATTATCTCCTTCGTGGTAGATGAATTGACCATATAAATGTGGGTTTATTTCTAAGTCTCTGTTCTGCTCCATTGATCTAGGTCTGTTTTAGTGCTGGTAGCATGCTGTTTTGATTACTATAGCTTTGTGGTATAGCTTGGAAATCTGGAATTGTGACATCACCAGCTTTGTTCCTCTTTCTTAAGATTGCTTGGCTAATTGGGGTCTTTTGTGATTCCATACAAATTTTAGGATTAAGTGTTGAAGTTCTATGAAAAATACTGTCGGTAATTTGAGAGAGATTGCATTGAATCTGTAGATTGCTTTGGGTAGTAAGGAAATTTTAATAATAGTAATTCTTCCAATCCATGAGCATGGTGTATTTTTTCATTTGTTTGTGTCATCTTCAATTTCTTTCATCAAATTTCAGTTTTTGGAGTTCAGCTCTTTCGCCTTCTTGATTAAATTTATTCCTGGTTATTTTATTCTTTTTGATGCAATTGTAAATGAGATTGTTTTCCCAATTTCTCTTTCTGCTTTGTTATTAGTGTATAGAAATACAATCATTTTGTAATATATAAATTTTGTATCATGCAACTTTACTGAATTCATTTCTTAACTACAGTAAAGTATTTTGAGAGATGCTATTCTGGAATGATAATATAAAGCAGAAATATTGGTTCTATCACCTTCTACCCTCCAAACCACAAAGTGTCACACAGTTACTAAATTTTGCATTAAAGGGAGGGAACTTCAAAATATAGGATGAATGGTATCTAAGGTGATTTAATTTGGGGTTTCCTGTCTGTTTGGAAGATAGATCCTAGCAATGTTACTTACTCTGCCTTCTTTTAAAATCACCCTTTATTTTACCTTCCCTTCCCAATGGTCCATAAAGATCCTAAATTCACTTGGCCAGTAGTACTCTAGGAAAAGTCTCAGTTAATGGTGGTGGAAGTTGTATTATAGGTAATCCAATTGTCTTTACTTGCTCTTTATGAAATTCAAACAGAATGCCTCAAACCCTTAGTGTCCAAAAGGGAATGTGCCCTGAGGATTTTGAAGATTTCCCAAATTAGAAAATTCTCCTGTAGAATATGATTACCCTCCATAATATATAGTGTAGTATGACTTTAGGAGAGTCACTGCTTACCATGAGGTGAAAATTAAAAGCAAATTCTTATTGGAAGGCAGATCCTGGGCAGAGAGCTAGGCTTACTTATCAGCTAAATGACTCACATCTGCACACTTACAAGTGATTGTAATTCATCCGCTTGCAGTCTTGGTTTTGAATGTTTGCAACACTGAATGTTAATGTCAGGGATCTACTGTACAGATTCCTCAAGACCGTTTGCGAAGAAACTAAGGAGCTTTTTCCTTCTGCAGGTATGGCTACCCTGATCCAGATTACCTGAAACGTGTCAAATGGGAGCTGAAAAATAAAGGAATTGAGTAAGAAGACCACTGGAGGGATGTCTTGAGCCAAGCTTTCAAAAGACACAGTTGAAGAAACACTCTTTAAATTATTTCATCTTGGGGCGCCGGGGTGGCTCAGTGGGTTAAAGCCTCTGCCTTTGGCTCAGGTCATGATCCCAGGGTCCTGGGAATCGAGCCCCGCACCAGGCTCTCTGCTCAGCAGGGAGCCTGCTTCCTCCTCTGTGCCTGCTTCTCTGCCTACTTGTGATCTCTGTCTGTCAAATATACAAATAAAATCTTTAAAAATAAATAAATAAATAAATAAATAAATAAATAAATAAATAAATAATTTCATCTCAATGGGGTACCTGGGTGGATCAGTCAGTTAAGCATCTCCTTCAGGCTCAGGTCAAGACCCAGTGTCTGGGATGGATCCCTGAGTCAGGCTCCCTGCTCAGCAGGGAATCTGCTTCTCCCTCTCCCACTCCCCCTGCTTGTGCTTGCTCTCTCTCTCTCTCTCTCTCTGTCAAATAAATAAATCTTTAAAAGATTTTTGTTTGCCTCAAGAAGTGTTCTGTGTAAGAGTGAGAATGTGCTGGTCTATCATTTCTGGAGTGTTACTTTTAATAGAAGATAAAAACTCCAAATATTTGTGTGATTTTGTAGGTGTTAGGCCTCATTCTTGGGTCATCTTTGGTGAGGGTAGAGGGAGTGCTGTGGTTCTGAAATCATATTCTGTGTTCTTAATTTGAAATAGTAGCTGTCTATCAATCCTCTTTTTATTGCCATCTCTGAGGTAGACTTTTGGTTTTTTGTTTGTTCCTTAAGTACCCTAAAAGTAAAATCCTAGTGTGAAGGGGGCCTGGAGGGAGGGGCTTTGGTTATGGAAAAGTAGAAACACACATTTCCCTCCCTCCCTCATGGCCAGAAAAGTGGCAAGAAGCAGAGATTGGGCAACCTTTGGTAATAAATGGAGTAAGGCTACTATTTTTCACAGTACAGAGCCTGATACACAGTTGGTGCTTCATAATTTTTTGCTGCCTGCCCAGGCTGCTAATAGCCCAGCAGAGGGATATATGTTCCCAAATCTTTGACAGAGGCTAGAGTTAGGAAGCCATTTCTGGAGACCTCACCACTGATTTGGAAAACTTGAGTTTCTTACTCCAGAACACTTAGCCTCTGAACTCTCATCTCTGAATGTTGATTAGCCTTTAATTTGCCCTTGCTCCCTCCTGACTCTTAAAATCTGCTGTATGGGGTGCATTTTCCCTGTCATACTAATGCTACCAAAAATGTTTCTGAACATTTGTTCCCTATGGATATTACTGTACTTTTTAAGTATTCCCTGCTTCCAGTTCAACAAATAAATTAGTTTTAGTTTCCACAGACCATCATTTCCTCAGTGGTGTAGCCTCCACCATAGTAGTTTTTCCATGCTTTTTACTAAAAAGTCCCACCAAGTCCTGTTTTTGCCCTTAAAGTCTCTCTTTAAGGGCAAAAATACATGATACTCTCTGTAGACAGAGACAAGGTTGTAGTTGAGCCTACTATTAGGGATATATAGCATGTCAAAACGCACTTTTAAGTGGTTCTTTAAGTCTGAAGAAAATCATACTAGCAAATTATTTGGTTATCCATGTCCCAGCCCCTCACCAAAGAAGATGAAAAAGAAGTCTTTTTCTTTTCCTAAAGATACACATACACACATGTCTGCATTTGTTAATCAGATGGTAGTAGCTAATATTTATTATGGATTTATTTTGTCCTCTTTATAAGAGCTTTATATCTGTGATTAATACTGTTAATATTATCCCCATTTTGTAACTGAGAAAACTGATGCATAGAGAGGATAAGTACACTGAAAAAGGTCACATAGTTTATAAGTAGAAGTGCTGGGATTTGAAGAAGATAGTCTGGCCCTAAGGCTTCCCCTGCACAGAGTTTCCCTGCCTCCTAGAGGGGACTTCTGCCTGGAGCTGGCTGAGGAATTCCCATGTTTTTGTGTTTCTTTCAGAAATGCATTCCTGCACAGTACTCAAAGTAGATTTTTTCCAAGGATGTCCTGTATGAAGAATTTAAAAACCCAGAATCTTTTCAGATTATACATTTAGTTTTTGGTAATTCATTAAAGTCTTTACTGTTATGATGGTTTTGTGTCTAGATCTTTTAGCTGAATTTGCTTCAGAAAAGCTACAGTCTGGGTGCTGCTAAGTTCCAGATCCTTGGCTGCAATGTGTGTACAAAGGAAAGTTTCATGGTGAGACTGGTTGGTGAGCCTTTGGATTACTACTCTCACTCTGTGGAAGATATTATCATCTGTATCTGCTTTAAATAGGGGCACCTGGGTGGCTCAGTCAGTTGAGTGTCTGACTCTTGATGTTAGTCATGATCTCTCGGTTGTGGGATGGAGCCCCAAGTAGGGTTCCAAGCTCAGCAAGGAGTCTGCTTGTCCCTCTCCCTCTGCTCCTCCCCCTCCACCCCCTGCTTGCTCTCTCTCTCAAATTAAATAAATAATTAAATAAAATCTTACAAAGAAAGAAAGAAAGTTATATCCATATAGGAACAGATTGTCTATGTTCCTCCCCGTACTCCTTCTTTCTCTTCCCTTAGGATGAGATTCTGGGAGTTCTGTACACCACCACCAGTGTACAGCAATATACCATGTGAGCAGATGTTTGCTGTTGTAGTATCGCAGTAAAATGTAATAGGATTGACTTCACTACCATCAATTTCAGCTGTGAAAATCACATTCCTTAATATTTTTTCTCCTTAACACAAAGGGTAACATAAGATAAAAGTAGGCTACAGGATTCATCTCTTCTCTCCTTCTAGAGAAAATGGATGCCATACCCTATTAAATAGCATTTGTCCCCTCCTTGCTCCTAGAATTTCTTTTTCACCTTTCCAATATCAGTGCTGGATTACCCAGACGGCTCACTGGGTACCAGCAAATCAGGGCACCTTCTCTCCGAAGGAAAAAGAAATTAAGATATTTGATGTTTTTCTAAAGATAGAAGTCTTCTGCATCCAATTCCCATGTGTGGGTTTTCCTTCCATACATCCAACCAATTCTCTTGCATCAGTCGGCAAAGTGTCCGACTCTTGGGTTCAGCCCAGGTTGTGATCTCAGGGTCGTGTGATCGAGCCCCATGTCGGGCTCTGTGCTGCTTCATATTCTCTCTCCCTCTCCCTCCACCCCTCTTTCTCTCTCTAAAATAAATAAATTAATTAAAAAAATATTTAAAAAAGTAAAAGAGAAACAATAGCTCCAATCTCATCGTTTCTCTGAAATATGCCTTCAGTCACTCCCTGATGCCTAGAGCAAACTTGATCTTGGGTCAGAATCACTGGAGAGCTCAATAAAACACAGAATGCTAAGATCCATGCCCCACCTCCTACCCCCACCAGTTTCTAACCCTGTAGATGTGAGATTGGGCCCAGAATTTGCATTTCTGATAAATTCCTGGTGATGCTGATGCTGGTGGTCTGGGCACCACATTTTCAGGACCACAGGTCTGGAACATAAAGTTCAAATGACACAGTATGGCCATTAGGCATTTCTCATTCTATTTCACTCACCTCATGTCCCTTCCTCTCCACCAAGCCCCTACAGTCCACTCACACCAGATTACCAGTTTCTTCTGGCCTTTGCTCTACCTGTCCTTTCTAGAATACTCCTCTGCCTCGTTCTCCACTTAGAAACGTCCTACTCTTCATTCTAGGTCTCACTGGAATGTCACTACTATGGAAATTTTCCTTCAATATTGTCTTCAGATTTTGAATCCCTTATTTCCTTGTGTTCCTAATACTTATACATACCTTTAATAATGCAGGTGTGATATCAAAATCCACCACCTTGAGACTGCATAAGCTCCATGCTATGCCCCTATTGCTGGTTGAGTTCTGCCCTGGAAAGTACCAGCAAGAGATAGGAAGGTAGGGGGAGCTAGTGGGAACTTATGTGGGAAACCTACTTCCCTTGCTGTCTCCAAAAGCAGCCATGGCTCCCCTGGAATGGCTCTCTCCTATGGGTAAATGGCTCTTACCAGGTTTGAAGCCACTGCCTACGCCCCTCTGGCCAATTTAGTAGTCTAACCTTTAGCACCTTTAAGCCACGTGATTAACTAAAACTTCTTTTGTGTGTCTATAGATAATGCATTGTTTCCTGTAAAGACTTGGAACTAAATCCTCTTGCACAACCTCCTGCGCCTGCCACCCCCCATACACAGCTTTGGAACACCTTGATAATGTCTGTAGTTGGCACCATTGAGTCTGCATGCAATCAAGCAGTGCTACAAACCACTTTGCTCCCCTTTTTACTCATTAACTGCCCAAAATTTTCTTAATAAAGAAAGCTCTAAGTTGATTTTGGGCGAGAGTCAGCCTTCTCCCCAGGAGGCCCGCCTCTTGAATAAAGCTCATACTCCGTTCCAACCGCCGAACTTGCCCTCAGATAAAATGTTCAGTACATACTCTTTCCTTTCCCCTTTAGTCTAGAAGGGAAGGGGAGGGGATAGGGGAGGGGAAAGAGGAGGGGGAAGGGGAAGGGATAGGGGAGGGGAAAGAGGAGGGGGAAGGGGAGGGGAAAGGGCAGGAGAAAGGGGAGGGGGAAGGGGAGGGGAAAGGGCAGGAGAAAGGGGAGGGGGAAAGAGAGGGGAAAGGGGAGGGGGAAAGGGGAGGGAAAGGGGAGAAAGGGAAAGTGAGAAGGGGAGGGGGAAGGGGAGGGGGGCTGTTTTACTATTTCTCCTAGGTTTCTCTTAGCCCTTTGCCTCCATTTACAAAGGTAATTCCTTTATTAAACTCTCATCAGTTACCCACGTTGAGTATACAGGTTGCCCAAACTACTTTTCAAAAGTTCGCCTTTACTGCCACTTTGCTTTTATGCCAAACCTACATTAGTACCTGTTTTCATTTAGGGAAAGAAACCCAAAGAGTATTTCAGACTTTGCGTCATTTAATCCCCATGATAATATGAGGTAGCTATGCCCACTGACAGATTTAATAATTGACTGGGGTTACACACCTGAAGACTCTCAGAGCCCAGAATTTGGACCCAAAATTTGACAGTAATGTCTGTCTCAAATGGATGAGATAATCTTTTTTTTTTTTTTCTTTTAAGATTTTTTTGACACAGAGACAGAGGGAGAGAGAGAACAGGAGCAGGGGGAGTGAAAGAGGGAGAAGCAGGCTTTCCCCTGAGCAGACGATGCAGGACTCAATCCCAGGACCTTGGGACCCTGACCTGAGCTGAAGGCTGAAACTTCTGAGCCACCCAGGAGCCCCTGGGTGATAGAATCTTGGGCAGCTGTTTTTGAGGTCTGAAAACCTAACCTAGGGAACAGTGATTTGCAGAGAAAAGAAAGTGAAAGGAAAGGCACGGGCCAGTTGGGTGGGGCTGAGGCCCCTTGAGTGGAGGAGTGGAGGAGTGGAGCTGGGGAGGACTACACCCTGCTCCCCTGGGCCCAGATGCAGGAAGCCTGACACCCCACACTCGAAGAACTTGCTCAGGAACTGGTGGCTGTGTCACTGTGTACAGAGCCTAGGAGATCCGGAGGCCTAGAGCGTGAGGTCTGCCTCAACTGGCAGCATGTCCGGCTGGCTGGTGTTCTTGGTTAGAGAAATGGTGAGCAGCGCCATGGGTGTGAGTGCGGAGGGCGGCGTGGGACACTGCAGGACTGGGCTGGGGGAGACCCCACAGCCCTCTAACCCCCTGTCCCTGGGAAGGAGCTTACCACCCTGACTTGTCCCGGTAGAGAGTAGAGTGCAGGGCATCATTTTCCATGGAATCTTTGGTCTCTTTCCCCTTCACTTTTAAAAGTTCCTCATACATTAGGGATAGTCATCTTTTATCTGTGATATATGTTATGGCTATTTCCTTTCAGTTTGTCATTTGTCTTCTGAGTTTGCTTAAGGTGGCTTTTTCTCCCATACAAACAGTTTTTATTTTTATGGTAAAAACTTTTAAAAAAGATTTTATTCATTAATTTGAGAGAGAAAGAGAAAGCATGAGGGAGGCAGGGGCAGAGGGAGAGAGAGAAGCAGACTTCTGGCTGAGCAGGGAGGCTCAGTCCCAGGACCCTGAGATCACATGACCTAATGCTTAACCCATTGAGTCACCCAGGTGCCCCATTTTTTTTTTTTTTTAGTAAAATTTACCAATTTTTTATTTTATTGCATTTGGAATTTTGATCATATTTTAATAACTTTCCCCATCACCTGGGTTATGGTCACCCATTTTATTTGTAATGGTTTATTTTTCACATTTAGATCTTTGATACATTTGAAATTTATTTTTGTTTATGATTTGAAGCATGGATCAAATTTTATCTTTTTTCCAAATGGGTATCCAGTTGTCCCAACACTGTTTATTAAAAAGATTAGCACTTCCCAAGATACCACCTTTATCACTTACTAGATTTTTATATATATGTATTTTGACTTTTTCTGGAACTTATGTTCTATTGACATGTTTATTCATCTGTTGCAGAGGCTTTATTATATATTCTAATGTCCGGGCTAGTTCCCCTAAGAGCTCTTCCTTCCTGCTGTTTTCCTAGCTGTTCTTGTCTGCTTATCTTTACTTATGAACTTTGGGACTGACTTCTGATTTATGATCAGTGGCATAAAAAGCTCACTGAGGTTTATATTGGATTTGCATTAAATTTATAAATTACAGATAGCTGACATCTTGAGATGGTGTTGAGATGTTCTAACCAAGAACAAAGGATGCCATTTCTTTTTTTTTTAATTTTTAAATATTTCTTTATTTGTCAGAGAGAGAGGGAGAGAACACAAGCAGGGAGTGTGGCAGGCAGAGGGAGAAGCAGGCTCCCCACTGAGCAGGGAGCCTGATACTGGACATGATCCCAGGAAGGGACCATGACCTGGGCCAAAGGCAGATGCTTAACCAATTGAGCCACCCAGGCATCCCAAGGATGTCATTTCTTTGTTCAGGTTTACTTCTGTGTCTTTAAGGAGTGTTTATAGAGGTCTTTCCAAAGTAGTGGAGGAGTAGGAGACCTTAGTTTTCATCTGGTTCCAGTAATTCAGCTAGATAGCTATCAAATCATTCCAAATACCTGTGAACTCAATTGCTGATCCAAGAAAAGAATTGCTATAATTCTACAAATAGAAAAACAACAACTTTCTGCAAGGTAGAAGTGCAGAGAAGTGAATTTTAGGCAGTATATCAGAAGATAGACCTTGGGGGGCAAGAGCCTCCATAAGGTGGCTACCAGCAAGTGATATAGGAGTGGAACACAAAATTGGAACTTTAAGCAGTCTGCTCTGGTGAGGGACATCCCTGTCTTCAAACTACTCAGGGGGCAAAGCAGGTGTAATCCTGGGTGGGACAGTGGGTTGCAGGATCCCTGAGGTCACAGAAAGACCCAGGGTGCCCAAGGATGACATAGCTTCCAGGTATTGGCACAGGAAAGCCAGCTACTAACAGTGAGCCCAGGAGTGGAGCTCTCAGCTTGGGGTTTCCATAATCTGCAAACCATGACACAGTCCAGCAACTGATTTCCAAGCAGGGGCCCAGAAAGTGGCAGAACCGCAGTGAGATGCTGCCCCCCCCACCCAGCAGCATCGTGGGGCAAGCCACAGGAGAGGGTTTGGAGACTCAAAGCGGGGTCACGTGCCTGAGATAGAAACATTCTGTTATAGGCTGGGTGAGCATGGAGTGCAGCCGGAGACCAAGGAGACAGGATTGAGTGACTGCTTTTCTCTGAAGGCTCACTGAGGAGTGGGACCCTGAGCTCTTGGCTCTGGGACTGGAGATTGGGAGGCTGCCATTTTCGCTCTCATCCTCCAAAGCTGGCGGAAAGCCTTCAGGGAACAAAACCCCTGCATCGACCAAATGGGAGCGAATAACTTAACCTGGCCACGGCAAGGACAGTACAATTCCACACAGGGCAAAGGACATAAGATTCAGTACAACAGTCAAAGATCAGGAGAACTTCTAGCTAAGACCAAGTTTACCAATTACACAGAATTGCAAAACTCCAGCACTAGGGGAAAATAGTATATAAAATTCATGGTTTTTTTCCCCCTCATGATTCTTTAGTCTTTACATTTTAATTTTTTTCTCTTCCCTTTTCAAATGATTTCTTATTTTATCAGCTTTTTAAAAAAAGTTTTTAAAATTTTCATCTTGACAGTTATATTCTATCCTTTCATTATATTTAATTTTATTTATTTGTATATAGAGATAGATTTTTCTTTACAATTTTGGGATGTAGTTTCTTTCTTTCTTTCTTTCTTTTTCTTTTTTTTTTTTTGAAGTACAAGAGATAATTTTTTTAACTGTGGTAAAATATATATAACATAAAAGTTACCATTTTAACCTTTTCTAAATGTATAGTTGTATGGCATTAAGTGCATTCACAGTGATATGCAATCATCACCACCATCATCTCCAGAACTTCATCTTCCCCATCTGAAGTTTGGAAAGTACTCTAATTCCTAAACACTAACTCCATATTCTCCCCACCCCCCAAGCCCCTGGCAACCATCCTTTTACTTTCTGACTCTATGAATTCGACTACTCTAGGTATCTCATATAGATGGAATCATACAATATACAGTTCTTCTGTGATTAGGTTATTTCACTTGGCTTCATGTCTCCAAGATGCATTCAAGTTGTAACATGTGTTAGGATTTCTTTCCTTTTTAAGGCTGGGTAATATGAACGTTTTCCATTTTGGCGAAGTCCAATATTCCTTTTTTTTTTCTTTTGTCACTTGTATGTTTGGTTTCATAAATAAAAAACTATTGCCTAATCTAAGGTTACACATGTAGTGTCTTCTAACAAAGACACCAAAATAAATCCAGGATATAATGTATTGCTCTATTCTTTTCACCTGTCCAATTATATCCTCTCTCTCTCTACTTTTTAAAAATTTTCATTTAATTTTTTTCAGTTTCAAGTCTCTTCTGATTTATTTAGTGTATATTTCTGTGGGCTCATTGTTGTCATTTTAGTATTTTGTTCTCCTGTTCATCTGTTCTCTGGATAGAATGAGAAGACAGAAAAACTCACCTCAAAAAAGAGAAAAGAGAACAAAAGGCAGTACTGACTGCCAGAGACCTAATCAGTTTGGATATAAGTCAGTTGTCAGAATTAGACTTCAGAATAATGATTATAAAGATACTAGCTGGGCTTGAAAAAAGCATAGAAGACACTAGAGGATCTCTTTCTGGAAAAATAAGAGAACTAAAATCTGATCAAGTTGAAATTGAAAAGGCTATTAATGGGATGCAATAAAAAAATGGAGGCTTTAACTGCTAGGATAAATGCAGCAGAAGAGAGATTTAGTGATATAGAAAACCAAACAGATGGAGAATAAAGAAGCTGAGGAAAAGAGAGATAAACAACTACTGGATCACGGGGGGAAATTCGAGAGATAAGTGATACTGTAAAGTGAAACAATATTAGAATAATTGGGATCCTGGAAGAAGAGGAGAGAGAGGGGTGGGGCAGAAGGTATATTGGAGCAAATTATAGCTGAGAACTTTCCTAATCTGGGGAAGGGAACAGGCATTCAAGTCCAGGAGGCACGGAGAACCACCCTCAAAATCAATAAAAATAGTCTACACCTTGACATATAATAATGAAGCTTGCAAATCTCAGAGACAGAGAAAATCCTGACAGCAGCTCTGGACAAGAGATCTTTGATGTACAAGGGTAGAAACATTAGACTATTCACAGAGACCTGGGAGGCCAGAAAGGAGTAGCATGATATACTCAGGGTGCTAAATGAGAAAAATATGCACCCAAGAGTACTTTATCCAGCAAGGCTGTCATTCAGAATAGGAAAGATAAAAAGGTTCCAGGACAAGCAGAAATTAAAAGAATTTGTGATCACTAAACCAGCCCTGCAAGAAATATTAAAGGGGATCCTTTAAGTGAAGAGATAGCCCAGAAGTAACACAGACCAGAAAGAAACAGAAACAATACACAGAAACAGTGACTTTACAGGTAATACAATGGCACTAAATTCATATTTTCAACAGTTACTCTGAATGTAAATGGGCTGAATGCCCCAATCAAAAGACACAGAGTATCTGATTGGATAAAAAACAAAACAAAACAAGACCCATTGATATGCTGTCTGCAAGAGACTCATTTTATTTATTTATTCTTTTAAAGATTTTATTTATTTATTTGTCAGAGAGAGAGCACAAACAGAGGAAGCAGCAGGCAGAAAGAAAAGTAGCCTCCCCACTGAGCAAGGAGCCCAATGTGGGACTTGATCCCAGCACCCCGGGATCACGATCCAAGCCAAAGGCAGACACTCAACCTACTGAGCCACCCAGGCATCCCAAGAGACTCATTTTAGATCCAAGGACACCCCCAGATTTAAAGTGAGGCAGTGGATACCATTTATCATGCTAATGGACATCAAAAGAAAGTTGGGTAGCAATCCTTATATCAGACAAATTAGATTTTTAAACCAAAGATTGTATTAAGAGATGAGGAAGGACACTATATCATAATTAAAGGGTCTATCCAACAAGACAATCTAACAATTGTAAGTACTTATACACTTAACATGGGAGCAGCCAGTTATATAAACCAATTAATAACAAAATTGAAGAAACTGGATGATGGACATTAAGGAGGGCATGTGATATAATAAACTCTGAATTATATAAGACTGATGAATCACTGACCACTACCTCTGAAACTAATAATACACTATATGTTAACTAATTGAATTCAAATTAAAAAAATGTTTAACGTTTTCTTATATAGAGTATTTCTTGTTAAGTTTGTTTCTAAATATTTTATTCACTTATTTATTTTGCTATTTTACATGAGGTTTTTCATTCACTGTATCTTCTGTGTATATGAATGCTATTGACTTCCTTTCATTTAAAAATTTAAGGTATAATTTACATACAGCAAATTCATACTTCGTAGTGTACGGTTCTTTGAGTTTTTGACAAATGCATACAATCATGGAATAATCACAAGATATGAGATATACAAAGATATAAAGGTATAAAAAAGAGTTTCATCACTCCCCAAATTCCCACTGGTTCCTTTGTAATCAACTTCTGCACTCAAGCTGAGTCCCTGGCAAATAGTGGTCAGATTTTGGTCCCTATAGACCATGCCACAAGTGGTCTTTTGAACCTTGCTGTTTTCACTTAGCATAATGCAATTGAGTTTCATCCATGTCGTTGGACCTATTGCTAATTTGCGATTGCTTTCTAATTTAATTCCACAGTGGAAATCAAGAGATGGACACTTAACTCACTGAGCCACTCAGGTGTCCTTACTTTTGGAGTATTTAAAGTTAACATTTTTAACCTATCGGGGGCTAATATACTGCGGTTAGGTGTTGATTGTGAAGTATGAATTTATATCTAATTTTATTTTCTTCATAATGAAAACTAACATTCTGAACAATATTTATTAAATTATGATTCATCTCTTCACTTTCTTATTCCTCTTAATACTTATGTTAAGCTTTTTGATACATTAAGGTTTATATCTGGAATTTCTATTTTACTTCTTGTCATATCATTTATTTTTAATTTAGAACTACTTAGCTTTATAATTACTACTTAAAATTTTTTTTTAATTGAGTGGAGGATATAGAAAATTCCCATATACTACCTGCCGCCCCCCCAACTCCCCCATTATCAACATCTCACACAAGAGTGGTACATTTGTTGTAATTGGTGAATCTACATTTACCCATTATTATCACTTAAAGTTCCTAGTTTACATTAGCATTGACTCTTGCTGTTGTAACATTCTTTGAGTTTTGACAAATGTTTAATAGCATATATCCACCATTACAGTATCATACAAAATAGTTTCACTACCATAGAAATCCTCTGTGCTCTGCTGTTTATCCTTCCCACTCCTCTAATCCCTGGCACCCACTGATCTTTTTACTGTCTCCATAGTTTTGCCTTTTCCAAAAGATTATATAGTTGGAATCATATGTTAGCCTTTTTAGGTTGGTTTGTTTTACTTAGTAATGCATATTTAAGTTTCCACCATGTTTTTTCATGGCTTGAGAGCTCATTTATTTTTAGTGCTGAATAATATTCCATTGTCTGAATATACCGAGGTTTATTTATCCACTTGCCTATTGTAGAACATCTTAGTTCCCTCCAAGTTTTGGCAATTATGAATAAAACTGCTATAATCATCCATTTGTAGGTTTTTGTGTAGACATAATTTTTTTAAAAGATTTTATTTATTTATTTATTTGACAGAGCAAGAGAGCACAAGTGGGGGAGCAGCAGGCAGAGGGAGAGGGAGAAGCAGACTCCTTGCTGAGCAAGGAGCCGGATGTGGGGCTCCATGCAGGGCTCCATGCAGGGGTTCATGAGGGGATCAATCCCAGGACTCTGGGATCATGACCTGAGCCAAAGGCTGACACTTAGCCGACTGAGCCACCCAGGCACCCCTGTAGACATAAATTTTTAACTCTTTTGGGTAACTACCAGCAGCATGATTGCTGGATTGTGTGGGAAGAATATGTATAGTTTTGTAAGAAACTATCAAACTGTCTTGCAAAGTGAATACCATTTTCATTCCCACCAGCTATGTATGAGAGTTCCTATTGCTCCACATCTTTTGCCTGCATTTGGTATTATCACCATTCCACTAGGTGTGTAGTAGTATCTCATTGTTTTTCTAATTTGCATTTCCCCAGTGACATATAATGTTAAGCATCTTTTCATATGCTTATTTGCCATCTGTCTATCTTCTTTGGTGAAGCATCTATTGAGTGATGGGGTCCATGATCAAAGGAGCGAGACTGATACAAAGCAAAGGTCAAACAAAGCTTTATTTCACACCAGCACAGAGAATCAAACTGACTGGCTGGGGCCATCTCTTAGGGAGAGAGCGACCACCCCCAGCTTCACAGACTAGCTTTTATTGAGCAAAGGCCATGTGGTTGAGCCTGGCCAATGAGATTATCTCCACCTGGCCTGACTCGTCCTTGCATTCTGGGCTCTGTTATCTCTACCTGACCTGACCCGTCCTTGTATTTGGGCTCTGTTATCAGGGACTGGTCAACCATATTGGTCGGCCAACTTGCTTTTAAGTAAGTTCCTCTGGGGGGTGGGGGGCAAGGTCAGTTTAAGTTTTACTGCACAAACAACAAAATGGCTGTTTAACTGAGATGGAGTCACTCTGGCTAAGTAGGTCCCTACATTGAGGTCTTTTGCCCGGTTTAAAATTAGGTTGTTTTCTTATTGTTGAATCCCAAAGGTCCTTTATATTTTGGGTAACAGTTTTTTATTAGTTATGTCTTTTGCAAATATTTTCTTCCAATCTGTGGAAAATGCATTTTAAGGTGTAGCATGCCAAGTCCCTCATCATTTCATTTGGTATTGTCTTGTTTTTTAAAACACAGTTTGCTTTCATTTTGTCAAATTTTAGAAATTACCACTTAACTGGACTTGAATTAAGGGATTTTATATATTATAATCTGTAATTTGGAGAGTATTATCATTTGTAATATATTTATGCAAGGCCAGAGACTATTGAGACTATTTTTGCCATTAATATGTAGATATTCTCTTAATGTGATCTCATATATCTTTATCTATATTTTCTCTAAGAATTAATTTATTGATTCTTTTTTTTTTAAAGATTTTATTTATTTATTTGTCAAAGAGAGAGGAGCTAGAGCGAGCACAAGCAGACAGAGTGGCAGGGAGAGGCAGAGGGAGAAGCAGGCTCCCTGCCAAGCAAGGAGCCTGATGTGGGACTTGATCCCAGGACACTGGGATCATAACCTGAGCTGAAGGCAGCTGCTCAACCAACTGAGCCACCCAGGCATCCCTGATTCTTATTTTTAAAAAAAGATTTTATTTATTTATTTGACAGAGAGAGAGATCACAAGTAGGCAGAGAGGCAGGGAGAGAAGGGGAAGCAGGCTCCCCACTGAGCAGAGAGTCCGATATGGGGCTCAATCCCAGGACCCTGAGATCGTGACCCGAGCTGAAGGCAGAGGCTTAACCCACAGAGCCATCCAGGCGCCCCGATTCTTATTTTTAAATAACAGTTTTGTTGAGATATAACTTACATGCCACAAAATTCACTCTTTAAAAGTGTACAATTCAGTGGGTTTTAGTATATTCACAGTGTTCACCACTGTCTATTTTTAGAAATTTTCATCACCCCAAAGAAACTCCAAGTGCATTTGCAGTCACTCCCCTTTCCCTCCTCCCCACAGACCAGTAACCACTAATATACTTCAGTCTTTGTGAATCTATGTATTTTGGACATTTCAGATAAATAAGATCATTTAGTATGTGGTCTTTTGCCACTGACTTCTTTCACTTAGCAGGTTTTCAGGGTTCATTAATGTTGCTGAATATATCAAAACTTTGTTAGTTTTTATGGCCAAATAATATGCCATTGTACAGATATACCATTTTTTATTTATCCATTCATCAATTGATGGACATTTCGTTATTTCCACCTTTTGACTATTGTGAATAATGCTGCTGTGAACATTTGTTGTCTCAGTCAACTTGGATTGCTGGAACAAATACCATAGACTTGGTGGCTTAAACAGCACTGATTTCCCATAGTCTGGAGGCTGGAAGTCTGAGGTCAGGAAGTCAGCATGATAGAGTTCTTGGTGAGGACCCTCTTCCTGATTTGCAGATGACCCCTCTTGTTATTTTCTCAGATGGCAGAAAGGGAGCTCTAGTCGTTTCCTCTTCTTATAAGGACACTAGTCCTTTCATGGGGGTTCCACTTTCATGATATCATCTAAACCTAATCACTTCCCATCTGACCCCATCTCCAAATATCATCAATCACATTGAGGATTAGGACTTAAAACCTGAATTTGGGGGACACACAAACATTCTGTCCATAGCATTTGTGAAAGAGTTTTTATGTGGACATATGTTTCACCTCTATGGTATATTCCTGTCTGAGTGTAGAACATCTGGATTATATGGTAACTCCATTGCAAAACTGTTTTCCTAAGTGGTTGTACCATTTTCTATTCCAGCAAGGTATGAGGTTTCCAGGTTCTTCGCATCCTTGTCAACACTTGTTATTGTCCATCTTTTAAAATTTTAATTATTCCAGTACATGTGAAGTGTTAGCTCATTGTGGTTTTGATTTGCATTTTCTTAATGATGAATGGTGTTCAACATTTTGTTATGTCCTTATTGACCATGTGTATTTCATCCTTGGAGAGGTGTCTATTCAAATCCTTTGCCTATTTTAAAATTGGATTATTTGGGTTTTTTATTGTTGAGTTTTAAGTGTTCTTTATTTAGATTACATGTCCTTTATCAACTATGCTTTGCAAATCCTTTCTCCCTTTCTGTGAGTTGTCTTTTCACTTTCTTGATGGTGTTGATGATTTAAAAAATTTTTCACAATATGTGACTATGGTATTTGTAAAGAAAGTTTTTGTTATCTTTTCCATTTTTATATTTATTCTCATTTCTTTTCACCACCTTATTTTGATGACCAGGAAGTATTCTGAAAAATATATCAAATAGGAGTGGTAACAGAGCACATTTTTAGTTTTTGTTTTATTTCCTCTACTTCTAAGGAGAGTGGCTGTCCTGTTTCCTTTTTTTAAAAATTGTGTTATGTTAGTCACCATAAAATACATCATTAGTTTTTGATGCAGTGTTTCAAGATTCATTGTTTATGTACAACACCCAGTGCTGCATGCAATATGTGTCCTCCTTAATACCCACCACCAGGCTCACCCATCCCCCACCTCCTCCCTTCCAAAATCCTCAGTTTGTTTCTCAGAGTCCACAGTCTCTCATGGTTCATCTCCCCCTCCGATTTCCCCCAATTCACTTTTCCTTTCCTTCTCCTTATGTTCTCCATGTTATTCCTTATGTTCCACAAGTAAGTGAAACCATATGAGAATTTACTTTCTTTGCTTGACTTATTTCACTCAGCATAATCCCCTCCAGTCGGCAGGAAGCAACAAATGTTGGAGAGGATGTGGAGGAAGGGGAACCCTCTTACACTGTTGGTGGGAATGCAAATTGGTGCAGCCACTTTGGAAAACAGTGTGGCGATTCCTCAGAATTAAAAATAGAGCTACCCTATGACCCTGCAGTTGCACTACTGGGTATTTACCGCAAAGACTGTCCTGTTTCTTCACTGTGAATACTATTAACTTCTGAGTTCAGAGTAAGTCTCTTTATCATACTAAAATTTCCTTTATTTCTCTTTCAAGGGTTAAAAACAATGAAAAATGGAAGTAATAATCTCTGTTCTCCTCATAAATAGCTACCCCGTACCCAATCTTCTTTATGACCATGCAACATTTTTATTTTGGTTATCTGTAGATTGCCCTTTCATTACGCAGTAGCAGAAACTTCTTTCTTTTCAGTAATGAATTGTAGCACTAGTAGTTTATGTCAGTGGATGAGCATCATCATTTATTGTCATGGTTGTTATTTTTTTCCCTGTGATTTGGTGAGTAAAACTGATTTTACAAAGAATAAGGTATTACTTAATGCAATCATTTAGCCAGAATTACTATTTTCTTTCTTTCTTTCTTCTTTCTTTCTTTCTTTCTTTCTTTCTTTCTTTCTTTCTTTTTCTTTCTTTTTCTTTCTTTCTTCCTTCCTTCCTTCCTTCTTTCCTTCCTTCCTTCTTTCCTTCCCTTCTCCTTCCTTCCTTCCTTCCTTCCTTCCTTCTGCAATGAGTGAAATCTATTTGCTTCCAAAGCATTGAAAACATCAGAAAGTAAGATACAGGCCAAATCCTTTCAAACCTCAAATCAGATGTAAAACTAACATCTTAAGTGTTTCTGTCTCTCTAAAAATTGCTAAGTTGGAAGACCTCATGCAAAAGTAATGCTTTTCAGAAGAGTGGATAAAACGGATGAATTGAAAGTGGATGAAACCGATGAATTTTCAAAAGACCATTCACGAGCCTCCCTTTTGGTTGCATTTCACAATATCCAAGACACCATGATGGAGAATGTGCTCTCTGTGCTTATGGAGTTGATTAGTGGCCTGTCAGAAGCCAATGGTTACTTCAGTGTGGAAGTAATACCCAATATTAAAGTTGCTGTCATGACTTTTCTCAAAAATACTGGTAAGGCAGACAATATCTTTTAACCTTTCATTGCAAATCGTGGTTGTATCCTATTTTGAGATTCCAGGCATCCCACAATGGGTTTTGTTTAAGTTGTGCTCTTTCTAACTCCCAGTAAGATGATTGCAAGGGATAACATATTATCACTTCTGATACTACCCATAACTAGCATTCATCAGGTGCCTTGCTCTATGCTAAGCACTGTGCTAAGCTTTTACTTACTTCACTCTCAAAACATATAGCACTATGAGAAAGGTACATTATTATTTCCATTTTATAGATGAAGAAGTCTAGGTTTTGAGAAAATTAAATGACTTGTTCTTAGGCACAAAGCTAGTAAGTATTTGAATCAGAATTCCAATTAGACATTCTGACTTCTGAGTGTATTTTCTTAACCACTGTGAATATACCCTCAAATTTCCCATGAACTTAATAGTTATAGGAATTTATTTTTATGATAATGACATGTCCAAATAGAGACCAAGCTATGGTAAAGTAAGAGCGGGAGAAGGAAATTAGATTTAGGAAACAATATTGTATTATAATCATCATCATCATTATTATCAGCTTACAAAGTGGTTGCATGTACTTGATTTCATTTAGAATGGTAACTGTTGATCCATGTTCCCAAAATGGTCTTAAATGGAGGCCACTGTTAATGATAGCTATGTACTCATGCGCTCACAGTAAGCAATGTGGGATAGGTTGAGGTTGACACTGAAATTTAATTTTATATAGAAATTTAGTATCTAAATTTTAATTCTTAGTTATAGCCTCTAAATCAAATTACACTTCAAAATCTGTTTTCTTTTGCTATGAAATGAAATTATAGTACCAATAAACTGATTTTTATTTGTAGGTGTCAGGACATCTGTTAATGCTTGTGTTGGACACAATAGAGTTCAGCAATTTGAGATTTTCCCAAGACTTCTGGAACTGACAAGAACCATTAGGGTTGAAAATCTGCCACCTCATATTAATAATCGTTAATAACAATTTTCTTTGAAAACTCCACAAATGGAGGAGAAGGAGTAACCAATGCGCAGCTTTTCCCAGAGGAGAGTTCAGCCCTGGTTGAGTTTTCTTACTACAAAGGTAATCAATTTCTCTTCTTTCTTGATGTTTACAGTTATTATTACCCATTTCATAGACAAATGAAGTCAGATTAGAGGCCACACAAGCGCTTAGGAAATCCATCAAAGACACCCATTCTTACTGGAATTAACTCAGGCTTTGAACAGTTCTCTGTGAAGACCTAGCCGAAAGAATTGTTTTTTGTGCCGTAACAAAAAAACAGACAGCAAAACTTCTCTTGACCTCAATTTCTTGGTAGTTAGCTGCTTCTTTTCTTTGTTTCCCTTTGCAGGAAAATTTCTCAATTGAATTTGTCATTACTCATCCCCATTTCCTCCCCTCTTATTCTTTCTTAAATCCATTCTAAAAAAGGCTTTTACCCCATCATTCCACCAAAATTATTCTTGCCAGTGACAAGAATCATTTATTGCTAAACTCACTAGCCACTTAGCAGTCCTCATTTTACTTGATCTCTTAGTAGCATTCGACTTAATATTCAATGGCTCCTTCCAAATGCATTTTCTCCACTTGCTGCTAGGATGCCACACTTTGGGTTTTTTGTTTTTGTTTTTGTTTTTGTACCTCTGTAGCTGCTCATTCTCATTCTTTTTTTTTAAGATTTTATTTTATTTATTTGATAGAGAGAGAGAGAGCACATGCACGCACGCATAAGCAGGAGGGGCAGCAGGCAGAGGAGAGGACAAGCAGGCTCTCTGAAGAGCAGGGAGCCTGATGAGGGATTCCATCCCAGGACCCTGGGATCGTGACCAGAGCAGATGCTTTACTGACTAAGCCACCCAGGTGCTCCTCATTCTCATTTTTTCCTCATTTACCTTCTTTTCTTCAGCTCTGAAGGTAGAGCTCAGTTTCTTTCTTCTTTTTGTCTTCACTCAGTTCCTGGGAGGTTTAATGGCTTTAAATACTGTCTATATATCCATGACTCCCAGTTCATATCTGCTGTCAATACTCTCTCATGAACTCCAATGTCTACACTCACTGCATACTAGACTTCTTCACCTGGTTGTCTAAAAGTATATGATACAAATATAACATGTCCAAGACAAAACTCCCATCCTCCTCACTCTACGCGACCAACCTACATTATCCACAGGCTTCCCGATTTCAGTTGATAGCAACTTCATCCTAGTTGCTCAGACCAAAACCTGGGAGTCTCTCATATCCCATTCCCAGTTCTTTAGGAAACCCTGTTCACTTTACCTTTGAGATGTATTCAGAATCTGATCACTCCTCAAGGAAGACAGTAAGAATTTAGAAAATTAAAAGAACCATTTTAAAGGTAGTAACAATCTCCCAAAGAACTTAAGCCACAAAACAGTTTATATTTTAGATAATATGATGAAAGAAATACCATTTTTAATGGCCATACTTCACCGGCACCCCCCTTCCCAACTATGATCTTCAGGAAGAGTTGATGAAGCCAAGAAGTATCCCTGAAATTACAGGTGGGGATAGAAGACTTGTTGTGGGGTAGGGAGTGCTAGGAAATGAATGAGGTCAAGAGAAGAGAAGCAGAAATTAGGATCTTCCTCACATAGCTTTGAAGGAAACCAGTCAGTCAGGAAAGCCAGCAATTGAGATGGTCTCTGGAGAGAAAAGAAGTTCAACTTTCAATAATGGTTTAAGAAGCTAATAGTCTTAGGACCAGACTAAAATAATATCTGATACTTTATACAGCAAGGAATTGATAACATTGGACATTTTTTAGTTGGTACTTTGTGAAAAGACAAACATTTGGTATCCCTCACTTAGCAGACTTCTACATTTAAAACTGTTTCATTCTTGGGACTCCTACCAACCTCCCAAAGTTGCAAAATATGAAGGCCCATCTCTCTTCACGTACTTGCCACCTGAGCCTGAAGAGTATTGACATCTGAAGAGCATTTTTTTTTTTAACAGTTTTTTATGGGTATACTCTGGTAAATGGTTAATATCTAAGCATATTCAGCACCTCTGGAGTTAACAGGGTTAGTTGAGAGCCTCAGTCTGCACTCCAGCCATTGTGAGCTGAAGAAGCCAGCAGGGAAGGCAGAGTGATATAGAGTGTAGTGCAACAGTTTACAAACTTCTTGTAAACCACAATGCACCCTAAATAGATATATATAGTTTATATCCCAACCCATACCTGTTTTGCAAACAAAAACATTTGCTGCAATTTGGAAAAAAAGTTCTGCTACAACATGCATTTCTTGCTAGGGAACTGATGTACTCTATTTTCGATTTTATTTTGTTTTGTTTTTGCTTGGTCGGGTTTTGAGTTTTGTTTTGTTTTTTGTTTTTAATTTTTTGTAAGATCCTTAAACATTCATATTGCTGGTATAGTTATTAGAGGTTGGCTTTCAGCAATGACTCTGACACAAAGGGTGGGGGGGAGAGGTTTTAACCTTATCCCTGCTATCTCCACTAGCCAGCCTCTTCAAGCCATCCTAAATAAGCATGCAGTCTGTGTTAGTTTTTTATTGCTGCATACCAAAGTTAGTGGCTTTACATAGCAAGCATTTATTGTCTTATACTTTCTGAAGGCCAGGAATTTGGGGGCAGCTTAATTGGGTAATCCTGGCTGAAGATCTCTCATGAGGTTCCTATCAACCTGTTCATCAGGGCTGTAATCATCAGAAGGCTTGATGAGAACTGGAGGGTTTCTTCTACCTTTGCTCACATAACTGCTGCCAGTGGCTTCAGTTCCTTGCCACTAGTGCGTGTCCGCATGGGTGCTCATGACATGGCAGCTGGCTGCCCCCAGACTGAGTTATCTGAGGGGGTGCGGAGGGCTATAAGTGCCTTTTGTAATCAAGCCTCTGAAGGGATATAGCATCACTTGTGCCATATTCTGTTGGTCACAAATGGTCACACATATTCTGTATCACAACTCTGATACAATATGGAAGGAAACTATTCAAAGGCATGATTACCAAGTGGTAGGGATCATTGGGTGCCATCTTACTTACACAGTCCAAGAAAGTACAGCTTCAAGACAAGTTCCATTTATCACCCCCTACTTCTAGGCAGATTGTCACACCTAAGCCTTCTCTATCAAAATAGAGCACCACTGGCCTTTAGAATCCCAAAGGTATATATTTATTTATTTTTCATTTCTTATTTTGAAAAAAGATTTTATTTATTTATTTATTTATTGCTTATTTATGAAAGAGAGAGAGAGAGAGAGAAACAGAGAGGGGGAGGGGCAGAGAGAGAGGGAGAGAGAGAATCTTAAGCAGGCTCTGCATTGAGCATAGATCCCAATGTGGAGCTCGATCTCGTGAGCCCAAGATCATGACCTGAGCTGAAATAAAGAGTCAGAAGCTTAACTGACTGAGCCACCCAGGGACCCCCAAAGGTATATATTTAAATCCTTCTGTAATTAGCTGGATAACAATGGCAACATTACTTCCTTATTCTCTGTTTCCTCATTTAAAAAGTGGAGATAAAACCTATTTCACAGGGTCACTGTGAAGATTAAATTAAGTAGGATAATATTTGTTAACTGACACATACCAGGTATTCAATCGATAAAGATATTATAATTATCAAAGTAGGAAAGAATGGAAAACACAAGTTATTAATTTGATGAGAAATGATAGATATGAATTGTGCTTTAGATAGCTATATGTCTCAGCTGCTACAGGGTCAAGTATTATTACTAAGTGGTGTTTGAATAGTTCACTGTCCTTTGTTTTGATGTTGTTATGACTTCCGACAAAAAAGTACTGTAACAAACTATTTCTACAAGGTAACATGCACTGGAAATAGACTCGTGAATTTCATTTAAAAAAAAAATGCCCCCTGCACCTCTCAAAACACAAAATAGTTCAGATGTAAAATCAGACCACCAAGTGATTGTCCCTCTTCTGCTTGGCTGCAAACTCACTGTTCCCCAAGTTGACTCATTCTACCTTAGGACAGTACTAATCACCAAAAATAAATAAATAAATAAATAAATAATAAAAAGAAAAAAAAATAGCATTGTATGAAGCCCAAACATATTTTACTTACTATCCTTGCTCTTCCTTTTAGGGTTGTAGAAATAAATCCTTTATAAGATAGTCCTTCCGATGTTTAAGGGTAACTATTGTGTGTGGCTCCCTGCATTCCATCCTACCTAATATCTGTACTTCTGCAAGTTAAATATATTCAGTTCCTTTTTTTTATCCTCAAGTGATATGGTTTTGAATCCTTTTACAGCATCAGTTTCCCTCTTCTGAACACCATAGCTAGTTTTCATAATCCCTTTGCAAAGTTTAGCACCTTGAACAAAATACAATACGCCAGGCATTGCCTGTTTTTACCAGTGAGAAGAATAGGATTATTATTCACCATACCTATTCTTGTTATTATGTTTTTCTTATTATAGCCCCACATCTCATCACTACCCATTTTTAAATGAATAGAGTTTATTTTTAGAGCAGTTTTAGGCTTAACAAACATTTAAACAGAAAGTAAGGATAATTCTTCCTGCCCCCAGTTTCCCTAATACTAAGATATTGGATTAATGATACCTTTGTTAACAATTGATGAAAAGTATCGCTACATTATTATTAACTAAAGTCCATTATATTAGAGTTCACTCTTTGTGTTGGATGATTCTCTGGGTTTTGACAAATGCACAGGGTCGTGTGTCCTCAGTAACAGTTGCATATGGAATAATTTCAGTGCCCTGAAAATCCCCTGTGCTCCAGCTATCCATCCCTCCCTCCCTCCTCCAAATTGCAGGCAGCCACTGATTTTTTTTTTAAGATTTTATTTATTTATTTGACAGAGAGGGATCACAAGTAGGCAGAGAGAGAGAGGGGAAAGCAGGCTCCCTGCCGGGCAGAGAGCCCAATGCAGGGCTCGATCCCAGGACCCTGAGATCATGACCTGAGCCAAAGGCAGAGGCTTAACCCACTGAGCCACTCAGGTGCCCCAGCCACTGATACTTTTAATGTCTCCACAGTTTTGCCTTTTCCAAAATGTCATGTAGCTGGAATTATATAATATGTAGCCTTTCAGATGGGCTCCTTTGCTTAACAATAGGCATTATATTTTTTCCATGTCTTTTGGTAGCTTCATAGCTCTTTTCTTTTTCTCTGAATAATATTCTGTTTTATGGAGGCATCATGTCCATTATTTATCCATTCATTTATTGAAGGACATCTTGGTTGCTTCTAAGTTTTGGCAATAATGAATAAAGCTCATGTGCAGGTTTGTGTGGGCATATGTTTGCAAATCATTTAGGTAAATACCACAAAACACAAATGCTGGATCCTATGGTAAGAGTATGTTTAGTTTTGTAAGAAACTGCCAGACTGTCTTCCGAAGTGGCTGTACCATGTTGCAGAATTAGAGTTCCTGTTGCTCCATGTTCTTTCCAGCGTTTGGTGACTTTTTTTTCTTCTTAAATACAGCTACATCACTGTTGATTTATACAGAATTTGTCATCAGTCAAAATCCCTTAGATATTTTTGTATGACTTAGCTGCTAAGCCACATTCTCTTTCTCCCAAACTTGTGCAGTTACTCCTTGGACCTCGCTTAGTGCTTTTCCTTCCTTTTTGATGCTTCTCCAGATGTGCCAGAGTCTCTTTTACTTATTAGGTTCACTCACAGTCCAGCTGCTGTATATATATTGCTGTGAAGGACTCACACTTACAATCTTCTCCAGAGGGATTGCCTTTAGCAGACTAAAGGTCTGGAGTCTGGAGGTGCCTGGGAGTTTATATTCATCACCCAACCAGGATGACCCATAGACAATGAACTGATTGGTATGCAGGCGCAAAAACACAGCTCCCTGTCTCAAGGTTGGGACAACACCATGATGTAATTTGTATACTCCAGAGTCCTTGCAGGATCAGGCAGAAACTAGTTTTACTTAAACCACATTCTCTGTCTTTATCTCTCACTTCCTACATGTTTTTCCTGAGGGTACAACTTTAATAATTCAATTGCACATGAATCCTCATCTCAGGCTCTGCATCTAGGGAATCAGACCTAATTTTATTACTTTTTTTTATTATTACTGCACACAATTGTTTTTGATGTTTTTAGCTATTGTAACTATTAAAGAATAGTATTGTATTTGCTTCTTTTTAAAAAAGATTTATTTATTTTGAGAGAGAGAGAGAGCACCCATGCAGGGGGTGGGACAGAGGGAAAGAATCTCAAGCAGCTTCCTTGTTGAACGTGGAGCCCATGGCAGGGCTCAATTTCACAACCCTGAGATCATTACCTGGGTAGAAGGCAAGAGTTGGATGCTCAAACAACTGAACCACCCCAGTGCCTCAATATTGTATTTATTTCTAAAAGTTCATTTTTTAAAAGATTTTATTTATTTATTTGAGAGAGAGAGAGAGAGAGAGAGAGAGAGGGAGAGCGTGCACAAGCAGGTGGAGGGGCAGAGGGAGAAGCAAACTCTTTGCTGAGCAGGGAGCAGATGGGAGGCTGGATCCCAGGTCCCTGGGGTCATGACCTGAGCCCAAGGCAGATGCTTAACTAACTGAGCCAACCAGGCACTCCCTAACAGTTCATTTTTAACTACTCATGCATTATTTTGTGTATTTATTGAATCTTTAAGAGCCAGGTTTTTGGTTTTTTTTTTCCAAAAAAAAAAAAAAATCACCTCTCCAATATTATAATGAATGTCAGTGGGAAAATCAGATTGATTGTACAAACCTTCACTGCAAAGTAATTATTAATGGAATAGATCTATTCCATTAGGTGAGGATTAGCTCCATTGCATTCATGAATACCACATCTTTCACTGAGCTGTTTGACAGTGGTACCATTTTAGGTAGACATACTATATTTCAGAGTCTCATTAGTATCAGGATTTCTTTCTTTTTTCTTTATTAAAGATTTTTGTTTATTTATTTGACAGAGAGACACAGTGAGAGAGGGAACACAAGCAGGGGAAGTGACAGAGGGAGAAGTAGGCTTCCTGCTGAGCAGGGAGCCCAAAGCGGGGCGTGATCCCAGGACCCTGGGATCATGACCTGAGCCATAGGCAGACGCCCAATGACAGAGCCACCCAGGCACCCCAATATCAGGATTTCTTTTTATGCCAAAGATTTTGTCTGAATACTTGCCTTTTGCTTTTTATTTTTTAGTGGTGGACACCTGCTTGGGCTAAGAGCCTGTCTTCAGTGAAAGGCCCATCTCTGTTTCCCATATGATGTGACTTTGGTCGTAGCCTTGTATGAAAAAGAGAAGCCACTGAGAAAGTTGCCAGCACCATTTCTGGTGGCTCTGGATCCTTTCATATGAAGATCTTGCAGAAGAAGCATCACCTGATTGAAACAATAAATTATAAAGGGACAGTGTCCTGTGAGGTAACATGGCCCCAAGTCAGCTGTTAAGGAGTTAGAAGTATCATTCAGATCTGTGGCCACTGAACTCAAGGAAGAACAAAGATCAATATAATCAAGACCTGGAATGAGGATATTTCTAAAGACTTCTGCCATATCTTTTCTAAATATCAAGTCACCAAATTGAATGTGAAGTCAGTGCTATGGGAAGACATAAAAAACAGTAGAGGATGATGGGATTTGGATTGAGTTTGATATATTCAAGAAGATCATGATAACAGGTTGTTTGGAGGAGGTGAAAAGAATTCACAACAATTAAAGACACCAGCCATAACACTGAGAAGGAAAAAACAAAATTTGACAGGGAATGTGGCTGGTTCTTTTCTGGTCTTCATATCAGTGCTTTGAAAGAGTCTGTACCAAAGGAATTCTCGGGGTGGGAGTTCATTAATCATGCTTGCACCAAACATACCAGAGTCCATGAAGGAGAGTACAAAGAATGAAATTCCTGAGCTAGCGAAAAGGACTGTTCAAGAAGTGCATTCCCAGTTCTTCCGGGGTTTTCTGTTTTTTTATAGAAAGTAGAGTGTGGAAAATTCTCTAACATTGTTTTGTTTTAAGCAAAGAAAACTCGTAACCTTTTTGAGTTAGATCAGGCATGAAAAGTACATTTCATTTCATGGGTTACTTAGCACTGAGAGACAGTTGTTTCCTGGGGCTCTGTGTTGACTAAGACTCTGAAACTAGCTGGATTGATTGAAAAAGAGTGTTGATACCAATTAACACTGTCACAGGTGTGGATGATGAGGTATAGGGGGATGGGGAGGTGATGTGCACCATGTTTTTACCATAGGTAAGTGCGAAAATACAGTCAGATCAGTTCCTCTTCATAGTTTCTCTGAAGAGCAGAGTAAAGGATTGTGCCTTCATCAGCTACTAGTTTGACTTTGAGTAAGTGGTTTCATCTCTGTACACTGGATTTTCTCTTTCCCCCAGGAGAATGAAGTTTCTGTACTGGATGATCTGTGATGATCTTTTAAATTCTAAAACTGGCTGTCTCGGGGCACCTGGATGGCTCAGTGGGTTAAAGCCTCTGCCTTCGGCTCAGCTCATGATCCCGGGTTCCTGGGATCAAGCCCTGCGTCATCGGGCTTTCCGCTCAGCAGGGAGCCTGCTTCCTCCTCTCTCTCTCTGCCTGCCTCTCTGCCTACTTGTGATCTGTCAAATAAATAAATAAAATCTTAAAAAAAAATAAAATAAAACTGGCTGTCTAGTAGTCAAAACTACAAACGCATTATGCGTAGAACTGAGGGGTGTGTCTTAGTTTGGGTTTCCCCAGAAGAGAACCTGAAACAGGATTCAAGTGCAAATGATCTAAATAGGGAAGTAAAAGATACTAATAGGCTGTGTTACCAAATCAGTTACCACTTAATCTCACTGGGAAAACTCAGAGTGAGTCCTACCTGGGAGGCACGGTTGCTCCCTGGTTTTAAACGAACTGTCAATCATTGGATGAGGGCTTGAGCGGGTGGGAGGGTGGCTTAATTTACCTGCAATTCCTCTCTGCTGCGCCTACAAGCAAAGCCGGCTTTGGCACTACAGAAGGTCTTCAGACAAGAAATACAATGGGAGGGGCACCTGGGTGGTTCGTTGGTTGAGCGTCAGACTCTTGATTTCAGCTGAGGTCATGATCTCAGGGTCATGGGATTAAGCCCCAAATTGGGCTTAGCACTGAACCTGGAGCCTGCTTAAGATTTTCTTTCTTCTTCTCCTGCTCCTCCTCTATCTCTAAAAAAAAAAAAAAAAAAAAAAAGGAAAGAAATAAAGACAGCTGGAAATATGACCAGAGTGCCCTTAAATTGTAAGAGCCAGGGGGTATGAACAGGGTCTGCTAAGCTAGAATTGGGGAATAAGTAAAAGAGCTCACAGGCAACTGGAGTATTAAATACAGTATACTAAAAAAATTGTGGTAACAAATTATTTGCTTTTGAATCTTAAGGTTGGATTATGAGTTGAGTTAGAGAGGTGTGGAATCTAATAGCTATTTTCTGTTTGGAAACCTAAGAGGAAAGTCTCCAGATAGCGTTGCCTGGTAATTATTTTTACTGTTTTCTCCACAGTCCAAAGACCAAGTCAGCGGGAAAAATTGTCTTGCGGATGGAGATGAGATAGCCTCAGCCCAAACCACAGAAGGTCTAAACCTCATATTAATGGCTGGAAATGTTATTAATTTCCAGGTAAGTGGCGTTATTGAGCAAATCCAATAAGAAACACTGGGGTCTGATTCACTGATTCTATGACTTAAGGTCACAACAGACCCCACAACAGACCATTTTGAATTTTATCTCACCCAGTTAGTGGTACAATCTAGTTAAGATAGAAATTCCATATCCTTATCTTATAAACGAGGAAACTGAGGTCTTTTCACTACATAGTCTGTTAGGTTGATTATTAAACTCTTTTCATCCCTGTCAGGGTACTTATTCTCATCATTGGATGGTGCCATATAAACTTTGGAGTCCTCTAACTCTTCTCTGAGTTCCTTTCTCTATCCAACTAGTTTCCCAGCCTCCTCACACCCTCTCTCTTGTGTATTCCCTTTCATTTTCATTGTCCTTCAGCATCCCTAGTCACCTCTCTTACCCTCCAGTCTGCCCTCTCCCTAGCTGTTTGACGCATGTTCATCAGGTGCTTCCTCCTGCCTGTATCAGAAAGTCCAAAAAATGAGAGCTCTCAGAGTCTTCCACGGCCTGGCCCCAAATCTCTTTCCAGCCCTGTCTCTCACCATTAGCACTCTCTGTTAGCTAAATTGGACTACTTTCTGACCTTTCTCAATTCTATGTGTTTTCTCAAATATTCACCCACCCAGAATCCTTATTGCTTTCTTTCTCCCTGTCCCAGCTTCATTCCTTATCCTCTTTTTTTTTCCCAAGATTTTATTTATTCATTTGAGAGAGGGAGAGAAAGACACACAAACAAGAGACAGAGACAGAGGAAGCACAAGCAGGGGAAGAGGCAGAGGGAGAGGGAGAAGCAGACTCCCTACTGAGCAGGGAGCCTGATGTGGGACCTAGAGATCATGACCTGAGTGGAAGGAAGACACTCAACTGACTGAGCCACCCAGGTGCCCCATCCCTTATCCTCTTTGTAAAGACTTTACTAAGCAGTCCAATCTAAAGGATTCCTGCCGTATTTGAAATTCTATAGCAATTACTAATTGTATTTTTTTTAACACAGAGTTTCTTTCGATTATCTTGAACTGATTTAAACATTAAGTATATTTTACTGTTTTACATGTTAATATATTACTTCCCCAAACTGTGTAGGAATCAGTAAGTAGAGAGTAGGGTGAAGGTGGGCTGGATCTTGTTTTTTTTTTTTTTTTTTTTTTGGCAAGCTCATTTACTTTTGTCCCTGCGAGGAGCTTCTCAGGTCCTAAGATTAGTTTATGTTAAGTAACCTCATATAAGATTGAGGTGGACCCATGAGAGTGAGAAATGAAACTATTAAGTGGCCCAATGACATAAAAACCTTTTAATTTACGATGAAGAAGTACTCCCCAAGGAATCAGAATACTCAAAATCCACATGATCAAAGCATTCTCCCCCCCAAATTTGAATATGAAATCAGAATAAATGGAGTTGGATGAATTGAATACTTAATATCTATTGGCATCATGTCATGACCCCATCTCACCAAAGGGATAGCCTCAGCAGGCATTGGAGAACTCTTGATACTCCTGGACAGGCTTGAGGGGACACTGCCTACCTTCACCTCAATGACTTTCCTTTATCTAGGCCTTCAGGGCTGATCAGACCCCACCCCCCTACCCTTCAGAAGGACCCATTCTTTCTTTAGGTATGTTAATAAAGTCAGAACAATTACTCTCAGTTCCTACCAGCCTAAAAGCAACTCTTTCTTCCAAGGTCTCTCTCAACATTCTGTGTTTTTGTCTCTGTCTGTCTCACTATCTTCCTCTTTCTGCGTCTACCTTTTATTCAGATTCTCCTTCTTTGTCTATGGTCTCTGATTTGCTCATTTTCATAGCTCTACTCCGACTCATCACATGTTGACTTGACTTTGGTGGGTGATGTATTTCCTTTATTTCTAAGTTTTGGGGCTCATCTCATTATGGTAATAATAGATTGTGAGCCCCCCAGGGTAGGGTTGACAGGTCAGTATGACAGGCAAAACATGTCTTATGCATTACCCCACAATACTTGGCAAGTCATAGGTGCTTAATAATTACTGATTCAATCTCTAACAAAATGTTGCTGTTTTCCTTAAGGCCCATGTGATTGTCAACACTGTTTCCCAGACACTTCAACTTGGACATGGACTGCTATCTCGGGCTATTTTGCAGAAAGCTGGTCCAAATCTCCAGGAAGAGTTGTATGCTGTCAAGCAGGGAACAGTGGAGAAAAGAGGTAGCATATTCATAACAAGTGGCCATAATCTGAACTGCCAAGCTGTCTTCCATGTCGTGGCACCAACTTGGGATAATGCAGCAGGGCGCTCTCAGCAGGTAGAGAAAATCCTTCATTCTCTACTTCATTGGTAGCTTTGGTAGTCTTCTGGCACTGTAGAGATCTGTGGTTCTCAAGCAAAGTGAATGTATTCCCCAGGGGACCTTTGGCTTGTTACATCGGTTACTGATCAAGAGGAAGCGGGGGCCAGGGATGCGGCTAAATGTCCTACAATGTATACATCGGCCTCCACAATGCAAACTTTTCTGGACAAGGTTGAGAAACCCTAGTATTGATTGGACCTTGTCCATTTATTGACATCTTTATTACGTTCTGTAAACAGTCCATCATAGCTACCAGTGATTTCAGAATAATTGACCCTTGAAAGTAGTAACCATCCTGGGGTTCTCCAGGAATGATATCTGAAATTAGTGTAATCATCCTTCAGTATGACAAGATGCAACCAAAGCTGTGGTGAAGAATGAGGGGTCATTGCTCTTCTTTTGATGACTTCTCACCTCTACTCCCAACTTTTTTTTTTCAGAATATGAAAGTAATACTAGTATATTGCAGGAAATACAGAAAGTACAAAGACCAAAATAAAAATTATAATCCGGCCACCTGGAAATGAATGTGGTTAACATTTTATTGTATTCTCTTCAGGGCAATTTTATGAATACATATTTCTTAGTTGGGATTCCCTTCCAGACCTTTTTTTAATCCTGCTTTTTAAAAAAAATTAACAAACATTTATCCAATGTCCATAAACATTGCTTTTAATTGCAACAAGACACCATTGTTTATGTAGCCATTCCCATACTATTGGAGCCTCCTTCCTGCATGAATTGCAATTTCTCTGGAACATCCTCTCTCCTCTTGTTTTCCCTTTCTGACTCCCTAGACCCAGACAAAGCCAGGAATAGCAGAGGGGACCTAGTCACAGTTGCTGGAGCCATAGCTCTTTCTGCTTCCTGCCAGCTTAAGCCCTAACTTAGATGAATGTATTTTGTACATTTCAGATCATGGCAAATATAATCAAGAAATGTTTGGCAACTGTAGAAGAGTTATCTTTTTCATCCATCGTATTTCCCATGATTGGAACAGGAAATTTGAGATTTCCCAAAGCTATTTTTGCTAACCTAATCCTTTCGGAATTGTTCGAATTTAGTAGCAGAAGCTGGCGGAAAACCTTACAAAAAGTTTACTTGCTGGTACATCTAGGTGATGATGAAATCCAGCAGGTATGGTTACATATCTCTTCTCATCATTCTGACAAGTGAACCTAAGTGCAACCAGATGTCTTTGTGGATCTGTAAATAATAATGTTTTCACTTCCCTGTCCATAAGTGTTGGTTGCTGTGGGGGGGGGGGTTGTCATAAGACTTTATGAGATAATGCTGATAACTCATACAGTCCTTCCTAGACAGTTTAGCAAGAGATAAGATAATTGTACTTAAATTCCTAGGAGGAAGCCGAAAGTCATTGGCATAAAAGTGGCCCAGACATTTTAACACTGACTGAATGAAGCCCAAGTTATGGCTCTGTTTATAGAGAAAAGACCAAATAAGAGAAACCTCAAGAATTTAAGGGTTTTATGGATAGAGCACAGCCCGTCTATAGAAGTCTATGAGGGTCTAAAGCTAGAAATAACAGTACAGTATTCAGTAGCAGAGAGGCAGTCAAAGCACATGAACTAAGCACTGAGCCCCCTACACCAGCCTTGTAAATGTTGACCTAGAGCTGGTTGGCCCAGTCTGAGTACCAAAATCTTGTTCTCATTCTTGAAAAGTTATATTGATTTTATAAATTGTGCATAGTTATAGCAAAAATGCAAACAGTATAGAAGTGCAAAGAAGAAAGGTACACATAGTTTTAAATTCCAGTTTTGCCACTTAAAGGTTGAGGGAGGCCACCTCTCTGAATTTCGGTTTTATTGTGTGTCAAGTGAATGTGGCAAGCACGCCTCTCAAACTCGATGTGGAAACTAAGAGAAGATGTATTTGACATGTTTTGTGCGGTGTCTAGCATGTAGCATGGCTCAAACCTGGTTGCAGAAGTAGTTATTACCTTTTTGTTATCTGACTTTAAGGGCTATTGTTACAAATTACGAACATTAGCACTTTAAAAAGATAGCAAATATAAGGTTCTTTTCTGAGTTCTTAGTTACTCTCAGGCGTCTGGGATAGAATTGTGGTCTTCCCATGAAATAAAGGAAATCAGCACTGGTATTTATTGAGAAAATGCCTAGGTTCGATGGCAATCCTGTAATGAAAAAGTCTCTGGGTAAGAGGAAATCTAGGGAGAACTATTGTTTCTAATTGATGTCTGGTGATCAGTACTACAAAGAATTGGATTAATATATTTACAGAACATTGTTGTAGTCAGTAACTATATTTCTTTCTATTTCCAGGCATTTTTAGAGGAATTCACTAAAGGGTTGTATGGAAATCCCAACAAGGACAGGATTCTCACAACTGAAGGTAACCAAGGTCTGGCAAAGTTGTTCTGCTCAGAAAATATTTTGCTCTGCCTAGTGGTTCTTCAGTGGTAGCTGACATCAATAGAAGGAGACAAAGTTAATTCACATGCGGGACAGATCAGTGATGAAGGAGGTGTTAGAGCATGTTCCACTGTCTGAGCACACAAAGAATAAGTTATGTGGATACGTGCTGCCGCACCCCGCAGACTCTAAGCCTAGGGTGGGTCATGTCCGGTGAGTCCAGAGAAAAGACCCAGAGACACCAATGGCGATACAGGTCTACTAGCGGAACTATGTACAGGGAGTCTGGAGTGACAGCCTCCACTGCCAGGATCTACACACAGCAAGTTTTTATATCTTAGCTACTCACCCTAGCAACTGTTAAGGACCTGTCCCCCTCCTTGCACGGCCAGCATTTCCAAGGAGATCAAGGCCTGCCTCTTGGACAGTCATCATTATAAGAGAGATGTACAGGGCTGGTCACCTCCCCCCATACCCAGCCCCTGACCTTGAACACTGAACAACATGCTTTTCTGCATGTTCTGCTTGGTGGGAATATAGAGGGAGGACGGGATCTCTACATTTTCAAGACCGTGATTAACAGGGGCCTTTGGGGTATGCTTGCACAAACTAGCAATCCAGCGTGTACCATAACAGATGTGAACCAAATCTGGTGAGGCCAGAGTTTCTCAGATATGATAATGAAAGATAACTGAGGATGGAGGAGGGGGGCGGTGGCCTGGGGTGAGAGCAGCGACCGCCCTGCACCTTCCTTGATCATCCGCCGTGCGCTGCTTCACCTGCAGCAAGATTCTATCACAAAGTAAAGGCCTACCTGGGGCTGCTATGGGCTGAGTGCACGGAGGGGGACTCCCTGGACAGGCTGGGTCTGAAGCACTGCTGTTGCCTCCACATGCCATTGGCTCACGTGCTTATGATCAAAAAGCTGTGACCCTGCAGAGGTGACAGTGCTGGAGCCCGTCCACATGCTGACCACAGGCAGCTGGGTCTTGCCCAGAGTTCATTCCATGGAGGGGTGGGTAGCTGAGAGCAGTGCCCTCCCTCCCACAGCCTCCTGGGCGTGTGTCCTCCGGCTCTGAGGGAACCATCCAGTAAAGGTCTTGAAGAACCACACCGCCACACACAGATAACTAAAATGTGGATGCACACTGAACTCTGATTGCTTTTCTATATATATAATTTAATCTATACAGTGGCCTCCCGGGTGGGTGATTCTCTTGCCACTGCATCACATGGAAAAGGAGACTGAAAGGGACGAATAGAAAAGACACAGCTAAGTTATAAAGCCTCAGAGTGGACAGTAACATTATGCCAACACGGTAAGGCTGATTTCCTCAGAGCAGCCTTGATCCTGTTATGCCAGTGAGATGCGAAGCCACAGGAAAGCTCCTATGTGAAGTTAGTGAGCTGTTATTTAACCCTGGACGGGGGTGCCTGGGTGGCTCAGTTGGCTGAGCATCTGACTCCTGATTTCAGCTCAGGTCATGATCTCAGGGTTGTGAGGTCGAGCCCCGCATTGGACTCCATGCTGGTGCAGAGTCTGCTTGAGATCCTCTCCCTCTGTACCCCACCCCTGGCCCCCTGCCCTGCTCCAACATGTGCATATGTGCTCTCTATCTCAAATAAATAAAAATAAATCTTCCCCCCAAAATAATTGAACAAATGACCTCCACACCGAGATCATTTCCCTTTTCTGCAAAATGGAAGTAAAAGAATCACCTGGAGGGACATACTTTCTGTCATAAGACAAATAAATTCTGGAGACCGAATGCACAGCATAGAGCTGGAGTTAATAATAATGTTCTGTATTTTCGAAGCTCACTAAGAGAGCAGATCCCGGGCGTTCTCACCACTCGCACGTGCACGCACGCACACACACACCCTCCCCACACCAAATGGTAACTGTGGGAAATGATGGGTGTGCTATCAGCCCAATTGGACAATCATTTCATAGCGTACGTTCATGTCGAGAGTCACATTGTACACCTTGAATATTTACATTTCTTATTTGTCATAGTTCAAAAAAGCTTGAAAAAAAGTTTCCCAGAGACATGAGCATGACATGAAGGGACACTTGGCCTTCTATCCTTCCTCATGCCTTTCTCATGAGGCTGCGGCAACTTTTGCAGACAAGCTGACGGTCCAGTCAGGTGTTCCTGCTTCATCCTATCTAACTGAGAAATTGATCCTCCTCCTGCCACGAAGCTTTATTTTTTCATTTCCTTAAAAAAGAAAACCCATCCAGGCATGGTACAGTTTGGGCTTATGTAGGTGGGAAGAAAGAAGACTGGGAAGAGAACAGTGGCCCCTTGTTGTTCATTCTCCAGCTACTCTTTCGTTTGCTTGCTTTTTTTTCAGGGGCCTTCAGCCCTATCTCCAGCCCTGGAATCATTTCATATGGAATGAAAATCGGTGCAATTACTTTCCAGATTGCTACTGGAGATATTAGCAAAGAAAAGGCAGATGTGATTGTAAACTCAACAATAAGAACATTTAATCTGAAATCAGGTACTTTATTTAAGCAATGTACGTGATTGTAACTATTAACATGACTCATGTGTGGGAAGGAAATTGTGGCTAATGTTGCCCGAGTAGAAGAGTGTTGCTGGACATATGTAGGCCCTGGAATCAGAAAGACCTGGGTTTGAATCCCAGCTCTGCCACTTACCATTGTGTGGCTTTGGGACAATCACTTTATCCCCTCTGAGCCTCAGTTCCTCTGCCTGTCAAATGTTGATTTCCCGGAGGATTAGATGGGGCACAGCAATGTGAAGATGAGGTGGGAGCCATGCACTGGACTTAGTCTAGGTTAGCTCTCATCCCCTTTCTAGCTCTGAACCATCAAAATTCCACACTTCTAATTTAATAAGTTTATTTTATTTTTATTTCCCTTTCTATGTAACTGAGTTGGCACTCATATCTCACTTCTTATAATCTTCCTTATGTTACACTGACCCAGAAATGAAATTCAACCCCTTTTTCTTGATTTTTGCTGGAATGTCTGAACACCTCCAGTGAAGGAGCATCTTTGAGCATGTCCTCCCCACATGTCTATTTGTGTACAACTTGCATACATATACTCTCATGTTAATATACTTTTATTACAATGTATTAAATTTTAAATTAAAAGGGTAAGATAAAACATAAATAGAAAGAGAAGTTTCAATATTTTCTAAGCTGCAAAATACTATAGCACTTACTATGTAGGAAATGGCTATGTAGACTATCCATCCAATGTATTGGTCATTCACAAATGCAGACATAAAGGACATTCAATTATGTAAAATGTGACAGGTTGAACATAGGCATTTTTACCTGCCTTCTTTTAAAATTCCATTAAAGCAACAGTAAAGGAAATAAAAGGGTGTAAACCCAAAAGGAAAAAGAGAGCTGGAGGAAAACCAATAATGAACAAGACACAGCAGTGTATTTTTAGAATATGAGAAGAAGCTAGCCCGTGGTGAAAACTTAGAATATGCAGGAGAGAATGGTAGTCCCTAGAGACACAGAAGTTGGAGCAGCAGGTACCTGGGAAGGCAGGGGACAAGGAAAAGATGGAAACAGAATCAGATGCAATTCTGTATGAGCAACACTTAGACCCCTTTATTCTATTCTCCATCCATCTGATGCCCCAGTAACTTCTCTTGGTCTTCCCTGGCCAGAGATGGGAGGTTTATTCTGTAGGGAAACCAACCAGAGAGATTCTGGACTTAGAACAGCAGGCACAGGTGAGATGAGAGTGGGAGCTAGACAGTGTTCAAGTGAAAGCTTCGTTACTGAACAGTGAGGTCCAGCCCCGTCCCCGTGCAGCTCTCAGAATGGCAGACGGGTTTATGCCCTCCGAGACAGGAGATTGGAGGATCCTTCTGGAGAGAAACCAGCTGCCCTGAAGTCTAGTATTTACCGCCTTCTTACCTTACACTAAAGCCTCCTGGTTGGCAAGCCTCCTTTCAGGGTGCTCCCACACTCACTCTGAATAGGAATGGACTGGTGAGTGTCACCTGATAATTGAGGAAAATCTCCATTCTTGCTAAGTCAGAGACCAAAACAAATGCCTCCAAAAAGGTATTTTTTAAAAAGAGACAATTCATAACACACATATATAATCAAGGAGACCTAGATAGATGATAGATAGGTAGATAAATAGATAGAGGATAGATTGATCTTCATAATGATAAATGATATAATGATAAGATAACTAAAAATTATTCAGTGCTTTCAGTGGGTCAGATTCCGCACGAAGCATCTTTTATCCATTGTCTCTTTTAATGTTCAAATAACCCATGTTAGGGGAGTAGTGTGTCAGACTCTATAATAGTTGAGGAACTGACTAGTCCCATGTTAGCCAGTAAGTGGCAGAGGTGACCCTAACCCAGGCTATCACATGCATAGTTTGTGCTTCCGACCGCTCAACCCTGCCTTCACCAGCAAGAACCAGATGGTGAAGCTCCAGCCTCGACTGGAGGATTCACAGGACTGAAGGCAGCCCGCTGGGTGTCTCCCTGTGAAAAACAACACGAAACCACGAAAACCACAGAACTTCTGTGGAATGCTCAGTGGTGTTTCAGTTTTGAGCTCCATGCTTCTCATTAGTATCCGAACTTTCATTTTTATGTTTTTCAACTTTATGAAATAATAAGGGTAGAATGCAAAAAATTTCAAATAACTGCAAAAATATCCCTGTACAGATAGAGCCTGTAGAGCTCCAGACACAGGGGACTGTCCACTGTTGGGCAGTTCCCTCACACTGTAGCTCAGAGTGTTTATTACTCAGCCTGAATGAAAGTTGCTATGGAAACGGTGTTTTTTTTCTGTGGGGGGCATCAATGAATTATGCACAAAAGGGTGAGCTGGACGAAAGTCTAATGTACAAAAGCTATAATCATGCATTGCATTTGAACTAATGCTTTTTATTTTAACTAATTTAAATTTATTTTAATTTAATTAATTAAGTATTACATTTAATTAACTTAAAATAAGTTTAATTTATTTTAATTAATTTTAACTTAATGTTTTTTTCTTACTTAGGGGTGTCAAAAGCAATTTTAGAAGGTGCCGGACCAGCTGTGGAAAATGAATGTGCTGTACTAGGTAATGGTTACATGTTACTTTTGGTTACGACCCCTAGGAGATTAGAGGGCTAAGAAGACTGTAATAGGACCTACAGGAGGAGTAAGTGGTGAGCACTTTGGAAAGAGGTTGATTCTCTGGGAGAGCAGATCCAGGGGGTGTGACTTTATGGCTTTGGGAAGTAGTCCTTCCTTTCACCATCCCACCTGTCTCTTCCTAACTATTAAACAGAACCCAGGCCTGGCTCCTAATAGTCCAGCCTCCACCACTTACTGAGGGATCCTGAGCCTGCCATCTGATCTGTAAGAGCTTTGTTTCTCTTATCTGTGAGCTGGTTCTGGGTTCTACTAACCAGGCAGGAGTATGGTAATGGCTTCCTCGCGGGTGGGTGTGAGCATCAGGACAATGAACAGGAAAAGTTGCCTAAAGTGCTGTATAAGTCCTCTTTCTCTTTCCCCAACCTTGTTCTACTTGTGATAGGACATCGTCTACCTGACGTGAGTCAGGGTGGAACCTGGGTGGGTCTGAGGTGCTCTAGGACACCAATTCTCCAATTCTTGCACACCACCAAATGCATTGCTTTTCTCTCCTTGAAAAACGAATCTAGCCGAATAAGCATAGACATTGCTCTTCTGGACAACAGCTTGGGGGTTAAGAGGTCTGGACATTGACCGCTTGAGTTCAAATCCCAGGCAATCTTTGCTGTGGACCTTACCTTTCTGAGCTTCTGTTGAATCTGTGAAATGGACAAAATAGTACCGACCAATAGCCTTGTTTTGAGGATTGAGTAGACCAAAGGAGGTAGAGTGCTTTTGAATAGCACCCCCCATTCAACAAGGTAGTTGTCGAGTTAAAGAATCCTGGTTGTACAGAAAACGAGCCTGGCACAGTCCCAGCGAGTGAAACCAGCTAGATGGAGGGAGGCTGAACTTGTTCAGAAATCATCACAGCTTTCTTCAACAGCAGCTGCTTTCATGGTTCAGTGATCCTCTTGCCGCTTCCTGTAAGTAACTGCTGTGTGTTTCCTTTTCTTCCCCTTGCTCCAGCTGCACAGCCTCACGGAGATTTTATAGTTACACAAGGTGGAAACTTGATGTGCAAGATAATAATCCATGTTCTCGGGGAAAATGATGTCAGGAAAACGGTCTCCACTGTTCTAGAAGAGTGTGAGCAGAGGAAGTACACTTCTGTTTCCCTTCCGGCCATCGGAACAGGTTTGTAGCCTCTTATCAATCCAAGATTCTGAATCATCCGCATTCCCTTAGACTTCGCCTCACTGTTAGTGAATTCGTTGCTGATTCCAGGCAGCGATAGTGATGTAAATCAGAGAGTGGGCCAACTTGCAGACCCGGAGGGCCATCTCTGGGGCCTATGCCTCTTTAATACATCTTTAATCTTTATTGTATGTTCCCCAGGTATCTTTGCATGTTTGGCCCTTAACATCATGGTGTTCTTACTGTTCATGTTTTTCCTTTGGGTGATTTGTTTGCTCTTACTGTATCTGTTACCCTTTTTGCACTGACTCTCAGATCAGCATTTCTCCTTCCCCCGGATCTCCTCTGGCAGATTTCTGTTACCAGAGACTTTATAGCAGAATCCAAACTCATCCTCATCATCCCTTGCAAACAGCCACCTTTCCTGGGTTGTCCCATTTTCTGATCTCCTCCTTCGGTGGTGCCACGATGCTCTGGCTATCCTGCCAGCTTGCTTCTTTGTTTCCCCAGACCCCACAGTCAGCACATTCTACTAAGTCTTCTCCCAGGGGTTATTCAGTGTCAGCCTTGCTTCTGGCTTCCAAACCTTTAATACGTCTGCTATTGGGTTGACCGCAGCATCTCCCACTGGCTCTCATTCATGCATTTATTAGATTGAAAGGCTGTTTCCCAGGCCCGCTGCAAGTTCCTAGGCATAAAACCATGAGTAGGATGCAGTTGCTTTCCTTAAGCAAGAAGCTCGGGTCCATCCCACTCCCAGTTTCTAGGAAAACTTTTCCTCCTCATCTCTATCATAGCATACAATAATTTGCTCTTAGTTGAAGGTGATGCTAATGACCAGTTCCCTGATTCATTCACGCTCAGTCGCGTAAGCTTTTTAAAAGGGCCTGGGAGGGCCTGAATAATGCCACCACATGATCGTATGATTAATAAAGTTTCAAAAGTAAGATTTTTTAACCTCTGTGGGTCAGGATCACTGTTTCTTCTCACTTTGACTTCTCAGACTTTTCCTGACACTGAGCATTGGAAAGGCTGTGAGCATTTTTGGAATATAGCTAAGGAAAGTTGATGTAGGAATATGGTTTTTCAAAATTTCAAAATTTATACTTTATTGTGATTTCTTTTTTGATTATAAAGAGTCCCTTTTATACATAATTTTGTGTTTTTATTTTGTGTTCTTTTTCTGAGATGTATAAATTTTAAACCCTACAAAACCTAGACCCACTCATGACTCTTAGTTTCCCCATTTTGCAGATAAGAATTTGAAGTATTAATGTACAAGGTCACATAGCTAGTCAGCAACATAGCGAAGATCAAACCCAGGCAGCCTGGTCTGTACATTTCAACCTTTACATTGTTTTTTTATGTTACACTTTTTTTTGTTACCATTATGCTCTTAATTACTATACTGTTAGCTGCCACATTCTTAACTCTATGAGCTATTACTTCTATTATCACCCCAATTGTATAAAACTGAGTAAATTGAAGTTTGGAGGTGTTGTGGGCTGAGTGATGTTCTCCCTGCCAAATTTGTATGCTGAAGCTGTGATTCCCAGTACCTCAGAATATAACTATATTTGATGAGAGGGTCTTTCAAGAGATAATTAAGTTAAAATGAGGTCATTAGGGTGGTCCCTAATCCAATATGACCAGTGTCCTTGTTAGTTGGGAGATTAGAACATCCACAGATACAGAGAGAAGACCATATGAAGACATAAGGAAAAGACAGCCATCTACAAGTCTCAGAGAACTCAAAAGAAATCAGTCTTTCCAAAACCTCAATGTCAGACTTCTAGCCTCCAGAATTGTGAGAAAATACATTTGTGTTGCCTAAGCCACCGATTACGGCAGTTTGTCATGGCCTCCCTAGCCAACTGATATGAGAGGAATTGAATGACTTAGCCAAGATCCCACAGCTAATCAGTGGAGAACCAGGACATGAACCCAGTTCTTCTGCACCCGGATCACATGCTCTGTTCTCTGCGCTGCCAGTGCCCTACAGTTCAAGACCACCAGGAGCACACACTATGAGGAACTATGCAGCATCTCATCAAGAGGTCATTAAAGACTATTAATAGATCTGAGCTTATGCTGGGTAACTTTGTGGTGGTCTCAAGTACATGGGGTTTTGCTCTGGATTGGATTCTTTGAGGAAGCAGGCATGGTTCAATGATTGGATATCTTACCTGGAAGAGGCGAAGAAAATGGCCAAAGTTGTGATTATTAATGAAGTAGCACTTGCTCCTACTAGTTAAGATGGGGACTGTTTGGCCATTTTTGTGGTTTGGATAGTGTTCATGTTTTTGCCTGTGGTCAGACATGATTATTCAGTGGTTGTGCTGGGCTAAATTGATCACAGCCACAGAGTGGTTACATCAGATGATATTCTATGAAATTGTATGTGTTCAGCCAGAGGACACGAACACCCAGCTAGGAGTGCCAGATCCATTTCTGGCTGTCGGGCTGCTTGCTTCTTTCTCAACACCAAAAACCACGTTTGCCAGATCTCATCACTTGACTAACACCAGCTAAATCTTCTTTTGGTCACTTAAAAAAATGTTTCTTTTTCAGGAAATGCTGGAAAAAACCCAACCACAGTTGCTGATGATATGATCAGTGCTGTTATAGACTTCGCACGGAAACATCCCATCCCATCATTACGAAGAGTTAAAGTTGTCATCTTTCTATTTGAATTGCTACATGTATTCTATGACAACATGAGAAAGAGAGAGAAGTCCGCATCACCTGTCCTTCAGCCCACACGCTTCGAGACTGCATGTAAATGATCTTCTTCAGAAAATCATGTGGTTATCTCTCCTATTACTTAGCAAATGTGTAGCTATTAATGCTCATTGTTTTATCAGTTTTAGGATTCTACAGATAGCCTCCTATAATATGTGGGAAAATACAAGAACTATGGAATGCAGCCTCCTATCTGCTGATTATTCTGAGGGCAGAATCACTCCTGGGACGCAGGAATAGCAAAGGAACGGAAGAGAATAGAAATGAGGAAAGCAGAAGAGGGGGATGGGCCTTGAAAATCCTAAGCCAGTTACCTCATTATTTAATTGTGGATTTGTATCGCCCCTCAGTGCTCCTTGTAGCTATGAACCAGCTGACTGATACTCATTTATTGATTATCCACCACTAGACAAGTTAGCCTGACAATGGAAGCAGATGGAAGAAGGGAGTGGTCAGGGTCATTTGGTTGTACTACTTCCTGAGCAGGCAGATTCCTAGTTTCTTCTCTGTAAGATGGGTGTTTATGCATAATGTTTAAGTATCTATTGATCTGCTCCTCTTTCCCCATTTTGAGGCTTCTGTACTGCTGTGAAAATAACTAGAAAAGCAGCTTCCTCTTGCAATCACGGTTTTTGCCCATTTTGGGCACTCACTCATAGAGCACTGTGGGTTTTACTAGTGATGAAGTACACCTGTCATCAGCAGCTGTCTCTAAACTGGAAATTATTGCCTGACCCTGCCAGTAAGAATTTCAGTTCTCTCTAAACCTACTGATAACTATTCAATGTGCCTTCACATATAGCACATGTAAGAGCTACACACACACACACACACACACACACACACACACAAAGTAAACAAAAATAGCAGTTGGATCTGTTAATGTTCTTGCAATAGCAAGTAATAGAAAATCCAATTTAAACTGGCTTATGGAAAAATGGAATTAATTGACTCACGTGACTATAAAGTCCAGGCATACCTGGCTTCAGGGCCAGTTTGATCCAGGTGCTCATATTATATAATCTATATATAGATTTCTTCATCTCTCTTCTTCATCATCTCTTCTTCATCTGAATTTCTTCATCTCACACTCTCTTGTCAGCCGTGTTGTCTTTATTCTCAGGTTTCACATGGTTAAAGATGGCAGCTAACAGTTTCAGGACCATATGCCTACACGGTCAGATCCAATAGGAAAAGGTGTATCCGGGGGTAATATATACTCATCACAGGAATGTGATGCCTGGGAACAGAGCTGTTCACATAAGGCAGAAATTCCTTCTGACTGAATCAGCTTAGGTCATCATTGCAGCTAGGGAACTGGAGTTATACAAATCAGCCAACCCAGAGTCACATGCTCTATTCTTGAACTGAAGGGGATCACTCTGAAGCAATGAGGAAGAGTTGTTCACCAAAGGAAATTCAAGATGCTTTTAACAGAAGAAGGGGAAGAGGCTGCTGGACGGTTAAAAATAACACATACCTACTGGAGTACCTAGGGATATATAAATTAACATTTCCCCCTTCGGTCCTTGCAGAAGAAAATTTGTATTTAAATACAAATTAACTGGTTCATCCACTCCCTGCTTACACCAAGAATTTAAAATGACTTCTGAAATTTAAAAAACAGGAAGGGGTACCTGGGTGGCTCAGTCAGTTAAATGTTCCAATCTTGATTTTCCCTCAGGATGTGGTCTCAGGGTCATGAGATGGAGCCCCAGGTTGGGCTCTGCCCTGGGCATGGAGCCTGTTAAGATTCTCTCTCCTTCTCTCCCTCTGCTCTCCCTGCTCATTTCTTTCTCTAAAAAAAAAAAAAAAGGAAAGAAAAGAAAGAATAAGAGACAAGCAAATAAAAGATAAGTAAAATGAGCAGATCAGTGACCCAATGAATGGCACTTGGGGCAAAACCAAACAACAACAAAACTGCCTTACATAATCTTTGTTGTTAGATGAAAAGAATAATTCAGATAAAATGTCGGATAACAAGTTTGTTGGCAGAGATAAACTTGGATTTTAGTAAGAATTTATCATGAGGATTTTTTTTTTTTTTTTAATCATGTGGACTTCTTTAAAGAGAACTTACAGAGGGCAACTTGGAGTTTCATTTGAGCAAATGATACACAATTGCTTTTCCAAAGCACGTTTAAGCTATTCATTGATTCAGAGCACTGTTACTGGGCACGAATTGAATATCATACCCTAGATACACAGATTTGGGAGTCATGTAAATAGGTGGGAGTTGAAGTCATGGAGTGTGGCTCCAACTATCCATGGAGACTATGAAGGTGGAGAGAATGAAGCTGAAGGCAGAGCCAGGATTCTTGGTGTGTCGTCCCACCCCTACCTGTGAAGAGGAAACTAAGGCAGGCTGCACAAGGAGAGGTGTAGGACGGCATTTACCCCAAACATCAGGAATGGGAAAGTAGATTGAGCTTTATCTTTTAAAAGAGATTTATAGGAAAAGCACTCAGGAAAGTGCCTGGTACCTGGTAAACACTTGAAAAAAGGTAGTCATCATGTTACCGCCGATGAAGCACTGGGTTGAGAGTCACTAGAACACAATCCTTTTCCTTCCTTGGATGGTGGCCTTCCACGTAACATTGGATATGTGAGTACTCAGCCTTCCTGGAGCTTGGCTTTCTCATCTCTAAATTGTCCAAGGACATCTTCTGTCCACAAGCAGAATAAGTAGCACAGTTTGGTGTGGTTTAAGGGTGTGATTTAAGTTGTTCATCTCAAGAAAATACCTTTGTCTTTAAACTTTCCTCCCTTTTTATTTTTATTTTTTAAAGATTCTTTATTTTAGTTTAGAGAGGAAAATGAGAGAAAGAGAGAGAGAGTGCCAGAGTGGAAGGGTGGGGAAGGGCAGAGGGAAAGAGAGAAAATCTGAAGCAGACTGCACTGAGCACAGAGCCTGCCACTGGCCTCGATCCCATGACCCCGAAATCATGACCTGAGCTGAAATCAAGAGTCGGACGCCCAACTGACTGAGCCACCGAGGTGCTCCTAGGTCGCTCCTTCTTTAAATACAAATGCCTCTAGGATGTAGAAAATATCAAGTTTAATTATTTTTTTAAGAATAATAACTATGTTTGTAAAGGATTCCCTAAAAGTGTTTTTACAACCTTTATTGTATTTTAAACTTGAAACAATCCCATGAGGTGACAAATAGAGCAGATTCTATCAGTTCCATTTTACAAAAGAGAAAATGAAAACTCACTCAAAATTGGTACTACTTGTTCCATACCTTATGGCTGGCCACAGGTTGAGGCTGAGCAGGTCTTCTGATTCCAAGCACTGGTATTTTCTGCTCTGCAACCTCATGACATGAAAGGAAGAGAGAGCCCAAAGAAAAACTTGACTTGCTTCTCAGGCTTGCCTCTGTATTTGGAGAAAAGAAAGTAGCAGGTTTGAGGAGACTCTAAGACCTAGGACTCCACATTACTAGGCCAAAGCTTTGGAGGGAGTGGACAGTGGGAGAAGGGAAAGAATTTAATTTGCACAAACTACATATCCTGCTGTGGGAAATTTCTCCAGAAAAACTCTCTTAAAGTAGAATTTGAAGACAGCTTCCAGATTAGGCTTTGATGCTTGCCTTTGTGAACAGAACTTCATTCCCTGGATGGACTTGCTAAACAGGAAGAGAGTACCTGATTGCTCTCCCAGCCCTGGATATCTTGCACTAAAAATGAGTAAATTCTGGCTTTGCTTGTAAGGAGAAATCCTTTGGCCTTTACCTGTGGTGTTGTGCCATTTTCTGGCATTTCCTTCTCTAACACAGTCTGTCCATAGTTCTACTTGTCATGCCATCTCAGCAACTTGGTGTGTAGTCTCAATGTATTAGAAGGTTCTAGAAGCCATTGGAAAGCAAAGGAAAATTTTGAGCATCATCACCTTATGTGAAAGTGTTCACTTAGTATTTCCGCTGTTTTCTTTATATGGTGCTTTCTCTACTTTGGAAATAGAAGGTAAGGTATAGAACAATGTCTTTAAATATCTTTAACAAGGTAATCACATTTCAAAAGAAAAATAATAACCACAATAAATAAAACTGATAAACATGAAAACATTGATGAATTGGCTTTCATGTTTACACATCAGGTTTTTTTAAAAACTTTTTTTAAAGTGGGCTTCACACTCACTGTGGAGCCCAGTGTGGGGCTTGAACTCATGACCATGAGATTGAGCCCTGAACTGATATCCAGAGTTGGATGCTTAACAAATTGAGCCACCTAGGAACCCCTACATATCAGTTTCTTATGGAATTAATTCCATAGAGCTTTCTGGGGAAATTATAATTTCAAGCTATAGTGAATGAAAGTATACCTAAATACTTGAGCTAGGTCATTAGTTAATATATGTCATATTAACATCAGAACCGTTCATTTCATCTGTGTTTACCAACTGAGAATGGATAAAAGCAGCAACTGAAATGTGTAGCTTTCTTGTTTTTGGTTTTGTTTTGTTTTGTTTTGTTTTTTTTTCTTATCCAGAAGGCCAGGATTAGATGAATGTGAAAAAAGAGCATAGGAAGTGCCCTGATTTTCAGAGATCCCTGGAAATGGATCTTGTGTTTTCACCAAATGTTGACTTTTCAGGTAATCTTCCTGAACACTGGGCTGACATGAATCAGCAGCTATCCTGTGTGATTGAGCTACTCCCTGGACATTCAGAATATGACACCGTAAAGGACAAGTTCTCTGAGACTTGTCCTTCCTACAAAATAGAGAAGGTAATATTTTATTTAAAAATAACTTCTTTTAAAAAAATTACTTCTTTCAACTATCAAAGAACTACTAACATGAAAGCCATCTTTTTTAAAATAACAGTCCTCCAGGACGCCTGGGTGGCTCAGTTGGTTAAGCAGCTGCCTTCGGCTCAGGTCATGATCCCAGCATCCTGGGATCGAGTCCCGCATCGGGCTCCTTGTTCTGTGGGGAGCCTGCTTCTCCCTCTGCCTCTGTCTGTCACTCTGTCTGCCTGTGCTCGCTCTCTCTCTCTCTGACAAATAAATAAATAAAATCTTTAAAAAAAAATAATAACACTCCTCCTTCCTTTGTACCTTACTATATTTATTTTAATTAGACTAACTCAATCTCCATAGACTTCAAATCTAATGGTTCATTCATTAACTGTAATAAAGAATATTCCCCAAAGTGACATTTATATGTTTGGATACTTTCACTTACAATTTACAAACAAACCCATTCAAACTGATTAAACAAGGAGAAATGTATTAGAAATGTCCAGAAGTAGGATGGTCTTTGGAATAGCTGGATCCAGTTTCTCTGGCTTTGCCATCCACTGGGTCAGCTTCATGTAAAGGCTGGACTCTCTTCATAATTGTAGGATGGCTGTGCATGGCAATCAGGGGGTCTCTGCTTCCTCCATTCACAACCCATGGAAGGGACGCAACCACTGAATAAGAGTCCCAGGCTTTGTGTTGAGCGGAGCCCTCCAACCAGTCTATGTCCCAAGAGTGCTATTTGCTGATTGGCTTGGACCTGGGCTATCAAATGCCATCATTGTACGATCCCAATATGAGATTACCCTGATTGGTTAGACCCAATTAGGCTCCGCCCAATTCTCCACTTAGTGGAAAACTGTAGTGAGTCCAACTCTACCCAGACCAGCAGTTGCTGTACAATGGGGATGAATTAGAATGGATGTTCAGGGATTCTCACAGTGTTCACCATGCTGCATAAAAATTTTAGCCAGCAAAGTACAGGAGTTTATTAGAAGGTCATTATCATACCCTGTTATCAGAGCAGGGTGTGACATCCTAGTCATTTAAAAATCTGGCTGCTACTTCCATAAAACCGTGTACTCAACCACATTATAGCATTTAAGAAATTGTGCTTTCATAAGCTTTCATGTGCCTGACTCCCCCATTAGACAGTGGGGTTCTTAAAGTAGGAGTTGCATTCCCATTACCTATCCTGGTGCCTAGCATATCATAGGACACAATACCTACAGAATGAACTTTCTTCCTGAGAAAGAAAGAGAATCCAAAGAGAGACATTCCTGCAGAAAGGACAGAATTTAAAGGAGGTGATACTTCATTGATATTAAAAGCTGTTGAGAGTATAAGAACCTTGTTCAATTGTGTTTACCCAATATCTGCAACTTTCTTGGCTCTTATTCTTCTATTATACCCATGTAGAAACACCTCACTTTTGGATTAATTCCATAATATACTTTCTCTCCTGCTGCCCCTAGATAAAATCATTATTAATTCCTGGTTGCCAACCTCTGCTGGACTCTCCAGGTGCCTGGAATCCTTTATTGCTTCTTCCAGTCAACTCCTTCATGCATTCCCCTTTGCAAAATTTCAACACTCTGCTTGAGGTCTTCATCTGTCTCAAAACAATTTTCCCTCCTACTTTTATTACTTGACTTCTCCTCAATACCTGCTATAGGTAACTGTTCCATTCTTCTCATTTATGTATTTATTTTTAATTATTTACTGAAATTGAGGTGTAATTGACATATATTAGTTTCAGGTATATAATGTATTTTAATATTTGTATATATTGCAAATTGATCACCATAGCAAATCTAGTTAACATCCTTTATCATACCTACTTACAAAAGATTTTTTTTCTTGTAATGAAGACTTTTCAGATCTACTCTCTTAGCAACTTTCAAATATGCAATTCAGTATTATTAACATAGTCACTATCCTGTGTATTATATCCCCCTGACCTATTTCTTTTATAATTGGAAATTTGTACCTTTTGGCCCACTCTCTCATGTGTCTACCCTGCACCCCTGCCTCTGGCAACCATCAATCTGTTTTCTGTATCTATGAACTTGGGTTTATTTTTGTGGATTTTGTTTGTTTGCTTGTTTTTGATCCAGCATATAAGTGAAACCATATGGTATTTGTCTTTCTCTGTCTGACTTATTTCACTTAGCATAATGCCCTCAAGGTCCATGGCAAGATTTTTTGCTTTTTCATATCCTGATAGTAGTGTGTGTGTGTGTGTGTGTGTGTGTGTGTGTGTGTGTGACATTTTCATTACCCATTCATCTATCAATGGACACTTGGGTTGCTTCCATATCTTAGCTATTATGAATAATGCTGCAGTGAACATGGGGGTGCACACAGTTCTTCTTGAACTCTCTTCTTTTGTTTCTAGGACATCATGATTTCGGATTTTTTTCCTCTTTCCCTAGACTTAGATTACCTGGATCCTTTTCTTTTGCTTTCATAGTCTGTGTGTGTTCTCCTAACCAACCCCTTATCACTCTGAGAGGCAGAGATTTTTTTACTTGTCTTTTTCCCCCACTAGACTGAAAGTTTCTTTCAGAGATCCAACACATGCTTCATTCATAGTAGATATTCAATAGATGATTACTAAGTGTATGTTAGATTCATTTTCTAGAAGGAAGGAGAACCAGTAGAGAATGATATATTGAAATAAAGTTAAAGGAAGACAAAATTTCAAGGAGGGGATGATTCATGGTTTGAAATGCTATTGAGAGTCTAGAAAGAAATAGTCATTAGATTAGGCAGTTATGAGGTGATTTATGACCATAATTAGAGCAATGGAAGAGAACTGTTGTTGGAAGAAGCCAATGGAATGGTTTTAGAGATCAGATGGACGTAAGGAAATAATTACTGAATGATTACAAATTTTTGAGTAGGAATTTGTTTTTAATTTCTTTTAATTTACTTAGATTATTATTATTATTTAAGTAAGCTACACGCCCAGCATAGAGTCTAATACTGGGCTTGAACTCACAAAGACCTGACCTGAGATCAAGAATCAGTGGCTATCTGACTCTTGGTTTTGGCTCAGGTTGTGGTCTTATGGTCATGAGATTGAGTCCCACCTCTGGCTCTATGCTCAGCATGGAGTCTGCTTGAGATATTCTCTCCCTCTGCCTCTGCCCCTCCTGCTTACACTCTCTGTCTCTGTCTCTGTCTCTCTCTCTCTCAAATAGATAAATAAATCTTAAAATTAAAAAAAAGGAGTGAGATGCTTAACTGACTGAACCACTCAGGCACCCTTATTTATTTATTTATTTACTTACTTATTTACTTATTTATTTATTTATAAAGGGGAGAGAGAGAGAGAAATGGGGGAGGAGCTGAGAGAGAGGGGGAGAGAAAGAATCTTAAACAGGCTCCAAGCCCAGTGTGGAGCCTGACATGGGATTCTATCATAACCCTGAGATCATGACCTATGCCAAAATCAAGAGTTAGACACTTAACCAACTGAGCCACTCAGGTGCCCCTTGAATAAGAATTTGAATGTGAATGAATCTCCAGGAATTCCAGATAATATATATAGGTAAATGTCTTTATATAACTTATAAGTTCTATTATATAAAATAGATTATAATAAGCACTATTACAAAGTATAGATACTCTTAACCTAGCCTTTTCCTAAGGGCAGAAAGCAGAGATGCCTGGGTGGTTCAGTCAGTTAAGTGTCTGCCTTTAGCTCAGGTCATGTCTCAGGGTCCTGGGATTGAGTCCTGCATTGGGCTCCTTGCTCAACAGGGAACATGCTTCTCCGTATGCCTGCCATCCCCCCTGCTTGTGCGCTCTTTCTCTCTCTCTCTCACTCTCTGGCAAATAAATGAATAAAATATTAAAAAAATAAAAGCAGAAAGCTACCTACTCTCTGAATTAATTGGCTGTTGATTTGTATTTTCTTTTCTTTTTCCTTTTTCCCCTCCTCCAGTCCTCCTTCTTCTCCTCTAAATTGCTATTTTAAATCCACAACAAACACATTATACTGAGTTCTAAAGTCATTTTCAAAATATTTTGCTTTTCTTCATTTGTAGATTGAACGGATACAGAATGTATGCATCTGGCAGAGCTACCAGATAAAGAAAAACCACATGGACATGAAGAATGGCCATACAGATAATGAGAGAATTCTGTTCCATGGGACAGATGCAGACTCAGTGCCATATGTCAATGAGCATGGCTTTAATCGCAGTTATGCTGGGAAGAATGGTAAGGAAGCAAGTAATCTGGCTGACTAGAATGAGATGAATGAGAACTCTAGTGTTGACTATTCACACCCAAGCAGTGTAGAACCATAGATGGCAGCCATCTTGTCATTATCAGGGTAGAGTTCTTTGCGTTTCATCAGAAAGGAGGCTGGCAACCTTCAAGGCTAGAGGGAGTGAATTGTAGAAATGATGAAGAGTGGCTTGGGTGGGCAAGAACGACATTAAAAAAATGTGTCAGGTTTGGCATGGTTCTACATACTGTGATAATTTTCTGTTTTTAGAAAACCTTTTTGTCTTTCTCTTTATAGGAGCAGCCTATGGACGAGGAACCTATTTTGCTGTTAATGCCAAATATTCTGCTAATGATAAATATTCCATACCAGACAGCAATGGGAGAAAGCATGTTTATGTTGTACGAGTGCTTACAGGAGTCTACACATGCGGACATGCAAGATTAGTTACCCCTCCATCAAAGAATCCTCACAATCCCACAGATCTCTTTGACTCTGTCACAGATGATACACAACATCCAAGACTATTTGTGGTATTCTCTGATAATCAAGCTTACCCAGAATATCTCATAACTTTTAGGTGTTAAAAAATAGGTTTTTTTTTAACCTCTAAGAGATTGTTTAGTTGTCTATTTATAAGAACAAATTTATAGAATTTTTGTCTTTGCCTTTGGCTTGTTTATGTAGATAAAAATGTCTCTGTTAGGTGCTAAAATGCTGAAAACAGCCTTTCAAAAGCGCTCTATTGCAATTTGTAGCATACCTCTTTTCTGAGCATATTGATGGGTGGAAGCTAAGAAATGCGGGTGACATAATTATAGCTACAACTATTCACAGACACCAAATGTGTCAAAGAACAAAGAGCACATTATTTTTGTCTAGCAGAGAAGAAATAAGACGAATCTCTTTAAAGCCAAGATGTCATTGCTCTAACAGAGCATGTTAAGACATCAAACTGTGCTGGGCTCAACTGTACTGTTAAATGAATAGGCTGCTAATGTGTATCTGTAAGAGCTAAGAATTTTGCCCCCCTGAAGAAATACTTAGTAGAACAGTTCAGCTAGAATGACTGAAATCTGTTATGGAGTAAACCAGGTAAAAATGTGTTGTACCACTATCTGATGCTACATGACAACTTACTATAAAATTTAAGGGCTTTGTGGGCAAGGAATTCAGGTGTGGCTTAGCTGGGTCATTCTGACTTAGGGTTTCTCCTAAAGTTGAATAAAGATGTCAGCAGGGGATGCAGTGTTCTGCAGTGGCTTGACTAGAGCTGGAAGATCTGCTTCCAAGGTAAATCACTCAGATAGCTACAGAGTTTTTGCTGGTTGACAGAAGTCCTCAGTTTTTCTCCCCATAGTCCTTTCCAGGCTGCTTACATTGCTCACGATGTGGTATTCCACAGCCAGCAATTCAGGAGAGAGACAGGCTGAAGCCATGGTGTCTTTTATGACCTAGCTTCTGAGTCATACTCCACCTCTTCCACAGCATTCTGTTGGTTCCACAGATCAGCTCTTTCAGTGTAAACAGGAATTACACAGGGCCTGGACACCAGTGGACAGAGATTGTCGGGGACCATCTTAGAAGCTGTATAGAGTGAAGGACTGATACACTGATGAAATGTTAGCAGTGAGAAGGACTCTAGAGGTCATCTAAGCCCACTGTCCTCTCATCTTTCTCTCCCCCATCTGTACTCCCAGGGCAAAAAGCCCTCGAGTCTCTGCTTCACCACTTCTACATCTTAAGGATAACTTATTCCATCCCAAGACAACTGTAACTGTTGGAAAACTCTTGTTTACACTGAGTTGAAATCTCTTCTTCTGTGTCTATTGCCTGCTGGTCACTGTCACCTTCTGGAGGGCACAGAGCATTTATCATTCTTTTTACAGATGGTGGCCCTTCAGATTCATCTCTTCTTTCTATTATACTAGAGTTAGGTAAATTCTTGAAATATTTAGCAGCTTATCCTGAAGCATTACTTATCAAGAGTTGAAGACATTTAAGACGTGTTTACATAATCATAAATAAGCAGATGCACATTAAAAGGAGTACAGGGAAGTTTAAAGAGAATAACTCCCTTCACCATACTATATTACTCATAATTGCAACATTCAGAGGAAACCACTGCCAACATTCTTTTTTTTTTAAATATTTTATGTATTTGTTTGACAGACAGATCACAAGTAGGCAGAGAAGCAGAGAGAGAGGAAGAAGCAGGCTCCCTGCTGAGCAGAGAGCCCCATGCGGGGCTCAACCCCGGGACGCTGGGATCATGACCTGAGCCGAGGGCAGAGGCTTTAACCCACTGAGCCACCCAGGTGTCTCCCACTGCCCACATTCTTATGTTCTCTTCCCCCTTCTCCTTTCTTCTACATCCACCTTTAACAAAGTCAAAGTCACACTTTATTCAATTACTTAATTATACAATATTATATCTACCTTTTTCATTTAACATTGTAAGTGTTACTCTCATGTTATTAATTTTTCCTGTAAACATCATCTTAATGGTCAAGTTATTCCACTGTATATTTTCCTTTTATGTATATATAAAGTTTTAAAAAATGTCATAGTCTTTCCTTATAGTTTAATAATCCAATTTCCTTTTGTAACATATCTGTATTATTTCCCCCATGTCATTAAATATCTTATCTATCATTTTGATGGTTGCATAGCATTTCATTGTACATCTCTACATAAATGTCATGTCAAAGCAGGGTGCCCTATAATGCTAGATAAATGTATGGTTGGATTATGAGATCCTGAGAGCATAATCTACTTTCAGTGAGACACCGCATCCTGAACTTCTTGAGAGAAAATACAGTCCTAGAGAGCAAAGCAAGTCTAAATAATTCTCTGTTTGTACATGGGCTTTGGCTCCCAACTCCAGTGTAGAATCCTAGTGAGCCAGGTTAGAACACAGAAGGACCCTTTTTACTTAGGTTAGGTAGGCTTTTAGTTGCAATGTAAACTGCTGTCTTCTGTCTCCTCCAATGCTGTTACTCAAAAACCCCCCAATTTATTTTGCTGTACTCCTACTTCACTATATGACATAGAAGTCTTGAGTATAATACATCCATGTTATTAAAGTTGTGATGGTTTCTTGAGGAACAAAATTAAGTCAGTCGATATTAATTTTACTTATTGATTTGTTGATTTATTTAATTTATTTATTTGACAGAGAGAGAGAGCACAAGCAGGGGGAGTGAGAGAGGAAGAAGCAGACTCCTTGCTGAGTAGGGAGCCTGATGCGGGACTTGATCCCTGGGATTGTGATCTGAGCCGAAGGCAGACGCTTAACCGACTAAGGAACCAGGTGCCCCCAGCCAACTGATAATTATACAGTTATTATAAATTCCACCTTCCATTAGTCTGAAGCTAAATGCCTTTCCATCCTTTATGTCCATCTCCTTCCCTGTTTGCTTGGCATTCTCCATCCATATTATTAGGATGTTCTTGATTTCTTTCCTAATAACCCACCATTTCTTTCCTAATAACCCACTAATTTCTGATGCAAATTAGAAATCTTTAACTTCGCTAATTACTTTCAAAATGGGTTTCTTTTGTATGGATTTCCAGAGTTCTGGCTGATGGTACCTGACTGATCTGAGACCAGAGATCCTGAGGTACAGCTCTGACTGGCAGTCAGATGGCTTACTGTCCCATGTATCTTCTCTCCTCTTCTCTCTTTACTTCTCTTAGCATTTTTCTCCTTCTCATTCCTTTCTTTCACCTCCAGTCCTTCCCTTCACTTGTGGAGGAATGAGGACACACGCTCTGCTTGGATGAATCAGAGGAAACATTTTTAAATTTTTTTCTTCATCTATGGTAGAGAAATAAAATCCATGTAGTGTGTATGCGGATGTGTTAATTGAACACAGGGTCTGTGAATTCATTTACAGGTAGTGGGTTAATTATCACAGTGCTGGTAAGATCGTTTACAGCTATGATCAATTCCATTTCTGCTCAATAGTTTATTTGAACAAATGCAGTTTCTTATAGTAAATAGGATTTATGAGCTTAATTGATTAAAATATTCCATTTACAAGCTGTGTAGGAAAAATTCTTGCTGTTTCTCCTTTACTCTCCTTTCCATACTCACAACACTTCTGACACCAAATGTCTGCAGTTTTCCCCAGCTCTAAGCAATCCTCTGCAGTACTAGCTGGGGGTCCCACAATTTCACTCAATTCTGACACTATCTACTTGAAAATAATGTCAGATCCCATGGGTTAAGGGCTCAGCCCCACAAGACTGTCTCACCTCCTCCTGTACTGCAAATGCCAACAGCAAATCCCAGGTTGTTCTCTGTACTTCTGACTATGAGTCAAGGCTATGAACCCTTGTTCCCACAACCCCCTCCTTGGGTTTGATTCATTTGCTACAAGGGCTCACAGAACTCAGGGAAACACTTACATTCACTTGTTTATTCTGAAAGGCTGTGATGAAGGGTGCAGATGGAGAGTTACATTGGGCAAGGCACATAAGAAGGGTCACATAAGAAGGCACATAAGAAGGGTCATGTTTTCTCAGGGCATGTCACTCTGACAGCGCCTTCACCTGTTCTTCAACTTGGAAGCTCCCTGTAGCTCATACCTTTGGGATTTTTGTGGAGATTTCAACACGCAGGCAGTGAGTGATCATTAACTCAATTTCCAGATCCTCTGCCCTTGCTGGAGAATAGGGGATGGAGCTCTAAGCCTTCTAATCATGGCTTGGTCTTTTTCGTGACTGGCTCCCATCCAGGAAACCAGCAAAAGTCATTTCATTAGAACCAAAGATACACACCCAAGAAATTCCAAGGCATTTAGGAAGTCTGTGTCAGGAAGTAGGGTCAAAGACCAAATTTGAGAATAAAAGATGCTTCTAGTGGCTCTCATCACCTTTTAGGAGTTTTGAGCCAGGAACCAGGGACAGAAACTAAGATATAAAAATAATAAAGATATAAAACATAATATTTTTTATTATCTCACACAAGCTTTGGACTTTTCTGCCACTCTTAGTAAACATACAAAGGAAATCTTGTAATTAAACTCTCAGAGTGAATAATGATTTTAATTTTAATTGAAGTACAGTTTTTAATTGAAGTACAGTTGACAGAGAATGTTATATTAGTTTCGGCTGTACACGTAGTGACTGGACAACTCTATACGTTATGCTGAGCTCACCATGAGTGTAGTTACTGCCTGTCACCATACAACAACACTATCACAATACCATGGACTATATTCCCCATGCTGGAACTTCTAGTGACTTAATTTTAAAAGACCTCTGCTTCGTCTCCCTCTCTGTTTGTATTACCTTTGTGGTCACCAGGATATAAATAACTTCTAAATTTCTTTTTCTTATCTCGTTAAAAAGGACATTTTCAACATAATAATTTATGTCTCCAAAGCCTCTTGTTGCCTACAATTACAATTCTATAATAAAAACCTGTTGAATAAGTAATTTTGACTTCCACAACATCCACCCCAACCTCTTCAATCCAAACCTTTTATGTGCCCTTTTATGTGTCTAATGTGCTCCTGTTTCTCCACACCCAAACCCAGTAACCCCTTCACCTCACAACACCTTGTTCACATTCCACATAGTCAGATAGAATACACTAGAAAGGATTTTTATAGTATCAGAACAAACTTTCTGCAAAAGATTAAAAAAAGAATGAAAATTCTTCTCTGAGGGCCTTTGTAGTTTATAGTGCAGGATGGGGTTTCTTTCATACTAACTCCACTAAAACACCAATCAAAGTACCTGAAATAAGGAAAGTACTCACCAACACAAAATCAACTACATAAATTGAACAAATCTGGGGGTCAACAAAAAAAAAAATCAAAATTTTCTATATAAATGAAAAAAGAGCCCCCTCCAAAAGGAATTTTAGAATCTAAGACATGTTAAGATAATAACACCTGCCTTGCCACTTTCCGGGGTTAAATAAGATAATGCCAAAATTATGGTGAAAAAATAGATATTACAGTTTTAAACTAAAAATTAGAAGGCAAGACACAAATAGTACAAACTATAGAAGCAAAGTAAATATGATTGATTCCATTAACACTTTAAAAATTGAGGTTCAGGGCGCCTGGGTGGCTTAGTGGGTTAAAGCCTCTGCCTTCCGCTCAGGTCATGATCCCAGGGTCCTGGGATCGAGCCCCGCGTCGGGCTCTCTGCTCCTCGGGGAGCCTGCTTCCTCCCGTCTCTCTCTCTGCCTGCCTCTCTGCCTACCTGTGATCTCTGTCTGTTAAATGCATAAATAAAATCTTTAAAAAAAAAATTGAGGTTCGCGTTTGGGTCTTCTGGCTGGCTCAGTCTGTGGAACGTGTGACTCTTGCTCTCAGGGTTGTGAGTTCAAGCCCCACACTGGATATACAGATTATTTTTAAAAAATAATAAAACCTTTAATAAATAAATAAAATTGGGGCTGAAGGTTAAGATTGAATATATGCACCTAATTTTGCTTCTTTCTCAAACCCTAAGAAAGCCTCAGTGGAGGGATTTAAAGGACACATAAGTCCTTAAGAACAGGGACGATAGGAGATGATAGCAAAAAGCATTTTAGAAGCTAAAAAGCAGATAGATCTGTGCTAATGACTATAGACAGCTCAACCTTAAGCTAGAAGTGGGAGGAAAGCAGAGACCCATCTGCTTTACCCTTGAAAGGCTCAGGAACTGACAACATCTGAGCCTCTGGAGCTGAGTGAAGCTGAGAAGAGCAGATGCTAAAATAAGGACAGGAGGAAAGCCATTCAGGAAACACTTAAATCCCCAGATACTCTCCCCACCCCCCTTGCCCAGGGTGACTACCTCTTACCTACCCCAATCTGGAGGCTATTTTCTGCAGGTGGTAAAAGAGAGAATCTCTAAGCAGGACACCAGGCACAGATGAGGTCTTAGGTGTCATAGCAAAAACAGAGGAGTTAGTGGTCAAATACTAAATCCTGAGAGGACATCCCTCCCAATGCCACCTTTCCATATTGGACTCCACAAACAGCAGCAGCCAGACTTTTACTCTTCAGACAAGGATTGGACATTTCTACTTTGCACCTGTTATTGTCGAGAGGAAATTTTACCCTACAGATACTGACAGCAGAAATTCTATATTTTTCATTTCTGCTGTTAGACTTTTTAATTTCAAGACCTCTTTTAATTTGAAGACCTCTTATTTGTTTCTTAAATGTTCCTAGGGGAGGCTGGGTGGCTCAGTCAGTTAAGCATCTGACTTCAGCTCGGATCATGATCCCAGAGTCCTGGGATTGAGTCTCATATCAGGCTCCTTGCTCAGCAGGGAGCCTGTCTCTCCCTCTGCCTGCTACTCCCTCTGCTTGTGCTTGTGCTCTCTCTCTCTCTCTCTCTCTCTCTCTCTCTGTGTCAAATAAATAAATAAAAATCTCAAAAGAAAAAAAAAAAGTTCTATGTGGGGCTTCTGGGTGGCTTGAGAGTTGGTTCAGCATCCAGCTCTTGATTTTGGCTCAGGTCATGAGCTCAGGACTGACTCTCATTGTCACGACACCAAGCCATGCATCAGGCTGTGTGTTCAGTGAGGCGTCTGCTCGAGATTCTTTTCCGCTGTCCCCCCTCCCCCTGTCCTCCTCATGCACACGTTCTCTCTCTCTCAAATAATAAATAAATATATATTTCAAAATATTCCTTGTAACAGAATTTTCTTTCCAATAATAGTTCTTTAAGTTTTATATTGAATTAGAAGTTTTTCTTAAATGTCTGAGAAACCTTGGTTATCTATTCTCAGAAGTCTAAAAAGCTATTGGAAGCTATGAACTAGTGAATGGGGCTTATCAACTTTGGGTTTCATTGCGTGTGCTTTGGTGGTCTGTACTGGGGAATTTAAAAGTTAATCAAAGTATAGCAATCAAATACAAATATATTTTAAGTAAAAAAAAAAACAGTAAACTAGATCTCTAATGATTACTAAATATATATAGCAAAGGAAATAATAAAAAGTTTAAATTTATAACAAAAACATAAAAGGTAATAAAATAGAAGAAACAATCCAAAAATGCATGAAGAAATTGAAAGAAATAAAACTATTTTTAAATGATTTGAACAACATTCATTCATTCAACAAATGATATTCATTGATTCACTCAACAATTATTGACCATATCTCTGACATTATTTTAGACACTGGGGAATCTAACAATAAACAAGACAGATAAAGTTCCTACCTCCAGGGAGCACATAGTCTAGCAGTTGAGAGAGACATTAAAGAAATACTTACAGAATTAATTAGTCAAAATTGCAATAAGTATGAGAGGGGAAATAAAGGGTGCTATAATATATACTTAACTGAAGATTTAACTGAGTCTGAGAAGTCAGGGGAGGCTTTCCTGAGGAATGAAGGAAACCAGAATGTCACCCAAAAATATGCCCTTTGACACAAGAATTATCTTGAGCTGAAGGCAATTGAGCAGCAACAAGTACAAGAAACTCTACACTTTCTTCCCTATTTGCCTAAAAACAGGATATAAATTAACAAAGGTTAACCCTACCCTTTCTACCAGGAATAAGAAAACTTAATCATTGGAGACAATGTTAGACCCTTCTCAGCCTGGAGCCACCCCTAGAGACATCTACACAACAAATTTTACTAACTAGTCTTTAGCTACCATTAGTTTTCCATATATTTGCCTTCCCATGATTTGCTATTTATAGATACTCAGAGTCTTTTTCCTTTGTCTTATTACTTCTCTAAAAATTTATCATTCCTTTGCTAAGATGCTGTATAAACTCAAATTCTAACCAAACCTTTGAGTTACTCATCTCTGGGGACACCCACGCGTGACATTCATGAGGCACAGACTCATGCCTCAACTCAACATGGTATGTTATTGGATTCAGGTGACCAGCCAGGTCATGATGCTGGGTTCGTGAGATCTGCCCATGTTGGGCTCTGTGCTCAGTGGGGAGTCTGCTTGGGATTCTCTCTCTCCCTCTGCCCCTCTGCCCCATGCTTTCTCTCTTCCTCAATCAATCTATCTTTAAAAAACAAAAAAGACCCATACTTTCTCTCCAAAAAATTTAATTCTCCAAAAAATTCCAAGCAGATTGAAAGTTGAATACTTAAAAGTAAAAAAAAATACACTCTCATGTATGTGAACAGACTAGCACTAGGAGAAATCACTTTCTGACTATCGATGGAATAGAAAAAAAGATGGACAGTTTCATTACCTAGATAGTTTTAGCTTTGATGGCAGGAATACCAATAAAGCTGAGATTTAAAAATTCAGAAGAATGGAGACAATATTTGTACGTAAACACAGAAGTTTAATAACTAAAAAGTATGAAGAGCTCATATAAGTGGGTAAAAATACCAGCTGTCCATTACACAAATGATTAAAAGACAGTTCATACAAGAAGAAACATGAATTTATCCATGATTTTTGAAATATTCAGTCAACCTTGTTGGTAAAATACCTGCAAATTAAACTTACTGTGAAGTTGCATATACCTGAAAAAGAGTAAGAAACACTTTTGAGAAGTGACAGACCCCCCAAGCTTGCAAGGCTTCGAGAAAGCAGATATGCTCACGCATAAATGATAGCAATGCAAATGGATTCCATTTTTCTGAGGGGCAAAATGCTACTTTATTGAAAGAATCATAAGTATGCCTAACCCCTCACCAAGTGATAGAGTTTATCCTGAGGAAATAATGTTTAATAAAAACCAAAAGTATACATATACAATGTTTATTTTATGATAATAAAATACTGGAAGAAAGGGAAGATCCCAACAATACAGAAATGTAGAGGTTAGTTGTGGTATATCAAGATACTGTACTCTAGCAACACACTAAAAATGTTAAATATGAAGATGATACAGGAAGTAGAGAAAATTTGGTTAAATCATGTTACGTAAAAGGATGAATACTAAATTGTGTACACATACCTGTCATAACTGTTATATGACCATGAATATGTATAGGTAAATGAGGCAAAAGGACAGAATAGGGAACGTTTCTAGTTGGGTTCAGATCAACAGACTTCTAGTGAATTATTCTGTAAGGTTGTTAAAACTAGATTTTTAAAGAATTTCAATTTTTATAATGACAGATTTTCTTTGCAGGACATTTCACGAGCTTGTAGAAATACAGGAATTTGCCGCCTGCTTAACTACGCAGATGGAAGGAAGATGGTTTTTCCACTTAGTTATGTGAAACTTACTAAAGTTATGTTTCCATAGATAAAGGGTCAGAGGTAAACGATGGTCAGAATGGCTAACCCCACTTCAGGAAAATGTTCTATAATGGAGGAAAAATAATTTTCCCTCTACCCTTCTGAGTTCTTAGCTGAGACCCCTGCAATATAAGATTAGCACGAGAAAAGCAAACAGAACTTTATTAACGTGTATATGTCATGTATACGTGGGAGATAAGGAGGGAGAATGAATAAGTGCCCCAGGTGGCTCAGAATTCAAATTTAAATAATCTTGAATAGGGAAAGGGGTTGGGGGGAATGTAGATCTCCTAGAAGAGAGTAAATGACTTATTTAGAAACAATGAATGAGCCCTTAGAAGAACAGATGGGAGGTATGATAGATTGTGGCAAAGTTTGTCTGGGTGTGGTGGTGACTTCTAGTTCTCCTGTGAAGTCAATCTTCCCTGGTTGATGACATTGTTGGGAAGAGGTTTATGACAACTGAGTTCCTCTAGGAGGATCTGTCTTTAGGTAGATAAGGGGAATGCAGAGAAAGTGCCTCCCTGTGTTTACTATTTTACAAATGTTCAAAACAATCAATATACCAAAGCAGGATGTTTTGGGAGTGGTGTGTCCTGAATTCCTACAGTCCTATTTTGGGGTGGCATGTTCTGCTACCCTTCACTTACAGCTGAGAATGCTAGCAAAAAGGACTGCTTTCTAGTTAGTGAGGAACTGTTAGGTCCTAGCCACTGCCAGAAAGTAATTTGAGAAGTGGAACTGCAGTGGATAGAATTGTGTCCCCTGAAAAAAATATGTTGAAGTCCTAACCAGCATATCTGTGAATGTGACATTTGGATACAGGGTCTTTGCAGATGTAATCAAGCTAAAATGAATTCATATTGGATTACAGTAAGCCCTAACCTGATGACTGGTGTCCTAATCAGATGATGGGGGGGTGGGTGTGGGTGCCTAGGTGGCTCAGGGAGTTAAGCATCTGACTCTTGGTTTTGGCTCAGGTCATAACCTCATGGGTCATGGGATGGATCCCCACATCCAGCCCTGTATTGGACTCTGTGCACAGCAGGGCTTCTGCTTGAGATTCTCTCCCTCTACCCCTCCCCCATCTTGTGCGTGCTCTCTTTCTCTCTTTCTCTCTCTTGCTCTCTGTCTCATATAAATAAACCTTAAAAAAAAAAAAAGAAGAAGAAGGGACTGTGGGCACAGGCAGATACTGGGCGAACGTGATAGGACCATGGAGGCAGAGATGGGAATGATGCAGCTGCGAGCCAAGGAATGCCAAGGCCTGGGGGCAAACACCAGAAGCTTGGAGAGAGGCACAGGAAGGTTGTCCCTCAGAGCCGCCAGTAGGAGCCAACCCTGCTGACACCTTGACTTCAGACTTCTGGCTCTAGGACTATCAGAGAATAAATTTCTGTTGTTCTAAGTTTAGTTTGTGGTGCTTTCTTACAGAAGCCCTGGGAAATCGAGATAGGGACAAAATACGTATAGTCTGGTGGAAACACTAACTAAAACAAAAAACTGGCTGCCACTGACTCCTGGCTTCCAAGGCAGCAGTGAAATCCATGGTTCATTGTTTTTAGGAAAGCACCTTATACGGAGTCCCCACCCCCGTCATAGGAGTTGGTAAACTTTGTCCTGCAAACCAGATCCAGCCCACCCCCTGCAACCTAAAAATGGTTTCTACAGTGTGGAAACAGGAACCAAGAAGCAGATTTCAATGTGGACTTTCTCTGGAAAAATGCAGCCCTTTGGAAAACGATACATTGGGCAGGGTTCTGGACCTTCCTGCAGTACATTGGATGGGGAATTAGGATATTTTACTTGGTTATTAAGTGAAGAATAATTCAAACAGAATAAAGGACTTGGGAACTGAGAGTAATGACTAGCTCACAGTAAGCCCAACCAGGGCGATGAGTTCAAGTAGAACTGACTCATCTTTGAGAAAAGGAGATTCAAGAAGATGATAAGTCTTCAATGGAGTTTCAGGAGGATTTTATGAACATCTGAATTATTCTAAAGTTTCTGGGTATGTGGCCAAATTCTGCGCAAAGTTTGTGTCAACTCAAGGCTATAAGTGTATTTGGAGGTCTGGCTGTGAACTACATATCCATGACTTTTTATTTGGCTGAGTTTGGATTTGATATCTCACACTGCTCACTGGACTTGAAAAAAATTTTCAGTAAAATTACTGAGGATGCAGGATTTAATTAAAAAAAAAAAAGATTTGGATGTTGTGTTGTCAAAAGCCACTTTTCCTGTGTCTTGTGATTTAACTATAAGAAGCTTGTAATCCCAGGTGATCATGTTATATTTCAAGTATACTTTGAAGAATATGGTTTAGTCTAATTGATTTGACAGGAACATGCTTGTGTAGAAAAGAGATATCCTGCTATTCTCAGAAAGGTCTGCTTGCAAGGGTGGTCCTGGCTGGCCTCAGAAGTTAGATTCAGGGAGGGCTTCCCCAATTCCTCACTGATAAGAGAATTGGCTAATGGAGTGTTTGAACTGTACAAGCATCATGACTTGTGCTGAACATCTGCTCTCCTTCAGGGTATTTGGAATTTTGGTGCAGGCTTGGCAGAAGGTGACTACATGAACAGCTTCCCCAAAAACCTGGGGCACTGAGTTTCCAGTGAGCTTCCTTAGTAGACAGCATTTCATATGCATTTTCACAATTCAGTGCTTGAAGAATTAAGTGTATCCTGTGTGACCCATTTGGGAGAAGACCCTTGGAAGCTCTAGGCTGGTTTCCTTAAACTTTTTCCCATATATCTTTCCCCTCTGCCAGTTTTGGTTATACCCTTTCTCTGTAGTAAATCCCAGCTGTGAGTATGACCACATGCTGAGTCTGCTAAGTCCTCCTAGAGAATTACTGCACAAATGGGTTGGTCTTGGGGACCTCCAACACAATGTTACCCTACATGCACTTACGTCGTATTTCTGTCTGAAAGTTTACACATGTAAATCGTAGTTCTCAATCATACTTTTTCCTTCATGAAAGCCAGAAATATACATATTTACTCACAAAATTAGGTGAATGAAGGTTCTGTGGTTAGTACAGAAGACAAAGGATAGATTTGCAGGGATAACTATGGAAGTAACTATATCTACTATTAGCCATTTTCATAGAGCTGATATAAACTGGAACCAAGAATCTCTAACCAAGAATTCCAGCATGTTTTCTTTTTCTTTCTTTTTTTTAAAAAATTTTATTTATTTTATTTGACAGGCAGAGCGGGGTGGAGGGGGGTGGCGAAGCAGGCTCCCTGCTGAGCAGAGAGCCCCGCTGCAGGGCTTGATCCCAGGACCCTGGGATCCTGACCTGAGCCGAAAGCAGAGGCTTTAACCCTCTGAGCCACCCAGGCGCACCTCCAGTATGTTTTCTAAGGAGATCCAGGAAGATGGCTTCACCTCACCACTCCTCATCACCCTTCCCTGCCCTCCACTCCAAACAAAGGGTGGGATACAGCTCAAGCAATGTAACATTATAACATTAGATGTTTATATTTTTTTTTCTAAAGATTTTTTATTTATTTTTTTGTCAGAGAGAGAGAGAGGGAGAGAGAGCAAGCACAGGCAGACAGAATGGCAGGCAGAGGCAGAGGGAGAAGCAGGCTCCCTGATGAGCAAGGAGCCCAATGTGGGACTCGATCCCAGGACGCTGGGATCATGACCTGAGCCGAAGGCAGCTGCTTAACCAACTGAGCCACCCAGGCGTCCCTATATTTTTTTTCTAAAGAGACTTTAAGTCAGTGGTATAAACTTTGTCTTTAAAAAACTAGCAAAAGAAGAGCAAATTAAACTCAAAACAAGTCAAAGAAATAATAAAGAGGAGAGCATAAATCAGGGCAACAAAACCAGGAAAAGAGTAGAGAAAAAAATCAACAAATCTGAAAGGTAGTTTTTAAAAAATATTAATAAATTGATAGACCTCTAACAGACCTCTTAGCAAAAAAACTAAATATAACAGCATAAGGCACCTGGGTGGCTCAGTCGGTTAAGCAACTTGCCTTTGACTTAGGTCATGATCTTGGGGTTCTGGGATCGAGCCCCACGTTGGGCTCCTTGCTCAGCAGGGAGCCTGCTTCTCCTTCTTCCTCTGCCTTCTCCCTGCTGCTTATGCTCTCTGTCTTTCTCAAATAAATAAATAAGTATAATCTTTAAAAAAATTACAGTATAACTCAAACTTATGAGTCAGAAACTATATAATGCTGTTTATATACTTATCTTTTTATCTTACATAATCCAGAAAACAAGGTATCCTGATAAGTAATGTTATACCTATTTTTAAAGATGAGAAATATAAGATTTATAGATTTTGGTCAATTTGCCCAAGGTCACATAAGCTGGTAAAATCCAGAATTAGTCTTGAACCCAAGTTGTCTGACCTAGATCTTAACTATCATATCACCCTAACTCCTAATACCCTGAAGACGATTCGGGGTGTCCATCCTGATCCCCATTTTAGTAATGACTAACTTTTTTTCCCAGCTGCTAGGGATATCTGCTGCTGACAGGTCACAGCTGCATCCCTCATTGGAAACTGATCTGAGCCTGTGGAGACTTTCCTCTCCCAGGACTGGATAATGCAGAGATTCAAAGGAATGACTTCTTTCCTCCATTTGAAACAATTACAAAACCTCTCTTAGTTCCAGAATTCTTCATAGGATTGTTTGAGGCTTTAGTTGCAACTACATTGTAAGTCAGTTTCTCCCTGTGCCCAGATCTGCCTTCCCCAGTTCTTTGCAGATGTATTTCCCTAGGGTGCTCCTTAATAAACCTTTGCATTTAATCCTCAGTCTGAGTTTGCTTCCAGGGAACCAAATTAAATCTCATATTGTGGTTAGCTCCTCTTTTCAGATTTTATTTATTTATTTATTTATTTATTTAGAGCCCACATAGGGGGAGGGGCAGAAGGAGAGGGAGAGAGAGAGAGAGCGAGCGCGCATGCATCCCAAGCTGACTCTGTGCTGAACAAGGAGCCTTACCTGGGGCTGGATCTCATGATCCTGACATCATAACCTAAGCCAAAATAAAGAGTCAGATGTTTAACTGACTGAGCCACACAGGTGTCCCGGGTTAGCTTCTCTTAATAAAATTAAGTAACAACAGTACAAGTTAACCGCATTATACATTATGGGAAATAATCATATGTACTTACTTTCAAATTGTTCAGAAAAAAAATGTTCTTTGTACTACTCTTACAACTTTTTGGTAAGGTAAAAATTATTTCAAAATAAAAAACACCTTTAAGATGTAACATTTTCAGGCAAACAGAATGAGAAAGTTCACCATTCACTTTTGAAAAGAGTATTGTAAAAGATAAGTGTCTACTTTAGGAAGAAGAAAATTGAATGAAAAAGAAAGGAGAGGGCTTCAAAGACAAAGAAATAATTAACATGTTGTTCACTCTAAATTAATATTGACTAGTTTTAAAAAGATTAATTTAATTTTTTAGGGATGCCTGGCCAGCTCAGTCTGTTAAGTGTCTGCCTTGGACTCAGGTCATGATTCCAGGGTCCAGGGATCCAGTCCCGCATTGGGAATCCTTGCTCTGTGGGGAGTCTGCTTCTCACTCTGTCTCTGCTGCTCCCCCTGCTTGTGCTCTCTTTCTCTCTCTCTGACAAATAAATAAATAAAATTTTTATTTTTTTAATTTTTTAATTTGTTAAAAGATTTTATTTTATTTTATGTATGTATGTATTTTACCGAGCCACCCAGGTACCCCTAAATAAAATCTTTAAAAAAATAAATAAACTTAAAAAAAAAAAACAGTTAACAATAACAAAAAGATAGCAAGATAGGGATAAGTTTTTCCAAGGTTTGAGAAGATGTATTGATTAACTTTAGACTGTTAAGACTGAGACCTGCAAAAGAATAGGTATAGAATTTGTGAATTCAAACCAAATGGAGAGTGGAAAGGAATAAAGAAAAACTATCAATCTAATATGAAATAAGAAAGAAGGAAAAGCAAGGAATAAAACACAAGTAATTAAAAACTTGTAAAATAAAATGGTAGGAGTAAGACCCGCTGTATTACTTATTTATAATATCTCTACATTTATATTTACTAATTAGAAGAAATAGGATTAAAAACAATGCAGCTATATTCTGGTAATGAGAGATATAATTAAACTAAGGACATGGAAGTAGGTAGTTCTAGAGCTGGTTCTGTAGGTAAATAATGCCATCAAGAGCTTAGGCTCTTTCTATCTCTCCAATATGCCATTCTCAATGTTTCTAAGATATTGGCCTTCATGGTTACAAAATGGCTGCAGCATCTCCCAGGATCACATCCCATGTGACAACATCTCAAAAACGAGGGAAAAAGGATTTCTCCTAAGTGTCTCTTTATGGAGGAAGCATTTTCTAGGACAGACAGCGTACTTCCCCTTATATCTCTTGGCTGAACTGGGTCACATGGCCATCTTTAAACCAATCCCACTAGAAGGTAACGAGATGACTAAAACTGGCTTATCCCACCCACGAGTCAAGCATGGGTCTGAAAGAGCCTGTACTTTACCTGAGCACTTTGCTGCTGAACATCTGAAAAAAACTGAAGTTCTCCTAACAAGGAAGGAGTGATTGTCTTTGAGTAATTAACTAACCTTCTCAAAATGTCCGTCACACTCTGCAAGGACTAACCTAGTTAACATAGTAATAGCAGTATCAGTATAAGACAAAATGGACTTTAAGACAATGAAAATCAATAAAGAAGAGAGGCACACCATGAAGAAAAGGAACAATTCACTTGGGTGAGATAAACACCTTGAACCTATACGGCCTTAAATTAAGCAAAAGCAAAGGAAGATAAGCAAAAAGTGGCAAAATTACAAGGCGAAATGGACAAATCATCCATCACATATGAGAGACCCCGTTTCCCCACACCCTCACTACCTTGGCTTTGTTACTGAGATCACACAGATACGCTGTGGCTAGCTCAGCCTGGGCTAGAACCGGACTTAGATGTAGGAGACAGAAATAGTCTCTGCCCAGAGGAAACTCTAGGTGGGAGAGATGAGGAAGGGCAAGGCCAGTGAGGGATACCGCTATGAGCTATGGGCAGCCAGCATCGCCAGCAGCCGGACAATGGGTCTGTTGCCCTGAAGAAGGGATCTCAGCAGAAAATCCCTATGCAGGTATAGCATCCTGTCTTTAGCCTGGGTTCGTATCCCAGCTCCACCATTTACTAGCTGTGAATTTGGGGCATATATTCAACCTTTCTGTGCCTCAGTCTCCTCACAGTAAAATGGAGTTGATATTAATTTTCTTAAAGTTTGTTGTATTGATTGTTACACCTTAATTTTTTTACTACATTTGTCACTGTTTTGTGATTTCAGTTATTGCTTTTATTTCTTCCAGAGGCAATTTTTCAAAAGTAATGGGTAGATTAATGAAAGTTTGTGTGGATGATTAATTGGCTGTAGGAATGAAGGGAAGCAATCAGCTTTAAAATCTATTTGACTTTTTATAGGACCATCAGCATAACAATTATACTGAGGTGTGTGTTTGGTGCTGGGTTGGGGGGGTCTGAATGTGGAAGAGTATCCTGACTGCTCTATTTTTAAATAATACCTCTGTTGGGAGAGAGTACAGTCTTGTGCCAGAAACAGCTCATACTGGCTCACCAGAACTGATTGCTAAATTTTCAGAAGTTTGTGAAGAGTTATTAACCACCATTATTCAGAATTACAGTTGACCCTTGAACAATACAGGGATTAGAGGTGCCAACCACTCTTTGATCTTTTGTCAAAAATCCACATATGGGACGCCTGGGTGGCTCAGGTCATGACCCCAGGGTCCTGGGATCAAGTCTGGGCTCCTTGCACAGCAGGGAATCTGCTTCTCCCTCTGCTTGTGTGCTCTCTCTCTCTCTGACAAATAAGTAAAATCTTTAAAAAATCCACATATAAATTATGATTCCCAAAAACTTAACTAATAGCCTGCTTATGAATAATATAAACAGTTGATTAATATACATTTTGTATATTAGATGTGTTATATAATATATTCTTACAGTAAAGTAAGCTAGAGAAAAGAAGATGTTAAGAAAACCGTAAGAGAAAGTACATTTACAATACTATACTGTATCAAAAAAATCCGTGTCTAAGTAGATCCACACAGTTGAAACCCATGTTGTTCAAAGGTCAACTGTAGAAATAGATTATATTTTAAAAAATAATAAATACTGAAAATTCATCACTTCCTAATTATTTTATTACATTTTATTATTGTCTATACTCGAGTTCTTTCTGTCTATTGTATCCATATGGTGAAGGACTATATAACGGTGTTACTGTTCATCTCTGCTCAATTCTGCATTCAGAGATGTCACATCAGGAACACAAGTCAGCCATCATGGGGATATTTACACCATGGAATTGATAAACACTGCGCATCACGGCTTGACTTATTGCTTTGTTAATTGTCTAGACTTCAGAAACCAGTGGAGAATATCTTAATAAGGCAGATTAAATTTAAATGTGTGTCATGTCTGCAGCCATTTCATTTTAAAGAACACAAATGAAGAAGTATTCTTCCAGCATTTGAAAACCATTATCCAATTCAGCAAAGAAGGAGCTCATGTCAGTGACAATCAGAGGAGCTCTGACATATGTCTTCATTGTTTCATTTTCATCCCACTTAATGTAAATAACTAGCATTTATGTAAGAATTACACTCATTCATGATTGCAACCATAGTTTGGCTACAAATATGAGTTGGACAAAAATCTTTGAAACATTCTGTGAGGATCAGTTGGTTCTTTGAAATTTACAATAAAAAGTATTGTATATTTCATTATTTGCAAATTTTGTGCTATACAACCTTTATATCCAGAAAACGTATAATAAACAAAAACATATATGCAACTTTTTTTCTCCAGAGAGCTGATTGCTCAATATTTAATAGCATGTCACTCATGGTGATCATGTGTGGTATGATATGGGAGTAAAATATTATATGTTCTTCTTTGTAAATATGAACTAGATTGTACTTCTCTTTGCGTTAATGCCTGTCTTGAGACACAGGCATGTGTGTCTGATTCAGTGGCCAGGAAGGACTGTTGCTTTGTTTTATTCTTTACCTCTCCCAAACTTGGAAAGATCTAGACTACTCTGGACTCTTCTGCAGAATCCTCCCTCCACTTCCCACCCAATGATAGTATTAGTGAGTCTAAATGACTCCTGTTTGGGAAAATGGACCATGAAGAATCCCTATGCTGGCGGAGGAGTGAAGGTATTACAGACTTACCCCATGGAAGCTTGAAGAACATACAGCATCATGGGGCGCCTGGGTGGCTCAGTCATTAAGCATCTGCCTTCGGCTCAGGTCATGATGTAAGCGTCCTGGGATCCAGTCCCGCATCAGGTTCCCTGGGCTCCCTGCTCAGCGGAGAGCTTGCTTCTCCCTCTCCCACTCCCCCTGCTTGTGTTCCCTCTCTCACTGTGTCTATGTCAAATAAATAAATAAAATCTTTAAAAAAAAAAAAAAAAGAAGAAGAAGAAGAACATACAGCTCCTGAAAGGGACCTGAACACAGGGAAGAAGGCCAGAAATGGGGTGTGTCCATCAGGTGACTCCACCAGAGAACTGAACTTGGAGTGGTAGCAGAGTGTTACCACTGAGGGTGGTTGGCCTTACTTCTGAAGTCACATCCTATTTTAGGGGACCGGGCCAGGAGTTCCAGAGCAAAGTGGAAAGGTGGGCATGAGGTCCTCAGAATTAACGGATTCAAGACAAATGGGAAAGCTACCCTTCCCTTCCCCTCAAAAAAACAAAACAAAACAAAAAAACCCACTTCAAATGGGAGAAATCCTGGTTTGTAGAGAAGTTGAAAGCAGCCTGATGCTGGGTTATAGAAGTTTGTAGAGAAGCTGAACAGAGAAATTTAGAAGTAGAGAAAGGGAAGTTCAGCCTAAAAATTCTTGTTATATCAAGATCAGCTGTTGTTATGTGGGGGTGTTGACGAGGGAAAGAGGCAGGACAGGATGAAAACAAAAGCAATTATTTGGGGTCTTAGAATTTCAAATTCTAGGTACATGGTTTTGGGCAGCAACCCAAATATTGTCTCCCTAGGGAGTGAAGCTCTGGGGGTTTTAAAGACAAAATGTGAAGGGTTGTATATGTTGTTTACAAAGAATTTTGGTTGGTGTTGGCGGCAGAAAACTAATCTTCGTTAAACATAATTGGTTGCTAAGGTCCTCTCTGAGCAGAAGTCAGTTATGTAGGAAGTTATAGGTGTTAATGCAGAATCCTTAGAGCGTTTGCTGTATGGCTTAGTTCAGAAGTTCACGGTTCCATCGGGTGAGAATGTGCATAAGGCCCACTTCCTAAATGGCGGTCCAGTTCCATTTAAAAACCCTTGACATAAATGACACCATTTCATTTCATCTTTCACAGGGGGACACGGCCAGTTCCCAGGTCTTGAGTGGACATTTGCTTCGCTAGAAGGAAATGGGGTTCAGGAGGCAGACACCCATTGCAGATGGAGAATTGAGAGAGAATAAGCACACAGTGGGAGGGGGTAGGGTACCAGTTCAGCAAGCGAATGGTGACAAAACCATCTAGGAGAAAAGACAAGTATTCAAATACTTCAGGGGCTGATGACAAGCAGCAATTTGCTTTTTCTAGAACTTTCTTTGCTTGGTTTTCAAGACCTGCCATCCTTATCCCCTGGTAACTCCTTCCCAGTCTCCCCAGGGTTGAAGAACAGGCTGAGCAGGTCTCACATATTGCTGATAATTAAGTAAATTCTTGAAAGAAATCCAGAAATGGCCAGATAAAACTTCCACTATAAATAAATGATTTCCGTTTCCCTCTATTTCTTGGAAAATGATAATGCGAGGAAAAAGATAAACTGCTCAGTTCTGGAATCTCAAACTCTGGGGAAAGGAGGGTGCTGATATTAGCTGTGGCTTGGGGTGAGACTCCCTGGGGCCATGGGCCACCACTGCGTGGCTGAGAGCTGTGGCTGGCCCTTCCGTGTCATCCCTGCCTCCCCTACTGGGGTCCAGGGTGGTTTGGGCTGGATGATTCGCGCCACCTGCAGGTAGAAAGCTGGCGTCAGGGGGAAATACCTGCGTTCTGCAGTATTACCCAGCAGGAGTAAAGCCCAGGCAGTAACCTCTCTTTGGCCTGGCTTTGGTTCTCTTAGAAGATAACGTGTAAGGTCCAGTCCTGCAGGGAAAGCAGCTCTAATTTAGGCTGCGTCTGAGACCACATCACCTCCTTCACAGAGCAAACAGAAGCCATCAGAGAGAAGTCCCATAACTTCTCAACAGCGGTCATTCAGAATCACCTGCTTCTGCTCTCCATCTCCGCCTCATTTCCAGGGCAGTGGGATAGTTGTTCCCGCCCCACGGTTCATGCCTCCAGAAAGCCTTCCCACCTCCTCCCACAACCTGCACCTTCCCTCTGCCCTTCACTTTGTTCCACCAGTATTCAAACATGCCTCAGACTCTTACATCCTAAAAATATCTTAAAAGCCAGAAAACAGAAACAACAGCTATACTGATGCCCAACTCCTTTTGCCCCGTCACAGTCATGCTTCTGGAAAGAGCTGACTATGCTTGCCTGCCTCCACTTCCTTCCCTTCCTTCCAGACCTCTGTCCACTGCCAGGTCCCTCTCCTCCCTCCCCACAGGGAGACAGTGCTTGCGGGTTCGAAGCCGGAGACACCTTCTCTCACATGATGAATTGGTAGTGTTTGAATGAAAGCTGCTCCTTCCCACTTGAAACACTCTTTTATGACAGGTCAAAGACACGTACATTCCTAGCCTCTCCCACGTTTCTGGCCACATCTCAGTTCTCCCGTCTGGTGGATGCCACTGTTACCGAGCCAGTCGCTCCAAACGTCCATGGATAACCATGGAGGCATACTTGAGCATCTTTGCTCCCTGTCCACATCTTTCAGCAAGTCCTGCAGTTCTGCCTTCAGTACCGATTTGGAATCTCACTCATTCTCAGAAGGTTCTCCTCTGGTCTCAGCCACTGGGGACACTACGGTAGCCACATGGCTGATCTCCCTCCTCTGCTCTAGCTACTACACAGCAACCAGAGTGATTCTGTACCAGTCAGTTACATTATGGAAACCGCTCTCTCTTCTCAGCCCTCCAAGATTATCCTCTGTCTAAATTAATAAAGGGAAACCTCATTAAATGGAACCGGGAGGCCAGAAGGTAGAGCGCTCATGCCATACCCCTCCATGTCAATCACAGGAAGAATCGACTATTATCGACCCCAACAGAAGAATCCTCAGGTGGAGAGTGTCATCAGTGACAAGCCCAAAGAGGAAGGAACTCAATTACCCTAGACTCAGCCAATGAGAAACTGCCATCACCCAGAACTCTCGGTTTTCTCCAGTAGAATTTCGTTGAAAATAACCCCTCCCAACTTCCTCCTGTTAGCGCTCAGCTTTGTTTGTTGGACTAACTGATTTTTTTTTTTTTACAGTAGTTTGCTACTTGTCCGAAATTGCAATTTTCTGCTAGTCCCAAAGAAACCCATTTTTGCTGGTAAAATAGCTGACTTTTACTTTTAGCGCCAACATCCCCATCATCTTTAGCGGTCAGGTTACATGTCACCTCCCCATAAATTCTCCCTGAGCTCGAACACCCAAGCCCCTCCTGATTTGTTCCAGGACCACCTGTATATTCCCTCCAAGAGCACTTACTCCACCGTGTCCCCACAGCGTTGTGAGCTCAATGAGGGAAGAAACTGTGTTTGTTGAATCAATCCCAGGCGCAGGGAACCTAGTAAATATTCCATAAAGAACTGTGAATTACCACTTCTCACCCCCTTTCCATATTTTTGGACGTATAATAGTAACAGATCAGGAACAAAATGCAAAAGAAAAAAAAAAAAAAAAAAGCCAGATACAATTCTGATCATTACTTGGGGACTTCTTTCTACATGTAAAGAATCACAGTTTGCGGAGCCATTTTATTTTCTTGTAAAACGTTGCCCTGCGGCAAAAGTGAAGTTGTCTTTGTGTTTGCAGCAGGTGTTGTGCGCGGTCAAATACGCTGATTTCAGCTGTCATTTGGGGGACGAGGGGCACGCGGTGCCCGAGCTTAGGGACCCAAGTGCACAAACGGCGCAAGACCAGTTGATTGGAGTGGCGACGACCAACCAGCCCTCGCCGTGGGCCAGAGCTGAAGGTGAGGAACTGCGGCGTGGGGGTGCGGGGTGACTAGTTCGAGGCCGGCACAGCTATTTACAGCTGTCGGCAGAAACTAATGCCAAGGGAGGAGTTTTCTAGGAAAGCGAAACCGAAACTTAAAGGGACAAAGTTTGCCGCACTCAGTGGGGCAGGTGGAGCCCCGGGGGCAGGGGAGCGGAGCTGAGGATGGCTGCGCCCGGCTCCTTCCCCCTGCGGGTGGAAGGGTCCTGGGGCCCCGACCCCCCCGAAGAACTTGAGCACCAAGTTGCAGATGTACTTCCAGAGCGCGAGGAGATCCGGAGGCGGAGAGTGTGAGGTCCGCCAGGAGCCGGGCACCGCGACCCGCTTCCTGGCGTTCTTCCATCTAGACGCTGGTGAGGGGTGCAAGGGTGGGGGTGAGAGGGACAACCGGGGTCTTCCCGCGGGGGGGGTACCTTGGAACCCGCCGGGCTCCTGCTGCAGCCTTAGGGGAGGGAGGGCGCGCGAGGGGCGAGAAGCACTCCCACGTGCTGCCGGAAGGTGGCGGCAGAACCGCGCCAGTGAGTTCTGACGCCGACCCGCGGCAGACGGAAAGGAGCTGATAGGCTGCTTGCTTCACCTCCTTTTACGAGGCTGCCTGCCTGGAGCCTTAGCGGCCGAGTTGTTCCGTTGCAGTTGTTCTTCATTCTGTTAAAGCAGCTGTTCAGAACTCCAAAGGTTGAACTCCAAAGGTTCCCTCACAGTTGTAAGGGAAGAGAAAGTTTCCAGGGAGAGTCACATCTCAACTGACTCCTGAGGGCCAGTTGTGTTGCTGACGGGGCGGGACAGGTGTTGGGGCCGGGAGTGCACAGGACATCTTCAGCAACACGCAGGGCGCCCTCAGGGAGGTTTGGGTTGAGTGATGACTTTGCTCATCTCCGAGTACAAGCAAGATCTGCCGACGGGGGCCTGGGAAATTTCAAAAGGCCAAGAGGGGCGGGGGACGCCTATATTTTAAAGATCTTAGGCATTCTGTTATTAAACCTCTTTCTTGTGAAGTGCTGGGGAGGAAGTTAACGCTAAGAAAAAGTTGGGTTGAGATGGTAGAGGGCCTTGAATGACACCATGAGGACTACGAACCCCCCCCCCCCCCCGCTCGCATAGGCAGAGGAGAGACATGTCCAAGTACACCTTAGGGAGATAAATCTGGTTGAAAATAAGTACCTTGACTTCTGTTGGGAGAGACCCTGGAAATCACAACTTTTAGGAGATTCATGTCATGTCTTAGGTGAGGACAATTGAGTCCTTGAGCAATGAAAATCAGCGTGGGGCTGGAAGATACGTATTCCTGTACTGTTCTGGATTTGGTAACTGAGGTCAACAATGCTCTGAGAGAGAGGGACAGAGAGGTAGGGAGAGGGAGAGGCCCCCTTTCCCTCAGTTATTTTTTTTGGTGGGGGACAAAAGGTATTAAGGAATGTGAGGAGTTACGGGGATTTTCCCACAGGTCCTGAGGTTCCTCATGTTTCTGGGGTCACTTGGAGGAGGTGCAAAATTGCTTCCTAAAAGCACGTTGGGTGTAAATATAGAAAGTTACTGGAGGGCTGTGTGCTGTTGGTGAACACCCGGAATCTTTGCTGGGGGTGCGCTGGTACCTCTTCCCTCGGTGTCAGGGTGGTTCTTGAACTGGGGGCAGGGGTGACATTCTGAGTTGATGTGGGTTGGAAGTTTTGAGCCCCCCCTTGCAGGCGGTTGAGCGGCTGAGTTCCCCACCCTCCTTGCTTTTGCCTTTAGGAGAGGGAAGATAAGTACCCACCCAATTATTATCTGCTGGGTCCAGACACCGCCAGATCTGTAGTGAGAGGCCTGTGAGCTGCTGTTCCCAGAGGGTGTCCTTTTTCCTTTGGAATCTCATAGGAAAGGATGTGGACAACCCCTGATCCTACCTTCCTGCTGCTGGATTTAGAGAAGCATTTGAGCCAAAGGAGAGGCAATGCGGCTAACCTGAGAGAAACTGGAATGCTCTAGGCAGAGATCCAGAAGGGAAAGAATGAAACCCAGGGAGGAGAAGGGTCCACAGCTAAGTATGTTGAAGGGGAGGCCAGTTGGGGACAGGAGACCTACTAGGCTCAGAGCCCTTATGAAAACGAAGTACCAGGTTTTCCAAGGACTAATTTCACCGAGGAACGCTCAGAAGGGCTGCTGTGCAATGTCAGCCATTTCCCCTGGATTTCATTTTCTTCAAGGAGTTTTACCACTTTGATTGCCAGCTGTCAACATCATAGGGGCTTGGCCCTTAGGGACACTTACTTCTTCTTTAGAATCCCATTATCTTCCCCGGTAGTTCTCAAATTGGGGGCACAGACCTCTCTGTATCTGACTCACAACAGACTAATCAGACCCAGTCCCGGCAGCCTCAGAGATTTTGGAACCCGGGGTGCGGGAGAGTAGGAATCTGTGTGTTTAACCAGCACCATGGTGACTCTGGTGTGCTAAAGTTTAGGAAACCCTGTTGTTTGTTGCAAACACTGAGTGAAAAAGAAAAGGGAAATAATAGAAAATACAAACAGCATAAAAATACCAGCAGCGCAAAGTACACTTTTGTGTTGATGATGTCCTTCTGTTCTAGTCCTGAACGCAGAAATGGTTGCTCCTTCCTCTCATCGCCCAGCCCACCTCCCCCTACCTCCATCCCCAGGCTGCTCCAGCGACCTCTGTTATGGTACCCCCAGCACAGATGACTCAGACTTAGAACAACTCAAAACCTTTTATGGACAAGGATCCTGGGAGGGGGGGTGGCAGGAAGTGCCTATTCAGTTTCAGTTTCCTACCAGAGAAGCTATTGCCCCAGCACAATGTGGCCAGAAATTTGCTAACAGTGATCCTCGTTCTCCAGCAGGGATTCCCTCCCCCCACCCCCTCCCACGAGGAAGTGGCTTTACCAGGTGGGCCACCGTATAGTGCGTTCTTCATATGATTCATGTAGTTAGAATGAGCCCAGCAGCACTGCTGTGTAGAAATAAGAGTATAGCTGGGCTGCCTGGGTGGCTCAATCGGTTAAGCGTCTGCCTTCCGCTCAGGGCATGATCCTGGGGTCCTGGGATCCAGCCCCAAATGGGCTCTCTGCTCAGCAGGGAGCCTGATTCTCTCTCTCTTCCTCTGCCTTCCACTGTTCATGCTCTCTCTCCTTCTCAAAAAATAAATAAAATCTTCAAAAAAAAAAAAAAGAAAAGAAAAGAAATTAGTGTATGGCAAACAGAAGTATTTGGAAGCTGTATCTTTCTCTTAAATAGTTCACTCAGTTTCTTCGAAATCCAGTGTACATTGACTTAGAAGACGTTAAGCCCTGTTTTAGATGTGTGCTTTTATCCTCCTTTCGGGTCATAACTTGGCTTCTGTTGATTGTCCGTCTCTTTGGGATAAGGGAATCCATCTCCTCTTTAGGTAAAGTTGAATGTCAGTGGTCTGAGGTTGGTGCAGAAGGGAGACTGTCCACATGGGGAGGGGTGGCTGGACGTCAGAGTTTCAGCTCTTTTTCCTTCCAGATTCACCTTGTCTTGGTTGCGGGTCACTTACCCCTATTGCTACTGTCTGCTCTCTTGAAATCCTGGTGCCCTGCGTGATTGTGCACGATCTCAGATCTTTTGCGTTTAGATGCCTGGATAAGACTCTCCCAAAGTCTAGGGGGATTATAAAAGGAATGCATCACAGAAGCCCACGACTCTAGACCAGTTGGCTTACAAAACTTGGCTGGTTCTCAGGCTTTAGGGGTCTTATTCAGTCCTCAGTCCTCCCACTAGCTTAGGCCAGCCCCTCAGGAGTCCGTGTGAAAACATCTGCTATCTCGTAAAGAGTGAAAGTAGAGTCTGGTGTTCCTTCTCATATTGTTTCTGGGGCCTGTTTCTAAGTTAGCATCCGGTGAAGGCCTCACTTCTCCTACCCTTTCATGGATGAGTGAGGTGGGAAAGCTCTTCCAACTCCTTCTTAGGGAAGATTCCCTATCTCCTCCGCCTCTCATACCATCCGCACCGGAATGCAGCACGGAGCCCAGCATTCACGTCAGAGTCACGGCTGGGAGCAGCTGGGCACTCTCAAAGGTTCACCTTCACCCTGAACTCTTCGCACCCTCTGTGTTGACCACGCCTCCTCCTCTAAACTTACTCACCACCACTTCTCCATGGCCTGGGATACACTGATTTCCCTTTTCTCTCTCTGGCTGCTCCTGCTTGTAATTATAAATTTACGTTTGCATAGCCCTTGTGGGTGTTATAAAACTCATTCGCAGACACCTTTTAAGGGAGGAAACTGACTCAAGAAGTTAAGGTAGTTTCTCAATGTCACTCATCTAGTTTTTTGGCAGAGTTGGAATTCAAATCCCAGTCTTTGGACTCTTATGTTCACTGTTTAGTTTTTTCACTACAACCCAGCTGCCTGCTATGCTAATTCTTTTTTTTTTTTTTTTTAATCTCTCCCATCCCTTCTTTTCTACTCCATTGATTATTGGATGTCAGGCTCTTACCATCCTAGGTTAAAGAGTGAACGAAATACCTTTTTCACTAGGCTCCTAGCCATTGTGCTCATGGTCACTCAAATCACCTTCCTAAAGCTCAGCTTTTTTTTTTTAAGGTTTTATTTATTTATTTGACAAGAGAGACACAGCAAGAGAGGGAACACAAGCAGGGGGAGTGGCAGAGGGAGAAGCAGGCTTCCTATGGAGCAGGGACCCCGATCCAGGGTTTGATCCCATGACCCTGGGATCATGACCTGAGCCGAAGGCAGATGCTTAACTGACTGAGCCACCCAGAAACACAGCTAAGTCCCTGAAACATAGCTTTCATCATGCCTTTTCCCAGCACCCAGTCTTCACTGTTCATCATGAGACATGCTTTGATTATTTCTCTTCACTTGTAGAATAAATATTGTTACCTTTGTTAGTACCTACTAAGCATTATATACTGTACGAAGTCCTTTATAATGTTTGTCAATTTAATCGATGTAACACCTATATAAGACAGTGTTCATTAATTATTTGCTAATAGACAAGAAGACTGAGGCTTTGCAAGTAAGACTTACTAAGGAACATTCCCAAGGGTTAAAAAAAAATAATAGTAAGGGTAAAGATGGGGTTGAAACCCATGTCTGCTTGCTAAACTTTTTATCTTTTCACCATGTAAGGACTTGCTTGGGAAACTGACCAAGCCATTGATTGAAAATGATGAAGCCCTATGGAAATCATGGAGTAATTTGGTGAATAAAGATTGCTTGACAGTTTCTTTCTTTCTTTCTTTCTTTCTTTCTTTCTTTCGCTTGTTTCAGTTCGGCAAAGAGTTCTGGAGACTAAGAACCATGAGTTGCTATGGCCAGGCATAGGAACATTCCAGTTAACTGTCCAGTTGCCCACAGCCCCAGAGGAAGTCCAGGATGTCTTAGAGGGGGACATTCCAGCAAAGGTAAGTGAAGGCGTGAGTAAAGGGCAGCAGGGTGTTCTGCCAGGGTGTGTGGGAAGGAAATCACAATATGGAGAAGATAGTGGGATGAGAAGTATAAATCAAATTGGAATAGAAAGCACCTGATAGATGTGGAGGGCATGAAAGCAGTCATGAGGAAGATATGGGAAAATTAAGGATGGGGGCACTTTTTGTTTGATTTTATACGCGTTCTGAAAAGTCTGAATTTACAGGTTATAATAAGGGTGGTTTGAGATGTAAATTTTTGGGCTTGGGTGATTTTAACCTGGAATTCACTCTGTTTTATTTGTACATCATTTTGAGGGGACAGCGACCCATACTACCTGTGCTGTCTCCTCGACTGTAAAATGGGACAGTAATCCAACCCTCGTTGGGTTGGTGGATCGTTGTGAGGATTAAATGAGACAATCTCTGTAAAGCAGAAGGCAAGGTGCTTGTTAATAGTAAACAATAAATGTTAAATGGGGAAAAGATTTAGGTCTTATCCCATCCCCCAGGCGCTTGGTGTTAATTGGGGTTTCAGTTATTTGTGACTTGTTTTTACCCATGATTCTTGGGCAAAGTAGATGCAACTCCATGTGAGGTGCGTTCAGTAGCATAAGTGCCAGAGCTCTTGATGATTGTTTCTGTGGACCCGATGTCTCCAGGTCCATCCCAGGGACAGCTTCTCAATGTAAAGAAATTATCAGTCATTTCTTGATGCTACTCTATTGTTTATTGGATTTCAGGAATCAGAGACCAAAGCACATATCCAAGAACCAGGTAAGGGGAAAGAAACAATATGACTGATCTTCGCCAGCAGTTTTGCTTTCATTAAAGATGGCACTGGCAGGGCTCATAATAGTTCTGTTCTTGACTTCACAAAGCAGCGTGTGCTCAGCCTAGAGATGCCATCTGCGTCCTCGCAGCCAGCTGTGCTGAGGGTGAGCATGGGGGGAGCCCCCCCGAGATCTTCAGGCTCAGGTCCAAAGGATGGGAACAGCTCTCTCTGTGGGGACTGGGGACACCTTGCAATTGAAGGGAGGCAAAGAGGTGCCTGGGAAACGGGAATAAATTGACTCATATTGCCCACCTGTGCCCAGCCAGCCATCAAGAAGCAAGGACGTATTGCGTCAGTGTGTCCTGTGTGGCTCAATTAGTTTCTGAGCACTGGATCTGGAGGGTGCCGTCCTCTGGGACCACAACAGGAGGGTGGGCAAAAGCTTCTAAGTGCTGAGTGCAGGATGTGGGTGCAGCAGCTCCTCTCATCCCATCTGCTGTAGGAAACAGCCTGCCACCTCGCAACTCTTGTGGCCTCTGCTGCTTCCCTAGTGTCTGGGTGTTGGCCTATAGTACCAACTGTCAGTTCCTGAAGAAGCAGCTTGTTTTCCTGGCTAAGCATCCTCTTGTAAGGGGGTTGGGGGAGATGGTGACCTGGGCTGAATGGCTGGGGAACAGAGTTGAAGTGATTATGTATATCCAAATCTTAGGGAAATGGAATTTCAAAAAAATGTGTAAATTATTATCTTCTAAAATTGACACTGTCTTGAGAACATGTTTCGATTTTTGCAACTTTCTCTTTTCAAAATGGCAGTTGGCTTTACTTGGCAAACCCACTGGACAGGGATGCATGGATTGTTTTTACCTAACATGGAGGCACTATTCAGCTGTAGAATATAGGATGTGTGGTTTTCTTAAGCTCATGATTCCATGATTCAGGACACCTGGGTGGCTCAGTCAGTTAAGCGTCTGCCTTTGGCTTAGGCCGTGATCCCAGGGTTGTGGGATTGAGTCCTGCATCAGGCTCCCTGCTCAGCGAGGAGCCTGCTTCTCCCTCTGCCTGCTGCTCCCCTGCTTGTTTTCTCTCTCTCCCTCTATGACAAATAAATAAATCTAGAAGGAAAAAAAAATCTCATGATTGTTATAAGAACTATTTGTCTGTTTGGAATAACTCCTGCTTTCTGTTCTTCAGATATGGACCAAGCTCACGTAACTCCCAGTGTTCATGGGGACCCCCTGAATCCTTATCTATTCTTTAAAAAAATTTTTTTTATTAACATATAATGTATTATTTGCCCCAGGGGTACAGGTTTGTGACTTGTGCAGCTTACACACTTCACAGCACTCACCATATCATATACCCTCCCCGATGTCCATAACCCAATCACCCTCTCCACAGTCCCCCTCCCCCCAGCAACCCTCAGTTTGTTTTGTGAGATTAAGAGTCTGTTATGGTTTGTCTCCCTCCCAATCCCATCTTGTTTCATTTTTTCCTTACCTATCCCCCAACACCCCCGAACTCTGCCTCTCAACTTCCTCATATCAGGGAGATCATATGATAATTGTTTTTCTCTGATTAACTTATTTTGCTCAGCCTAATACCTCTAGTTCCATTCACGTCATTGCAAATGGCAAGATTTCATTTCTTTTGATGGCTGCATAGTATTCCATTGTATATATATATGCCACATCTTCTTTATCCATTCATCTGTTGATGGACATCTAGGTTCTTTCCATAGTTTGGCTATTGTGGACATTGCTGCTATAAACATTGGGATACACATGCCCCTTCAGATCACTACATTTGTATCTTTAGGGTAAATACCCAGTAGTGCGATTGCTGGGTCTTAGGGTAGCTCTATTTTCAACTTTTTGAGGAACCTCCATGTTATTTTCCAGAGTGGCTGCACCAGCTTGCTTTCCCACCAACAGTGTAAGAGGGTTGCCCTTTCTCTGCATCCTTGCCAGCATCTGTCGTTTCCTGACTTGTTAATTTTAGCCATTCTGACTGGAGTGAGGTGGTATCTTATTGTGGTTTTGATTTGTATTTCCCTGATGCCGAGTGATGTGGAGCACTTTTTCATGTGTCTGTTGGCTATCTGGATGTCTTCTTTGCAGAAATGTCTTGTTCTCTGCCCATTTCTTGATTGGGTTATTTGTTCTTTGGGTGTTGAGTTTGATAAGTTCTTTATAGATTTTGGATACTAGCCTTTTATCTGGTATGTCATTTGCAAATATCTTCTCCCATTCTGTCAGTTGTCTTTTTG